>NC_053456.1:0-617500 GCF_015227805.2 Hirundo rustica | reverse complement strand
CTCTTTTCCCCTGGGCAGCATTTGGGGAGCAGAGCTGTTACACACGCCCCAGGCCACTCTCTGCTTTGAGAGAAAAAGTAGAATATTTGGAAAATCCTGTGCTCCCAGCCCGATGGCACCACATCCCTTCAGCTCTCCGGCGCTCCACTTCCAAATTCCACCAGCTGCTGCAGGAACTGGAAAATCTCTCCAAGCTAAGAAACACAAACTGAACCAAATGGAGCTAATGCTTGGCTTGCTTCAAACTGTTTTAAACCTGCTGGTTCCTGAGCAGACTCTGGAGGAGAGGAGGTCCATGGGGAACAGGACATTCCCAGCCGGAGTGTCACTGCAGCGGCAGGGACACGCAGTCACGGCTCCTCCCATGCAAACCCCCTGCTTTGGTTTAATAACCTCACCTGGCTTAAAAATGACACCTAAACTTAAAAATGCAAACAAACCTACAACTTCCAAATGTATCTGGTTAATGAAGTCACTACATAAAGTTAGCACATTATTTTTTGTTATTAATTGCTAACAGTGGAAAGGGCTAAATTCAGAATAACTCTCTGTTTCAAAGACCTAATTGCCAAGGACCTAGCCTTAATATTAACTAGGATAATTATTATGCAAAGCATACCCACCCAGAATGTTTGCATAGCTATCACAAGCGCTTTCATAAATGATGCTTTAATTAGTCTTAATTAGAATTTGTTTAAGTCAGCAGGGAATGCAGAGCCCGTGAAATGATGTATGTAATAAGCATCAGGCTCACTTTTTACTTGGGGAATAGAGCTGACAAAATCACATCACGTTAAATTGATTCAGTCAGAATTAAAATTCTTATGGTATTAATTAAATGGGGGATCTCATTAGCAGGCTGCAGGGTGACAGAGTGACTCTTTGGCGACCAGATGTGAAGAAGCAGCCCCGCGCAAGGGCACCCTCAGACCAGGAGCTGTGTGAGCGGGACGCGGAGATCCGGCAGTCCGGCTCTTGCCAGCCGTGCTCTGCACGGCGCGGCCGGGCTCTGCCGGGGCCGGTGGCCGTGGGGCTGCCCCGCTCGGCAGGACCCGCAGCACCTCCGGCTGCTGGGCCGGGAGAGCCCCGGCATGCTCCATGCTCCTGGCCCCTCCGGTGGGGCGTTCCCGGGGTCCGTGGGGATCCCACACGCTGCTCACGGCCACCGTTCCCATCTCCGGGCCTATCCCGCTCTGCCAGGCTCGTCAAGGGCGGACGATATCTGCCTCAGTTAGCGTCTGCTTGGGGAATGCCCGGGGGCACCGCGGTATCAGAACCCTCGTGGGTCTGATTGCCCCATCCCAAACTTCAGTATTTCAAAAGTAAACCTGGAGATGAAAAGGGAAACCTCAGCCCTGTGCCCAGGTGAGGAACCAGCATTCCCAAGGGAAACACAGGGGTCCTCCTCTGTGTTCTCTTCATCCAAGGATGGGATGGGATGGGATGGGATGGGATGGGATGGGATGGGATCCATGGGATGGGATAAGATCCACGGGATGGGATGGGATGGGATCCATGGGATGGGATGGGATGGGATGGGATCCATGGGATGGGATGGGATCCATGGGATGGGATCCATGGAATGGGATGGGATGGGATGGGATGGGATGGGATGGGATGGGATGGGATGGGATGGGATGGGATCCACGGGATGGGATCCATGGGATGGGATGGGATGGGATGGGATGGGATGGGATCCACGGGATGGGATCCATGGGATGGGATGGGATGGGATGGGATGGGATGGGATGGGATCCACGGGATGGGATGGGATGGGATGGGATGGGATGGGATGGGATGGGATGGGATGGGATCCACGGGATGGGGTCCACGGGATGGGATGGGATGGGATGGGATGGGATGGGATGGGATGGGATGGGATGGGATGGGATCCACGGGATGGGATCCACGGGATGGGATCCACGGGATGGGATCCACGGGATGGGATGGGATGGGATGGGATGGGATGGGATGGGATGGGATGGGATGGGATGGGATGGGATGGGATGGGATGGAATCCACGGGATGGGATCCACGGGCTGGGACAGGACTCCTGTATAAAGGTCAGGTCCTGCCAGTCCAACCATCAGGAACCTGGTGTCCCAGGGCGCAGCCATGCTGGAACTCTCAGTCTCAGTGGGAAGGGGGCTTTGATCTTCCATGCCCCCATTTAGTTTGAAAATCAGCATTTTTGAGAACTTTTTAATGGCCTAATTTAGGAGCATCAGGGCAGTGTAAGCTATCTTATGAAAGTCCAACAAACCGCAGCAAGGAGCAAACCCCAGACAGAGCAAGCATTCAGATTTGGGGCTGTGCTCTCAGCTTTCTCATGGCCATTCTGCTCATGAGTCACAAATGACTGAAAGCACTTTGAGGTTTGTTCTGCTACAAACAAAGAAGAGAAAAAGTGAGGCTGGGTTTGTGTACACATAGATACATATATACCTATATTTAAAAATTATTTCTGTTGTATTTACAACAAACCTCTCTCTGGACCTGACTCGGATGCCTGTCCCAGGCACGTTGACAGAGCTGTGATTTAAACATCCTGCCACGGCTCTTGGCTTCCAGAAACGGCCTGTGGGTGGGTTGGGCAGGGGAGTTTTCCCTACACAACCCACCCCAGTACACAAATACAGAATCATAGAATAATGGCGTGGTTTGGGTTGGGAGGGACCTTAAAGCTCATCTTGTTCCAGGCCCCTGCCATGGGCAAGGACACGTCCCACTAGACCATATACATGAAGTATATATAAATATATATATATATACACACACACACATGTGTGTGTTTTGTGTATATGCATATATGCACTATCTAGATACAGATAGAGATGATAGATATAGATATAGATATAGATATAGATATAGATATAGATAGATATAAAGAGAGAGAGAGATAGAGAGAGAGATGGATACACATAACATGCTGTTCCTTCTTTTAAAAACCATTCTAATATTTGGCTGTTGAAAATCCCGGAGGTGTTTTTTCCCTCTGCCCCTGCCCTGTGAACAGCGGGGCTGCCGAGCCTGGCCAGGGTCACTCTGGGGGTGCAGGTGCCCAGCCCAGGCCCCCCGAACCGGAGCCCGGCCGAGCCTGCTGCTGCCATACCCCGACCTTCGAGCCCGGGGAGAGGAATCCTCCGGGCTAATTAGCCAGGCTAACCCCTCGTTCCCAGCCCCACCGCCTGGAAGTGCTCGGGACCCCAGCAGCTCGCGGCTCATCAGCATTCGGCGTGGCTGCCAGGGCGCGCGGGGGAGCCGAGATAACCATACGGGCAGAGATAAGAGCAATCGATGGAAACACAAACAAAACACCCGCGGGCCGGCGCTGGGGACCTCGCTGCCATTTCGATAACCCTGCGCTGGCAGCGCTGCCCCCGCTCCCGCGGGCCACCGCCACCGTCCTGCTGGCACCGCCACTGCCACCGTCCTGCTGGCACCGCCACCGCCACCGTCCTGCTGGCACCGGCACCGGCACCGTCCTGCTGGCACCGGCACCGGCACCGCCACCGTCCTGCTGGCACCGGCACCGGCACCGCCACCGTCCTGCTGGCACCGGCACCGGCACCGGCACCGTCCTGCTGGCACCGCCACCGCCACCGTCCTGCTGGCACCGCCACTGCCACCGTCCTGCTGGCACCGCCACTGCCACCGTCCTGCTGGCACCGGCACCGTCCTGCTGGCACCGCCGCCGGCTCCTCCCGGCTGGATGGAGAGCTGGGATCCGCTGTGCGCACCAGCAGGAGCGGTTTCCCCAGCGAGCGGAGGTGTCGGGATGAGCGCATCCCATCCCCTGTGGGCAGCGGCAGCTCCCAGGATTCCCGAAGTTGGGATGTGGGAGGCACGGCCAGCTCTGAAATCGGGCAGGGCTCTCCCGTCCCGCTCCCGTCCCGCTCCAAGGACCAGCGGGGACCCCGGGAAGCCCTCAGCCGCACCGGGCCGCGGGGCAGCCACAGCAGCTCCCCCTCCTCCAGCTCACACACAGCGAGCACGGAGCCCTTCTGCCTCTGCCCACCCTAAGCTGTGCTTTTTTTTTTTCTCAGCAGATATTTTAGGACTTAGTTGAAATCAAATAGAAGTTTTTTTAATCTAGTCTAAACCTACTAAAACATTCACTACTCTTACTGCCTAATACATTTATTCATGGCCTATATATATTCTCCACTATAACTAACCTCTTTTTTCATGTCTTCATTTTTAATAATATTGCTTATGTGAAAATTGCTGGATAAATTATTCAATTCTCTCCATAATCCAGTATATCCGCAGTAAAACTGCTAACCTGGCGCTGCCAATGCATTCATAATAATTTTGGTTATTTGTCTGTGTTCCTCCCCTCCCTCCCTCCCTCCCATCCATCCCCCCTTGGGCTTTCCCCCACCATGGAGAAGCATTTTGCTCTTACGTGACGAAGATCAACACACAAGTCAACATGGATTCCACCTGGAATGCCGTGCACACATTTAACTGTGGGGTGAGCAGGATTGTTAATTACTCCCACAACCACAGATCCACAAAGCCTGACCTCCGGCCACAAAAACATCTGTTTTAGGGGACAGCAGCCAGGGTTCGAGGTCAGCCCCCAAGATGGGGTGCAGGTGATCACCCTGAGGAGGAGGAGTCCTGCTCCCGTGGGAGGATGCCGAGAGAGGGAGGGAAGTGCAACTGGAAATGTCCAAGGCCAGGCTGGACCGGGCTTGGAGAAAGCTGGGCTTGTGGAAGGGGTCCCTGGCTACAGCAGGGAGTGGGAGGAGATGAGCTTTGAGGTCCTTTCCAACCCAGCCCATTCCATGCCCTGCGATTCCGTGATCCTGTGGAAGCAGGCTCATCCCAAATGCTGATGCCAGGAGGAAGAAGCATCTCTCTGTGGTGCGTGCAGATCACCCTGCCAGGCGGGAATGTTGGGGTATCCCCGTCTGCTGGGGGAGCAGGGATGGGACCACGGAGGGCAGACATGATTTGGGCTCAAATATTAAACTATCTGCAGTGCATTTGTGATGCATGGGGCCCGTCCTCATCACACGTGGTGAAAATTAAAAATGAGACCGAGCGCTTCACCCCCTTTCCCCAGGGCTGGGCCTGCCTCCGTGGCACCCCAAAACCCACCTCACCCCTCCCTCAGCGTCCCTCTTCATTCAGGGATGTCGAACTGCAGCAACAGAGCCATTGGAATAAAAAAGGGGCAAATAAAATGCTGAGACTCAGTTTGATCTAACTCAACCTTTTCAAATGACTACACTAATTTTCGACATCTGAATTTAACTGTGTGTTTGCCCCCCTATAAACAGGACGAATAAACACTATATCATTTTTACACTTGAACTGTATTATGATTTTAATGCAGGCTCAGGTGAGATGAGGTCAGAGGATACAATTAAATGGATCTGGTACCATCTGGAGATTAGGGTCTCTTTAACCATGCTTGGGTGATTTATCCATCAGCAACTCATGTAGTGCTTCATAAAAAGTGGTATCTGTTTTAAAAAAAAAAAAAAAAGGTATTAAACTACAGCACATTTTTAAAATTAGAGGCTAAAATATTATGTACTTGCAGGCAGGCAGTTTATTTCTAAACCACTGGCACAGAGATCCCTGTACGGGAGTAAATCTCCCGGTGCGGATTCGCGTGTTTGTTTATGCGGGGCTGCTTTGTGCGGGGCAGAGGGAACACCCAGCCAACGCCAGCCCCGAGGCTCAGGGGGACCTGCGCTCCTCCCATCCCACTTCTGCTCCCCGCAGCCCTGGGAAGGGCCGCGCCAGGAGGGAGCAAACAAAACCTGGGAGCCTCTGACCACCTTTTATCGCAGGGCTGCACGTAATGGTCTCTGGCGTTCGCCACAATTTATTCCGTAATAAAACAAAATGGGTGCAAAATCAAATATTTAAAGTGTCAACTTCCAAAGCGAATGAGTGGCTAAAACTCGGTTTAATAATTGATCCATCAACGTGCAGATCAAAGGTAAGGCCAAAATTAAACAATTATTTTTCTGAAATTATATTTGATTAAAAATTTCCTGAAAGGAAAACAATTCAGCCATTCTTGTGGACAGTAATTTATACAGTTTAGTGATCCTGCTGTCAATAATATACAAATAGCACTAATATATTACTATAATGCTTCATTTTCATTAAGACATCTGCCAAGTTCTCAAAAACCTTTTCCATTTGGGACTCGACTTATAATTGCATAATCCCTTGGGGGAGTTTCAATATTATTTTAATCAATTTTAACCACAATACACAATATGGATGATTACATTGCAATGTCATTTCCAAAGTTACTTTCCCCCATTACTCATTCGCACGGGGAGAGGACACTGGAAATGCTGGTGAAAGATATTCCGGTAGGAAACAAATGACAGGGAGGCAGAATGAATTTCTGCCCCTTTCAGAAGAAGGACAAGGCCAATAAATACGAATTTACATGAACAGAGGGTCCGCAGGGGGTGTTGCTGCTGCCCCTGCGTCTCCCAAACAACAGCAGGGGTGTTGCTGCTGCCCCTGCGTCTCCCAAACAACAGCAGCTGCTTTTTGCAGATCCTCCCTCGCCCCCGTGCCCTTCCCACCCGGCCAGCAGCACGGCTTGTACCTGAGGAGCTGGTGTTGATAAAGCACAGCTAATTCCTGTTCCTCCTCCGCCCCGGAGCAGCACGTCCCTGCAGCCCAGAGGGGCTGGGCTCTGGTCCTCTGGGTTGTTCTGCCACGTTTTTGTCAGTGCCACCTTCATCTCCAGCGGCGCGGCCTGGAACCCCTTTACTGGCTGCTGTCACCTCCTCCTGCCCCCAGCCCCGGGGTTTCCTACATTCTCCAGATCCTGAACTTGCAGATGATCCGCTGAGGAGGGGGCTAGAGGTACACGGGGGCCTGGAGAGGACCAGAGCTCCACAAGAAGGTCCACATAGGTTTGGAGGGGACCAGAGGTCCATAAGAGTCTGGAGAGAACCAGGGGTCCACAAAGGTTTGGAGAGGAACAGGGGTTCATGAAGGTTTGGAGAGGAACGGGGGTTCATGAAGGTTTGGAGAGGAACGGGGGTTCATGAAGGTTTGGAGAGGAACGGGGGTTCATGAAGGTTTGGAGAGAGACTGGGGTTCATGAAGGTTTGGAGAGAGACTGGGGTTCATGAAGGTTTGGAGAGGAGCAGGGGTTCATGAAGGTTTGGAGAGAGACTGGGGTCCGCAAAAGTTTGGAGAGAGACTGGGGTGCACAAAGGTTTGGAGAGAGACTGGGGTCCACAAAGGTTTGGAGAGGAACAGGGGTTCATGAAGGTTTGGAGAGGAACAGGGGTCCACGAAGGTTTGGAGAGGAACAGGGGTTCATGAAGGTTTGGAGAGAAACAGGGGTCCCCAAGGTTTGGAGAAGACAAGGGGTCCACAAGGACGTCCCCAAAGGTCTGGGGTGGACTCTGGGTGCCCCAGATGCGGGGAGGTCGGGGAAGGGAGACCAGGGAGGGGAACAGGGGCAGGGTTTGGGGTGGCAGGGGCGAGGGCAGTGGGAGGGCGGGTGCCCAGTGTGCTGCTCCCACTCTGCTCCTCTCCCGCTCTCAGCTCCCGTGCTGCACACGCGCGGCCCGAAGCTGCCGGCAGCCGCGACCCTGCCGATATTACAGTGGTAATATTTCCACAAGCATGACCTCCTCCGGATCCGGGGCTCCAATATACTCTGAGCAAACACGCTTTCCTCCCTGTCAGGCACGCTGGAGATATCTTCTTTCTCCACCTGTTTTTCCCTGAATGATGCTGTTCCTTGGATATCTGTCGTCCTGTCAGCCGCGGCGCGTGACGCACGCGCGGCACGGACGGGGAGGCGACGGCTGGCCTTGAATTGCTGCCACTGAGGCATTGAGGTAGCTTCCTTGTAAACGCTGGTGTTCACCTCAGGAGCTGCCCCATCCCTGGGGCACGAGCACTGCACATGTGCCCGGTCCCTGGAGGTGCAGCATGGCCACAAATACACCGGAAAAATCCCCTTTTTGTGCAAAGCCAGGGTTCTGAGCACAGCTCCCCTCCAAAGTGAAGCTTGTGAGATGGGATGTGCAGCTCGGGGTGCTCATCTGAGCCCCCAGAGATGCTCTGCCTGCTCCGGATCGGGGCATTAACGGCAAAAAAGGCAAGGTCTCAACCGCTTAATGAACATGGAAAAGGCTCCCGTAGCCAGGCAGAACCACAGAGGAAAATCATTAAAAAGTCATTTCCACCAAATGGCTGTTTTAAAAAAAACCCCACATTTCCAAGCCCTACCTATGGCACTTTGCATAATTCCTCCCTGTTTATGAAAATGAAATCCCCGAGAAGTCTGCGTTCCAGCCCATATGGCGGCGGATGCGATATTTGGCGGAACGGGGAGGAAAAGCTGGTGCTGCTAATTTGCCTATCGGCCCCTGGGACGGGTCCCCCGGCCGTGCCACCGGAGCTCGGGCTGGAGCCACGGAAGGGCGGTGACAGCCCCGGGCCAGGGGTGGGACCGGGAATGAGTGACCAGGAGGAATCCACAGCCCCGGCACCGCTCCGGCACACCGCCCTCAGCCAGGTGCCGCTAAAAGGGTTAAAGGAGTTCTCACTGCTTTACTCCATGAGCCCTGCCAGCGGAATGCATTTCCAATCCCTGTTTAAAAGACATGTAATTGCCTCAGATTCTTTATATTATCATAACTCTTCAAAACTGATTGGTTTTAGGTTTATGGAAAAATATGCAAATGCGCAGGGAACGACACACATTCCTCATTGTGGGTATAAAAGTAGTTCACAGAGAATCCGTCTGATTGAGTTTGATTACTGAACAAAATCTAATTATTTGAGATACACGTCCGGGCTTTTCTGGAGAGGCATGCTGAAGAGAAGAAATATTTGGGATATGAGAGTGTTGTTTGCCCGCTCAGATTTGTTTATTCACATACATTTTGACAGGCCGGAATTTTAAATAATTGAAATCAATGTTCACTCTTGAGAGTTCATGAAGCCGATGCGGGTGCAGAGCAGCCGGTGCCCACAGGCGCGCCCGTGGCCGCAGCCCCTCCAGAGGGGTGAGAGCAGCACCCTCGGGGTCACACCGACTCACAGAACCACGGTGTCGCGTTTAATTCCCCGGCATTCAGGTGGTTTTAGAGTCCTGGCCCTCTGCAAAGCTCTGAGCCAAGCCGAAGGAAGAGACGGAGTTCTCAGGTTTAGATTTTTCAAGGCTGCATACTTCATTTATTGTTTCTTATCTTACAATTTTCTCAGTGTCCAACAAGATGTTTGCCACTTGGACTTCTCACGTCTCCCCCTGAGCTGGGCTGTCCTTATCTTTTATACTAATTGCTACGTATTTCTTATTTACTATTTCTTACCAATGTCTATCACTATTACTAAAAAGGTCATCTTTACTCTGACCCAATCCTCACTAACTACTTTGTGCCAACGTCACTGCAGAAATAGAGTGAGGGAAGGAGAAGGAAGAAGAAGGAGACAACGCCCCAAAATCTCCATCTTGCCCCATTCACTTCAATGCCAAAAATCCCAAACCCACTGTTTTTTTACCCTGTGATATACTAAACTACTATTTTTCACACTCTTGTGGCCTGCAATGCTTCCTGCAGTGCAAGAAGCCTCTCCCATGGACTGGGATCAAAGCCAGTGTCCCTCTGAGCTCTGGGCTGGGGTCCCAGACCCCCCTGCCCAGGTCCCTGACCCTCCAGGGCAACCAAAGGAATGCCCTGGGCTCCAACACCACTGAATCCTGAGATGGGTTGGGTTGGGGGACACCTCAAAGCTCATCTCATCCCACCTCCTGCCAGGAAAACCTCCCAGTTGCTCCAAGCCCCATCCAACCCCCTTGGACACTTCCAGGGATCCAGGGGCAGCCAGAGCTTCTCTGGACCGCCACCACCCTCACAGCCAGGAATTCCTTCCCAGTATCTCGTCTAAATCTCCTCTCTGCCAGCTCAGCAGTTTTATCAATGGTTTTGGACACCCCCATGGAAATTCCCACGCCAAGCCATCCCACCGGGTCCCTGCCAGGGGATGAGGACGTGGGGGTGGGCACAGGGACCATCGCCGGGACATCGCCATCCCCCAGCACCCCAGTGCCCACCACCACCTCCCTGGTTTCTCACACATGCTGAAACGTGGCTTCTGGAGAAGCAGGAGATGGTGGAGCTGAAGCTCTGGCTCCTCCCAGGCCTTAGTCAAGGAGTATTTTGTCAGTCTTTCAAAGCAGCTTAGAGTAATTACTGAGTCCCACCCTCTCGTAATGTTCACCCTTTCCCAATTATCTACTCAATTATAATCCACAAAGTCTCTTGCATTAAATGAAACCATATGTTCTTCACAGTCACTTCCAGTAGGCACATGCCAGCCTGGCCTCTCCAGCACACAAACATTTGCTCCCCAAAATCCCTCCCGAAAAGCTCCTCTCCCGCAGCAGCTTTACACACCAAGCCCCTCACTCAGAGGTCCTGGAGGGTCCCAGACCACCTGAGCTACCCAGGCCTCAATTCCTGCAGCCACCAACCTTCTTTTTCTTTTTTTCAATTCCATTGTTTTGAGTTGGGTGCTGAATTTGGGTGGTTTTGCCACTTAGTAAGACAGCGTAGATCCAGCGCTCCAGGAGGTGCCATTGTGGGTCTCCATCTCTGATCAGTCTACAAAAATTACAACGAATCAGCCACGGATGATCTTCGATCAGACCCCTCTGTCTGCACTCGGGGGTGTTACCAAAGTCTCAGCTGAGGAAGGAGGAGCTCTTGCCCGGCCACACCACGGTGGACGTTGGAGTCTCTTGGTCACTCCCCATTCCTGGTCACTCCCCCTCCTATTTCCTTGGTGTGGAGCTATCACAGCCCAAGCTATTTCTCCACATCCATTAATAGGTTTTCCCATGCCCTTGAGTGCTGTAGCAAGAGCTGTCAGGAAGGGGCTGCCCACCCTTTAAGGAAATTGGTGGGTAATAATGAGGTGTAGAGCCCCTCCAATACACCCTGTTATCAAATACAAAGGAATTACTTATGCATGCTGCTCTGAGACCCACCATTAATTAGGAGTTTTACATATTAATCACAACACCAGTTTGCCTCTCCCTATGAAATGCTGAGTGATGCTGGGGGGGCAGTCTGGCGTGCTGCTCTGGGAAGCAAGGCGTGGAAAAGCTCCAGAATTTAGGCTCAGTTGAAAGAAAATGGACTCGGGTAAGGAAATAACTGGGCCACAGACAGGTGAAATCCTCCGGGTGAGGAGGAGACCAGAACTGCAGGAGGCAGAGCTGCTCTGGCCAGACCTCACCACATCTGTCCTTTGCAGTGCCAGAGGGACAGGGGATTTCAGGAAGAATTTCCCCATGGAGAGGGAGCTCAGACCTTGGCAGGGGCTGCCCAGGGAGGTTTGCAGTGCCCATCCCTGGAGGTGTCCAGGAATTCCTGGAGGTGGCACTCAGAGCTCTGGGCTGGGGATAAGGTGGGCATGGGCACGGCTTGGACTGGATGGGCTGGGAGGGCTTTTCCAGCCTCAGGGATCCTGTGATCCTGTGATCTTGTGATCCTATGATCCTGTTATGCTGTGATCCTGTGGTCCTGTCATTCTGGCATTCTGTGATCCCGTGATCCTGTGATCCTGTGATCCTGTGATCCTGTGATCCTGTGATCCTGTGATCCTGTGATCCTGTGATCCTGTGACAGGACGCCTCCCTGGAGCTACAGTGGAGGGCCACAGGCTGTGGGGGTCATTCTGCTGCTCCCTCTGCCCCAAGCAGCTGCCAGGACAGTGAGAGCTCAGAGTGTGAGACCCTGCAGTCAGGACAGAGCTCAGTGTGAGACCCTGCAGTCAGGACAGTCACAGCTCAGGGGGTGAGACCCTGCAGTCAGGACAGAGCTCAGTGTGAGACCCTGCAGTCAGGACAGTCACAGCTCAGGGTGTGAGACCCTGCAGTCAGGACAGTCACAGCCCAGAGTGTGAGACCCTGCAGTCAGGACAGTCACAGCTCAGTGTGAGACCCTGCAGTCAGGACAGAGCTCAGGGTGAGACCCTGCAGTCAGGACAGAGCTCAGTGTGAGACCCTGCAGTCAGGACAGTCACAGCTCAGGGGGTGAGACCCTGCAGTCAGGACAGAGCTCAGTGTGAGACCCTGCAGTCAGGACAGTCACAGCTCAGTGTGAGACCCTGCAGTCAGGACAGTCACAGCTCAGGGTGAGACCCTGCAGTCCGGGTTTCCAGCACACCAGAGGGGGCAGGGGTTTGTCTCTATTTTTTTCTGAGAACTCCCTGTCTTCTCCCTGCCTTTCTATGGTTCCAGCTCTTGTGAAGCACTGCTTCCCACGATCAAAGCACTGTGCCTTCTGCTGAATATTTGTTTTTCCTACTACTTTGTTTTCAAGTCTCCTATCCCTTTGGTAGCTCAATAAATTATTTTTTATCTACTTGTTTCACTGGGGTGAACTAGGGGTGTTCTAGAACGACACAACACAGTCTGTGTTGGAAGAGACCTCAAATCCCACCCCGTGCCACCCCTGCCATGGCAGGGACACTTCCCACTGTCCCAGGGTGCTCCAAGCCCAATGTCCAGCCTGGTCTGGGGCACTGCCAGGGACAGCCACAGCCACTCTGGGCACCAAGAGTGCCAGGCTCACAGTCAGGAATTCCTTCCCAATCTCCCAGCTATCCCTGCCCCTGGCATTTCAGGTTCTTGTTGTAAAGCTGGAGCCTGTTCAAAGAGAGCCAAAGAGCCACAACTGGGTTCGTCATCATTTTCTTCCCAAGGCAATTGCCAGGAAGGCAGAACAAAACACCCTGTATGTCAATAAAGATTTGCACTGTATCATCTATGCCAAAAAAACTAACTCAGTCTTCTGCACTTCAGTACAAATTAGAATTTATATGCAACTCCCCACTTCAGGTGGGCAATCCAAAGAAATTAACCTCAGGAGAAAATTGCTTTTTTTTCTGGCTTAACACAGAGCTCATTATCATGTCAGGCAGAAGAGACAGTGGGGAAAATGCAAAATCATAGGCACGATACTGTGGTGCATCCATATATCTCCAGCCAAGGAACCACTTATTAGGAGAGCTATTTAAATTCCAAAGAACCAGGCTTGTTCTTTAGGACACAGTCAGTCCTAGGGGCCAACAAACCGAACTGTGCCACAAAACTTAAACACCAAGTGTGGTGGAGAAGGTGTCCCCGTGGTGCTGATGGTGTGTGGGGGACGCAGGGCTGTTTTCTGCTGATATCCAAAGCACTTTACAGACTGGGCAGAGGTTTCCATGCAGGTGAAATAAGCACTGGAGTGCGTGAGGACAGCTCACATGTTGTGTTACTCCATCAACCCAGGATACCTGCGTGGGGCTTGGAGCCCCCTGGTTTAGTGGAAGGTGGCTCTGCCCGTGGAACAAGAGGAGCCTGAAAGTCCCTCCCAACCCGAACTGTGCCGGGATTTTGTGATTCCGCCATCCCCTCCCGGTCCAGCCTGGCCTGGAACACTTCCAGGGATGGGGAATGTGTCACAGCTGTCCTTCTGAGATGGGGATCCAAACCCCAGGGGCTCCTGCAGCCCAGACTGCAGCGATGCTGCCGCTGCTCCGGGTTCATCTCCTGCTCCTCCCTGCTGCTCCTGCCAACCACATGGGATGGGACCAGCCAGGGGAAAGGGGCTTTTGCACCTGGGCAACACAAGGCAGGGGCTGAGATTCTGCCGTCCCCAGCCTGTTCCCAGCCTGTCCCCGTCAGGGTTCTGCAGCCAGAGAGGTGCCTGGGCCGGGTTGTGCCAGCCAGGCGTGACTCTCCTGCCACGCTAGGGACGCCCGGAACCTTTCTGCGGGATGAAAAATAACAACAACAACACAAAAAAAAAAAAGGATGAGAACCTGTCCTTGGCGGTGTTTGCTCCTCCCCAGCTGTATTTGCAGGCTGAGCACTGGCTGCACAGCCCGGAGGCCTGAGCCCCGCGGGGCACCGCCGCAGGGACGCGGCTGCTCGCTCTTCCCGGAGCAGCGGAACAGCTCACCAGGGGGAAGGTGTCACATCCCCGATCCATCAGCGCTACCCGCGCCATCTGTGTCGAGCACTTACGGGGAAACCTCTCGGCGACTGCCGTACAAATCAGGGGCAGCGCCAAGGTCGCGCTGAAGGGAATTTCGGGACGCGGGGAGGATGTTCGGCTGTAAGCAATAACAGCATCCCCGCGCCATCCCGCCGCATCCCGCCCGCCCCGCCCCAGCCTCCGGCAGCCCGGGCCCCGCTGGGAAATGTGTATTATGCCTGGGTTAATTTACTGATTAATCTCTAGTCAGTGGTTTGCGCTTTCCCCAGATGGCCAATTAAAATTTACAACTGGCAGAGCGGTGCCCTGTTGGCAGCGTGCGCGGGCCACCGGCGGAGGCGGCGGCAGAAGGCGAGGGCCCGGGCTGCCTTTTCCCCTCTGCTGGCTCCAGTCAGAGGGGACAGGGGCCCTGCCCTGCCGGGGACACGCACCAGCCATGGAGACCCCCCTCCTCCGCCCCGGCACCGCGGCTGCCCGCAGCCCTCGCTCCCCCCGCTGCCGGCGGCAGCTGCTGGCAGAAGCCGAGGCGCTGCCTGCCAAGGGGCCGTGCCCGTGCTGTGATACCTGCAGCAGACAAAACACTCTTTCGGCACTAACGGGGAAAAACCCACCGAGTTCTGTCCTCTGGCACTGGACACGGCTTGTACCGGAGCACCCACCCAGACAAGAGCTGCACAAGGAGAACCCGGAGCTCCTAAGGTACTCTGGGCTAAGGTTACGTGTTTGCTTTGATAAAGGTGATGTCTGGGCTGGAAAACTCCAAAGCAAATTAAAAATCAAACTAAAGCGATTTCCTGAAGAGGCCAAACACAGCAAAGATGATTGTAGGCTCCTAGAATCCCAGAATGGTTTGGGTTGGAAGGGACCTTGGAGTCCATCCCACCCCTGCCATGCCAAGGACACCTCCCACTGCCCCAGGCTGCTCCAACGTGGTCTTGAGCACTGCCAGGGATCCAGGGACAGCCACAGCTGCTCTGGGCACCCTGTGCCAGGGCCTCAACACCCTCACATCCAAGAATTTCCTCCCAGTATTCCATCCAACCCTGCCCTCTATCAGGGGAAACCATTCCCCCTTGTCTGGTCCCTCCCAACCCTTGTAAAATGAAGTGCCCCAGCACAATTTGGTTTTTTTCAACAACTGTTCTCAGAACTCCAGACAACACTCAGAGAAAAACAGAGGAAAAATAAACTGGGGAAAAAGAAGGCACTCCCAGAAGATGTGGCAGTTCTCTGGTTCAGAGCAAAATTTCCCTGCCTTTTTTTTTTTTTTTTTTTAAGGAGCCTTCATGAATATTGATGGTAAACATAATAACTGCAATACTCAGGAGTATAGTCAATCCGTGCTGTACAATTCTCATAATTCCCCTTAAATTAAGGGGAGTCCCCCGTGTGCCCGGGCACAGCCTGCACTCCCCGGGTGCCTAAGCCCAGCAGTCCCCCTCTGCCCGGCGGCGCAGCTCGGGGTCAGGCCCCCGAGGGTGCTTTGTCCTCCCTTCTTTTTAAGGCTGAATCCAGCTTTAAACCCCGATCGGTGCAGCGTGCACCGTGCATCGTGCACGCTGGAGCCGGGTTTATAAATTCCCGAGGGGTCTTCTCTCCGGGCTCAGCCCTCAGCACGGGCTCGCTGCCGGGCCGGGGGGAGCTGCAGCTGCACACCTGGGGCTCACCTGGCTCACTGCCCCTGTACAGCCCCTGGGCTCTGGCAGGTCCCAAAGGGGCACAGAGCAGCAGCCAAGAGCAGAGTGCTTCAAGGACACGGGAATGTCAGCAGAGAAATAATGATGATAAGCCCCAATGAAAAGGGGGCTGAGATTCCCAAGGTGTCTCCGGGAGCGTCCCTCGTGGTGTCCCACGGGACAGGCTGGGAGCAGCATCCCGTGGAAAGCTGCACTGCTGAGCCAGGCATGGATACACCTCCAGGGAGAGCAAACCTGCCCTGGCCAGGGGATCGTCCTGGGCGCAGCAGCTCCAGTGTCCGGGCTGGCAGTTCCTCTGGCTCGGAGAGGAGCAGGCTCCCGACATCCCAGCTCCATCCCATCTCGTGTTCTCCAGGAAGCTCCCATCCCAGCTCCATCCCATCTCGTGTTCTCCAGGAAGCTCCCATCCCAGCTCCATCCCAGCTCTGTTCTCCAGGAAGCTCCCATCCCTCAGGAGAGCCCATGACAGCCACCCCGGCACGTCCCCAGGCAGGGAAGGGCTCCTGGATGTCAGATCATGGGGAAAGAGGAGGGAATGCCGCCAAACCCGGGTGTGATGCTCCTCCTAGGGATCTGTTCCCCCTCTAACGTGGCTTTCTAGGAGCTGTGTGCGAAGGATTCCTGGAAAATCAAAGTACCAGGGATGAGCAGAAGTGTCCAGGCAGGGATGGAAGTATTTATGTTTCAGAAAGCTTTGCCAGAAATGGAAGGAAATCCTGCCCAACACACCCTGGTCCTGCTGGAGGAGCCAAACAGGCTCTGGCTCTGTGGGGCTGCTCCATCCCGGGGTTCACCCAGCCCCACTCCAGAGCCAGACCTGCTCTGGGCCCCATCCCATTTGGGAATCACAGGGATCTGGGCCTTTTCTCTCCTTCTTTTTCCCGTCAAGATAAAGATCTGCATTTTGGAAGAACCCCACACGAGTTAATGGCGTGACCTGCGCGGTTCCTGTCAATAGAGCCGGGCTGGTGATCTTTAAAGGGGATTTTCTCCGGGTGAAGGACAAACATGACATTAGAGTTATCAAACTCCCTGTCTGACAAGGACATATAAATTGTAAATGGTCGGGGGCACTGAGATCAGCCTGCCTCTCTTCCAGGCACTTTTCCACAGCTTGGGGATCTGCCGGGTACTGCCTGGGCCTCGTGCTGTGTGCCCACGGCAGGGACAGGGTGGGGGCAGGTGGCTGTGCTGTCCCACCAGGGTCAGGAGAGGGGGAAGAGCTGCAGCTGGGCCAGGACAGAGCTGATGCCTGGTCCTGTGACCTCTCCATGGGCCGAGCCCTGCTGCTCTCATCAGCGCTGTCTGTCAGGGGAGCGCGGGGCTGAGCCCCTGGGCGAGGCAGGGACTGGGCCCAGCCTTGAGGGAGGGTGGTGGCCAGTTCCTCGGGGCTCGGGGCCACCAGCTCTTGCAGACAGCTGGGGCAGCCCAGCTTTGCTGCTCCTCGTGCCACGGGCCCTTCCCTTGCCAGGGGAAAGAGAGGGGAGCGGGCAGCAGCGCCCCAGGGAGAGGGTGGCTGGGGGTCCAGGGGAGCCCAGCCCAGCACCCCCGCTCTGGCCAGCACAGCACCCCCAGGCTCAGGGAATGGACAGGGCTGGGGTTCGGCACCCGGGGGGCAGGAGAAGGCAGGGCAGGGGTGGACAGAGGTGACAGAGCTAGGGGGTGACAGAGAGAAGGGGTCACAGAGGGAAGGGGTGACAGCACTAAAGGGGTGACAGCACTACAGGGATCCCAGCAATAAAGGGGTCCCAGCACCAAAGGGCGACAGCACTAAAGGGATGACAGAGCTAAGGGGTGACATCACCAAAGGGGTGATTATCACCAAAGGGGTGGCATCACCAAAGGGGTCCCAGAACTAAAGGGATGACATCACCAAAGGGACCCCAGCAATAAACAGGGTGACATCACTAAAGGAGTGACAGAGCTAAGGGGTGACATCACCAAAGGCGTGACATCACTAAAGGGGTCCCAGCACTAAGGGGTGACAGCACCAAAGGGGCCCCAGCACTAAAGAGGTGCCAGCAGAGAGCCAGAGCTGCTCTGGCCGCTGAAGCTCTTTGAGCCCTGCCCAGACCGCTGTTCCCTCCGGGACATGGCCAAGGGGGACAGCCAAGGCAGGTGTGAAATCCCAGCCGGGACTGAGTGTGAAAGGCCCCAGGGAGCTCGGGAGCATCAGCACACCGGGCACACCCTGCTCCTCCCGCCCCGCTGTAAATCTGGGACCCCGGCTGGATTTATCCCAGCTGAGCTCAAGCCTGACTGAGATGGATTTAGTCCTTGAACTGTAATTAAAAACGAGAACGAGACGAGCGCAGGGTCCGCGTGCTTATGCGGATGGCGACCCCGCGCCCAGCCCCGCCGGGAGCCGCTGCCCGGCGGGCGGAACGGAGCGGCAGCTGCGCAGCTGGCAAGGGGCAGCGCGGAGCCGGGCCGCAGCGACGGCCCTGCCGCGGGAGCCGCTGGGGCTCCGACGCCGGCCCTGCTGCTCCGGGAGCTCCGGGCACCCCGGAGGGCGGCGGGGCGCGGCTGTGGCTGCGGGGGGATGCTGCGGGTGCGTGGCACGGACAAAAATCAACCCCCGTCCCCTCTGTGCGACTCGTGTGCTCAGCAAAGCCGGGCGTGTCCCTGGGGTCCCAGGAGGGGCAGCTAACGGAGCCAGCTTTGCAGTGTTAGCGGCTTTAGCGCAGAATCACCGAATCCTCGGGGCTGGAAGAGCCCTCTAAGTCCGTCGGGTGCGGGCTTTAACCCAGCACCGCCGTGCTCACCCCTCACCCGTGCCCCCAGGTGCCACCTCTACACGGCTTTTACACGAAATCTGCATCCGCTCCCTTGCCTCAGTTTCCCCACCTGTAACATCGGTTTACCAGCGCTTTCTGTTCATCGACGTGCCATTAATTCCCCCCGGCTGCCATTCGCTGGGTTTGGAAGGACATATCTGGCAGATGCTGGATGCTGCCAGCGTCCCTGCGCAGCCAGCTGTGCTTGGCACCGAACGGCCCTGGCACCTGCGGGGTCCAGCTGGCCTTGGCTCGGGGGTGCAGCATTAAACAGTTCTTGCCTGGGGTAAAAAAGGGAAACCAGCTAAGGAGCAAACCGAGAGGAAGTGGGAGATCAGAAGTTCGAACATTCCGTTTGCCCCTAGGGTAAACCGAGGCACCAAGTGAGGCACGGGGTCCCCTTCCGTGAAAAATGTCACCCCGGCCGTGCGGGGTGGGTGTTGGGGAGCGTGAATCAGGGCCCCCAGCACCCACAGAGCCAGGGAACGCCTTCATCCGCCGTCTGCGAGCCATAAAAGGCTTCAGAGGAGATTACGGGATTTATAGCCTCAAAAGGGAAAAAAAAAAAAAAAGGTATAAAGTGTCACTTCTATATAAAAATGTTGCCGCCATCTTCGATGCGTGTAGTTCTCCCCACGAAGAGGTATATGCGTCATTTATAACTCTTGTAAACCTCTCATATATATATTTTATATATAGTATACATATTTTTATATTGTTATCCATATGTATCTTATAAGAAATATATATATGTATTTTCTATATTATTATCTATATATATTTTTCCAGGTCTACAGATACATACACATATATGTGTTTTATATATTACTTATATAATAATATCCATATATATAAAATATAGCTACAGCTATAGCTATAGCTATAGATAGAAATATAGATATAGATAGAAATAGATGATATAGATTAGATACAGATAGAGATCGATATAAATGTATTTTCTAATGAATTACAAGGAAGGCCATCGCGTTCTACCTTTTCCCAGCCCTGGCCCTTTATCAGTGCTACTCACATTTAATTAGTAGACATTTCTCCTTCCTGAGCATATTTACTTCAATTCCTCGTTCCTACGGCAACCCAGGCGCTGCCGCCGGAACAGCCCAGCCCAGCCTAAACCAGGAATGGAGATTAACGAGCAGCCTCAATATTCAGATTATACAGCGAAGACCGAGCCTGGCCAGGGCATCCTCACAAAGCAGCCACGGCTCTGGTTCTGGGGAGCCCGTGCGAGCAGATGTGTGTGTATCCAGGGGTGCCTGAGATAGCCAGCCTGGGGAGGCGGCTCCTTCAGTCCTAAATTCTCTGTAGTTTGCTATCAACCCGGGTAAAGGTGTTTATTTCATTCTCTGTATGAATTACGCTCCACTTTCATTTGAAAACGCCCAGCACCGGAACGGCTGAACATCGTCCAAACCATCCCTGCTCACGGCGCTCTCCTCGCCCGTGCAGCTGCAGGTTTCAGGCACGCAGAATACTGAAATTTCCTGGTGGCACTGCAGCTGCCAGAGCAGAAAATGTCCCCGAAGAGGGGACACGCACACTCTGCTTCTGCTCCTTCTGCTGCCATCCTCATGCAGGGTCTCCTCAGCCGGCGTGCACGCTGAAGGCAGACGTTGGAAGACTGATTTCAGATAAATATCCAACAATTCTACTCCTTTTAGTTTATGAATGGCCTTTTTTTTTTTTTTTTTTAACTGAAAAAGGAAATGCAATGTAAATTAAATAAGGAGGGAAGGGATGAGTGTAAATTAGAGTGAGAGCCATCCCATTGGAACATTTTTCAATCTTACATGATCCCGAAGCTTTTCAAGGGAAAGTGCAATCTAAATGCTCACACACCTTCTATTTTCAAGCCAGTGTGACAGTTTCACCCTGGAGCAGACAGCTCTGCTTCAAAGACAGGTCCGAAGTGTTCAATAAAATAATTAAATTAAACAAATACAGTCAGTAGCAGGGCAGCAAGCACTGGGGAGCGTTCATTTTTACACATCTCCAAAAGGCCTTGTGGGTTTTATTTTTATTCCCTCTCCTCACAGGGAACGTGCAGGCGTTTGGGGGCAGCGTGGGGGGCTCTGGGTGCGCCGAGCAGAGACAGGGAGAGATCCCCACGAGGGGTCCAGCGACAGGAGCTGCCTCTGGCACCGCTCCCAGGGAATATTTGGGTGCCCATGCCCTGGAGCGTGAGCCAGCCTTACGGGGCTGGGCTGCCCCGTCCTCTGCCCCTGCCCTGTCCCCCAGCGCTGCCCTGCGCCTGCTCCCGCCCGGGGGGCACCCCTGGGTGCAGAGAGCGCCCCGGGAGCGCGGTGCCTGCGCCCATCCTCGCATCGCCGCGGGTTCAGAGCCCCAAAACCGCCACGCCCGCAGAAGTCACCCCGCTGCAAACACCCTCCACAGCCTTTCCGCTGCCCTTGGCCACGAAGTGAGGGGCAGGAAGAGGTGGAATCTTTGTGCATTATCTCTGCCTTCCCAAGCTTCTTCTTCCCCACAAATATTGGCCGTGGCAGGAATTAATTAATCTCAGCAACCCAAGAGTGGGGCAGGCTCTGCGGCAGAGGGTGCCCTGAACCCCACAATCCAGGATGTGCTCCCGGGCTTGTTCCAAGTGCCTTTTAATACCAAAGAACACAACAACTTAAATGCCATCCCCTGGTTTTATGAAAAAGCAATATAGGAGAGTAAATAGGGCAAATACCAACAAGGCAGGACACGCGAGCGGAATCGAACAATAAATTCAAATAATATCACTAAATCGAAGGG
This sequence comes from Hirundo rustica, assembly GCF_015227805.2. Classification (NCBI taxonomy): domain Eukaryota; kingdom Metazoa; phylum Chordata; class Aves; order Passeriformes; family Hirundinidae; genus Hirundo; species Hirundo rustica. The sequence continues at coordinate 596,242 of NC_053456.1, read as the reverse complement.
CCAGGCGGTGCCTGAGAGCTCCTTTCCCCATGACTTTTCTGGAGAGCCGAGCAGCCGAGCACATGGAATAACCCATTCTCCTTGCCCATTAACAACAACAATCAGGGCTGGATTAAACCTCTTCAAACAATTCTCCAAGTAGAGATAAAGCATAAAAGAGAGAGAGAGAGAGAGGGGGAAAAAAAAAAAAAAATCCAGCGTATCCTTTCGCCGCTGGTAATAAGCTTACGCCTGGAACAGCCTTGTTAAATAATTAGAGTTAAATTACCTCCTCTCCTACCACCGCCTTTCCCAGGCTCACCTCTCCGAGCTGCGGTTTAATGGAGAGGGATGGGTGTGGGGACACGGGGGGTGACACCTCGCTCGGGGCAGCAGTGGTGGCTTTCGCGTGGAGCTGGTGATTCCTGGTCCCCGGGGACCCGGAGCACCCCACGGACGCTCTCCCTGCGCGCCCTGGCCTCTCACACGCCCTGGGACCCGCCAGAGCCCAGCCCAGGTCCCTGCTCGGAAACAGGAGGCACAAAAAAAGGAATTGAGATTTGCAGATCTGATAATGAGCCAGTTAATGACATAAATGATACCTCAAGAACCTCACTAAACCATCCAGGTCCTACAATTTAATCTGTAATAAATACTCCTGCATCATTGCGAGATGGCTGCTCATAATGGCAAATGAAATATGCTGGTATGATAGGTACAATAAATCTGGATTTTCCTATGGTTCCCTCAGGCTAGAACAATATGTAACCAGAGTGCGCACTGTCAGGATGAGCAGATCTCAAAGCCATCATAAAATCTAAATGGGGACTAATTAGGAGGCCCTTCCCTTCTAGAGTTACTATTTCTATTGACATTTTCCATGCATGAGCCCCTCCATAACATCATAAGTCACCAAGATAAGAACTCCCTAGATTATAGGGAAAAAGCTTTAATGGAGAAGTTGAACTCAAAGGCGATGCATAAATTTTCCTTCTGATACCCCGGGAAGTCTGTGTTCAGTACTTTCTTTACAAACTTTCCTCCCCAGTGCCAGCCGCTGCTGTGTCCGGCCCCGGCCGCGCTCCCGCCCTCTCCCGGGCACGGGCACCTCGAGATGCGGCACCAGGGCACCCCAGGCTCAGGGCCACAGGGAGGGCACCCCACGGGCCCATAGGTGCCCCCCACGGGCCCATAGGTGACCCCCACGGGCCCATAGGTGCCCCCCACAGCCCCAAGGGACACGGGCGGCCTGGCACGGGATGGGGCTCCGCGGGATGGGCAGAGTGCCGGGGGCAAAGGGGACTGAGGGGGTCAGGATGTCCCCTGGGCACGGGAGGGGCGGCAGGGGCCGGGCCTGGGCACCTGCTCGTCCCTCCTGAGGTGCCACCTCACACCGGGTTCCTGCAGGGGCATCGGGAATCGCTCACCTGGCACCGAGAGCTTCCACAGGTGTCCCTGTGCCCGAGCCCACGGGGCACGGGGGGACAGGGGGACAGGGGGACAGGGGGACAGGGGGATGGGGATACAGGGGGACCGGGGACAGGGGGATGGGGATACAGGGGGATGGGGATACAGGGTGACAGGAGGACAGGAGGACAGGGGGACAGGGGGACAGGGGGACAGGGGGATGGGGATACAGGGGGACAGGGGGATGGGGACAGGGGGATGAGGATACAGGGGGACAGGGGACAGGGGGACAGGGGGACAGGGGAACAGGGGGATGGGGATACAGGGGGATGGGGGACAGGCACTGCAGCAGCAGGTGAATGTGTTGGAGCACAGACATCCCCTGGCACTGCCGGCAGGGGCCTCACAGTGCCCAGGCTGCTCCTGGCTGAGCACAGAGCAGGGTTTATTGCCTGCTGGCAGCACCCTGCACATCCCCTGTCACACCCCTGGTGACTGTCCTGGGGAGTCTGTGCACCCTGCACATCCCCTGTCCCTGTCACACCCCTGGTGACTGTCCTGGGGGGTCTGTGCACCCTGCACATCCCCTGTCACACCCCTGGTGACTGTCCTGGGGAGTCTGTGCACCCTGCACATCCCCTGTCACACTCCTGGTGACTGTCCTGGGGGGTCTGTGCACCCTGCACATCCCCTGTCCCTGTCACACCCCTGGTGACTGTCCTGGGGGGTCTGTGCACCCTGCACATCCCCTGTCCCTGTCACACCCCTGGTGACTGTCCTGGGGGGTCTGTGCACCCTGCACATCCCCTGTCCCTGTCACACCCCTGGTGACTGTCCTGGGGGGTCTGTGCTGCAAAGGCGTGGGCATGGAGCACATCCTGCCTCCTGCATGAATCACCTCAGGCACAGCCTCCAGCCTCAGGATTTAGGAATCATCCTGCCCTCATGACCACAGAATCCCAGGATGCCAGAATCCTAGAAACACAGAAACACAGAAACCAAGAAACTCAGAATCCCAGAAACCCAGAATGCCTGAATGCCTGAATGCCAGAATCCCAGAATCCTAGAGTCTCAGAAACCCAGGATTCCAAAAACCCAGAATCCCAGAATCCCAGAATCCCAGGCTGAGTGTGTCCCCCTCTGCCCTGCCCCACCCACCCAGTCCCACCCGAGCCGGGGCTTCTCTGTGCTGGGGCACGGGAACAGGGATGTTCTCCTCCAGGTCGTCCTTCTCTGCAAACTGGAACTGCCGAGTGAAGGTGTCCCTGCCCACGGCAGGGGTGGAACGAGACAAGCTCTACGGTCCCTTCCAGCCCCAACCATTCTGGGATTCTGGGATTTCATGAATTGTAGGGAAAGATGGGAAAGCGAGATGTGTGCCAAGCACATTTGCAACCTTCGTAAATACATATTTAAAAACTTGATGAGCTTTTACAAATATTTTCCTCCTTTCATACATGAAAAAAATAAGAAAGCATAAAGAAAAAGAAGCTGTAGCAAGGTAACTTGCGTTGTGGGGAACATGTAACGGCTCCTGCTGCTGATCACATCTATCTTCCCCTACCAGGGAACACCTAATAACAGAATTATCAGGTCCCTTCTCACTCATGAATAATAATGCCATAAAGGCTTCACAAATGGAGGGGTTCAGGGCTAACCCTCCCGCTGCTGGGGCTGCCAGTCCCTCGCTTTTCCCTGGTTTTGGTGATCTGGGGTGAAGAGCCAGCCGGGAGCAGCCACACTGCAATTCCACGGCAGCTTCAACCTCAGCCAAAGGCTGGAGTTTTCACTTGTGATCTTCAAATGCACATTATATTCTTGGAAATTACTGACGTAGGTAAACAAGCATTTCCTCAACAACAGCATTCCTGGAGGATGAATCTAAATACCCTTTCCTCAACTTTGTGTTTGCACAGAGTTATACAGGGGAAATGAGCCTTCGGAGAATTATTAGAGGGCAAACGAGAAGCAGCCAAGTTTATGAAAAACTAGCACACGATGGCTGAGAGGATAGAGATCTATATCCTAAGTCAACTCCGGCTCCAGCTCATTTTTGTTTGAAGGAGAAGCAGTGGCAGGTGTGATTTACTCTGTGTTTTCTAGCGGGGTGTCACTGAGGAGGGGACCGGCTCCTTCCTTGCCCAGAGGTAACTCACCAGGGGTCCCAGCTGCTCCCAGCGGAGGGAGGTGAGGAGGGGAGGTGACACTGGCGCAGGACACGAGGGGTCCCAGGCCCCCCAGATCCCTCTGCTGCCCCTCCCTGTGCTCCCACCGTCCCTTTTCCCTCCTCCCCACCAGCAGCCACGGCAGTAAACGCACAGCCCCACCCCGCCCTCCTCATCCACGGCTCTGAGGAGGCTCTCCAGGACTGGGGTTGCATCACGATTTCCCCGGCAGAGCCACTTTCACGAAGTTCCGCTCGGACACTCCGCAGTGCCGGTGTAAAAATATCAAACACCTGCCAGCTGCTCACTAAAGGGATGGGAATCCAGGGAAATCCAGATGAAATACATGTAGGGTTGAATGCAGCACCACTTCTGGGTCAAACAGCAGCTGGGTTTAAATGGATCCAGAAACCCTTCCCTTGCAGGTGCGCAGGGGAGCAGCAGCACTGTGTTCAGCAGGATCCCTGGAGCTGGAGCCGGGCTGCTCAGACTTTTATTCCAAATATTCCCTTCGTGGGCTGACACCGAGCAAATGGGGGTGGGTGGGTTTGTTCAGCGCGAGAAAGTAATTCAAACCCCGCAAAATCGACAGGGAAATTCACGAGCGATCTCTCCTGCCAGCCTTTTGCTTCTGCTTTTTCCGTGGCCGCTGCCTCAGCAGGCGCAGGAGCCTCGGCCACATTCCCCAGCAATGCCCCGGATCGCCCGGGGCTGTGCCCAGCTCTGCTGCCCAGCAGGGACCTGCCAGGAGCACCTCTGTACCCACACAGCTCTGGCCACAAGGCAGCCCCAGACCCCCAAATTCTGCTGAAAACACCAGCGGATTTTTTCTGCTGGGGGTCACTCACTGCCAATTCCGGGTGTCACTGCCATCTCCTGGGGTCACTGCCATCCCCGGTGTCACTGCCATCCCCTGTGTCACTGCCATCCCTGATGTCACTGCCATCCCTGGTGTCACTGCCATCCCTGGGGTCACTGCCATCCCCTCGGGTCACTGCCATCCCCGGTGTCACTGCCATCCCCGGTGTCACTGCCATCCCCTGGTGTCACTGCCATCTCCTGGTGTCACTGCCATCCCTGGGGTCACTGCTATCCCCGGTGTCACTGCCATCCCCTGGGGTCACTGCCATCCCCTGGGGTCACTGCCATCCCCTGGGGTCACTGCCATCCCTGGTGTCACTGCCAGCCCCCGGTGTCACTGCCATCTCCTGGGGTCACTGCCATCCCTGGGGTCACTGCCAGCCCCCTGTGTCACTGCCATCCCCGGTGTCACTGCCATCCCCTCGGGTCACTGCCAGCCCCCTGTGTCACTGCCATCCCCGGTGTCACTGCCATCCCCGGTGTCACTGCCGTCCCTGGTGTCACTGCCATCCCCTGGGGTCACTGCCATCTCCTGGGGTCACTGCCATCCCCTGGTGTCACTGCCGTCCCTGGTGTCACTGCCATCTCCTGGGGTCACTGCCAGCCCCCAGTGTCACTGCCAGCCCCCAGTGTCACTGCCATCCCCGGTGTCACTGCCATCCCCCGGTGTCACTGCCATCCCTGGTGTCACTGCCAGCCCCCGGGGGTGCCAGCTCCTCCCCAGCCTGCCCAAAAGCCAATCAGCCCCAGGCTGGGCAGGCAGTGGCAGCGGCAGTGGCAGTGGCAGTGGCAGCGGCAGTGGCAGTGGCAGTGGCAGTGGCAGTGGCAGCGGCAGTGGCAGTGGCAGCGGCAGTGGCAGTGGCAGTGGCAGTGCAGTGGTAGTGGCAGCAGCAGTAGCAGTGGCAGTAGCAGTGGCAGCGGCAGTGGCGGTGGCAGTGGCAGTGGCAGGGGCAGTGGCTGTGGCAGTGGCAGTGGCAGTGGCAGTGACAGTGGCAGCGGCAGTGGCTGTGGCAGCGGCAGTGGCAGCGGCAGTGGCAGTGCAGTGGCAGGGCAGTGGCAGTGGCGGTGGCAGTGGCAGTGGCAGCGGCAGTGGCAGTGGCAGTGGCAGTGGAAGTGGCAGTGGCAGTGGCAGTGGCAGCGGCAGTGGCAGTGGCAGCGGCAGTGGCAGTGGCAGTGGCAGTGCAGTGGTAGTGGCAGCAGCAGTAGCAGTGGCAGTAGCAGTGGCAGCGGCAGTGGCGGTGGCAGTGGCAGTGGCAGTGGCAGTGGCAGTGGCAGCGGCAGTGGCAGTGGCAGTGGCAGCGGCAGTGGCAGTGGCAGCGGCAGTGGCAGTGGCAGTGGCAGTGCAGTGGTAGTGGCAGCAGCAGTAGCAGTGGCAGCGGCAGTGGCAGCGGCAGTGGCAGTGCAGTGGCAGGGCAGTGGCAGTGGCGGTGGCAGTGGCAGTGGCAGCGGCAGTGGCAGTGGCAGTGGCAGTGGCAGTGGAAGTGGCAGTGGCAGGGCAGCGGCAGTGGCAGTGCAGTGGCAGTGGCAGCGGCAGTGGCAGTGGCAGTGGCAGTGCAGTGGAAGGGCAGTGGCGGTGGCGGTGGCAGTGGCAGTGGCAGCGGCAGTGGCAGTGGCAGTGGCAGTGCAGTGGCAGTGGCAGTGGAAGTGGCAGTGGCAGTGGCGGTGGCAGTGGCAGTGGCAGCGGCGGTGGCAGTGGCAGTGACAGTGGCAGCGGCAGCGGCAGTGGCAGTGACAGTGGCAGGGCAGTGGCAGTGGCAGTGCAGTGGCGGTGGCAGTGGCAGTGGTAGTGGCAGTGGCAGTGGCAGTGGCAGTGGCAGCGGCAGTGGCAGTGGCAGTGGCAGTGGCAGTGGCAGTGACAGTGGCAGTGGCAGTGACAGTGGCAGCGGCAGCGGCAGTGGCAGTGGAAGTGGCAGTGGCAGGGCAGTGGCAGGGCAGTGGCAGTGGCAGTGGCAGGGCAGTGGAAGTGCAGTGGCAGCGGCAGCGGCAGTGGCAGTGGAAGTGGCAGTGGCAGGGCAGTGGCAGGGCAGTGGCAGTGGCAGCGGCAGTGGCAGCGGCAGCGGCGGTGGCAGTGGCAGTGGCAGCGGCCGCGGCAGCGGCAGTGGCAGTGGCAGTGGCAGTGGCGGTGGCGGTGGCGGTGGCGGTGGCAGTGGCAGTGGCAGCGGCAGTGCAGTGACAGTGGCAGTGGCAGTGGCAGTGGCAGTGGCAGTGGCAGTGGCAGCGGCAGCGGCAGCGGCAGTGGCAGCGGCAGTGGCAGTGGCGGTGGCAGTGACAGTGGCAGTGGCAGTGGCAGTGGCAGTGGCAGGGCAGTGGCAGTGGCAGTGGCAGCAGCAGCGGCAGTGGCAGTGGCAGTGGCAGTGGAGGTGGCAGTGGCAGTGGCGGTGGCGGTGGCAGTGGCGGTGGCAGTGGCAGTGGCGGTGGCAGCGGCAGTGGCAGTGGCAGTGGCAGGGGCAGTGGCAGTGGCAGTGGCAGCGGCAGTGGCAGTGGCAGTGGCAGCGGCAGTGCAGTGACGGTGGCAGAGGCAGTGGCAGTGCAGTGGCAGTGGCAGTGGCAGTGGCAGTGCAGTGGCAGGGCAGTGGCAGTGGCAGTGGCAGGGCAGTGGCAGTGGCAGTGGCAGTGGCAGCGGCAGTGGCAGTGGCAGCGGCAGTGGCAGAGGCGAGCTGAGGGCACAGCGTGGCCCCGGCCCTGCCGTGGGGTGCCGTGGCCGCTCCCCTGGGGCCGTGCAGAGCTCGGAGCAGGAGCCCTGGCAGCTGCCGGTGGCACCGCAGGACGCTGTCCCCGGGGTGGGCTCACCCTGTCCCCAGGGGTGTGCCCCTCCGTCCCGCAAGCGCAGAAGCAGAGCTGCCGAGCAATTTGCTGCGGCGCAAAGACCGGGGAAGCGGCAAAGCTTTGTCGGGAGCAGCGCCGTGGTTGTTGTTATTATTGTTATTATGACTATTTAAAGAGCATCCCAGATGAGTGTGGCACTTTACGGACAAAAATAATGGACGGGCCTTGCCCCCTGAAGCTGAAAATAGCCCAGCCCAGCCGCAGACAACAATGAGAGGGGCTGCCTGGAGCTGGAGCGAGGCTCTGATGGAGGAGCGGGGGCTGTACCTGCCCTCACCTCTGCTCCGCGCTGGCCCGCTCCAGCTGCGCCACGGGGAGCGATTTCCGCCGCCTGTCCCCAAAGGTGCAGCGCCGAGGACGGGAGAGGGCTCTGGGTTAGCCGCTGTCTCTGCAGAGCCGGGGGTGCTGCGGGCGCAGGAGGCACCAGCGGTGACACCGAGGGGAATGGCTCCCAGTGCCACGGGGCAGGGACGGATGGGATTTGGGGCAGGAATTGTTCCCTGGAGGGTGGGCAGGCCCTGGCACAGGGTGCCCGGAGCAGCTGTGGCTGCCCCTGGATCCCTGGCAGTGCCCAAGGCCGGGTTGGACACTGGAGTTGGAGCAGTGGGAGGTGTCCCTGCCATGGCAGGGTGGCACCGGCTGGGATTTAGGGACTGTGCCAAAGCCGTGTGGGGCTGTGTGAAGTTGCCGTGTGAGGAGGAGCCCGGTGGGGCTGGGGGTGAGCAGGGACAGGAGCTCAGGGATGGCACTGAGGTGAGCAGGGCCCCCAGCAGCTCAGGCTGTGCATCGGGCACTCCTCCACGCCGGGAGCTGTGGCTGTGCCAGAGCAGAACCCGCCCTGCTCAGCGCCGGGGCTGGGATCCAAAACTCCGTGCGAGCCCAGCCCGGAGCGCATGCGAGGTAGAGAAAGCTTCCCTCAGCTTTTAATGAGTTGTGGATTGGGTGCCAGGCCATTCCTGTGCTGTTTTGTGAAATTACTTAGATTTATGTCCAGCTATTTAATATCAGCCTGGAAAAAAAAAAAAAGGAAAAAAAAAAAATCCTTGCCTGTGCTCGGCTCGCTGTGACGCTGTCACTGCTGCTGCATCCACCCAAAGATTCTAATTTTTTATCTTGTTCATTTCTTTCCCCTTTGCACTGATTTTTTCTTTTTTTTTTAATTTGGTGATCTCAGCGAGATGTTTGGGATGCACTTGACAGAGCATAATATATCACCTGTCGAGAGACCCCGGCCTTAAAAAAGTGGGGAAATCACTGGAATAATTGCAGAGCAAACACTTGTCCGGGAAGGGAACGCCTCGAGCTGGGGTGCTCCGGGAGCTGTGCCCTCCCTGGTGCTGCTCCAGCTCCAGCCAGCTCCTGGAGCCTGGTGTGGGGCGCTGGACCCCACTGCAGCCACAGCTGATTGTTTTAATACCAACGTGACGCCAAAGGGGGTCAAGTAAATAAATATGCATGTCTCAGCAGTGCAAAATAATAAAATTCCAATGTGTGCAAGCCTGCTTGTTGAACATATGTTTGCAGCACGGCTAAGCCATCTGGCTCAATGTCAAGCATTTACACCAACTGCAGTCTTACACTACCTGACAGCAGAAAAGCTTTATTCCCCTGGTGTTTGGGCACAAATGGAGAAATATTATTGAAATGATTATCTGCATCAAGACTCAGATTTGGTTTGACATTTAGCTGGCTCTGTTTAATCCAAAGGGTTGTCTGAATGAATAAAGAGAAGGGTTCCTCCAGAAGATGCTGCGAGCAGCCAGGGAAAGCCAAATGATTAATGAGACTGAGAGGCTGGGTGGACCCTGCCCACCTCCACCCAGACCTCGGTGCCAAGAACTGCATCGGAAATCAGGCTGAGGCTTCTGGAGCTTGTCAGGAGGACGCTCACGGCCAGGGGCTCTATTTTTGGACCTTGGGAAAACAACAGGAAGGAGCACGCTGCTCCCAGGCGGGAAGGAGAGGTCCGTGTCCTAATTAAACACCGTCTCTGAAGAGCAGCGCGTCCCCACCATGCCTGGCTGGGGTGGGATGCGCTCAGACCCCGACCGGGGGTGCTGGGCTGGGGATCGCCTCCTCCACACCCCACCAGGCACAGGGGCTGCCACAGGGGCCCCACCCGGGACACCTCCATCCCTAAGGGGATCCCTGTTTGGAGAGGCCTCCTGAGGCACAGGAGCGAAAGGAAAAACCAGGCGCCAAGTTTGGGGTGAGCCGACGGGAGCCAAGGGGGAGCGGGAGCCGCCTGACCTCGTGGGGCTGCCGGAGGCTGGGTCTGACAGAGACAAATTCATCCCAGAGAGCAGATAGAGTGCGTTTCGAAATGAGATGGGATAGAGTGCCGGGCACGGGGCGCTGAGCAGCGTCACGCTCCAGGAAATGCCTCTGTGGGAGCACCAAAGCGCAGCCTCGTCCCTGCCCCGCCGCGGCCCAGCCTTCCCCATCCACAGCCCCGCTCCTGACGGCTGATTCGGATTTAAAACCTAATTTGGTGATCTGAGTTTAATAAGAATGTTAGACGTGATTTCCTTCTCTCTCTTACTTTTAATTAACTTTTTAATTGAGATTTAAATGAATTCTAATGAAGAGAATTGGCCGCCTAATTGATTTGTTGCACGGCGCGGTGAGGGATCAGGATGCCGGCAGCGTTTCCGTGCGTTGCTGCGGGGCGTCAAACAGTTTACGGGTTAATTTTTTGGCAGAGGTTACTTCGTGGCAGCCGAAAACAATAACCTGCGTTGGGTTGATTAGTGGACAGCTCCTGGGGAGTTCATGGTCCACGCTGGTTAAACCAGCTCCTGGCTCTGCCTTTGTCACCTTGGCCCCTCCTTGGGATCTCAGCTGGGCTCTGGCCAGGAGGAGCTTCTGCCCAGTTGGGCCCAGATGCAAACCAGGAGTAGCAGCATTCCTAAATGAACCCATAACACCTTTATTTCCATAAATATCCGCGGAAATGCACTCCTTTATCACCCTGCGAGCTGTGAGCAGTGGGGAGCCGGCGGGGACACAGGGACACGCTCACGGCGTGCTCCCACTGTGATCCAGACGCCCCAGTGCGTGGGAGGGGAGCAGGGAAGCCCAGGCAAGGGCTGGCACATCACTGATTGCCAGCTCCCGGATTCCACAGCTCCGGGAGCAAACCAGCCGCTCAGAAGAGCCGACCTGCCAAAACATAAACCCGTTTTAGTCTCTGGACGCTCACCCTCCGTCAGGAAAGCTGACCAGAGGCCGTGGCTGGCGTGAGGGGACACGGGACAGCGGGTCCCTGCACACCCCGGGCTGGGGGGGCCCATCCCAACCCCCCCCCAGGTGTGTCCTTGTGCCCAGGATCAGAGCTGTCCCCAGCCCGGTGTAAATCAGGGACAGGCGGTGACACCGGGCGTGAACGCCGAGCTTCGGAGACATTACTGCAGTCAGAGGGCAAAGCAGGATGGATGGAAAAGGAGAGCAGGGACAGTGCAGGGAAATGGGGTGAGAGGGAGAAATATTGCCAGCCGCATCCGAAATGCCTTGAAATATAGAGCGCTCCCAAATCTAAAGGAGCCGGCTTTAAAAGTTTCATTTTACGATTTGTAAGGGATTTATGTGAAAATAATATTCGACGACTGGCACTTCTTTTTTTCATCATACCAAGCTGTTAGGTGGGAAGAGAGATCCATGGAGAACACTAAAATCCCTCCCTGCTCCTGAGCGGAGGGGGCAGAGCCGGTGCCCGCCGGCCCCCCCAGCACCCCCGGATCCTTTACTGGCCTCAGTCTGCTCCTTTCAGGGTATCCCGCACATCACAAGCTGCAGATTAAAGGGACAGCCTTTCTCGAATGCAGATTAATTTTGTTTTTCAACTTCTTAAGCTTCTGTTAACACCTTTTCTGCAATCGCTACAGTATCTTTTAAGTTAATTAGTTCTGGAAAAGAATTACCAGTGTAATTTGTGCTGAGCCCTCCCTCCCTTTCACTCACCAGACAGAGCAGCCTCTGATGGAGATAAAAGGGACACTGGAGGCTCCTCCAGCGACAAGAGGTGTTCGAGAGGAGCTCCGATAACATCTTCAAGCCATTTATCCCCGTTCAGCTCTGCAGATGGGGAGAGAGCGGGAGTGAGCTGCAGCCAGGGTGGTTTTATATAACCCCTGGAGTTCTCTCCCGAGTTTTTTGGACCCCTGAACACGCCACGTTCCTCCTCACTGGGGCCCGCTGCGTGTCCTCCGCAGCTGCCCACGCTTGGCTCGGCCGCTGCTTCCTCCTGCCACCCTGGAACTCACTTGTTTCATCCCCCGTGCTGCACGGGGTCTGTGAAGCCTCCCGCGGAGCTGGGCTGCGTTCTGGGCTCCACACGGGCCGTGAACACCCAGGATGAATGATGTGCATCGCTGCTCTGGGCCAGGGGCTGGTGCCAGCAGAGCCACAGCCCCCACACGCTGTCCGGCCTTGTCCCAGCGGTCGGGGAGCAGCCTTGGGGGGCTGAAGCCAAGGTCCCACCCCAGCCCGGGGGTCTGTGTGCGCTCACACCCCTCACCTCCCCACGAGGAACCCTCACAGCCCCTCTTTGGCTCGCCGTGGGGCTCAGGAGCAGCAGAGATCAATTGGCAGCGCACGGATTTACCCTGGGAGCAGCCCCAGGGCCGTCACAGGCGTTGGTGTCCTCCTCTGGAGCACGGCTGGGTCTGCTCACGGACAACAGCAGTGACAGCCGGAATCCCCTGTGCTCCCAGCCTGGGGACACACACCCGGCTGTGGTGGGAGCTCCAGGGCAGCGGGACGGGGTCAGGGCAGCAGCAGGGAGCAGCAGAGCCTCGTCCTGGGGGCTCCCACGGCATCCAGGGGTTTCCCTGGCTCCTGGGAATAATGTGTGCGTTCAAGGAAAGCCAATCCCGCTAGAATCACACACAGCAGTAGCGACAATATTGGCTTACACTATTAATACTTCCCATTAAAGTCAATTAATTAAATCCAAATGGAAAATATTTGTATATAAAAATGTTCATTGAAGCCTGGTTGGAGTTTTTTTTGTTGTTGTTTTTTGGGGGGTTTTTTTGGGTGGTTTTTTTGGGGATGGGGTTTTTTTGTTGTTTTTTTTTTTTTTTCCCTATAAACCCCAAGTACAGCAGTGCCCAACCTGTCCCTTCCTGGAGTTTCCATTTCGAAGCATGATCACTGTCAACTTTCCTGCTTTCCCTGGGAGGAGGTTTATTCGCAATTTGCAGTGGGAAAAGCCTGGGCTATTTGGCAATGCACATTATCCAACTGGTTCTGACTTTGTTAAATCAGCCAATCAGCCAGGAGAAACTCTGCAACAACTGAAAAAAGCTGCCCTAAAGAAAATAAAACTGTTAACCCATAATTGATCAAACAATCTAATCCAGCCTTACAGGACCGCCCAACTCCCCAGGCCCAGGCACCCTGCAAACCCTGCTGACAGCAGGATGGGCTGTGCCGAGCACTCAGCTCAGGATTGCACCCCGGTCCCTGGAGTTTCCACCCCGGTCCCTGGAGTTCCCAGCCCGGTCCCTGGAGTTTCCACCCCGGTCCCTGGAGTTTCCACCCCGGTCCCTGGAGTTTCCAGCCCGGTCCCTGGAGTTTCCACCCCAGTCCCTGGAGTTTCCACCCCAGTCCCTGGAGTTTCCACCCCGGTCCCTGGAGTTTCCAGCCCGGTCCCTGGAGTTCCCAGCCCGGTCCCTGGAGTTTCCAGCCCGGTCCCTGGAGTTCCCACCCCGGTCCCTGGAGTTTCCAGCCCGGTCCCTGGAGTTTCCACCGCGGTCCCTGGAGTTTCCTCACCTGCAGCGGTCAGGGCTCTATCAGTGTCACGGTGCAGGGTCAAAGCCAGAAAAGCAGTGAGAAAAGGGGAGAATCTTCCGAATTCCTGTTGCATTGGGCCAGCTTTACCTGCTGGAAAGAAGGAGCCAGCGTGGTGCTGCCCAGACACCACAACTCCTCCTCCCTGCATCCAGCCCTTTTCTTCTTTAATGGGGCTTCCCAACACGGTTTTGTTGCCCGTTCCTCTATTTTTCCTCAAGCTGTCTTTAGGGCTGAACGGTTTTGCAGCCCTGGTTGGAGCTTTTTTGTGCCTGTGATTGTGTTTAGCTGTGGAGCCGGCAGGACTGGATGTCTGGGTGCTGCTGCAGCCCACGGCTCGGCTGGTGGAACATCTCTGGTGTGAGGAGATCCTGGGGCCACCAGCGCCTGGTTTGGGCAAGAAGAGCCCTTGGAATGGCCCCACCAGGTCTGCAGGGGCCCTGCAGTGGCTGTCCGTGTGCAGCGCCACCTGTTCAGCCTTGGGGCAGTGCTCAGGGCTGAAGGCGAGCGCTGTTGTTGTCCGCAGCCCCCAGCCGGCTCTGGGACCCCCCCCCGCTCCCTGTCCCCGAGGCCGGGCAGCTCAGTGAGCCAGCCCTGCCTGTCGCCAGCGCAGCAGCCGGGATGTCCCCACCCTGGTCCCTGATGTCCCCGCTCCGCTGCCACCGCTGCGCCACCCTGGGCAGGACCCGCGTGAGCCGTGGTGTGACCCCCCCCCCGCTCAGCCTGGCGTGTGATCGTTAGAGAGGAGTTATTTAATTTATTTTTTACGTACCGCGGTTAATTACAGCGCCTCTGATTGTGCTGATCACTCCTGCTCCTCCTCAGCGCGGTAATCAGCGAGCCCCGGCGGCTCTGGTGGCAGTGCCAGCGCAGGGGACGCGGTGGCCTGGTCTGTGCTCGGTGTGGAGCCACCTCACGCGGCTCCTTCGGGGTTTTCCTCCTGGATCCCCCGGAATCCCTGCGGGGATGAGGTGTCCTGTTTGTCCCCCGCCCCCGGAGGCCCCCGGCCGGAGGGAGGCCAGGCTGGCACAGCGCAGAGGCGACGCCGTGCCCGCTGTGTCCCACCCTCCCGGGGCTGCCCCGTGCCTCTTTGGGAAGTTTGGGGGATCGTTTTCACCCGCCCGTGCCCAGGGACGAGCGCTAGGAACTGAGAAACGCCGGCAAGAAGTGAGGCTGGGAAATGAGCAGAGCCAGGCGGCCTCTCCCTGGGCGCCTGCTTTATTCCCTCAGGGACACAGAAACGAGGACGTGCCTCCCAAAATCCTGCAGCTCGCCGTGGTTCCTGCCGGGAGCGTTTCCTCCTGCCCCCATCGCTGCTTTTTGCTCTCCTAGACGATGCTCCAGTAGCTGCCTCTATGATATCATCTGCCGAGCTCTTTCGAATTTCTGCTTTGCATGAAAGACAAAGAATTCTCCACAATTAACGTGCTTTGAGGGTTTCCTGTCACAGGGAACACAATTAACTCTTTGCTGGCCTAACTAATTCCCGCATTTTAAAAAGTAGCCTGATAATGACAAAAGTGGAGCACTCAATCCACAGGATAGCCATTAACGGCGCTCCGGCATTGTGCTGGCTCCATTCAGCCCGCAATTACTGTCAGGGAATGGCACTGGAGCTGCTCCTGTACGCAAACAAGAACGCTGTTCATTAAAGGCCCCTTCCAATAAAGCACGATCTATATTTGTAATGAGTATTTGAGAAAAGAAAGAAAATCCTGGGCTCAGAAACCTGTGATACAATTATTCTTCTTTCAAAAATGTTTTTTTGGGGGCTGGCAGAGGTTGGCACGGTGGAGGATATGAGGCGGCTGTTCTGGAGCTTTGAATCCAGGGATAACAGCCGGCCTCGAGGTATCCGGGGGTGGAAAGCTGGGCTGAGGGAAACCTGAGTCCATGTTAAATGGGAGGGAGCTGGGAATGTTCCCCTGGAGAAGGGAAGGATCCAGGCAGAGCTCAGAGCCCCTGGCAGGGCCTGGAGGGGCTCCAGGAGAGCTGCAGAGGGACTGGGGACCAGGGCTGGAGGGACAGGACACAGGGAATGGCTTTCCCAGGATTAGACAGAATACTGGGAAGAAATTCTTGGCTGTGAGGGTGGGCAGGCCCTGGCACAGGGTGCCCAGAGCAGCTGTGGCTGTCCCTGGATCCCTGGCAGTGCCCAAGGCCAGGCTGGACACCGGGTCTGGAGCAGCCTGGCACAGTGGGAGGTGTCCCTGCCATGGCTGGGGTGGCTCTGGGTGGGCTCTGAGGTCCCTCCCAAGCAATCCTGGGATTGTATCCCATGACAAACTCGCTCTGCCGTGCGCACCGAGCTCGGCTGCGGCTCCCGCACGGCGGCTCCCCTGCCCCGGGCCGGCACAGCCGGTACCAGCGCGGGGGGACCCTCTGTGCCCGGCACCCCCCGGCACCTCTGACACCTCCTGACACCTCCTGACACCTCCTGACACCTCCAGAACCTCTCGACACCCCCAACAGCTCCCTACAGCCCCGGTCCCCCCGGGCCGCGGAGCCCCGGGCTGGCCGGGGGCGCTCGGCGCTTCCGCACGGCAACAGTGCCCCCTATGGGCCGGCAGCGGCAGCGCGGGGACACGGACACGGACACGGACAGGGGATAGGGGACAGGGACAGGGACAGGGACAGGGACAGGGACAGGGACAAGGACAGGGGATAGGGGACAGGGACAGGGACAGGGACATGGACAGGGGATAGGGGACAGGGACAGGGACAGGGACAGGGACAGGGACAGGGACAGGGACAGGGACACGGACACGGACACGGACACGGACAGGGACAGGGACAGGGACAGGGACAGGGACAGGGACAGGGACAGGGACAGGGACAGGGATAGGGGATAGGGGACAGGGACAGGGACAGGGGATAGGGGACAGGGACAGGGACAGGGATGGGGACAGGCACAGGGACAGGGACAGGGGATAGGGGATAGGGGACAGGGGACAGGGGATAGGGGACAGGGACAGGGACAGGGGATAGGGATAGGGACAGGGAAAGGGATGGGGACAGGGACAGGGGACAGGGGATAGGGGACAGGGACAGGGACAGGGGATAGGGATGGGGACAGGGAAAGGGATGGGGACAGGGACAGGGGATAGGGGACAGGGAGAGGGACAGGGACAGGGACAGGGACAGGGGTTAGAAGGACAGGGACAGGGATGGGAACTGGGACAGGGACAGGGGATAGGGGACAGGGACAGGGATAGGGGATAGAGGGACACAGGGACACGGGGACACAGGGACACAGGGACATGGTACACAGGACACGGGACACAGGACACAGGACACGGTCGGCACCGGAACAGTGGGACATGGGAAATGGGACATCATGTGGGGCAGTGGGACACCAGACACAGGACACTGGGCACAGAACAGCACCGGGACCCTGGCATGGGACAGCGGGACACTGGCACGGGACCCCCCAGCAGCAGGGACCCTCTGGCATGCAGCACTCCGGGCATTCACCCCTCGGGAGCACAGACACCCCCTCCACCATTACTGGTTTGTTTAGAAACTGGGAAAGGTTTGGGAAAGGTGTCAGGAAAATGGCTGATTCATCCTGACATTTGCTGGGGTCACACTTGACTCTGTCCCGAGGTTCTTTCATGGGCAGGAAAATTCCAAGGAACTCCAGATTTTAAGGAAAACATTAAACTTTATGGGAAGATGAGATCCCTTAAGAGAGAAGTCAGAGCATTTTGCAGAAGTATTCTCTGGCTGTGTGTAGCGGTGGAGTCACCAGCACTGGAGGGATTATGATGGTATTTTATTAACATCTAACTGCAGGAATGGATAAAATTATTAAAATAAAATATGCAGAAAGATGTTGACTACAACTCCCTGACAGGAGGGTGGAGGTGAGGGAGAGGTTGGGCTCTGCTCCCACCCAAGTCACAGGAAAGAGGAAACGGCCTCAAGTTGTGCAGGGAAAGTTTAGGCTGGATATTAGGGATAATTTCTCCTCTGGAAGAGCTGCCCAGCCCGGGCACTGCCCAGGGCAGTGGGGGAGTCCCCGTCCCTGGAAGGGTTTAAAAGCCAGGTGCATGTGGCACTTGGGGACACGGCTCAGTGGTGGCCTTGGCAGCGCTGGTACAACAACTGGGTGGTCCTAAAGGGCTTTTCCAGCCCCAGTGATTCCCCAGGCGGGAGCGGCAGAGCAAAGTTCTCATCCTGGCATCCCTCGGGGGTGGCCGGGGCCTGGCTTTGCCTCTGCCTGGGGTGGGTTTGGTGGCAGCCAGCAGCGAGAGCTGGGACTCGGCCCCTTGTCCTGCTGACAGCCATCAGAGCCGAGCAGGCAAAGCCCTGCCAGGCCGGCGGGGAGCTGGGGGGTTGTGCTGCACGCGTGGGAGGCCACCGGACCATGAAGAAAGCCAGGAACAATTCCCCACCTGCAGTTTGTAGGCCTGAATACAGGGAACGGCCGAAGAGGGGAATTTCTGAGCTCACAGAGAAATTCCAGGCCAGGGACGGAAGGAGTAACACGGCAGGAGGAGGAGCTGGCGATGGAGTAACCTTCCCTGCTACAGGAGTCCTTCTCAAAATAACTTAGTTAAAACTTTACAAAGGAAAATCTTAACCGTGAAAAAGAGAAATAAAAAAGTTGTTGCCTGTGTTAAATCCTAATGCGGCTATTGAACTTAATGGCACCTCACACGCTGATAAATCCTGTGGGATCCCTCCCCCTTTCTCCCTAGTGGGATAAACACGGTTTGTCATGTTGAGGGAACACTCCAGCGCGGGAATAATCAGAACGTATTGTTGGACACAATTTTCTATCATTTACTTTTTGCTGTCAAACAAAAGTAGAGCCCAGTACACAATTTAGTCATGGGTGGAAGGAGAATTAGCCCTGTAATGCGAACAACTTTCGGAGGTAAAAGTTGAGGGGCCGCAGCCGGCATTAACTCCCATTGTCTGCTGCCCTCACGGACGCCATGAAAGGATTTTGATTTTCATTACTATGTACTTTGCATGTTGCTCGTATTAAATCAATGGGCTGCTTCCCTCCTCGTTTTTCCTGCAGCTGATCTAAAAGGCCCTTTGAAAGGAGCCCGGCCTGGCGCAGACAAAGACTGATTCTTCATCCCCTGACATGTCACGCCACCGAAGGGGGTTTGTGCGCTCTGCCAGGGCCTCAGTCCCGGCTCCTGCCCGCTCCCGGAGCCTGCCAGCACTTCATCCTTCGGCCCGCGTACCTGGGACAGAGGCGGCGGGGAGCGCCGATCGCGGCGCAGATTGCCGCCTTTCTGTCACCGCCTGTGCCTGCCGCAGTCAGCCCGGCGGGAGAGGGGACGGGAGGGCAGCGAGCAGCTCCGCCCGGCTCCGATCCCCGGGGCTCCCGTGCCGCCGCTCGGGGAGGGAGCGGCCCGAGGGCAGTCCTCCATCCCCTCTTCAGCCCCTGCCCACGCCGGGCTGGCACCGGGATGGGCAGGGATGGGCAGGGATGGGCAGGGATGGCGGTGCCACCGCTGTGACCAGCCCAGGGCACCCTGCACAGACAGGAGAGAAGGATGTGACACCACTGTGCCACAGCTGTGACCAGCAAGGGGCTCCCTGCACGGACAGGAGGGATGGATGTGACACTGCTGACCAGTCCAGGGCACTCTGCACGGACAGGAGGGAAGGATGTGACACCGCTGTGCCACCGCTGTGCCCAGTCCAGGGCACCCTGCACAGACAGGAGGGGTGGATGTGACACTGCTGACCAGTCCAGGGCACTCTGCACAGACAGGAGGGGTGGATGTGACACTGCTGACCCAGTCCAGGGGCTCCCTGCACGGACAGGAGGGAAGGATGTGACACCGCTGTGCCACCGCTGTGCCCAGTCCAGGGCTCCCCGCACAGACAGGAACGTGCCTGGGGGCTGGAGGGCATGCAAAGCCAGACCAGGGCTCCAGCCCAGGGCTCTGCCACCCTCCTGCACCTGGCAAACCCCCGATCACCTCTGCATGTCTCCTCTGCGTGTCACCTCTGCGTGTCACCTCTGCGTGTCACCTTGTGCCCTCTGTTGGTGTTCTGGGAAAAGGGAAAAGGAAGGAAAATGTAAAAAAAAAAAAAAAAATGAGGAGAAGGAGTAGGAGAAGGAGAAGGAGAAGGAGAAGGAGAAGGAGAAGGAGAAGGAGAAGGAGAAGGAGAAGGAGAATGAGAAGGAGAAGGAGAAGGAGAAGGAGAAGGAGAAGGAGAAGGAGAAGGAGAAGGAGAAGGAGAAGGAGAAGGAGAAGGAGAAAAGGAAACTGAAAGGGGAAAACCAAAGGGAATAAAGAAGGAAAAGCACAGGAATTAAGTACAAGGATCATCACAGAATAGAATCACAGGACCATCCAGGTTGGAAAAGGACTCCAAGACCATGGAGCCCAACCTCTGACCGATCACGCCAGGCCTGACCCAGGCATGTGGCATCCGCACGGGAGCCCCAGCCCCGGGTGCACATTGCCGAGTCAGATGGACACAAACATCCACCGGGAACGGGGGAACAAAACGCCAGGGGGGGGAAATTCCTCAGGGCTGAGCACCCGGGATGTGTTTTGCAGCACCTTCACCAAGACCCCGAGCGCTGGCAGAGCAAACAGGGAAAAAACTACCTCGGCTTTTACTCCTTGATGAGAATTCCGGCAAACTCCCATCGTTTTGCTGTGCCGTGTCCCAGCAGCCCCTCAGGGTCGCCTGGATCATTGTCTCCCGAAATGCGGAGGCACAGCCAGCGCTGCTCTTTGTCCCCATCCAGTTTGTCTGGCATCTGACATTCGCTGCCCGGCCCCGCTCCGCAGCCCCGGTCCTGAGCAGCCGCCAAAATCCCGGGCACGCCGTGCCAGGAGGGCAGAGCGGCTCCGAGCCCGCGGCTGCTGCCTGGAGACCTGGAATATGCTAATCCAGAGCCTTTAGAAATGGGAATGCTAAAGGAGCAAGTGTTCTGGAGAGGCTGGGAGATAAAGCAGATCCCGGGCTCGTCCCAGCCTGGCTCCCGAGCGCTGGAGCTCCTGCGGTGCGCGCTCCGTGCCGAGCGGCGCCTGGGAGAGGGGAAGTTCCACCTGAGATGGTGGAACTCGGAGCAGAACCGAGCACAGCACCGGCCCCGTGCGACTGCAACGCCCACGGGCCATCACCCCAACGCGCATTTAAGTACATCCTGCAATACATTAAAAGTAATGCTTTTGAGACAAATTAAGCCGTAGCAGCATCAAATCAGTTTGTCTACACTGTTAATATGTTGATTAATGTCCTTTTAGGACCGAGACGTTCATTTTTATCTCATTATTCAACACAGTGTTTTCCCATAGCTGTTGAATAAAAGTGTAATTATTGCTCGAAATCATCGCAGAACCATGGAAGGGTTTGGGCTGGAAGGGACATTAAAGCTCATCCACTTCCACCCCTGCCATGGGCAGGGACATCTTCCGCTATCCAGCCTTGGGCACTTCCAGGGATCCAGGGGCAGCCACAGCGGCTCTGGGAATTCCATCCCTGCCAGGAATTCCCAATCTTCCATCCATCCCTGCCCTCTGGCAGTGGGAGCCATTCCCTGTGTCCTGTCCCTCCAGCCCTTGTCCCCAGTCCCTCTCCAGCTCTCCTGGAGCCCCTTCAGGAGCTCTGAGCTCTGCCTGGATCCTTCCCTTCTCCAGGGGAACATTCCCAGCTCTCGCAGCCTGCCCAGGTCCCTCTGGATGCCATCCATCCCTCTGGATGCCATCCATCCCTCTGGATGCCATCTATCCCTTGATTCCATCCATCCCTTGATTCCGTCTATCCCTTGGATGCCATCCATCCCTCTGGATTCCATCCATCCCTCGATTCCGTCCATCCCTCTGGATGCCATCGATCCCTTGATTCCGTCCATCCGTTGGATGCCATGCCTTCTCCCCACGGAGGTGACTGCAGCGCACACCTTGGTGTCACCAGCAGAGCGCTGGCGTTGCCCTCGCACACTTAGCAGAGTTCCCAGGGGGGTTTCTTATCTGGTTTTGTTTTGTTTTATTTTATTTATTCGCTGAAATTGTAACTGGCCTCTGAATGTCAAATTGCTACTCAGAACCAATCGCTGTTGACATTAAAAATAATGATGGCCGACTTCAGGATTAATTCTCTTTTTAGACTTAATTACTAGTTTAGTTGTTAAGTTGAGAGGTAGAGACCCTCGAAAACAAAATTAAAGAGGACTTGGCTGTTCTGAGTCAATGGTTAGACTCAATGATTCTTAGGGACCTTCCACTTATTGCCTAAATAAGTTGGGATTCTGTGACAACTTTTTTTAGCACTCTTGTACGGGAGGAAAGCTGAGGTGGTTTCAGTTTTGTGATTGTTTTTTGATATTTTCTCAGGGTCTTCTAATTTAATCAAAGTAAAATGTTAAGAAATGCAAAAGTTCTTTTTGATGCCTCACTCCAGACAGAGTTTTTTTATAAGGAATTTAAGGTTGGACTCGATGACCTTGGAGGCCTTTCCCAGCCTTAGTGATCCTACAATTCTATGGGTTGCACGAAGGTGCAGATTCAAAGCACCTGCAGGAGCAGCTTTGGATGCTCTTTTGGAGCACCATAAAAAGGGGAAAACCTGTATTCTCCAAGGCAGAGTGTATCCATGGGGAGACCTGAACTCCTCAGGAACTTCCCGGCCCTCCTGACCACCCCAGCATTTTCCTGCCTGGCCTCTGCCAGGTGCTTTCCAGGCTCTGGATGTGTCCAGGGAAAGCAGGGGGTACCAGCCCCCCGCCCTGGGGCTGGGCTGGGCCCAGAGCTCACCAGCACCGGGGAGAATCTGCATCCCGGCACAGGCAGAGGCGTGGGTGCACAGCCGCTGTGGAGGAGGTATCAGGTCTGCTTAGCTTGATTGAGAAAGGTTAATTACATGTGAAATGAGACTGGGATTCAGACTGTGTTTGCTCTAGATTTTGTGTAATGTTATATCAACACTGGGATTCTCTGTTATTCTATTAACAAAATAAATTCATTTTGTTTGGTTTCATTTTACTGTTGTTTTAATCCCACTGAACATTTATACTGTTATTTAATTTTACTAAACATGTGTGGATAGTAAAATACCTACAGAATTAAACTACCCAAGGATATTAAAGTGATCCAGTTCTCATGGAGATTTGATCTGCTAATTAGCCACACCAATTTTATGGATCATTGCAGCGCACTTAAAATGTATTGTTATATGTTCATAATCTTTCCTTAATGAGCTTTTATTGAGAGCACGGGCCAGCGCAGCGCTGCTCGGCACCGGGGCTGCCTCAGACCCAGAGCCATGCCCGCCTGCCCCGCGCCGCAGGGACCGAGCAGGGACGGCACCGGGGGATTTGGGGTCAGAGGGGCGCCAGGGATGGGACCCTGCGGGATTTGGTGTCAGAGGGGCGGCAGGGATGGGACCCTGCGGGATTTGGGGTCAGAGGGGCTGCAGGGATGGGACCCTGCGGGATTTGGGGTGAGAGGGGCGGCAGGGATGGGACCCTGCAGGATTTGGGGTCAGAGGGGTGGCAGGGACGGCACCGACGGGATTTGGGGTCAGAGGGGCGGCAGGAACTGGCCTCTGCAGGATTTGGGGTGAGAGGGGCGGCAGGGATGGGACCCTGCGGGATTTGGGGTCAGAGGGGTGGCAGGGACGGGACCCTGCGGGATTTGGGGTGAGAGGGATGGCAGGGACCTGACCTGCAGGATTTGGGTTGGGGAGTGGGAGCGGGGGTCCGCCGTTCCTCGGGGTGCCGGGGCGGAGGGGCAGGGTCCCACACCGGGCTGTGCTCAGGGGAGGAAGAGAAGCAGAAACCCACTTTTACGGGCAGTAAATCAGGAGCACCGGGAGGAGCGGAGCCCTTCCCACGGCCCAGGGCAGCAGGCGGCAGCAGGAGCGGGGAGCGGCCCCGCTGGGCCCGGGGCACCGTGCGGGGCTGGTGGCACCCGGAGCTCCAGCGGGGAGCAGATCCCCTGAAAAGCTGCTGCAGCTCCGAGGCAGCGGCACAGGACGGCGGGGCCGGGCTCCGGGAGAGCCGGGAATGCTCCGGGAACCGTGGATCTGCACACCGGGCTCCTCTCCGGGGCCAGATCCCACCTTTGTCACCCCCACGGGTTATCTTTGCCCTAAAGGCGCACAAATTAGGTTCAGGAGGGCGCTAAAGGTTTAGCAGTCCCTCTCTAATGTGAGGGGGGAAGTCCCGGCAGCCGTGGGCTCATTTTTGGCTGGCCCAAATCGCAGTTCCCCTCCTGCAGCCCCCTGGGCCGCAGCCCACGGCCCGTGCGGGTGCCCAACACCTTCTGCAGTCAGGGATCACATCCCAAAGGCAGAGCTGATGGGGTCACTTCTTCATGAGCGGTGTTCCGGCAGATGTGGGGGTCCCTGACAGAGCTGGGGGAACATCCCCTGCCCAGTGAGCTGTTGGTGTGCTCTCTGCTCCCGGTGGGTCTGCCCCGCTTGGGTCGGCGCCAGTTCCTCCAGGGCAGGAGGCACCGGGGGCGGTGGTGCCTTGGCAGGAGATCATCGAAACACGGAACGGCTGAGGCTGGAAAATCCCACTCAAACCACCGAGTCCAACCATTCCCCGGCGCCGCCCAGGCCAGCACCAACCCACGTCCCCAAGTGCCACATCCACACGGCTTTTGAATCCCTTCAGGCCTGGGGACGCCACCGCTGCCCCGGGCAGCTGTGCCTGGGCTGGACAAACACTTAAATATCCAACCGAACCCTCCCCTGGCAGGCCCGGGGTCGAGCTTTGTGCCGGGATGGACACAGGGGTGCAAACCGGATGGATGGGGAGCCGTGACATGGGGGCGAACACAACCCCGGCTGCTCCCGGGGGTCCCGGACCGCACCCCGCCCCATCCCCGGCTGCTCCCGGGGGTCCCGGGACCGCACCCCGCCCCATCCCCGGCTGCTCCCGGGGGTCCCGGGACCGCACCCCGCCCCATCCCCGGCTGCTCCCGGGGGTCCCGGGACCCCAGCCCGCCCCATCCCCGGCTGCTCCCGGGGGTCCCGGACCGCACCCCGCCCCATCCCCGGCTGCTCCCGGGGGTCCCGGACCGCACCCCGCCCCATCCCCGGCTGCTCCCGGGGGTCCCGGGACCCCAGCCCGCCCCATCCCCGGCTGCTCCCCGGCCCCGCCGCCCTTGCGGGGGTGCCGCTTCATTAATTAGGGAGGGAAAGCCGGCGAGCCGAGATGAATCGCGGATCAGAGAGCGCTGTTCGGCGCCGGCACGGGCTCATTTAACAATTCAAGGGTCACTACCCGCAAAAGTGAGGACGGCGCTACAAGCGCGCCGATCCCGCCAGCTACAAATGTGCGCGCCGGGATAATGAACTTAAAACAATCGCAATTAGCAGGCCGAGACAAAGGATTAAAACGAAACGCGAAGGGCGCTGTGCGCGCAGCTCGCTCGAACGGCGCTAAGCCAGCTTAATCCATTTTCATGCGGCTCGGGCCGGGGTCGGCGGCTGCGGGGCCGCGATACATGGGCTCGGCCGGGCGATAAGGGCCGGGCCGGCCCGGGGGACACGGCCCTCCCCGCATCCCCGGGGAGCGGGGACAGCGCGTCCCGGGCCGGCGGGGCGCCCCGGCTTTGTGCCGCCCTTGTCATTGACTGATCGGGCCCTTTGAGCCAGCTTCGGAGCCGGCCGACCCACCTGAATAGATGAAAGGCAGACGGCTCCTGACAAACAAGGGGCTGCGGAATATTCATTGTGCATCTGCGAGGGAAAGATTAATGTATTAGAAATTAAAATGGGCCCGGGCTGTATGATCTTGCTCTAACACTTGGCCAGACCCGTGTCACCCACCGCGAGCGCCTGAAGTCGGCGGGCGATCCTGCCAAGGTACTGGGAATCATTAAGCATCCGGCTATTGTGCGAGGTGAATAATAAAACTTTCCCCCCGTTCTTTGCCCGGAGCTGACAATGAATAATTCCGGAGCTATTTGCAATGTTAACGGCACCTATCTTGCCCATCCATTCCTTCACGATAAGGATGGAAATATGCATTTCAACAGTCTGCACAGATAGCGATTCACAGGCGCTTCAAAGGACACCTGCCACTCAAGCGAGGGGCTGTCAGTCTCCCGCCGCCGCCGCTGCCAGCAAAATGGCGAAAAAGATTATCTGCACTTTATTCCTTTTCTCCTCCGATTATAACACCGGTGCGTTTGCCATCGACTGACAAGTGATTTACACTCGCCGCTGTAGCGTGGTTAAGCTAGGAAAAGCTATTCTCTCAGGCAGCCCTTATTCCTTCAAGGTTTACAGCTGTATCCAGTATCCTATCGCGGCGTGATCGCGGCCGCACGGGCGGAGCGCCGCTCGGGCAGATCTCAGAGCGGTTCATCTGTGTGCTGACACAAGGGTGACGGGGATAAAGTCCTGTCTCTGACGCCGGGGCCTGCCCAGCTCAGCAGACTTTCACCCAGCAGGAGCGCGGCCCAAGCTGGGGGGGTCTGGCTGGAGAGGCTCCGCAGCGGGTCCTGGGAACGGACACCGCTCAGGGGGACTCCTGACTGGGACAGGGGGGGCTTGTGGATGTCCCAGTCCCGGCAGCGTCCAAGGCCAGGCTGGCCAGGGCTCGGAGCGCCCTGGTCTAATGGGCGGCGTCCCAGCCCATGGCAGAGGGTGGACATGAGGTCTAAGGTCCCTCCTAACCGAAACCGGTCTGGGATTCTCTGATTCCGTGAGTCTGGAGCCCGTCACTGCGGTCTCCTGCAAGCAAGCAGGTGGAGAACAGGAGAACAGCCCCTGGCCTTTCACCCTTCACCCCTGGTGATTGTCCCGTTTGTGATTCCTGCACCCCGGAGCCAAGCAGCTCCCAGGCAGCCACAGGCCAGCAGCTCCTCCTGCTCCGCTCTGGGAGCTCCCGGGGCAAAAACAAACAAGCAAAACCCCTGCTGCAGTGTTCCCACTTATCTGAAATATTTTCCAGTTTATTTGCCTGAAATTATTCCGCCACAATCTTTCCATTGTGCCTGTCAGGAGGACTCCCTGAACGGCTGGGCTGTTCTCCGTCAATGTCCGTTTCTTTCGGCACCAGGAACACTGGGAGTGACTCAGAGCAGCAGCTCCAGCTCTTTCCAGAGGGAAACTCTTTCAGTTGGAGCGGGAGGGGCACTGCGGTGCTGTGTGCCCCCGTGGCACCATTTTCACCACCCTGGCCGTTCACCGGCCCCGCTGGGCGAGGGGATGGGGACACCAAAGCCGCAGGACGAAGCTCTGCCCAACGAGGGCCCGCGTCGGCAGAGCCTTGGGTGCCCCACTGCAGCAGCTGCTTTGGTGCCAGCACCGCAGCGCTGCCGGAGCAGGGCTGGGCACCGAGGCCGGGCAGGTCCTGGGTGCCAGCAGGACACACCGCTGGAACTCAGCTGCGCTGAGCCGGGAGCCCAGGGATAACGAGTCATGGGTTAATTAACAGGCTGCTCTGATCCTAGCGAATGGCACAGCTTGGAAACAGGGTCCCGCCATCCCCAGAGCTTGCCAGAGCTGAAGGGGTGCAGGAGCTGTGCCCTGGGAGATCTGCCTGAGGGCAGGAACCAGGAATTGTGGAGACAGCAGAGGGACCAGGGCCGGCTCTCTCCGTGGGCAGCACCCCTGGGTGAGCCCCAGCTGTCCCCGTGCCGGACAAAGCGGGCATTCTCTGCCTGCTCTGCTGCGGTGCCACGCTGGAAATCCTGACTCACAGTGACACTGGTGCCCTGCCAGGCTCCGGGGTGCCCCCAGCAGCCTCCAAACCCCGGGGAGTGTCCTGCCTCCCTCCAGCACCTCCACAGACAGGTTTTCACAGGTTTCCTCCAATGTGGAAGGGGAGGTCTCCTGGGCTGGGGGCACAGCAGGGCCAGGTGGAAATCTCTCCTCGAAGAGATCCTGTGAGCTATTAAGATCGTGTGATAACAGTGTCGGCTGTGGTTTTTAAGGAAAAGAACAGTGCCCAGGTCAGCGCTTCAGACCGAGAACCTGCCTGTAACCACGCCTGCTCCTCCCGTGTGTGCCCAGGGATGCGGTGTCAGGGCCACGCTGGGGTGGCTGCTCCAGCACGGCCCCAGCCCCAGCCCCGGCTCCAGCCCTCCCAGCTCAGCAGCCCCAGGGCAGGACCCCGGGCCTGCCCTGCCGCCTCTCTTTGGGAATGGTGCCCTGTCACCGTCACGACACAGCAGCCCCACGAGGCCTCAGCAGTAAAAGGACATTTGGTCACTTGGGGCTGGGCTCCACGTCCCCTCCACAGAGCGGACTATAACCAGCGCTGGAATTCAACAGAACCAAAAAGGAGGAAACCACGGAGCAGGAGCTGTGCCCGCAGGTGTGAACAACACAGATTTGTGCCAAGGAAGTGCTGATTTCAGGAGCATCTCCTTGACCTGCACGCAGACATTCTGCTCCACAAACAGAGGGTCATTTGCAGACACCCGGCACTGGCTGGTGCCTGTGGGATGTGGAAGGTTCTGGTGTCCCCTGGCACATCCCCAGCACTGGTCTCTGGGGGTGTGGGTCCCTGTGGACGCATCTGCAGTCAGCCCTCAGCAGCAGCTGCGTGTGCACCAACGCTGGACCGAGGCGTTGCCAGCTCCAGCGGCCCGCGGGATCCCCGCTCCAGCTGAGGTGTTCCCTGGGGCGAGGGTGGGAGCGAGCTGCCTTGTGCCGGCGGGACTTCAGCTCCATACCAGAGCGAATTCAGCCGGCGTCCCACTAAATTATCCGGCAAGGGCTGAACCCTATTTTTCTTTGGAAGAAGAACGAGGGCGCTGAAATAATTTGTGGATCTGGGTTCCTAATCTTAAATAATTCTTACCATTTAAAACAGTTTTTGCAGGAAATATTTTATAGTTAGAGAAATAGTTTTTGACATTTTGGGGGGGAAAAGAACAATGGACCGTTTACAGGTCTACACAGTAGATTAATGAATCTAATTGAGTCTGTAGGGAAATGCTTCAGTTTAACTACTGGAACTAATTTATACATTCACTACATCGTAATAAGTCAATTTAAGTTTCTGGAAATAAAACTGGATATCCTGGGTATAGATTTGAACTATAAATTTCTGCAAGAAAGGAGTCTGTGTGTTCATTATACATTGTAAAATTACCATATGGACCTGTCAACACTTCTTAGCACAGCTTTGTAATAATGTCATTTAGTTTAACATTGTAATGTGCCAGCTGAATTAATGTGTGTGGCACAATGAACGCCTCCCACCGCCGGTTCGGGATGGGGGGGCCAACTTCTAAAGGGGTTTCTTATGCAGAAGAGTTGTGTCTGTATTTGCACAGCCAATATCTGGCCTCTGATCAGGTGTTATCAGCAAAAGTGAGCGCCCAGGGCTGCCCGACTGCCAGCAGCTGCTGCTGGAGCCCCAGGATCGGAGTGTCCGAGCAGCAGACCCGGATGGCCGTGGGCAGGACACGGAGCAGAGCCCTCAGCCAGGCTGCATCAGAGTCAGCTGGTTCTCCTCTCGCTGTGGCTGCCGGGTTCCTCCTCCTCCCTCTGTTATTTACGGCCCCGCAGCCGCTGCTCCGCTGCCCACGCAGGCTGAGGAACAGACATCCCTTGTTCCAAACCCTTCCATCCTCCTGCGCCTCCAGCTCCCCACTCTCTGTGCTGTGTCAGAACACCTTCTCCACTCATCCTGTCAAAAAACAGAAGTCCTCAGTGGTAAATGGAGTCAGAGGCAGAAGCACCAACATTCCCACTCCACTCTGGTGAGTTACTGGGGGCACTGGTGCAGAGACACATTTCAGACTGGACCCTGGACTTGCTGCCCAGGCCTGTGTCCATCCGACAGCTCACCTGAGAGCACCTGGCCCACATCCCCACGGCAGAGCAGCTGGCTGGGCCCCCTCCTTCTGCCCCTCTCCTTCCCCCCAGCCCAGCCTGGTGGGTGAGAGGGGCCCCAGCTCCAGGGGTCACAGCTGGCTGACAGCAGCGCGGGGTGCAGGGGGATCCCCAGCACATCTGGACCTGTCCCCCAGTTTTTCTGCTGTAGGACACCCAGGACCACGCTCAGCTCCTGGAGGCCTGGGAAGAACAGCAGCAGCCTGCAGGGCGTGTGCCAGGCAGGTCTGCCACGGGAAAAACAGGCACAGCAGAAAGGCTGAAATTCCCTGTTGTATCCCAGACCCGAGCCCTGCTCTGGCCTGGACAGAGCATTCCAGTGGCAGAAGTAACAACAGGAATGCACACACAAATCCCACAACCGTCCCTACAGCCTGCACTGGTGCAAGGATCCAAGGGAAAACTCCTGTAGCAACCCAAAACCCGATCCTGCAGTGCCAACCATTCTCGGTCCCAGAGCCAAGGGGAATTTCTCCAGAGGGTGCTCCACATAAATCAACTAACGTTTTCCCCTTTGTGCTTTATTTTTCTAACTCTTTGCTTTCCTCCCCTCTCCTTCCTCTCTCAGCAGCCTTGGGAAGTGACACTGGAGACCTCATAAAACTCTAACGCGTGTGGCCGGAGGAGAGGAAGGCCGGTGGACTTCGACTTAAAGGGGAAAAAATGCACTTTTAATCTCCCTGTAATTGGGCTGCGGGTGGCCAGGTGTGCAGCTTTCCTGTCTCTCGGCTGGTGCCGTGTGTCCCAGCAGCAGCACAGCAGCAGCAGCACAGCAGAACAGCAGCAGCACAGCAGCACAGCAGCAGAGCAGCAGAGCAGCAGCAGCAGCAGCAGCAGAGCCCATACCTGCCGCTGGAGCGGGCGCGCACAAGCTGCAGAGATGCCGCCTGATTTCCCTCAGGATGCAGCCGGCAGTTCTGGAGGAACAGCTAAAATTCCTACCTCAGTGAATTAGCAGAACAGGCTAATCCCCGCAAAGAGACAGGATTTAGGGTTTGCCTCTCGGGCTCTTTATCCAATTGCACAAATCTGTGCAGCCCGGCCGTGCCGGAGCTCTGGAGCACGGATCAGGATGGGTGTGGGAAAACAGACCCAGTTCGGGTAATTAAATATCGTAACTGAGGCTTGGCATGGCTAATTACGAATTAAAATCCGGCGGCTATTTACATTTCTGCGCCTGGATTTCTACTGGAAGCCGATGGTTAATGTCACCACTTATGCAGACCTGATGGCATCTGCCTATAAAAGGGTGATTGTAAAAGCTGAGCCCTTTACCTATAAATTCATCTCGCTAATAAGCAATGCGCTCGTGATTGAAAGTCAGAGAGTCTTTGGGAAGTAGCTGGGTGTTTTATTTCCTTTAAAAAATGTATCTGATGGCAGCCAGGCAAGTTCTGGAGAGCGGCGCGGGCGCCTCGAGTGCCAGCGCCACGCTCGCTGATCCCGGGCAGGGTGAGGAGCAGCGGCTCCTCAATTACATCTTCGCTCTATTCCCCAGGTGACTTGTGCTGGGGTTGATACACAGGCGGTGTGATTGCACTCGTTTCCCGGTGCAAGGGAAATGCCCTTCACGCCACGTTATTAATTAGGCGGAGCTGTAATTGCGGGAATGCCGTGGGAGTGGCGGACGGGCGGCTCTGCCGTGCCCAGGTAGCACACCCCTGGCGCTGCTCCCACACCTCCGTCCCAGCAGGACGGCTCGGCTGGAACTCGGGGGGCACAGCCCCTTCCAAAGCCGCTTTGGCTCTCTCTGGGAACGCCCATCCCCTGTGTCCTTAAAAGAGCTTTTCCCATTCATCGTGCGGCCCTTGTTTCCCGTTAATAAACCTGTAATTGTACATGCTCACGGGTATTTGCCGCGCTTCCTGCCTTGACATCTCCTGCCTGAACCTTATCCAGGTTAAGAGAGGTCACGAGTCAGTAATGATTTCCCAAGAGCCCCAACCCAGGATCTATATTTTTTTTTATTATTTGGAATATCTTTTATTTAATTAACCACTGAACCAGGCAGACGGTGTTTCCTGCACAACCTGCCAGTGCAAGGAATATCTCGGTGAATTTCCAGCAGGAGGATTTCTCCCATTTCTCCCTCCCACTGCTCAAGGCAGCGCCCACAGAACCCCGCTCTGGGCTCCTGCTTCCTTTCCCCCTCTTTCCTTCTCTCTCTTTTTAATTATGAAAATCAAGGAACCCATAATTCCCATGACAGCTGTGACTACATACAGACTTACCCATAAACTGTGCGGCAAATGCTTGGTTTGTGGAAAATCGTGTTCTCTGACATATGCTTCTCATTACGGGGTAGATTTGCAAAGGAACAAGGCTGGTTCCTCCCGCAGGTGCAAAGCAGAGCCCCGCGCCCTGCTCTGCACCTGCAGCCCAGCCCGTGGAGGGACAGGGGCCGAGGCTCTGCCTTCCCTCTGCCAGGCAGCCCGAGGAGCCACCCCTGTGCCCCCGTGCCCGTCACATGCCCCCGAGGGACGGCTGGGAATAACCCGGGACAGCGAAAGGTGTCCCTGCCCACGGCAGGGGGTGGAACCCAAACCGCCCTGGAATTCCTCCCGAGGGGCAGTGGAGGGGCAGGCACCCATCTCTTCACCCTGTGACCGGTGACGGGACTCGAGGAAACGGGTCAGGAGAGGTTCAGGTTGGATATCAGGAAAAGGTTCTGTCCTCAGAGGGCGGTCAGGCACTGCCCAGGCTCCCCAGGGAATGGTCACGGCCCCAAGGCTGCCAGAGCCCCAGGAATGTTTGGACAAGGCTCTCAGGGACAGGAGGGACCACAGGGCGGTCCTGCTCAGGAGCAGCAGTTGGATCAGTGACCTTATGGGTCCCTTCCAGCTCAGCATATTCTCTGAGTCCAAGGCCGTCCAGGTCCCTCAGGGTCCCCCAAGTCCCAGGACGGCACTGTGAGGTCTGGGCTGCTGCAGTGGGACCTGTCCCTGGGATGTCACCGAAGAACAGGGGCTGGGCAGTGACAAACAACCCTGCAGCAGCCCAGCAGGATCCCAGAGGGCAGGAGCGGGACCGGGGGAGGTTCAACCTCATCGGAGCAGTGGGATGGGGACAGGCCTGGGGAGCTGATGATCGGTGCCCCACCGATCCCAGTTCCCATCCCTGAGCAGGAGCAGCTCATCCCTCGGCCCCAGACCCCGCAGGTCCTGCTGCTCCCACCGTGCTGGGCTCAGCCACTGAGTCCTCCTCCGTCTCCATCCCCTAGTAAAGAACACTTCCTCCCCCTCCTGGCTGCTCTAATTCCATCCTTCCATGGCATTAACTGTGCATTCCTGCTCTCCCATCGCCAAACGTTTTCCTTTCAGCTCCTTTCCCGCATCCCGTGTCCGCCTGTCTCCATACAAAATTCCTCACACCATAAAAAGTTCAGAAACTTTAGCAGCAGCAGGTCACAAACAGAGCAGAGAATTCCATGTTAATCCAAAGGGGGCTGGCAAATCCATCGGCCAGGAAAAGGAAAGTTTCTGTTTCACGCGGAGCCATCAATCTCACGGAAGGAAGCCCTGCACGGAGGCTGATTTCACAGCTCAGCTCTTTGGGGTGCAGCCCTGCCTTCGTCCCCAGCCATCCTCTTCCTCACAGCCTGCTCCCATGCTGACCGCAGCCAGGCCCCAGGGAAGGCAGCTGGGTGTGCCCCTGGCTGTGCCAGCGCTGCCCCTGCCCAAAATCGGTGCCACAGGCCGCCAACTCCCCCTTCCTGCGGGATGCACTCACTGGCAGGATGCTTTTGAGCATGTGGGAATCTTCTCTTCCCTTCCGGTGTTAATGCAGATAATTCTCTAGAGAAATCTGTTGTAAAATAAAATAAATTGCCCGATGCGATGGCCCTGTCTGTGGCAACACCAGCAGAGCAAGTCTAACCTCTACCTCCCCGGCAAGAGCCTCTTGGGGTGGCAGACCTGACCCTCATCCCTCCATTTTGTCACCTGAGATCTGTGCAAATTCGGATCAGAAATAAAGAAAAACAAAAGAAAGCCTTAGCTGTACGGAGGAATGTTTTCTTGTGTTTATTGCACCGCTGTTCCTGGGCTGGGAGAGTGGAGTTGCCATTGAGTATTAACTAGACAGGAATTAGCAATAGCCCGTGTCACTGCTTTAAAGGAAATCAATGGACAACATAAATGCAAAATCAAAAGGTTCTTCCCCTGACGGTGTCATCTTGGCCAGCACTGAGCAAATAAACCCCAAAGCACCTTTCACTGCTCCCCAGCCCCTTCAGCAGGCTGGAATTGCCAGGACGTCCCGGGACAGGAGGGTCACAGATCAGAGTGGGTCACAGATCAGTGTGGGTCAGGGATCCCTGTGGGTCACAGATCAGAGTGGGTCACAGATCAGAGCGGGTCAGACATCAGTACGGGTCAGGGATCCCTGTGGGTCACAGATCAGTGTGGGTCAGGGATCCCTGTGGGTCAGAGATTTCTGTGGGTCAGGGATCCCTGTGGGTCAGAACCCATGCAGGGAGTGGGCAGTGAATTCAGCGCAGTCTTGGGTCTGTGTGTGGCTGGACCCCAGAGTTACCATCCATACCCCATGGTACCATCCAGACCCAGCGGTACCATCCAGACCCAGCGGTACCATCCGGACCCAGCGGTACCATCCAGATCCAGCGGTACCATCCAGACCCAGCAGTACCATCCAGACCCAGCGGTGCCATCCAGCCCCCAGTGGTACCATCCATACCCAGCGGTACCATCCGGACCCAGCGGTACCATCCAGCCCCCAGTGGTACCATCCAGCCCCCCATGCTGTTCTGGCCATGCCCCGCTGGCCCTGGGGCACCCGGAGCAGCACGGGCACGGGGCTGGTCCCGGTGACACCGCCTGCGCAGCCAGGGGTGTATCGCCGAGCCCAGCCCCAAGGGTGAGGGGCTGGCCGGGGGCACGGGGGTCTCAGGGACACACGGGGGGTCCCAGGGGACACGGGGGGTCTCAGGGACACACGGGGGTCTCAGGGACACACGGGGGGTCCCAGGGGACACGGGGGGTCTCAGGGACACACGGGGTGTCTCAGGGACATGAGGGGTCTCAGGGACACACGGGAGCAGGGCAGCTCTTTCCCTGCCGTTCAGGGGGTGACAGTGTGACCCCAAGAGCCGGAATGGCCAAACCTTCACCTGCTGCAGGTCCTACAGCAGCTCCGGGCAGGGCAGGGAGGGCACATCCCCGTGTGGAGCACCCACGGGAGCGCATCCCCGTGTGGAGCACCCACGGGAGCACATCCCCGTGTGGAGCGCATCCCCAGGTGGAGCACCCACGGGAGCGCATCCCCAGGGAGCACCCACGGGAGCGCATCCCCAGGGAGCACCCACGGGAGCGCATCCCCAGGGAGCACCCACGGGAGCACATCCCCAGGGAGCACTCACGGGAGCGCATCCCCGGGGGGCAGCGCCCGGCTGGGAGCGGGCGGGACGCGCTGCGGTGCCGGGCCGGGCGCTGGCCGTGCCCAGCGTGCCCCCGGCCGGGCGCGGGCAGAGCCGCGGGTGCCCGCGCGGTCCCGCCGCTCCCGGGCTGTGCTGCCTCCCCGGGGAGCAGCTCCATATGTTCCCTTACGCTCCCTGCTAGGAAATCACATTTCCCTCCGAGGCTGAGTTTCTCCAACCTCCAGTTCCAGGCGTAACTTCAAGCGAAGAATGAAGATTATATTTTTAGGAAGCGCGGTCGCTCGCTGGGAAAAAGCACACAGAGCACGTAACATATCGAGAGAAGTTGCCTCATTAGATTAATTAACTCGTGCAGGCAGAGCCTGACACGCTGGCTCTGGAAGGAGCAGAGCCCCAGCTGCCTCCGCTCCCCGAGGAGGGGAAGCGCCCGATGCCGCAGGAATGTTTTGATTTTCGTGGGCTTACAACAGCAAAGTCCAGAGCCTGCGGCCCTCGGAGCCAGCCCAGAGAAGGACACAGAGACGCTCCAAGATGCTCAGCTCTGGAGCCAGGCTGGGAGAGAGAGCTGGGAATGTTCCCTTGGAGAAGGGAAGGATCCAGGCAGAGCTCCGAGCCCCTGGCAGGGCCTGGAGGGGCTCCAGGAGAGCTGGAGAGGGACTGGGGACAAGGAACGGAGGGACAGGACACAGGGAATGGCTTCATAACGACAGAGGGCAGGGGTGGGTGGGAGATTGGGGAGGATTTTTTCCACATGAGCGGTGCAGCAGCTCCTGTGCCAAGGTGGGAGCCCTTCCCCAGCTCTGTGCCACCTTCCCGCGCCGCACAGCCCGCTCCCTTCCAGCCACCAGCCCTATAACTCAATGTCAGGGGGGCTTATGTAATATTTAGGTGTGTATTACACTAAATTAATCTTAACATGAAAAATCTTTTGATTACATAGTGTGTTTTTGTCATTGATTGATTAATTCATTTATTCATATAGTAATGCTATGTCCAACTTCTATTTATATTCAGTTGTAAGAGAAAGTTCCTATTCATGTCAGAGGAGATGAATTAAAATAGTCATCGCTGGTATTTGCCAGCAGACTCTTTCAGAAGGTCCCTTTACAATTTGTACTCTCCTTCCTGTGCAAGCTGCCTGCCAGGAATCCCCACAAATTCTCATCCTCCCCATGGAAGCTGAGGGGTCTGGAGGTGCTGCGAGCCGGGGGAGCCCCCACGCCCAGGGGAGCAGGGGCTGGACACCTCCAGGGAGAGGACAAGGCCAAAGGTGGTGTGACACCGTGTGACACACGGGACCCTGGCACCGCCACGCCCCGGCACTGCCCTGCCACGCGCCCTTGGAGCCGCAGCAGCCGTTCCCGGGAAGCAGCACGGCAGGACTGAGCCCTGGGAAAGGCTTGGTCACCACAGCGGGAGGCTGCCCTGAGGCAGGAAAGGGTCCTCTGAATTTAAAAATAATTCTTAATTAACTGTGATTCTTTCATGGGCCATTGAGGCAGAGCGTCCAAGGGCTCCACAGGGCTGTCACCACTGTGACACCGTGACACGTGTCCCCTCGACCCCACAGCCCCCACCCTCCTTCCCAGCCACGGAGAGTGTGGGGGAGTAACCTGCTCCATGAGGCATCTCCCACCTTGATCCGCAGCAAAACCTGGGAGCCAGACGCTGTCCCTGTCCCCTGTTGCTGTCCCTTGTCCCCTGTTGCTGTCCCTCATCTCTAGCCACTGTCACTCACCCCCAGATGTCACTTGTCCCCGGCCTCTGTCCCTCATTCCCAAATGCTGTTCCTCATTCCCAGCCTCTGTCCCTTATCCCCAGCCCCCGTCCCTCGTCCCCAGCCTCTGTCCCTCGTCCCCAGCCTCTGTCCCTCGTCCCCAGCCTCTGTCCCTCATTTTCAGCCTCTGTCCCTCAGCCCCAGCCTCTCTCCCTCATTCCCAAATGCTGTCCCTCATTCCCAGCCTCCGTCCCTCGTCCCCAGCCTCTGTCCCTCACCCCACGTGTGCAGCCCCAGGCCCAGCAGCCCCAGCAGCTCCTGCCTCGTTCCCTGAGGATGCAGCAGGCTGGAATTACCAACACGTTCTGTTCCTCTCACACCCGACACAAAACCTCTGGGAAGTGGCTGCGTACACACGGAATGTACCTTCTGCTATTTATACGTGTTTGCCTAAATTAAAGGGAAGAGAAAACCTGCAAGAAATCTGCTTGGAAACATTCCCCTTTTGGGGAGGAAAACACTTCAATGGAGAGGAGAAGGAGAGGGGAAGGAGAGGAGGGGAGCACAGTGCCCTCTGGACAATGGAACATCCCGGAAAGCAGCACTCAAATCAGCTGGGATGCTGGGGAAAGAGCAGAGGTGTAGGGCTGGAAACTCAGAGGGCTGAGGGGTTATGGAACCCAGAACACTCTGGCAGCATCAGGGAATCCCAAAGGGAATTCAGCGTCTTTAGGAGGAAGTTTCTTCCATCAAACCAAGAGCCCTGGAAGAACGGCAAATGCCAGGCCAGGCCGCGGCACATGCACGAGTTTATAACATGGAGATAATGAAAGGTAATTAACGCCTGGAACAACATCCCTGGGGGTGTGAACGAGCTGGATTGGGGAGTGCAGGGGCTTCCCCCAAGGCAATCCCACCGACAGTGCAGGCTGCTGCGCCCGGGTACGGGTGAGGAGTGGATGGAGTGAGCCGTGCCCACAGCAGGGCTCGGGGGACAGAGCCGGCTGGCATCTGCTCATTAGCACCTGCTGATTAATTAGCCCCCGCAATTAAAGCCTCCTCCTGCCTGCTGGCCTGGTCTCTCTGCTCTCTGGGGCTGGGGGCTCCAGAGCTCACCTCTCGTGCCCAGGGCCGGTGCCCAGCTCCATCCAGCACAGCGGCGGGGGCACCGGGCGGTGAGGGGGGCACGGTGGGGCTGCACTCTGCCCCTCTGCCTCAGCTCGTGCTCCCTCACACACACACAGATCACAGGGTGAGGGTCGGGAGGCTTGGCAGGGCTGCCTGCATTGCTGGCATTGCCGGCATTGCTGCCTGACCCGCGGGGCGTGAGCCGGGCACACGGGGGATGCCTGGGGAAGGTGACCTGAAACCGAGGCAGAGAATAAAGCAGAGATTTATTGAAAGGACTTAAAGGGACACCTTGGGCAGGACAAGAGCCTGGCCAGGGCTGCACCCAGGGTGGACACAAAATGGGCACAAAATGGACACAAAATGGGCACAAAAATGGCTGACTGGTCACAAAACTTTACATTTTTATAAGTTTTGGTCCATTTGCACATTGGGGTTTCATTGCCCAGTTCCAGCTCCAGGTTCTGCAGTCCCATCCTCCTTGTTCCTCCCTCCAGCCACTGCTGTTTGTGCTTTTGGGCTGAGCACTTGTCCCAGGTGTCCTTGGTGTGCAGCAGGAGCAGGATTTGTTTTGTGTGGCTGGGGTGTGCAGAGAGCTGAGTGACACCGAGCGTGAGCTCAGAGCTGCGCCTGGGCAGCACAGGACATGGAACACAGGGAAGATGGAGCTGAAGGCATCATGCACAGGAGCTGCAGCCAGGGCAGTGCAGCGCTCCTGGTGCTGAGTTCCTGGGGAGCAGTACCAGGGCAGCACAGGGTTCCCAGGAATGGAGCCCAGCTGGAGCAGCACTCCCTGGACACGATGTGCTCTGCTGTTCCTGTGCTGCCCTGCTGTTCCTGTGCTGCCCTGCTGTTCCTGTGCTGCTCTGCTGTTCCTGAGCTACTCTGCTGTTCCTGCGCTGCCCTGGCTGTTCCTGCGCTGCTCTGGCTGTTCCTGTGCTGCTCTGCTGTTCCTGCGCTGCTCTGCTGTTCCTGTGCTGCTCTGCTGTTCCTGAGCTGCTCTGGCTGTTCCTGCGCTGCCCTGCTGTTCCTGTGCTGCTCTGGCTGTTCCTGTGCTGCTCTGGCGGTTCCTGTGCTGCTCTGGCTGTTCCTGCGCTGCTCTGCTGTTCCTGTGCTGCTCTCCTGTTCCTGCGCTGCCCTGGCTGTTCCTGTGCTGCCCTGCTGTTCCTGCGCTGCCCTGCTGTTCCTGTGCTGCCCTGCTGTTCCTGTGCTGCCCTGGCTGTTCCTGCGCTGCTCTGGCTGTTCCTGTGTTGCTCTGCTGTTCCTGCGCTGCTCTGGCTGTTCCTGTGTTGCTCTGCTGTTCCTGTGCTGCGCTGCTGTTCCTGAGCTGCCCTGCTGTTCCTGTGCTGCCCTGCTGTTCCTATGCCGCTCTGCTGTTCCTGTGCTGCGCTGCTGTTCCTGTGCTGCCCTGCTGTTCCTGTGCTGCCCTGCTGTTCCTGTGGTGCCCCTCAGCCCTGCACCCCCGGGGTGAGCACAACACACATCAGGATTAGAGCACTTCCAGCCCCATCCCAGCTGAATGACCGGCCAGAGCTGAGCTTCCCAGTGGGTTTGTGTGCCAGGGAAGGAACCGGATACCGAGGGCCTGGGCGCCAGCTTGTCCTCCTGCTGTGGCCCCGTGGAGGCAGAGCCGGGCTCGGAGCGGGTGTGCGGGGCTCCCTCAGAATGCGCTCCTACCCTCGATTCTGTTCATCAATATTTCACAAACGCTGGTGTACGGGATCTCCATTTCCATGCAAATCCCCCTGCAGCCGGGCAGGTGCGTTTCCTGATCTCTGTTCATCGTCGGGAAATCCAATAACTTGGCTTGTGTGCCTGCAGCTGGTTAGGGGCTGACCCGACGTGCACTTGAGCATGGATTTCAGGTCTGGACAGCAGAGAAATAGCTTATTTCCCCCCTGGCCTTTATAAAATTAAAAGCAAGCCCCTCTGTGTCGGTGCAATGTTCGTGTTGCGGGATCAAGCATTTAGAAGTCAGGAAATTCCATAACTTAAGGTTACTCCAACGATGCCAAGTCGAGGCATCACCCATTTCATGTGTCTTTTTTGTATTCCTAATTATAAATATTAATAATTGAGCAATAAAATAAGCAATATTAAAATGTGACAGTGCTTCAGACTATTGAAACAAAGGGAGTTGTGGCAGGAAATCCCATGGGCATGCTTGGCGCCCTTGGAGATGTCCTTGCTTAGGCTGACAGGCTGTGAGTGGGTCCCTGAGCTGTGACACAGCAGCGTGGTTGGGGCCGAGGTGTCTCCTCACAGGGTGATTCTGCACCATTATTTCAGGAAAACAGCTCAGGCCCAGAGGTTTTGGGAAGGGGTTGGAGGCTGCTGCCCCAGCTGTGGCCAAGGCACCCCAGGCTGAGCATCCCTGGCTGGGGACACCAGCTGCAGAGGATTTCAAACGCAGCAATCCCGTCTCCTCCTCTTCATGGCGAAGTTTTCCATGGGGGAGGAGCTTTGCTCCTGGTGCCAGAGGCTGCTGTGGCTCCGAGCTGGCAGGGGCAGGGTGGGCACACAGTCCCTGGCCTGCGCTGGAGTTGTGAGCCAAACCTGCTCCGGGCAGGGAAAGGCTCTGCCCTCTCTCTGCCCTCTCTCTGCCCTCTCTCTGCCAGCCCTCAAACATCAGCGGGACTCTGCTGCTGCTGCTTCTTCAGAGAGTGTGGTTTGTGTTTGCTTCTTTCAAGCAGGAAAAATACTTGTTTCCTTCATTATCTTTGAAATAGACAAAAAAAGTTTGGGTTTGTTTTTGTT
The DNA here is from genome assembly GCF_015227805.2 of Hirundo rustica. Classification (NCBI taxonomy): domain Eukaryota; kingdom Metazoa; phylum Chordata; class Aves; order Passeriformes; family Hirundinidae; genus Hirundo; species Hirundo rustica. The sequence continues at coordinate 556,419 of NC_053456.1, read as the reverse complement.
TTTTTCCCCTGGAAAAGACAGGAACAAAAGGACACGTGTCCTTTGGGAATGGGCCAGACAAGAAATGGTTTGACTAGAGAGTCTTGAAGGAACCTGCTCTAATGGAAGGTGTCCCAGCCCATGGCAGGGGGCTGGAAGAGATGATCCTAAGGTCCCTTCCTACCCAAGCCATTCCATGATTCTCTGATTTTGGTCATTCACTGACTCTTCTATGCAAGAAGGAGGAAAATCTCATTAAAAGGGGATAAACCAAAACCCTGTTGGGATGAATTCCCCTGTCCAAGCCAGGGGCTGCTGCCTCCCGTGACTGTGGAAGTGGCTGCTGGCCGGGGAGCTGCCGAGGATTCAGCCCCTGTGCTCAAATTCCAGAGCAGAGGTACACATGTAACTCCTGTCAGCTGCTGCAGCTGCCGCGCTTCCATTGCAAAATAATATTTTTTCAAATGAAGTAGCAGAAAACAGCTTTACATTTTTGTTATCCCTTCCAGCACAAAATAAAAAATGCCTGTGCTGCCAGTACCTGATTCAATCAAGTGGAGCACGTTGATTACCCACGGGCTACGCACACTGGAAAGAGCTGACTTGTATTTTAATTAATAATGCGATCCAGCGTCTCCAGACCCCGGCCTCTGGCAACGCTCTTGCCTGGCTTCATTATTTGCTGTAAACAATTTCCCAGCGATGTGTAGACAACCCTATTCTTTAATTTCTGCTAATTCATAACACCAGCAAAATGCAGGATTTTTCTTGTGCAATACAGCAAGTGGTTCAACCTCCTTCCCAGCTCATGGAGGATTTCAGAGCGCTCCTGACTTCAGACTGAACAACTCCACCACTGTCCAGCGAGGGTTGTCCCGTGGGGTCTGGCAGGTCCCTGGTGAGGGTGGCAGGAGGTGGTTTTGGGGGAACCAGGGCCAGCCCCAGAGCGGGATGCAGGACTCGCTCCCCTCTCCAAGAGGTGAGCTCAAACTCCAGCGTGCAAAGGGGATGGGATGTTAGTCAAACAACAGTTTTCTCATTTTCACTCTCTCAGTTCTCTGCCTATGCATTGGGAGGTGCCTGAGTGGCCGGGGGGCACAGTGGTCAGAGTTAAATCCCCCCAGCTGCCACTCTCCTTGGCTTGGTTGTGACCAGCCCTGCTGCTCACCTGACAAACAATGTGCTGGTCCTGCCCAAATCCAGCACCCACCCATCCCGCTGGCGCTGCCCAAATCCAGCACCCACCCAATGTGCTGGTCCTGCCCAAATCCAGCACCCACCCATCCTGCTGGTCCTGCCCAATTCCAGCACCCACCCATCCTGCTGGCCCTGCCCAAATCCAGCACCCACCCAACCCACTGGTCCTGCCCAAATCCAGCACCAACCCAATGTGCTGGTCCTGCCCAAATCCAGCACCCACCCAATGTGCTGGCCCTGCCCAAATCCAGCACCACCCATCCTGCTGGCCCTGCCCAAATCCAGCACCACCCATCCTGCTGGCCCTGCCCGAATCCAACATCCACCCAACGCTCTGGCCTTGCCCAAATCCAGCACCCACCCAACCTTCTGGTCCTGCCCAAATCCAGCACCACCCATCCTGCTGGCCCTGCCCAAATCCAGCACCACCCATCCTGCTGGCCCTGCCCAAATCCAGCACCCACCCATCCCGCTGGCCCTGCCCAAATCCAGCACCAACCCAATGTGCTGGCCCTGCTCAAATCCAGCACCCACCCATCCTGCTGGCCCTGCCCAAATCCAGCACCACCCACCCCGCTGCTGTGGCCATGGGGACACGCTTTCCCCAGCTCGGGGGGGAAGGTGGCGCGCCCAGGCAGGACGGGGGGCGGTGGGTACAGCTTGCACGTGGGCAGGCACAGGCAGCCTTGTCCTGTCTGGGGTCTCCCTGCTGTTTTCACAGAATCGCCACAGCTGGAAGAGCCAGCAGTGAGATATCCAATCCAGCCATCGACGGTTTTGCTGCGTTAATTCACCTGATCCTCTCAGCTTGTGCATTTAGCTGCGGCAGCTCCAGGAGCAGATTTCCAAATGCGCACACGAATGTACACAGAAATAGCTGTACTTTCAATTTCCCTGCTCGGTGCAGGAAGGACTCTGCATCCCTTCATTTGCCTCACCTGACGCCTCTGAAATGTGCCTCGGCCTCGGGGCTCCTTTGATGAGCAGCAGCCCCGACACCACAAATACAGGAAATTAGGGTGACACAGACGGCGCAGCCCCACACGGCTGTGCTGTAATTACACAACTTCTAACAATTAACTTCTCGCTGATTATGTGTTGAAAGGAAGCCGAACACCATCAAATCGCATCGTTGCTGATTTATTGAGTTATTATTGGCCACATCCGAAAGCTCTGACTGTCCTTCCTTTATCAAAACTCCTCATTTAACTGGATGAAGATGAAGGATTTTGCCCTGCAGTCTTTCAGGCCAGAGAGTGTCATCTCCAAACCTTCTCAAATGCTATTTATGATCCCAAAGCATGTTGTTTTATGCTTGTTGAGTTTTATAAACAACTATTTTTTCCTGCAAGGATAAAACTAAAGTCAGCCAATGGCTTCTGCGCTGAAGTCGGGTCACCACAAAGTGCAATAGGCAGGATTTTAAAAGGTCTGGTTTTACAATTTATTGAAGGCAGAAGAAAATACTCCTGGAAGTTTCCCGATTCCGTGTGCGCCGCAGTACATTATGTATAAAATAAGGTCACAGATGCATTATCTCCATTCCAGACATCAGGCATGGGATGAAACAAAGCTGACAAGCCATTTACCGAGTGTTTTCTTTATTAATATCACAAATTTAATTCAGCCACGAGAAGGCTCTTTGCATAGAGCGTGCCACTGACAAAAGGTACCAGACAATCGTAAAGAGAACAAGGTAAGTGATCTTCATCATTATTATTATTTATTCCGTCTCTTCCCTTTTCCCCCATTGAGCATTTCACTTGGAAAGTCACTGGGGAAAAAAGGAACGGGAGGAAACGCGTTCTGCTTTCCCATCTGAATATCCTTAAGTCACATATGTTATAACACATTTGCATTTTTAAATAAATACCCCTCGCCAAGGCAGATTAGGAGCGGTGGTTGATGTCTGGGGAAGCGGCGCTGGCCCGCAGCGCCGTCGGAAGGTCAGGACTGCCTCTGAGCTGGCTGTGCCCACCACGACCTGGCAGTCCCCCGTCCACAGCGACCCCGGGGCTGCCAGCCTCCAAGAGTTAATCACCCGACACCCCGGGGCGCTCCTGCTTGGCATTTGCCTCATTGAAACCTACACAGACAATATGCATCCTAAACAATTCCCAGCTGCCTGCCCGCAGCAGTCATCGCCAGGATTCCCGTCTGGAACGGGCTCCCTGCTCTCTCAGCTCTCTCGCCTTGGTGAGCAAGGCAGCTAACGAAACGAGCCGGTGCATCTGGAGCTCGGAACTGGCTGCATGTTTTATTGGCATTTGCTCCATATTGCAAGGGAAAGTTATCCTCTGCGTCATCTGGAACTTAATTACGGTCTGCCACCAGCCAAACTCGGTTTTAAGCCTCTCTTAGAGAGAGTTCATAAAACACAACAACAAAACGGGAGGAGTTCTGTGTCCCCAAAGGAACTCACCTAACCCGAGAGCTCTGCAGGAGCTGCTGGGGGCCCCGTGTGGCCGTGGGGCTCAGCCTGCAGGGGCCACCCTGCAGCGGGCCTAAAACAGTCCAAAAGAGCCAATTCCTGCAAGTTCTCCTCTGCTCTGATGGAGCAAACACAAACCTCCGTGGAAGGAGGTGAGAGCTGCCTGGAGCAGGAAAGCCAAAGTCAAGTTAACAGGATTTCACCATCCCTGGCTCAGGGACACTTCTGGAAGAACACCTGGGTGGGACACACCTGGCAGGAGCCGTTCCTGCAGCCCCTGCAGACCCACAGCACAGAGAGGAGCCTGCTCTCCACCCCCCTCGCCAAAAACCATCCTCCTTCCCCCAGTTCAAGGCTCCTGGTGCAGATGGCAAACCCCACAAGACCCGTGGCCATCTCCAGGTGCCGGTGACCCTCAGGGCCTGTGGAAGCCAGCAGCTCTCCAGCAGCACTGTGTGGCTCTCCTGGATCCTCCTGGACCGTGCCCCAGGCCTCCCAGCCCCAGAAGGGAGGGACAGGGCCCTGGGCAGGGGTGATGTCCCTCACCAAGGTCTGGTTGAAGGGCTGGCAATGGCGAGGGACCAGCTCTGTCCACTCTGCTGGAGACTGGGTCTGCTCCAAGGGGGGAATTTTGCAGATGTTGGAGCTCTTGGAGCACAGCTGATGTGTCAGAAGAGGCAGATGGCTTTGAGGTGGTGCCCAGCTGGTGATGGGAGGGTCGGACCGTGTGGAATGTCAGTACAGTGCCCGGAGTGACCCTGCTGACAGGAGACGCCATGTGAGGGTCCCTGCGAGCCCCCAGGCTGCTCTCACAGGGGAGCAGGGCTGGGCCCCTGACAGAGCACACCCACGGCTTCCCGTGGCACTGGGGCTGTGCCAAGGGAGAGGCAGAGCCGCCTGGGACACTGCAGTGCCCGCAGCCAAGCCCCCTGGCCGCCCCTGGCCAGACCAGTGCCCCCAGCGTGCCACAGGAGAGCCCGGAGCCGCAGGGGCTGCCTGGGAGGGGAGGCAGCAGATGTCAGTGGAGCTGTCTCCTCGGCGTGTTTGCCCTCCCACATCTCTTCTCAGAGGCTCAAAGGAATTATGCCGGGTACAGAAAAGGGAAAAAAGCTCAGGGAAAAAACCTTTCCGTTTCTCCCCACCCTCGGAAAAATGTGCCCAGGTGATGTCTCTTTTTGGCATCTCACAGCGCTGGGAGCCAGGGAAGGCAGCCTGTGCACTTTCCACACCTTCCGTTTTAATGAGGTGCCCGTCAGTTCCGTCTGCAGCGCCAGCCCCGGCTACCCACGGCACCCAGGGCTCCTTTTAAACACTCCTCACCTGCAGTCACAGCGGGCACGCAGCTGCGCCTCCGCCCAAGGAACGGGCAGGATTGCTTCACATCTGCGCTTTCATTGAAAACATTTATTCAGTCAAAGGGAAAAATAAATGTGGTCCCTCTGCTCTGTCAAGTATAAACTGTTATTGATCCCCTAAATGAAATTTGTCCATGCTGATCGATCAAACACATTATCCTTTTTCCCCAGTCCATTACCAGCAATTGGAAACTCACAAGCATCAATAGCGGCTTGACTACACACAGCTCCAAGTTCAGCCTCTGTTACCAAATCGGAACCACTCCTGTCGCCCTCCTTCCCCTCCAAACACCAGGATCTCAGTGTTATAACCACGTTTTTTCCAAGCTGATGCGTAGGAAATCTAAATCCCCATAAAATGCTGGGAATCAGTTGTGATGTGTAGAACTCCAGTGCCGTGGTAACAGTGTGGGGACGGCACCAGTGCTGCCCAGAAGGGTCCTGGGGATGTGTCCTAAGATCAGCCCACGGCACCCTGGCCAGCCCCTTCCACTGGATGGATCTCAGCATTCCCTAGGAGTGCATTTTGGACAAACCTGGAATTTATCAGGATTATTCCTGCTGTACCAGCTGCCTGGCACAGTGCCCGCCCCCGTGGCTTGCTGGTGGCCTTGGCAGGATGGGGGGCGTTGCACTCGCTGGTTCTGCCGACTGAGCTGGTTTTTCCCACCCAAACCTCCCCACGGTTCTGTGGTCCCCGGAGCTGGCTGGTGCCACCAAGCCCTGAGCCCAAAGGCAGAGCCACTCTCGGGTCCCCTGCTAGCACCACCCACCCCTGCTGCTCTCCCCATCCCAGCACAGGGACTGTGCCCTTCCCTTGGCTGCCCCATCCCAGCACAGGGACTGTGCCCTTCCCTTGGCTGCTCTCTCCCCATCCCAGCACAGGGACTGTGCCCTTCCCTTGGCTGCTCTCTCCCCATCCCAGCACAGGGACTGTGCCCTTCCCTTGGCTGCTCCCTCCACTCCCAGCACAGGGACTGTGCCCTTCCCTTGGCTGCTCTCTCCCCATCCCAGCACAGGGACTGTGCCCTTCCCTTGGCTGCTCTCCCTACCCCAGCACAGGGACTGTGCCCTTCCCTTGGCTGCTCCCTCCACTCCCAGCACAGGGACTGTGCCCTTCCCTTGGCTGCTCTCTCCCCACCCCAGCACAGGGACTGTGCCCTTCCCTTGGCTGCCCCATCCCAGCACAGCCCGAGGAGGTGGCCATCCCTCCCCACCCCGTCCGTGCCCCGCTGTCCTGCAGGGATGGCTCCATAAGGAGTGCCGGGCACAGCCCAGCGAGTGCTGGCTGCTCCACGGCCTGCAGCAGCTCCTGGGCACCAGGGACAGCTTCCACTCGTGCCCTGGGTGTGGGGTTCCCATCTCCACAGAGTGCCCAGAGCAAGGGACGTGTGCCACGACAGCTTGGAGCAACCTGGTCCAGTGGAAGGTGACCCTGCCCATGCTCTGGGTGATCTGCGGAGTCGCTTCCAACCCAAACCATTCCATTATTCTAAGGCCTGGCCTGAGCTCACGGGGCTTGGCGGGGCACTGATCCTCAAAAAGAGCCTAACTTCATGTGGGCAGCTGGAAAAAGGCAACTCCTGTCTCCTGACAGCCGCCACCAGGGGCTCACCCTGCTGCTGTCAGTAGCTCATATGTTTGTCTTTTGTCCTGCTGATGGGCAATAATTCTCCAAGCCAGCTTAGGGAGCAGCGACTCTTTCATTAAAACTAATAAGGGAGGGAGTCACGGGCCTTTAAAAATCACCCAGGAAATCACCGCTGACAGGTGTTTCTTGCCTCACCCCTCAGAAGGAACACAGTGAGGAGTTAGGATGTCAGCACCATGGCAGCTCATGGATTTGCTGCCACGTGTGCTCAGGAACCCCAGGTTTTGCAGTGTCCTTCACTGGGGGTAATAGAAGCTCCAAGTGTGCATGGTTTCAGATGTCTCATTTCGTCTAAATATGGCCAAAATCACCCACCAAAGGAATAAACAATGGTGAAATGTTTTGGGTGCTTTTTAGCACCTGCTCAAGTACTGAAAATACAAATCCTGAGAAAAAAGTGGTGAAAGGCAGCTCTGCCCCTTTCAAAGGGAAGAGCCGAGTGCTGGTCCCGCTCCCGGACACATCACCCACAGATGGGTTTGCAGGGTCCATTTCTTCCAGCTGTACGACAGGACAAAGCGCAGCCAAGGCAGAGACCGCTCGCCCTGGTGCAAACCTCCCCTGCCTGGGCTGCTGCTCTGCCCGAGCCGCTGCAGCACACAGCAGCGCAGGGATCTGTGCTCCCAGCCGGCTCCTGGGCTGCAGGGAACCACCCCCTAACAGAGACAGAGCTTTCTGCAACCAGAGCAAAACCTCACCCATCCGAATCCAGACTGTACCTCCTGATACAAAACCTCACCCATCCGAATCCAGATTGTATCTCGTGATACAAACCCTCACCCATCCATATCAATATCGTATTCCCTGATACAAAACCTCACCCATCCAAATCCAGATTGTACCTCCTGATACAAAACCTCACCCATCTGTATCCAGATTGTACCTCCTGATACAAAACCTCACCCATCCGTATCAATATCGTATCTCCTGATACAAACCTCACCCACCCATATCCAGATTGTATCTCCTGATACAAACCCTCACCCATCTGTATCAATATCTTACCTCCTGATATAAAACCCCACCCATCTGTATCAATATCTTATCTCCTGATACAAAACCTCACCCATCTGTATCAATATCGTATCCCCTGATACAAAACCTCACCCACCCGTATCCAGATTGTATCTCCTGATCTCCACATCTCTCTAAAAAGCCTTACCTTGGCCCAGCACAGAGCCAGCCCCGTCCCTGGATGGACTGGCCTGATGGTTCATTCCCTGCACCTATCTGGACCGTATTCCAGCCTGAATTCATCCCATTTTTGCTCCCCGCTGCTGCTCCTCAAACCCTTTCCCTTCCCGGTGGGGGATGACATTTCCCCCCAGCCCCGGTGTTCCCCCTGCCCCATCCCCGGCGGGAGCTGCGCTGCTGGGGCTCCTTTCGGGCCATGTGTGGCCCCACGTTCCCCGCCGCTGCTGCAGAGGTGAGGAGGAGGCTGGGTTTGCAGCGCCCCGAGCGGGTCTGACGGCAGCGCTGACCTCGGTGGCCCGGGATCCGCTCGGATCCATCACACCCCTAACCTAATAACGGAGATGGTGGGGAAATGACAGAAAGAGCAGCTCCTTGCCAATATTGCTGCATTTCGCACTATTAGAACAATCTTCCGTGGAGAAAAGAGCACGACCGTGTGCGGCCACATCCATTTCCATCCCGACACACGCCAGCAGAAGCGCTGCCCTGATTCCCCCGGGGCTTTCCTGGCCGTGGGGAGACATCCCTCTCCCTCACTGCCTGGTCTCCATCCCTCTCCCTCACTGCAGGGCTCACCTCCATCCCTCTCCCTCATTTCCTGGTCTCCATCCCTCTCCCTCACTGCCTGGTCTTCATCCCTCTCCCTCACTGCCTGGGCTCCATCCCTCTCCCTCACTGCCTCGTCTCCATCCCTCTCCCTCATTTCCTGGTCTCCATCCCTCTCCCTCACTGCAGGGCTCCCCTCCATCCCTCTCCCTCATTTCCTGGTCTCCATCCCTCTCCCTCACTGCCTCCATCCTCTGCTGAGCTCCTCCTGGTTTTCCCCGTCCTGGGATTTTCCTCCTGTGCTGTTTCACAGCTTGCCCGGCACAAGGGCGGCGGTGTGATTTCCCCTTCATCACCCAGGAGAAGTGGGAAACGGAGCCGTTATCCCAGAAAATTGATAAATAGCGGTGGTGTTGTGGGAGAGGAGGTCAGAAAGCGGCCGTGGCGAGGGCACAACGTGGGCAGCACCGGGGCTGGTGTCACTGCACTCGGTGCCACCTCCCCCACCGGGGGCAGGGTGCGGGGACAGCTGGGCTCCCACGGGACAGCTCGGGGCACCGGGAAGGGTCTCACCACGGGATCCGGCTGCTCCGAGCCACGGAATTCCTCTGCACTCACTGGGGACCAAAAACAGAGGGAAGGGAAGGGAAGGGAAGGGAAGGGAAGGGAAGGGAAGGGAAGGGAAGGGAAGGGAAGGGAAGGGAAGGGAAGGGAAGGGAAGGGAAGGGAAGGGAAGGGAAGGGAAGGGAAGGGAAGGGAAGGGAAGGGAAGGAAGGGAAGGGAAGGGAAGGGAAGGGAAGGGAAGGGAAGGGAAGGGAAGGGAAGGGAAGGGAAGGGAAGGGAAGGGAAGGGAAGGGAAGGGAAGGGAAGGGAAGGGAAGGGAAGGGAAGGGTGCACTGGCTGAGGCCCCACCAAGCCGTGGTGAGCTCAGCAGTGACACGAGTGGCAGCGGGTCCCAGCCTGCCCCAGTCACATCCTCCCAGCAGGACAGCGACTGGCTGTGCTCCAATGGCCCGGGACACAGTGGCATTGATGGATAGAATGCCTAGAAAAGGAGCAGGAGAAAGAGGAGAAGAAGGAGAAAAGAAGAAGAAAAATAGGATAAAATAGAATAGACTAGGAGAAAAAAAAAAAAAAAAGAAATTAAATAAAAGCCAATAAATAGAATGAAAAATAAGGCAATAAAGGCTAAAGGATAAAATAAAAACTGGGAAATAGAATAAGGACTCCTGCACTTGAAGTTAGACTTACAACCAAAAAGTTAGCTTTTAATAAGCCTCCTCTTTCTCCCAGCTTCTCCACCTAGCTAAATTCAACAAATTTCGTTCTGCTCCATTACTTCTCCCATGACCCCTTCGGCTCTCTAACAAACAGCACCAAAGTGTGGATGTTCTTCCCCAAAACCCCCTTCTTCTCCTTTACCTGACTTTTTATGGCCAAGTGCCTGTGCCATTCCCTGTGTGAGTTACAAATTCTCTTCCTCTAAAAAATCTGGCAGAAGAAGAAGAAACTCTCTTCACCCAAGGCCACAGACACTCCTTCACCCTCAGGCCCTGCTGGGGGTAGTTTGCAGAGGAAATGAGTTTAAACTTTTTTTTTCCTTTTCTTTCAGTTCTAAGCGTGGAAGAACAGGGAGTGCCCTGAGAGCACCCAGAGGCTGCAGGGCTGATCCCCTGGCAGCTGCCACCTGCACTGGGACCTCAGATCCCTGGAAAACCAAACTGACCCCCAAGAGATGGAGCTTCGGGGGCTCCTGCACCTCCTCCTCCATAAGTGTAATTACACCCGTGGATTTTTCTCTTTAATCACAGGATGAGCTTTTCAAAGGAAAACAACCGAGTCCGGCAGGTTCTCGCTATGATATCTGCTGGGAGATAATTCAATTATTGTAGAAAATTATTTTAAACATTAAGATGCACAAAGTTCAGTTTCCCCTGTTTCTGCGACTATCACCCAAGCTATTGATAAGATGTCTAAATTTATTGCAGAATAATTCTGCAGGAAAAGAGATAAAAGGTTCCTGAATAAAATATGAGGCGAGAGCTGTAAATTGTAGCAATGCATATCATTTCATTCAAATGTAGGAAGCAATTACCATCTGCTATACTCATCAGTTCCCTCCTTTATGACTTAATTATATGTTTAATGCTATCAGATCAAGGAAAGGGCACAATAGATGAATGAGTGAAAGAAACAGAAAAGATTCAGCAACAAGACAAAAGGCAGATGAAAAGTAACCCAAGAACAGAATTGATTTCATTTGTTGGGAGAGGAGTTAATTTAAATAGTATATTCTATCATCTCCCGTGCTGTACTGAGATAATATAAATCATGTGTTTGTGAATTTGCTTCATACAATTTTAACAAAAGCATTCAAGTTTCTGAAAACCCAGGGTCTGCAGGTTTTGATTTATTTATGAAATGAGTAACATTTACAAAGAAAGAGCAGTGACTGACACCAAAGCATTTAAATGATTATTAACAGCACTTTGCTGTACAAGTACGAGATGACAGAGGGGAAGCTCAGCTCGGGCCCCTCCTGTCGGGGCTCTGAGACCTGCTGGGGTCACCTCCCGTGGGCATGGGGTGGGCAAGGGACACGGCCACCACGGCCACCACGGCCACCATGGCCAGGGTCACCACAGCCACAGCCACCATGGCCACAGCCACCACGGCCAGGGTCACCACAGCCACAGCCACCATGGCCACAGCCACCACGGCCAGGGTCACCACAGCCACAGCCACGGCCACCATGGTCACAGCCACCACAGCCACCACAGCCACGGCCACCATGGCCACAGCCACCATGGCCAGGGTCACCACAGCCACAGCCACGGCCACCATGGTCACAGCCACCACGGCCAGGGTCACCACAGCCACAGCCACAGCCACCATGGCCACAGCCACCACAGCCAGGGTCACCACAGCCACAGCCACGGCCACCATGGTCACAGCCACCACAGCCACCACAGCCACGGCCACCAGGGCCAGGGTCACCACGGCCAGGGTCACCACGGCCACCACTGCCCCCACAACCATCACAGCCATGGCCACCACAGCCACTACAGTCACCACAGCCACCTCCACCACAGCCACAACCCCTGAGCCAGAGGGCCAGGGAGGGCACAGGGGGTGGTGGCCCTGAGGCCCCTCAGGTCCCTCCACAGGACTGAGCAGCTGCCCTCCCCAGCTGCTCTGGTTTGATGGTTCTGGGTGTGTCCTGGAATCACATCCTGCACCCCTCCATCCAAAACCCTGCAGCCCTGTCATCTGAACCTGGTGTTCTGCACCCCTGCACGCTTGCATCCTGCACCCTGTGTCCCTGTGTCCCTGTGTCCCTGTATCCCTGTATCCCTGTATCTCTGTATCCCTGTGTCCCTGTATCCCTGTATCCCTGTATCCCTGTGTCCCTGTGTCCCTGTATCCCTGTGTCCCTGTGTCCCTGTATCCCTGTGTCCCTGTGTCCCTGTGTCCCTGTATCCCTGTATCCCTGTGTCCCTGTATCCCTGTATCCCTGTATCCCTGTGTCCCTGTGTCCCTGTGTCCCTGTATCCCTGTGTCCCTGTGTCCCTGTGTCCCTGTATCCCTGTATCCCTGTATCCCTGTGTCCCTGTGTCCCTGTATCCCTGTGTCCCTGTGTCCCTGTGTCCCTGTATCCCTGTATCCCTGTATCCCTGTATCCATGTATCCCTGTGTCCCTGTATCCCTGTATCCCTGTATCCATGTGTCCCTGTGTCCCTGTGTCCCTGTATCCATGTGTCCCTGTGTCCCTGTGTCCCTGTATCCCTGTGTCCCTGTGTCCCTGTGTCCCTGTGTCCCTGTGTCCCTGTATCCCTGTGTCCCTGTGTCCCTGTGTCCCTGTATCCCTGTATCCCTGTATCCCTGTATCCCTGTGTCCCTGTGTCCCTGTATCCCTGTGTCCCTGTATCCCTGTGTCCCTGTGTCCCTGTATCCCTGTATCCCTGTGTCCCTGTGTCCCTGTGTCCCTGTGTCCCTGTATCCCTGTGTCCCTGTGTCCCTGTGTCCCTGTATCCCTGTATCCCTGTATCCCTGTATCCCTGTGTCCCTGTGTCCCTGTATCCCTGTGTCCCTGTATCCCTGTGTCCCTGTGTCCCTGTATCCCTGTGTCCCTGTATCCCTGTATCCCTGTGTCCTGTGTCCCTGTATCCCTGTGTCCCTGTGTCCCTGTATCCCTGTATCCCTGTGTCCCTATATCCCTGTGTCCCTGTATCCCTGTATCCCTGCATCTCTGCATCCCTGCATCTCTGTATCCTGCACCCTTCTGCCCATACGTGCCCATGGAGGAAGATAATCATGGAATAATGCAATTTGCTTAAATATCACACGGTGGGGTTAGAGCACAAAAAAGGATGTGATCCCCTGGCAGAGCTCGGGGGCTTTTAACTCCTCCCAGGACCAGCAGGATTGCCTGTGGGAATCCAGTGGGATTGCCTCCCAGAGACCTGGCGCAGCTGAGTTAGAGGTACAGCCAGGTGACATTCCCTCTGCCCAGAGCTGCACAGGGAGAGTTAAACACAACGGGCACCCCGTGCTCCTCTGAAAGAGCAAAACGGGTCAAGCATTTACACTTGGGCTCTGAATCCAGATTTAGATGGGATATTAGGAGTGAAATTTTCCTGTGAGGGTGCTGAGGCCCTGGCACAGGGTGCCCACAGCAGCTGTGGCTGTCCCTGGATCCCTGGCAGTGCCCAAGGCCAGGTTGGACACCGGGGTTTGGAGCAGCCTGGCGCAGTGGGAGGTGTCCCTGCCATGGCAGGGTGGCACTGGGTGGGCTCTGAGGTCCCCTGTGACACAAACCCCGCTGTGCATCCACGATTGCCGCTGCTCAGCGGGGGCTCACTGAGGGTTTGCCCCCACTATGGCGGTGCCATCCTCCTCCAGCAGCGGAGCTGTCCGGGGCTGGATCTGCATCCCTCGGTGGGCACAGCAGCACCAGTGCCCGCTCACACCCTCAGCCACTCTGCGTGCAGGCAGGGATGTGCTGGGAAGCTTTGGAGAAAGAAAGCGCTTTTGTACTAATTCCCTTAATTTATTCACATCAAATGTCAGTGCAGTCTCATATAAAAGTCTTTTATGATTTTAAAACAAATGGTCCCTGAGGCAGGAAAATAGTTATAGTGCCATTTCTAAAATTAATTTAATTCCCGTGGAACAGAAATAAAAAATAAAAATTAAAAAAAAGGTGCCTGCTCAGTTGCACAAGCATCACAAACAGCCCTGGAATATTTCTGGAGAGGTTTTTCAGCTGCACTCACCCAGGGTTTCCCAGCCTTTTTGCCAACCCTTGGCACCGGGAGCCTCACGCTGGGCAGTGCTGGGGGCAGCGCTCTCCCCTCCTCATCACCCCTGCCACGGAGAGCCCACATTGATCAGTCCCTGCTGCTCCCCTCACGCAGCAGCAGAACCCGGGTTTATCACATTTATTTCTCTGTGACTCACGATGGTCTGTGTCCCCTGCTGTACATGCACAGGACGGCGCTGCGCCGACATTCCTGGCTGGAATCCTTCCCCAGCAGCTCCTGGGATGGTCATGCCCGGTGCTGCCTACTGCCCTCTGCCCTGCTCCGAGCTGCAGTCCCTGCTCCGAGCTGCACTCCCTGCTCCGAGCTGCAATCCCTGCTCCGAGCTGCAATCCCTGCTCCGAGCTGCAGTCCCTGCACTGAGCTGCAATCCCTGCTCCGAGCTGCAATCCCTGCACTGAGCTGCAGTCCCTGCACTGAGCTGCACTCCCTGCTCCGAGCTGCAATCCCTGCGCTGAGCTGCAATCCCTGTTCCGAGCTGCACTCCCTGCACTGAGTTGCAGTCCCTTTTCCAAGCTGCTGATCCTGCACTGAGATGCAATCCCTGCTCCGAGCTGCAATCCCTGCACTGAGCTGCTGTCCCTGTTCCAAGCTGCACTCCCTGCACTGAGTTGCAGTCCCTTTTCCAAGCTGTTGTTCCTGCACTGAGCTGCAGTCCCTGCCGGTATGGATAATTAAAATTAGTGCCAAACACATGCAGTTCTGTTCAGTGACTCAGTCCGCACACTCCCCCGCTGCTCCCACACACCTGCTGATGCTTGGGCAGAAATCGAGCACTTAGGGATTTTTCATGCTCTGTATTTAGGGCTCCACATTTTCTCTCCTGCTCATCCAAGGCCACCCTTGCATGAGAGGGGTTTGGGAACCTCCCAGAGATGCCTCTGGCTGCCCTGGCCAACCTGGAGCACAGCTGAGTGAGTGACGGAGCTGGTGGGTGCTGCGGCAAAGGCAGCGCCCTGCAGTGGGGAACACGGCTTTGCTCCCCACCACAGGGAACACCCCAGCCTTCCCTTTCCTGGCAGGGTGCTCCAGGCTGCACGGGGACCCCTGCACCCCCCAGACCCTGAGATCCTCCCCCAGACCCTGAGATCCTCCCCCAAAGCCTGGGATCCCCCCCCAAACCCTGAGATCCTCCCCCAAAGCCTGGGATCTCTGCACCCACAAACCCTGAGATCCTCTCCCAAACTCCTCCATGCCCCGCAGGGAAGCCAGGCTGGTGCATTCCAGCACTGGGGCAGCAGCAGTTGTGCAGCCCAGCCCTTGCCTGGGGGTTAGGAGCTCTGCTAATTGCGGGTAAGAGAGCTCAGAGTTCACCCTGTGTGCAGAAGCCACGGGGGTGGATGAGGAAGGAGGGTCACGCTGCTTTGGGGTGTGCAGGGGTGCTGAGACCAGCCTGATTGATCTGCAGATGAACATTCCCAGTGAGGGCGTGGAGGACAACGCTCCCCGACAGAATCGGCTCCAGTGAAGAGGTGGCAAGGTTCTGATAAAGAACCCACAAGTCGGAGTGCCGGTGACTGACCTCCCTGCACAGCCCTGGGGACTCTGTCCAGGGACAGCGAGGCTGAGCGGGAACCAGCAGGAGGAAAAGGAATGTGAGACCAGCCTGGGATGCAGCGAGACGAGGTGGAGGTTTGCAGGAGTTCCTGCCCCAGAGCCAGGGGAGGATGCCCAGAGGGGCCCTGCACCCCGTGGGGAGCTGGGCCTGGGGCCATCCCCGCTCCAAACATCCCGGTGCTCAGCAGACAACTCGACAAATTTGGTTTAACTGTTTTGATGTAATAATGTAATTAGGTAAAAGGGTTCAGCAACCAATTGCATTTCACTAATTTCCACCATCTGCTCCAACACTTGTTCTATGTGTGCCAGACTTCAGTGTCTTTGCTCTAATAGTAATTAATGAAACTGTTAATAAGCTACATATATCATATTATGCTGCAATAATTCATCAAAGGATAATGTTATGAGACAAATTCTATATAACAATTATAGAAAATGGCTTACATTACTAATGCTGCATGCTGCTCACTGGTTTCTTTACTCTTCCCTTCTTAATGAATTCCCTAATTAATTTAATGCATACGTTCTGCATAATTTGAAATTTAAAAACATCGCCGGGTCAGCTTTTAGCCGTCCTCTGTTACATGCTGTCTGCTTCTACAAGACACATATTAGCGAAACATGACCTCTATGCAAAGGAGGGTGCCCAGAGCCGCTGTTCCGCTGCCGGCGATGACGGCGGCTCTGGGCACGCTGCTCTGTGCCACGGCAGAGCCACCGCGGCACGGTCGCTCCAGGCCCTGCCCACGGCACAGCCCAAACACCAGCAGCACGCCCAGCCTCTGGCCGTGTAACCGGCCCGGGTTTGGGGAGAGCTGCCCTCAGTCACACGCCGTGCAAACAATCGTTCAACGCCGGCGCCTCGCTGCCGTCACCCAGCCCGGGGTAACAAGGTCAGCCTAAAAATCCAGAAACCTCCCAAAACAGAAATGCAAACTTTGGTCTCTTCAGATTTTTAAGCGTCCAGCACTCAATTGCCCAATATTTCCCAGCTTTCTGCCTCTACAGCTTTGGGGTTTTCCTGCAGAACATGACCGCAAACTCTTCTTCCAGAGTTTCCATTTTCATTCCCATCTGCCCGGGTGGAGACTCCAGGAACACCACCAAACACTCCAGCTTCAGTGTTTCCTTCAGTGGGACGGTGGAAGATGTCCCTGCCCGTGGCAGGGCGTGGAACTGGATGAGCTTTAAGGTCCTTTATAACCCAAACCATTCTGAGATCCTTGTGCTCCATAGAAGAAATACAATTTACCAAGCAAGCCAGGCTTTAACAAGAGATCATTCCCTCACAAATTCTCTTCGGATAATATATTATTTACATTGCTAAAATATGATAGAGACCCAGAGTGAGTTATATTAACATTTCCTTATCTTCTGGGACACTTCTGGCTGAAAAAGTGTTGAGTCTTCATCTTCAAGCAAGCCTGCTTCTGTGCATCTCCATCTGACACGTCAGATTATTTTAATGATGGAGTAGTTGGTTCAATTAATTCCTCCCCACAAAAGCAGCTGTCTTGTGTCATGGAATCTGTTCAGCTATCTGGAACGTTTGTACTTGCCAGGGAGGAGAGCCAAAGCGCGCGGAGGGAGCTCCTGACCACGGCACCGCTTTGTCACAGCGCGTGCGGCTGAGGCTCAGCGGGACGTCTCGGGTCTCCCCTGCCCCGGCAGGGCTGGAACTGCTGCCCAGGGATGAGGGAAGCGGCTGCTGGCCCACTGGCAGAGGAGCACACTTCCAGCAGCTCCAGGGGACCCGCTGTGTCCCGGTGCGGGTGCTGAGCCCCGCGGCGCCGGGGATGAACCCCAAAACACGGCCCCAGGCTGCGCTGGCAGGGCCCAGCCCTGGGGACTCCCCCCTGCCTGAAGGAGGGTCGGCGTCAGCAAGGGAAACAAACCAAACGAAAATGGAAAAGCTGCGCCAGCACCGTGAACGAAGCGCAGACCGTGTGCGTCAAACTTGCATTTCTGAACAAATGGAATTGTTCTGTTTAAGTTCATCTCTTGCTTACTCGCAAGCTGCTGCTCTTTTTTTCCCTTTAGAGAGTTTTTGTGATCTTATCCTTCCCTCCCTCTTACTGAGAGTCCTCAAGTACCATCCACACATGCAAATCCTCTGAAATCAGAACTGCCTGCCACGTCTGAAGGAGTGTGCTTGGCAAAGAAAAGCCTTGGAAAAACAACAGAATGGTCATTTCTTTTCATTTCTTCATTTCTTTTGTTTTCCATCACACAACGTGACTATAGGCTGTGTTTTGATTGTAACAATTTTTTGAACTACAAATATGAATGTAATTTTTTCCACTTATACCTTTTCAATATTTATATGCACTGCAGTGGGTTCGAGTCCTTTATTTACCAAAATCTCCTGCTTTGGGATTTGGGATACAGTGCATTGCTATTAAAATTTTTAATACCAGAGAACTTTAACAAGAGAGTTTAAACTAAGTTTAATAAAGGTGCAAAATACCAGCTCAGGCTTTTTTCCTTTCACCTCAGTGCCTGTATCCTGAGTTCTCAGATCTGCTGCCCACACCTCGCACCTGATGCCACCGCTCCTTCACCTGACCGTGTCGGAGCGGCCCCGCGCTGTGCCAGGTGTCCCCCAGGCAGGCTGACGGTGTTCACTGACAGGGGAGCTGCTGGCCGGGGCTCTGGCCTGGGCAGCCGAGTCCCTGGAAGGTCAGTGCTGGTGACGGGCTCCTCGCTCCTGGACGCAGTGGGATGGGGGGACTCTCCGAAGTGTGGGGCTGCCCGCTCGGTGCTGTCCCCTCATGGGGGTCTGGCGTGGCTGTGCCAGCGTGCAGAGCTCACCCCTGCACGGAGCATCGCCCAAACATCCCGGCCCCACACGCGGAGACCACGACCGCAGGAGCAGCTTCTGTGATGGTTCACACACAGCCACAGGCACAGGCACAGGCACAGGCACAGACACAGGCACAGACACACCCACAGACGCACCCCCACCTACAGGCACACCCATGGACACACCCATGGACACACCCATGGACACACCCACACCCACAGGCACACCCACAGCCACACCCATCTCCACAGACACACCCACAGTCACACCCAGCACCCGCCACGCCCAGGGAACACCGCGGGCCCCTGGTGTCATTGCATCGCTGCAGCCACACAGACCAGGCTCGGTGGGGCTGCCCGGGGTGTTCTGCCCTGCACAGCCCACCTGAGCCCTCCCAGGCTGCAGCACCCGGGACCAGCAGACAGCCCCAGCCCTCAGCGGCCAGCACAGCCAGGATAGCCAGGAAAGCCAGGGCATCCAGGAGAGCTGGCACTGACAGCACAGCCAGCACAGCCAGGACAGCCAGGGCAGCCAGGACAGCCAGGACAGCCAGCACAGCCAGCACAGCCAGGAGAGCCAGGACAGCCAGGACAGCCAGCACAGCCAGCACAGCCAGCACAGCCAGCACAGCCAGGAGAGCCAGGACAGCCAGGACAGCCAGGACAGCCAGGGCAGCCAGGACAGCCAGGGCAGCCAGGACAGCCAGGACAGCCAGCACAGCCAGCACAGCCAGGAGAGCCAGGACAGCCAGGACAGCCAGCACAGCCAGCACAGCCAGCACAGCCAGCACAGCCAGGAGAGCCAGGACAGCCAGGACAGCCAGGGCAGCCAGGACAGCCAGCACAGCCAGGGCAGCCAGCACAGCCAGGACAGCCAGGAGAGCCAGGACAGCCAGGACAGCCAGGGCAGCCAGCACAGCCAGCACAGCCAGCACAGCCAGGACAGCCAGCACAGCCAGGACAGCCAGGGCAGCCAGCACAGCCAGGGCAGCCAGGACAGCCAGGACAGCCAGGGCAGCCAGGACAGCCAGCACAGCCAGCACAGCCAGCACAGCCAGGAGAGCCAGCACAGCCAGCACTGCCAGCACAGCCAGGGCAGCCAGGACAGCCAGCACAGCCAGGACAGCCAGGCCAGCACAGCCAGGGCAGCCAGGACAGCCAGGACAGCCAGGACAGCCAGGACAGCCAGCACAGCCAGGACAGCCAGCACAGCCAGCACAGCCAGCACAGCCAGGGCAGCCAGGACAGCCAGGACAGCCAGGACAGCCAGGACAGCCAGGGCAGCCAGGACAGCCAGCACAGCCAGCACAGCCAGGGCAGCCAGCACAGCCAGGGCAGCCAGCACAGCCAGGACAGCCAGGACAGCCAGGACAGCCAGGGCAGCCAGGACAGCCAGCACAGCCAGCACAGCCAGGGCAGCCAGCACAGCCAGGGCAGCCAGCACAGCCAGGACAGCCAGGACAGCCAGGACAGCCAGGGCAGCCAGGACAGCCAGTACAGCCAGGAGAGCCAGCACAGCCAGCACTGCCAGCACAGCCAGGGCAGCCAGGACAGCCAGCACAGCCAGGACAGCCGGCACTGCCAGCACAGCCAGGACAGCCAGGACAGCCAGGACAGCCAGGACAGCCAGGACAGCCAGCACAGCCAGGGCAGCCAGGACAGCCAGCACAGCCAGGAGAGCTGGCACTGCCAGCACAGCCAGCACAGCCAGGGCAGCCAGGGCAGCCAGGACAGCCAGGACAGCCAGCACAGCCAGGACAGCCAGGACAGCCAGCACAGCCAGGACAGCCAGGACAGCCAGGACAGCCAGCACAGCCAGGACAGCCAGGACAGCCAGGACAGCCAGGGCAGCCAGGAGAGCTGGCACTGCCAGCACAGCCAGGACAGCCAGGACAGCCAGGACAGTCAGCAGAGCTGGAACTGGCAGCACAGCCAGGACACAAGGCACAGCTGGCACAGCCAGGACAGGTGGCACTGGCGGCACATCCAGGACAGCGGGCACAGCCAGCACTGCCAGCAAAGCCTGCCTCGCCCCAGGCTGCCGGAGCAGGAGCAGGGGCAGGAGGAGGAGCAGGAGGGTGGTTCCTCGCTGGCTCCTTTCCTGGCGTTCCCCGGCTCAGCCCACCGGAGGCTGCGGTGCTGCGCCAGCGTGGCTCCCGTGCCCTGTAATCCAGCGGGATGTGGAACACACCCACGTCCGCAGCAGCGGCTCAACCGCCGACTGCCGCGCCAGCTGCCACGTGGAGCAGGACACGCACGGCTCCCCCGAGCCACGGCCCCTCTGTCCCCGGTGGGGACCCCCGAGACACAGCCCCGCTCCCTCCCACCGCCCCGAGCCGCACCGCTGAGCCCCGGGATGTCCCCCCAGACACATCGCTGGTCCCTGGGGATGTCCCCCCGAGCTGCCCCGCCCATCCCCCGGGATGTGCCCCCGAGGCACAGCCCCGCTTCTCCCGGGATGTCGCCCCGGGGCCGGGCGGGTCCCCGGGCCGGGTTCCAGCGCGGGCGGGGCGAGGGCAGCGGCGTTCCGGCCACATCCCCATCCCCAGCCCCGGCCCATCCCCGTCTCCAGCCCCGGCCCAGCCCCGGCCCCAGCCCCGGCCCATCCCCGGCCACATCCCCAGCCCCGGCCCCGCTCCCGGCCCCTCCCCGCCCCGCCGGCCCGGCGGCTCCGTGCCCGCCCGGGATGAGCGGGCTGCGGCGGCTGTTCCGCGGCAGCGGCCGGGCTCTGGCCTTGGTGTTCGCCGCCTCGGTGGCCTGGCTGCTGCTCGACATGGCCGCGCTCCGCCTCTCGCTCGGCGAGGCGGGCGGGCGGCTGCTGCGGGAGGCGGCGGGGCAGCGGCCGGGGCCGGGGCCGGGGTTGGGGTTGGGGCGGGGGTTGGGGCCGCGGTTGGAGCCGGGGTTGGGGTTGGGGCGGGCGCGGCCCCCGCACGGCCCCGAGGCTCCGGAGAAGGCAGCGGGGCAGGCGGGAGCAGCCCCCGCCGGGCACGGGGCCGGGGGCCCGGGGCCATCGCCGCCCCCTCGCCAGCCGCCGGGCCCCGGGCGGGGCGGGACGGGCACGGCGCTCCCCGGAGCCCCCCGGAGCGAGCAGCGACCCTCGGGCACGGCGGGACGGACCGGACAGGCAGCCCGGCATGGGGGGGCGGCAGCCCAGCCTGGACCCGAGCAAACAAACACGGGACGGAAAGAAACTTCCTCCAAGAGTCGCTTCGTCCTCATTAGCAAGGAGGAGGTGAACCTCGGCAGCCCCGCAGCCCCGCGCCGCGGAGCCCACTCTGCGGGGAACGCCGCACGGGGACGTGGAAAGCACAAAGGACTTGATGACAAGGGCAGGGATGGTGCCCACGCTGCGACTGCCACTGCTGGGGACACCGCCATGGGTGGCCGGAGCCGGGCGCTGGGTGTGATGCCAGGAGCAGCTCCGGGAGCAGCTGGCACCGGCCACGATGGGCAGGAGCGAGGGGGAGCAGCTCCTGGAGCAGCTGGCACCGGCCACGATGGGCAGGAGCGAGGGGGGAGCAGCTCCTGGAGCAGCTGGCACCGGCCACGATGGGCAGGAGCGAGGGGGAGCAGCTCCTGGAGCAGCTGGCACTGGTCAGGATGGGCAGCAGCAGGCAGGAGCAGCTGGCACTGGCCAGGATGGGCAGGAGAAGGCAGGAGCAGCTCCTGGAGCAGCTGGCACCGGCCACGATGGGCAGGAGCAGGCTGGAGCAGCTGGCACTGGGCAGGATGGGCAGGAGAAGGGAGGAGCAGTTCCTGGAGCAGCTGGCGCTGGTCAGGATGGGCAGGAGCGAGGGGGAGCAGCTCCGGGAGCAGCTGGCACTGGCCAGGATGGGCAGGAGCAGGCTGGAGCAGCTCCTGGAGCAGCTGGCACCGGCCACGATGGGCAGGAGAAGGCAGGAGCAGCTCCTGGAGCAGCTGGCACTGGCCAGGATGGGCAGGAGCAGGCTGGAGCAGCTCCTGGAGCAGCTGGCACTGGCCAGGATGGGCAGGAGAAGGCAGGAGCAGCTCCTGGAGCAGCTGGCACTGGTCAGGATGGGCAGGAGCAGGCTGGAACAGCTCCTGGAGCAGCTGGCACCGGCCACGATGGGCAGGAGAAGGCAGGAGCAGCTCCTGGAGCAGCTGGCACTGGCCAGGATGGGCAGCAGCAGGTGTGGGGCAGCCCGGGGATGCACAGAGTTCTGTCCATGGATGCAACGCTCGCCCCCAGAGACCCCCGAGCTCCCGGCCAGTTTGGACACCCTGTTGCTGTCCCTGATGATAAACAAGAAGAAGCAAAAAGCAGATGGAAAGAAGGAAACTTTAACGTCTACCTCAGCGATCTGATCCCTGTGGATCGAGCCATCGCAGACACCAGGCCTGCCGGGTAAGATGTGCTCCCCTTGCACAAACCCCCGTGCTGCACCCTGGGATGGGCTCCGTGGCTCTGGGGAGGGTTGCTGGGGGCACAGCGAGCCCTCTGTGCTGCCTGTCAGGAGGCTTTTGCCTGTCCGGGTCAGAGTGGCCCGTTGTTAACATAACCCTGGGTAAAGTTTGCGGGTTGTCGTGAGCTGCTGAGCCCGGCTGCCCGGGAGCCAGGACACCCAGCACAGGGGGTGACGGGGCTCAGACCTCTGTGTGCCTCAGAACGCTGCTCCTGCTGGCTCAGGTGCAGCTCGGAGCGTTCAGAACTCGCGCGTTGGTTCCTGGAGCCTGCACCTGTCGGTGTGGGGACAGCAGGAACCCCTCTGCCCTGCCCCGAGGGGCTCCCGCTGCCCGTGCTGCCATGGCCCTTCCCTCCAGGAGGAGACACCAAACCCCGGAGCCACAGGGACCTGCTGTGGCTGCACAAACCCCTGCGGGAGGGGAGCTGAGTGCTGGCACCATCCAGCAGGCACAGGCCGGAGGGGAGCTCTGGGGGACTCTGCTCTGTGGGCAGGGAGGGATGTCAAATTTGGGGTTGGGAAACTCACACAGTTACAGCTGTCATCATGAAACGTGAACTGATCCTGCACATCTCAGGACTGCGCACCAAAAAGTCACTCCCTGCAGTAGAGAAGAGCAGGACGAGGCAAGGGCAGTGCCTCACCGACAGAACAAGGGGCTGGGGAGCCTCATCCCGTGCCAGGCGGGCACGGCAGTGCTGGGGTGGTGTTGGACGTGCTGATCTTAAATCTCTTTGTCAACCTAAGCCTTTCTGTGGTTGTGACAGCTGCAGGGAGGGCGGGGAAGGTGCCAGCTCAGGTGAGTGCCGGACTCAGCTCTTGCACTCAGCCCTTCCTACAAACATTTCTCAGCCCCCGGGCAGGTGAGAGACCTGCCCCGTGCAGAGACTCACCTGTGCCGCTGTTCCCCCGCTCCCACACCACGGGTACGGTGGGCTGGGAGTTGTGCCGTGATTGTCCCTGTGCCACAGGAGAGTGCAGACACTGCCACCGTGCTGGTGGGGCTGGCTGAGGTGAGATCCTCTCGGGAGGAATGGAACAGGACAGTGCAGACACTCCCACCGTGCTGGTGGGGCTGGCTGAGGTGAGATCCTCTCGGGAGGAATGGAACAGGACAGTGCAGACACTCCCACCGTGCTGGTGGGGCTGGCTGAGGTGAGATCCTCACAGGAGGAATGGAACAGGACAGTGCAGACACTCCCACCGTGCTGGTGGGGCTGGCTGAGGTGAGATCCTCTCGGGAGGAATGGAACAGGACAGTGCAGACACTCCCACCGTGCTGGTGGGGCTGGCTGAGGTGAGATCCTCACAGGAGGAATGGAACAGTGCAGACATTCCCACTGGGCTGGTGGGGCTGGCTGAGGTGAGATCCTCTCGGGAGGAATGGAACAGGGAAGGGGGAGACAGCCGGGGCTGCTTCCCGATGCCACCTACAGAAGCCCCCTGTGCGCAGCACCAGAGCCGTGGTGGCCCGAGGCCAGCGCTGGCTTCGGTCTGCAGCAAAGCCCCGGAGCTGCGAGCAGGAAGCAGCTGCGGGGAGGAGAAGCTTTGCCGTCACGGGAACACCTTGGCCAAACAGGGCGCGTCCCTGGGCTGTGCGCCGCTGCCGCGGGGCGCGGAGCTGCCCCGGGCACCCGGCTCCGGCAGGAGCCCGTGCAGGCTCTGCCCCCGGCCCGCTGGCACTACGGACACCAGGATGCAAGGGCCAGCCCAGGGCGGCGGCTGTTGGCGGCTCTTGGCAGCCAAGAATCCTTCTTTTGGTGTATTCCAGTCTCTCCCAGTGTAGACTCCAGCTCCTGTTGTGATTCTTCCTGGAGTGCTGGACCAGAGCACTGAAATGCCGATCCACGCCTCTCCGTGCACGACGCTCGCTGCTTTTGGAGCTTTCCTGACGGTGCTGGGGCTCAGGGCGCTGTGTCCCTGCAGCTGCTGTGAGGGAGAGGGCTGAGGAGGAGTGTGATGGGCAGGAGCCTCTTGGGGAGTGCTCCATGCAGAGCCCGGCTCAGGAGCCCTGAGGATGAGAGAGTGAGGGAATAGAAGGCTCCAGGGAGACCTTAGAGCCCCTTCCAGTGCATAAAGACGCTCCAAGAGAGATGAAGAGGGACTCTGGAGAAGGGATGGAGTGCCAGGACAAGGAGCTGTGGTTTCCCACTACCAGGGGTAGGGTTAGATGGGATATTGGGAGGGAATTCTTCCCTGTGAGGGTGGGGAGGCCCTGGCACAGGGTGCCCAGAGAAACTGTGGCTGCCCCTGGATCCCTGGAGGTTTGAGGCCAGGCTGAACGGGGTTCTGAGAAACCTGGTTCAGTGGAAGGTGTCCCTGCTAATGGGAGTGGCTGGAAGGAGGTGGGCTTTAAGTTCCCTTCCAATCCAAGCTATTCCAGGATTCCATGGCAGAGGACAAAGGGGGCATGACCCAGCTCTGCTCACCAGCTGCCCAGCAAGGTGAGGCAGGACTGGATCCAAAATGGACTTTTTGGTGTCTCCTGCCCACTGACCTCCCTGAGACAGAAAGACACATCTCAAGGATTGTCACCCAGAGTAATTCCGGGGTGAACTTCACTGAGCCAGAGCACTTCTGATTAACTGTGAAGCCCTGAAATACCCCCAAATTTCCTTCAGAAGAGGTTCCTGTCAGAACCAAGTGAGCCATCCCATCCCGTGGGGCTGTGTGTGGGGTTCCCCCCTCACCCCTCTGTTCCCCTCCCAGCACCGCAGGCCTTCCCCTGCACATTTCACGTCGGGCATTTTCCCCTTCCCCGCACACGGTCCCAGAAGCACCGAGCCTGCAGATTTTCAGGGCGTGAGTGGCCATCACCTGTGAGCCCGCGCTGCTGTTGCAGGTGCTCCGAGCAGCAGGTCCACGACGACCTCCCGACCACCACCATCATCATGTGCTTCGTGGACGAGGTGTGGTCCACCCTGCTGCGCTCCGTGCACAGCGTCCTCAGCCGCTCTCCCCCTCACCTGATCCAGGAGATCATTCTGGTGGATGACTCCAGCACCAAGGGTAGGTGAACGTGAACCTCCTCCTGCTGCCTTTATGAAACTAATATAACTTGAGGGCAAAATGCAATTTGCTCTCTGTAATTCAATTCCTACTGGGGGAGAAATCACATTTCCTCCTATTGAAGTGCATCCCTGGCCTGCACTGGGGCTGAGGGGGATCAGAGGACGGGGGGTGCTGGGGCTGGCTGGGGGGATGAAGGCAGAGGCTGCCAGAGGCTCTGGGAGCACCAGGGAGCTGGGTCCTGCCCAGCCCATTCGTCTTTGGGGCGTCCTGGCCGGAGGGCTTGTGCAAGGGAGATGCTCTCAGGCCTCAGCGTGCCGCTCCCAGGCAGCTGCCCTGAGCTCCCAGAGTGGGGGATGCACTGCGGGGTGGCTCCGAGGACAGGGGGAGCGGGGGGAGCGGGGACCTGCCCTGCCCAGTGCCTCCCATTTCAGCTGGTGCCCAACCCCTGCCTTGCGAGGCTCCCACCCTCTGCCGAGTTCAGCCCTTAAAAATTTAGGAATGAAGTCATTTAATCCCCCCACCGCTGGTTCTCCAGGAAAATGCTGTCTCGGGTGGGCTCCAGAGCTGGCGGCAGGGCACAGGGAGCCGCACCCCGTGCCCAGATGTCCACAGCCCGTGGCAGCGGGTGGCAGCAGGTGGCAGCGGGTGGCAGCGTGTGGCAGCAGGTGGCAGCGGGTGGCAGCGTGTGGCAGCGGGTGGCAGCGGGTGGCAGCAGGTGGCAGCGGGTGGCAGCGTGTGGCAGCGGGTGGCAGCGGGTGGCAGCAGGTGGCAGCGGGTGGCAGCGGGTGACTCGGTCGCTCTGTGCCCTCGGCAGAGTACCTGAAGGAGCGGCTGGACGCGTACATGTCGCGGTTCCCGAAGGTGAAGATCCTGCGCCTCAAGGAGAGGCACGGCCTGATCCGCGCCAGGCTGGCGGGAGCCCAGATGGCCAAAGGTGGGACGGGAGCCGCGCTCCAGCCGCGGGGGTCCCCGGGGTGCGGGCATCCCTCTGCAGCGCTGCGCTCGTCCCTCCCAATGCACCCAGGGGCTCCCTTTGGCAGGATCCGCAGCCCCAGCCCGTGTGTCAGCACCAAAGTGGCCGTTTCTGTCAGGAGCTGACAGAAACGCTCCTGGCTGCGGCTGGGGAGCCAAGGAGGGCTGTGGTGCAGTCAGCAGGGCAGGAGATCAGGATATTTGGACACACAATCAATATGACTGAGTACAAGCTATTTATTGCTTATTTTTTATTGTTTACATTAAGCTACAGTTATAGATTTTAAGTAGTTTGTTCATGTGGTTACGCATTATTTGGTTTGGGTTTTTTTTCCTTGTCTTGTCTACGTGTTTAGCACGCTCTTTTTAGGACGCTTAATCGGTTAAAGTTTATTATTATGTTGAGCCGCTTTTATTTAGGTTTTGCATTTTTGGTTTTTGTTTTCTCGGGTTTTTTGGTTTTAATTTAGTCTTGTTTTTGTTTTAGTAACTTTGATGAATTTTTGAGAGTTTTGATAACGATAACTACAGGCAGTTTGATAAAAATATTTACTGTTTGATCAGTAGACAGGATGGCTTAAGTTATTCAGATACATTGCTACACTGCAGCACCCTGAGCCCACAGGGAGCCGCTCACAGGGGCTGGGGAGGAGTTCCCGAGGGCTGATCCTCCCCACCCGTGCCACAGGCGCTGTCCTGACCTTCCTGGACTCGCACGTGGAGTGCAACGTGGGGTGGCTGGAGCCGCTGCTGGACAGGATCCGCCTGCGCCGCACCAAGGTGGCCTGCCCCGTCATCGAGGTCATCAGCGACAAGGACATGAGGTGAGGGAGCTCATCCCTGGGGAGGGAGCTGGTCCCTGGGGAGAGAGCTCATCCCTGGGGAGGGATCTCATCCCTGGGGAGGGAACTCATCCCTGGGGAGGGAGCTGGTCCCTGGGGAGGGATCTCATCCCTGGGGAGGGAGCTCATCCCTGGGGAGGGAGCTGGTCCCTGGGGAGGGATCTCATCCCTGGGGAGGGATCTCATCCCTGGTGAGGGAGCTCATCCCTGGGGAGGGATCTCATCCCTGGGGAGGGAGCTCGTCCCTGGGGAGGGATCTCATCCCTGGGGAGGGAGCTCGTCCCTGGCAATCTCACAAAATTGAACAAAACCTGGCTGGGACCACCAGTGCATCCACTGCAGGCAGTGGGTCCGTGACTCCAGACCCCCTCACGGCCTCCAGCAGCTTTCCACAGGGCACACAGAATATTGCTGACTCCAGGAATTAACATTAGCCATGGATGTGGCCCGTGTTCATCACACACCATTTCAGTTTTTCACAACTTTAAGTACATTAAGAGGATTCCTGATGAAATTTGCTAAAATTTTGGTTTAATTACCTACAGATATTCATCTTCCTTCATTAGGGGTGACATTTTAATCAGGAATGTGACTCAGAATTAGTCAGCCCAATCTTTTCTCTCTTTAGTTACATGACCGTGGACAACTTCCAGCGTGGGATTTTTACTTGGCCAATGAATTTTGGATGGAGGCAGATTCCACAGGAGGTCATTGAGAAAAATAATATCAAGGAGACCGATATAATAAGGTAAAAACAAGAAGCGAGAGCTTTGCAAACCAGCCTGTTCCTCTGGTAATAATTTAGCAGAAAAGGCTCCTTTGAGGCCGAAAGTTGCTCTTTTGTGGCCAAAACTGTGCTTTCCAGGACAGCTGAGGCACAGGAATTTCCCATCAGGGGTGGGCAAAGCCCAGGACGCCTTTCCCCGACACACGGCCCTGCAGACCTGTCAGCCAGGAGAGCATTCCACTGCCTTTTTCCCTTCCCTGCCCCGCTCCAGCTTCCAGGCCAGGTGAGGCCATCCAAAGGCCCTCCCTATGCCGGGCACTGACACCCCGTGCTGCCTCTCTGTTCCCAGGTGCCCCGTCATGGCCGGTGGCCTGTTCTCCATCGACAAGAAGTACTTTTTTGAGTTGGGAACGTACGACCCGGGACTGGATGTCTGGGGAGGGGAGAATATGGAGCTTTCATTCAAGGTAGGGCACTGTCACACCGCGGTACCCTGCCGGCCTGGGCGAGTGCTGGGGCTCAGGCAGGGGCTCCCTGTCCGTGCTGGGCACCCCACGTCCCCGGGCAGCGAGCTCCTGCTCCTCTCTCGGCTGGCACGGAGCCGGCGCCCGCCGGCCGCTCGTGTCCCTATCGCCGACCTCTGTTCCTCAGGTGTGGATGTGCGGAGGAGAGATCGAGATAGTTCCGTGCTCCAGAGTCGGGCATATTTTCAGGAATGACAATCCCTATTCCTTCCCAAAAGACCGTGTGAGGACGGTGGAGAGGAACCTGGCCCGCGTGGCAGAGGTGTGGCTGGACGAGTACAAGGAGCTGTTCTACGGGCACGCGTACCACCTGCTCCGGAGCGACCTGCACGTCGGAGACCTGCGCCAGCAAATCCAGCTGCGGAAGAAGCTCCGGTGCAAAAGCTTCCGGTGGTACCTGGAGAACGTCTACCCCGACCTGGAGGCTCCCCTGGTTAAAGCCAGCGGGCTGGTAGGTGCCCGGGGGCTCCGCTGTGCTCAGGGGGAGGCTGTGCCCGGGGCAGCAGGCTGCACAGCTGATATGGCACAGAGATAACAGAGTGCTGGATAGCTGATATGGCACAGAGATAACAGAGTGCTGGGTATCTGATATGGCACAGAGAAAACAGAGTGCTGGGTATCTGATATGGCACAGAGATAACAGAGTGCTGGGTATCTGATATGGCACAGAGATAACAGAGTGCTGGGTATCTGATATGGCACAGAGATAACAGAGTGCTGGATAGCTGATATGGCACAGAGATAACAGAGTGCTGGGTATCTGATATGGCACAGAGATAACAGAGTGCTGGATAGCTGATGTGGCACAGAGATAACAGAGTGCTGGGTATCTGATATGGCACAGAGATAACAGAGTGCTGAATAGCTGATATGGCACAGAGATAACAGTGCTGGATAGCTGATATGGCACAGAGATAACAGAGTGCTGGGTATCTGATATGGCACAGAGATAACAGTGCTGGATAGCTGATATGGCACAGAGATAACAGAGTGCTGGGTATCTGATGTGGCACAGAGATAACAGAGTGCTGGATAGCTGATATGGCACAGAGATAACAACATTCTGGATATCTGATAGGGCACAGAGATAACAGCATTCTGATAGCTGATATGGCACAGAGATAACAGAGTGCTGGATAGCTGATATGGCACAGAGATAACAGAGTGCTGGATAGCTGATATGGCACAGAGATAACAGCATTCTGATAATTGATATGGCACAGACGTCTGGATGCCAGAGCACCTCTCTGAAGAAATAGGTCACACACAGAAGGGATCATTTCCCCCTGGAGACCAGTCTGGGTGTTTGGGTGCCAGGGCAGGATGTGTCCCTGGGGTAGGATGTGCCCCAGGGTCTGTAGGGCCGGGGTCTGTACGTGCCGGGTCCATAGGGTCAGGGTCTGTAGGTTCAGGGTCTGTGGGTTCAGGTTCCATAGGTTCAGGCTCTGCAGGTTCAGGGTCTGTAGGTTCAGGCTCTGCAGGATCAGGGTCTGTAGGTTCAGGTTCCATAGGTTCAGGCTCTGTAGGTTCAGGCTCTGTAGGTCAGGCTCTGCAGGTTCAGGCTCTGCAGGTGCAGGGTCTGTAGGTTCAGGCTCTGCAGGGTCAGGGTCTGTGGATTCAGGGTCCATAGGTTCAGGCTCTGCAGGTTCAGGGTCTGTAGCACGGCTCCGCCGCCAGCAGAGCGCAGCAGCCGCTCGCGTTCCCGGCGCTGCGGGGCCGGGAGGAGGAACCGGCACCGCTCCGGGCACGGAACCTGCGCCTCGCCGGGGGCAGTGGGCAGAGGAGACTTTGAAGTCGTTTTGGATTCAACGCTGCTTCCACAAGCCCCTTGCTTGGCACCTGGTGAGTGAAACCGGGTCAGGCTCCCCTTCTCCTCCACCGCGGAACTCCAGAATGGTTTTGGTGGAAAGGGACTTTAAAGCTCAGCTTATTCCATCCCCTGCCATGGGCTGGGACAGCTTTCACTAGGCCACGTTGCTCCGAGCCCCGTCCAACCCTGTCTGGAGCACTCTGTTCCGCCTCCCTTAGTTATGTGAACAGCATCAACCAGAGTCCCGTGAACGCAGCACGTTCAGTGCAGTGTAACATCCTCTCCCCCTTCTTGGGAATTTAGGTCTAAATCTGCATTTTGTTGCTGTTTCGCAGCTCGTGAACGCGGCCCTGGCAGGGTGCATCGCTGTGGCAGGCACCACCCTGGCTTTCGAGGAGTGTGATGTTAACAACGCGGTAAGGACAGCCTGCGCTCACCCCGGCAGCGTCACACTGCCTGAGGCACTCGGCCTGGAGCTGCTGTCCCTCCCCGAGGTGGCCTGTCCCCTCCCCGGGAGCCAGCACAGCCCTTCCCACCCGGGGACGTGGCCGGGCGTGCCTGGGAGCAGCCTGGGGCAGGAATTGCCGGATGGCACCGCCTGTAGCCAAGCAAGTGTCAGAAGCAGCAAATGCAGCTGGTTAGAGAAGTCTGATAGAGCTGCGAGTCTGCACACGGAAACAGAGAAACGTTTAAATACCGGCCTGTGCTTTGTGTGCCGATGCTGAGCATCCAGCTGCTCCTTAGAGCCTTTTCGGCGGCTCCAAGAGGGCCGGAGAAGGGCCCAGGGCGGCAGGACACGGGGAATGGCTCCCACTGCCAGAGGGCAGGGTGGGTGGGACATCGGGAGGGAATTCCTGCCCGGGAGGGTGGTGCAGCCCCGGCACGGGGTGCCCGGAGAAGCTGCGGCTGTCCCGGGCCAGCCGTGCCACGGAGCCTGACGGGGCCGCGTCTGCTCCCGCTCCCTCCCACAGAACCAGAAGTTCAACTACACCTGGCTGCGGCTGATCCAGCACGGGGAGCTCTGCCTCGCCCCCTCGGGCGTCCTGGGAGCCGTGGGCCTGCGCCGCTGCCAGCGCAGGAGCCGCAGCCTGGCCTGGCTGCACAGGGCGCTGGCCACCGTCCGGCCGGGGCTGGTGAGTGCTGCTGCAGCTCAGCGGGACGGCTCGGGGACGAGTCCTGCCCTGCCGGGACGGGTCGGGGACGGGGACGAGCCCTGCCCTGCCGGGACGGGTCAGGGACGGGGACGAGCCCTGCCCTGCCGGGACGGGTCAGGGACGGGGACGAGCCCTGCCCTGCCGGGACGGGTCAGGGACGGGCCCTGCCCTGCCGGGACGGGTCAGGGACGAGCCCTGCCCTGCCGGGACGGGTCAGGGACGAGCCCTGCCCTGCCGGGACGGGTCAGGGACGAGCCCTGCCCTGCCGGGACGGGTCAGGGACGAGCCCTGCCCTGCCGGGACGGGTCAGGGACGAGCCCTGCCCTCCCGGGACGGGTCGGGGACGGGGACGAGCCCTGCCCTGCCGGGACGGGTCAGGGTCGAGCCCTGCCCTGCCGGGACGGGTCAGGGACGAGCCCTGCCCTGCCGGGACGGGTCGGGGACGAGCCCTGCCCTGCCGGGACGGGTCAGGGACGAGCCCTGCCCTGCCGGGACGGGTCAGGGACGGGGACGAGCCCTGCCCTGCCGGGACGGGTCGGGGACGGGCCCTGCCCTGCCGGGACGGGTCGGGGACGAGCCTTGCCCTCCCGGGACGGCTCGGGGACGAGCCCTGCCCTCCCGGGACGGGTCGGTGTGCCAGGAGGGCACTGCCGGGGGGACAGCCCGGCACGGAGTGCCCCTCTGCTGCCCGCTCTGCCAAGGCCACCTGTGTCCCTAGAGAGGTGCTGGTGCCCGCGTTCGTGGTGCCCCTCTGCCGGGGCTGTGTCCTCCCTGTGCCCAGGTTCCCGGCACGGGGGGACACGGGGGACACGGCAGGCACTGCCACTGCCGCAGCAAAACAGCCTGGCCTGACACAGAGACCGTCAATAGCACTCAAAGGGAGACGAGGCAGCATCGATCGCCTCTCAGCTCGCAGGGGGCTGTAAAGACAGCATTTGTGGAAAGGAGGAGAATGGATACTTACACTAATTGCCTGCTCCGCACAAAGAGTCATGGCTGCACCTCTGTCAGGAAGCGGCTGTCCAAAATGCTCTGAAATGGCACGGTTTATTATTGAGGAAAAAAACGCTCTTCACTTAAGGAAGATAAAAACGTAGTTGAATTGCACAGTCAATATAAAGACAATTTCCTGTTCCCTTCGGTTTTTTCAGCCTGAGGTGTTGAATGCCAGAATGCCACAGTATCACCTTGGGTCCTTAGGGAAAAATACAGGGAAAATTTTATCCACTTACTGAAAATTGTGAAATTGTCATTTCACTTTACGAGAAATATGCAGAAACACCCAGGAAGCTGTACGGGGCACGGGCAGGTCTTGTCTCCCGTTCCAGCCTGATTCCTCAGCTGCGGGTGAGATGGATTTGGTGGTGCTCTTTTACTGGTGCCAGCAACAGGGGTCTGAGGAGAGCCCGTGGCTGCTGCCTAAAGGAGCTCCAGTGCTTTACCCTCTCCTGACATCAGGCACTGTGCTGTCCAAGGATGTGAAGTGCAGTTCCTGTCTGCACAAAGATGCAGCTTCTCCCCAGACCCCCCTCGGGCGTGTTTCACCTCGGGGTTAGTGAGCTCCTCCTGAGAATCACCGCGGTGTGAGGAGGGGCACGGGAATGTCCCTTGCCTTGGCAGCCCCTGCAGCGTCACCTGGCAGGGGCTGGAGAGGTCAATCCGAGCAGCTGTGAAAAGCAAAAGGACGGAGGTCACTCGGACTCTTCCTTCTTTCAGTGCCCAGTGCACTGCCCCAGCGCCTGGGGCTGAGTTACCCCACGTCCTTTTCAGTGCAGTAACTGTGCCGAGTCCATCAGCCAACAAACCAAAACACAGACATCAGTCTCCGGCTGCACGTTCCCTGTGGGGCAAATCCCACCCCAGGGACTCCCTCTGCGTGGCCATTCCCACACAGGCAGTGAGGGAGCTCCTCCCTGCTCCCAGTGAAGGAAAAGCCAGGAGGCACAGCAGGTGTGGTGTGATCCTGGCTCAGCAACGGCTCAGGAGTCCCTGGAAGCCAGCAGAGAGATCTCGGGTATTAGGGACAAGCCAAAAGAGGGCACACCGTGAGGAGCTGGGGTTCCTCAGAGGGAAAGCGCTGCTGCTGCTGCTGCTGCTGCAGGAGCCCTAAAGCCTGAGCACCCCCTAAGCCTGAGCCCCCTAAGCCAGGCCCCCCTAAGCCCTCTCTCTCTCTCTCTGCAGGCTGACCACATCATCTCAGAGCACCAGCACCTCCCGCAGCCGGCGTGCCTGGAAGTGGACCCCACGTACAAAGCCCTGAGGGTGAGGGGCTGTGACTCCACCAACCCTCACCAGAAGTGGCACTTTGGCAGCTACCACGCGGACTGAGGGCGGCCCAGCTGCACCAGGAGCGCCGGGGTGTCACTGTGGGCTCAGCCAGGACGTCGGCGTGGCTGACGGCAGCTACCAAAGGGGAAGTGCATTTCCAAATGAGAACTGAAAGACGTGATTTGATACCAGCACATCGAGGGATGCAGCAGCACGTCTGGCGTGACAGTGCCTGAAGAAATCGGCATCCTTTTCCCTTGCCGTAGGGGTCTCTGGGAAAAACTCCTTTTCTCTATTATTAAAAGGAAATATTTTTTGAAGTCCCCGTCGTACTGTAAGCAAACATCCCTCAGGTCCCCCCGACAGCAGCACAACTTACAGAAATACTTCCAGGGCCCTGTAAGTCTGTAAGCAGCAAACTGGGCTGCTAATTCCTCCAGTTGTTGACCAACGCATCAAAAAAATCCAGCACCGTGTCCACACTGGATCTGGCTGCAGGATCCCTGCCTGTGGGAGCTGTTGTGAGACAGGTGAGGACCAGGGTTCTGTGAGGAGACAGCTGCACATCAGTAAAGCCCACATTTTATAGAGGCAGGTGGATGGGGGTGAGGCCTGGAGCAGTCCTGCCCCGTGCAGGGACAGCCAGGACACGGGTGCCTGGCTTTCTTTGGTGGGACAGGAGCTGCTGGAGCAGGGAACCTGAGGTTTATCCTGCTTCTTGCCAGGGGCACGCTCCAGGGGCCAAGGTGGAAGCTCCTCACCCCAGGGCAGCCAGGTTGTCCCACCCTGGGGCTGCCAGGACCCCAGCCATGTCCCCGAGCCCCTGTGGCTCTCCAGGGGCTCTGCAGGAGCTCTGCTGCTCCCCCAGCCCAGGCTGCACGGCACAGCCCTGCTCTGCACACCCTGGACCCGCCGTCACGGGCAAGTGCTCTCTGTGCTGAGAAGTTCTTCACCTCCAAAATGCATCACGTCACCGATGGAAGGGTTTGATGGTGGAATGAATTCTGTGTGCCAAGGTTGTGAGACCCCGAGCAGGATTTCTCCCCTGTTCCCACTGGGAATTCCTGCTGGGGGCTGCTGCTCCCTGTCCCCTGCAGGGCTGCAGTGAAGGCAGCGCTTCTCCTCCTGCCCTCTGCCCTGTGCTGAGCTGAGGCCCTGCTCCAGCACAAGCCCTTGGGGCGCTGGGCTGAGCACGGCACTCACTGGTGAGCACAGCCGAGCCCCGCTCCCGCCTCTCGCCCCTCTGCCTCTCCTTTGGGTTTGCGGAAGGCCCCGGCATAACGCTGCCTCTGACGTGGTGGATCAGCGCTGACAGCCTCTGACAGGCTCAATCTGCCAAAATATTGACGTGGCCCAACAGATTTTCCCAGTTGACTCCTATTCCAACTGTCTTCCTGATTTTCCCTCCCTCCTTCAGCGCCGCTAGCCCGCAGTCACCATCAGAAAAATGACACAGGCGTTGTTCGGGCAGTCAGCTCGTATCAGGAGCATGAATTTCATCCAACTCTGTTTGCTGACATTCAATCACTCGTCACCGAGCGGGCACCAGGCAGTCATATGTCACGGTCACATCCCATCGCCAGCCCTGTCACTCGCACGCCGCTGCCCCGCTGGGGTAAATGCTCACTTCCCTGCTGGATCTTCGCTCAGGGGCTGGGGCCTGCCTGGGGCTGCTGGCAGTGAGCTGGGCCCTGCTGCAGCTCGGTACTGAGAACATTCCGACGGCACCGCTCAGCCCAGTCTTCCAGAAAGGAGAGCATTTTTCCGGCAGGCTCGGCAGCCGCTGCTCCCCACGGACACCGCACCCCGGGCAGCGGCTCCGGGAGCAGCGGGGTCGGGGAGCAGGGCACCACGGCTGGAAAAACCTGTGTGTGGGATGGGGACAGGAGTCCCTGCTGTCCCCGTGTTCAATTGGTTAAAAATTAAAATTTTTTAAAAAAACCTAAAAATTAAAAAAAAAAAGAAAATAAAAAAAGAGAAAAACACAGAATAAATGAAATAAATAAATTATAAGAGTTGAGGCTGCTTGTCCTGAGCACAGTGTGTTAAATCTGACCAACTCGGACCCTCTCTAGGGGCTCCTCCCGAGGCTAAACCGTAAAGCATCACCCCGGGAAGGGCTTTCAAAGCACCAATTCCCCTGATTTCTGCCCGCGGTGTCGGCTCCTCGTTGGCGCAGGGAAGGGCAGTAGCTGAGCCGGTGGCGCAGCCACGGCTGCTGCAGGTGTGGTGACAGCTGTCACCAACACCGCACAAGGCTCCGCCTCTTACTCACCCGCCGTCAGCCCGCACCCGGCACGGCACAGACGGAGAAAAAGCATTTTCGGGCTCTGGTTGCCGTGCCCTGGCCAGCCTGGAGGTGCCTCTGCTCCAGGGACAAGCTCCCAGATCCCCGCGTGTCCCTGGCCCTCGCCCGCCGCTCCGTGCCCGGCTGCCCCGTGCGCCGTGCCCGGAGGTCTCTGCCCTCGCTGCCCGTGAACCCGCCGCTCACAGCACACCCGCCCGAGGGACAGGCAAGGGCGAAGGGCTCTCGGCCCCCCGAGCGCCCCGGCACTTCTATTTTTTCCCTTTTTTTGCCCAGGAAAGCAGGAGAGGGCGCTGCGGGTCTCAGCTGAGCGAGCGCTGCTTCGCGAGGAAGGGGAAAAGCGAGCCCAGGATTTCTAAAACCCCCGGAGAGCCTTTCCTTCCGAAAGCTCTGGGAATGGAGCAAAGACTGACAGAATCTGAGCGGTTTGGGTTAGACGGGAGGTAAAGCTGGCCTCGTTCCACGCCCCTGCCCTGGCGGGGACACCTTCCACCGTCCCGGGCTGCTCCCGGCGGGGTGGCCCTGGCTGGGACACCGTGACCAGGGGGACGTGTCACCCCAGGGCAGCTGCCAGCGGGAACAGACCCGCAGTATAAGTTGGTACAAGCAAAGCTCAGAACTTGCCCGGGCCCAGGAGCAGATAAACAAACGTGAATGGCACAATGAGGGCTATGTCTGCTGGCACAATGCAGAATTGCCCTGCATTATCTTCACGTCGCCAATAAATAATTGCCTTTATGTAGAACAAGAAAAGCCAAAGCGATATTCAGTGTTGCTGGAGATGTAAAACTAATCCTTAAAAAGGCACTTATGGCTGCGGGAGGCCGCTGTCTAACTCCATCCTTACCTCCCCTCCCTTGCCAGCTGTTCTCAGCTCTCCCAGATCCTTTCTGGGATGACAAAGCTAAGCCTCAACTCCAGACAAATCTGACTGTAAAGCAGTTTAAAGATTGCCACCGCTGCATGGCAGTTACACAAAGGTCTTTCAAAATGGAGAAGGGCAACCTGCAGGTGAGACAAAAATAACGGATTAAATCTCACCTGCTTTTGGCAAAATAAAATTTTGCATCTAAACTTAGGATGAAAATCGAGAGGACACCGAAGAGAGCCTGCCCTGGTGGCACCGGGACAATAGACGTTCCCTGTGTGGCCAGGCTCACCAGCTGCGCACAGGCACAGGCAGGGAGGTGCCAGGGGAGCTGCTGCCCTCGGGGCCAGCCCAGACCCCTGGAGATGGCACCGGTCACTGGCACCGCTGCCCCAAAGCCACCCCAGGCTGGCCAAAGCCACCGTGGCCAAGCCAGCAGCAACAGCAGCGCTCACAGCTGCCCCTGGGCCTGGTGGCATCCTCAGCACGAGGTGGGGACAGACAGCGCTGGCAGAGAGCGGCTCTCGGGGCACCATCAGGCACCAGGACAGACAGACTGCCAAACAGAGCCGTGCGCCTCTGCCCCTGCCCTGGCGGTGCCACACTGGCAGCTCCGCCAGCTGGGCACCCAGAGCAGCCCCAGCCAGCTCCAGCCTTCCCTGGTCCCAACACCGTTCTAAAGGAGGAGAGAAAATGAGAGGATAACCCTAAAATCCAACGGGTGTGTATTTAGCAAACTGATTATTTATTTTCCTGCGCTACGGATGCCTCTGCCCCGTCAAAGCCAAGATGTTAAATTTTCACAGTGTATTATAAATCATATACAAAAAGAAGGAAAGCGGTGACCTCGTGTTGTGTGGAGAGACACGTCGTGGGGGAACAAAGTAAAACCAAGCCCGGAGCCAAGGCCCGGTGCGTTCGGCACGCACTTCCCCCTCAGTTCATAAGTGCATCATGGACTCAAACTCGTCGATCCGCTGTTTGGTGTTTCCTTTGCGGATCCTCCGGTAGGAGATTGTATTGTATCTGGAATAGCTGTGTCTGGAGATGTCGTTCTTCTTGCCCAGGCCGGGCTGCTGCCCCGCTCTCTCCAGCGGGGAGTTGCAGCCGGGGCTGGCCGGGGGCGATGGCTGCTTGCCGCTGTCTGGCGGCTGCAGGCGGGACGCCTCGCTGTTCTCCTTCTTGATTTCGATCACCTGAACTTCATCCTCTTCCGTGTCCTCCTCCTCCGCCTCTTCCTCCTCCGCCTCCCCGGCCGCGTTCCCTGTGGCGTGGGCGCTGCCTGGCACGGTCTCCGCCGCGGCTGTCCCCGCTGTGCCACCCGGCCCTGCGCGACACGGGGGGACACGGGGGGACACGGGGCTGCGGGTGAGGGGGGCCCGCCGGGAGAAACACCTGCCCCTGCCCCAAATTCGCCATCCCCGGCATGACACGGGAGCCTCCGCCAGGCCGGAGCACAACGCCGGGGCTGGGGACACTGGGGAGAATCCCTGCGCTCCGAAACAGGGAAGGGAAGGGAAGGGAAGGGAAGGGAAGGGAAGGGAAGGGAAGGGAAGGGAAGGGAAGGGAAGGGAAGGGAAGGGAAGGGAAGGGAAGGGAAGGGAAGGGAAGGGAAGGGAAGGGAAGGGAAGGGAAGGCAGCCGTTCTGCCCAGCTGTGCCCCAGCGGGACGTGTCCCTCCCCTAGCAGTGGCCACCCCGGCTGCGATGGCCGTCTCCCATTTGCCCTGTTTGGCACGTCTCTGCGGTTAATGATGCTTTAGTGTCGCAACAAATGGTCTATTCAAGGTTTTGCCTGTGGGGTCCAGAGTATTAATTAGACTAAATTGGTTGGGTACTAAAAAGCTGCCTGCAATTTCGAGATAAAGTGCTGTGGTTGCAGGGCGGGTGCAGGGGGCCCAGAAGAGATCCTTTAATAGGTTTTATTGTGTGCTCCTAAAGCAGCACAGCTGGAAAATGGATGTCAGCTCTAAGTGGGAAAGCCTCCACCACCATTCACCTCCTCACAGCCTAGGCAGTTGCTATGAAATATTAATTTGCCCGTGACAAATGTTCAGATATTCTCCCTTTTGTTAATGGGAGTAGGTTTTTCTTGCAGGGCACAGCCCGTGGCTCATTTAGAGCCCATTTCAAAGCTCAGGGCAGAGCACCTCCAGCAGCTCCCGGTCCAGCCACCCTTGTCCCGGCGCTGCCAAAGCCAACGGGACGGGAGGAGCCTGCGGTGGGAGATGAGGAGAGGAATAATGCCTGGAGCCCCTTGGAGAGATGTGGCTGTTCTCCTGCGGTAACAGACCGTTAGACACTCCTCCTTGTGGAGCAGTGGCTGCAGTTCACATAGTGAATTAAACGCCTCCATTTCTCTATAAACTCAGTGCATTTTTAACTCACGACCGGGACAGGCAGTGACCCCCCTGCAGCTGCATCACCGCAGGAGGTGGCTGAGGCTCCAGCCTGGGCTCCTGCTCATTTCCACCATTTCCACCCAGAAACGAGCAGAGCAAGACCCAGGAGCAGGTGTTTAGGAGAGCAATTTTATGTGGACACTTTGGCATTGGGGGATTCAGCACTTGGTGAATGAGGCAGGAAAAGAGCCCCCGGCAGGCTCACAAGGTTCTCCTCTGAGCATGGAGCAGTAGAGAGAGAATCTCCCAACCTCGTGAGGCAGCTGAGGACCTCCTGGCTGAAGACCATGCTTGAATACCCCATGGTCAGTGAGATCTGTAAAACCTCTGGAAGGAAGACATCAGCTGTGATTTCTAAGGTGCAGCAACCTACAGGTGAGAAAGGAGCTCTCTGGAATAGAAGGGTCTGACCCAGTTTAAAAAAACAATAACCACATGCATCCATTGTCTCTTTGCTACACATCAGGGAAACCCCACATCAGATGGCATTTTGCATTACCTTCCCCTGGTCCCTGGCCATTGGTCCCTGTGTCCTGGATATCCGCTGGTCCCTGCTGTAGCGTCCCAACGTTCTCCTCTCGCTTTTCTTTGGGAAACACAAAGCACAAGACACGGGCTGATGGAGCAGTTAGGGATGACAATCAGGTTTTAATGGCTGCAGATCGGCAGATTTTCAGAGCAGGTTTAGGATTGCTCATTTCTTTAGTTACGAGCTTTTCATTGCACCCCTCAAACGTGTCCCCGATTCTGAAATACTCCAAATCACTGTTACAGCTACCACAGATTAGGAATTTTGGCTAACACGCAGCACATCCCGTTATTCATCAGGCCATAGATAAAACAGAACTTTTCTCTCCCAACACTTAGAGACAGGCAGCCCCATACGATACCTTGGCATCGCTTCTCTCCGGCAAAGTTCTCAGGAGTGATGTCCTCTGCCAGCGAATTTCTATTCTCCTCCAGGTTTTCCTTTGCAGGTGAAGCGTCAGGGTTCGTTTCTGCATTGGCATACGGGACTGTCCCAACAGATTTTGCAATTTCTTCGATGCCGCCGATGACCTGGAGTGGGCCATCCTCCAGGGGAACGCTCCCGTTGCACGCCGGCATGGTGGCAGCTGCGGGCACTTCTTCTGTCATGCTGAGGGCCGTGCCGTGCCGTGCCGTGCCGTGCCGTGCCCGCTGACCGGGGCCCTGCTCCTCCGGGCCCCGCTCCTGCCCCGGGGTGGGGAGCTGCTCCTCACCCCTTCGCCCCGGGGTCCGGTCCCGTGCGAGTGGCCCTGGCGCGTCTCCTCTGCCGAGCCCGCAGCCGCACCATCCGCTGTGCCCGGGGCTTGCCAGCCCAATCAGCACCTCCTCTGTCGCTCTGCCCGTTGCATAATTAAATGCACCATTATAATTTACATAAACAAACAATCTGAGGCAAGGAAGCTTTTGTGCTGGCCGGGAGAGCGGGGCTGTGGGCATGTCAGCCCCGCGGGAATAAACAGGAGTTTGTGCTCCGGGCACAATGGCTCTTTGTGTCCCCACCGGTCACAGGGACGGCCATTGTTCTGACCCCTAATCCCCGGAGGGTGACCACCTTCCCCAGAGCCTGCCACCTAACCCGCTTAACATTCCCCGTCGGGTTTGCGCGGGGAAGCTCGCTGTGGATGAGCCTCGCTGTGGATGAGCCTCGCTCTGTGAACCTCGCTGTGGATGAACCTTGCTCTGTGAACCTCGCTGTGGATGAACCTTGCTCTGTGAACCTCGCTGTGGATGAACCTTGTGTGGATGAAGCTCGCATGGATGAACCTCACATGGATGAACCTCACTGTGTGAACCTTGCGTGGATGAGCCTCGCCGTGGATGAGCCTTGTGTGGATGAACCTCGCATGGATGAACCTTGCTCTGTGAACCTCGCTGTGTGAACCTTGCGTGGATGAACCGTGTGTGGATGAACCGTGTGTGGATGAACCGTGTGTGGATGAAGCTCGCATGGATGAACCTCACATGGATGAACCTCTGTGAACCTCTCTGTGTGAACCTTGCTGTGGATGAACCTCGCTGTGTGAACCTCACTGTGTGAATCTTGCTGTGGATGAACCATGGGTGGATGAACCTCGCATGGATGAACCTCACATGGATGAACCTCGCTGTGTGAACCTCATTGTGTGAACCTTGCATGGATGAACCTTGCCATGGATGAAACTTGTGTGGATGAACCTTGTGTGGATGAACCTCTCCATGGATGAACCTCTCCATGGATGAACCTCGCCGTGCCCTGGGACACAATGGGCACATTTTGCCCTCTGGGGAGCAGCCCCGGCAGTGGGATGGGCACAGGCCCCACATATG
Source organism: Hirundo rustica (assembly GCF_015227805.2). Lineage (NCBI taxonomy): Eukaryota > Metazoa > Chordata > Aves > Passeriformes > Hirundinidae > Hirundo > Hirundo rustica. Next base: position 514,743 of record NC_053456.1, on the reverse strand, counting down.
TTGTGTTGTCACTGTCCACCTGCGCCCAGCCAAGTGCCCTGGACACCAGCACTGCTCAGAGGGGCCATGGCTGCCCCTGGAAGTGTGCCAGGCCAGGCTGGATGGGGCTTGGAGCACCCTGGGATAATGGGAGGTGTCCCTGCCCATGGCAGGGGTGGAACAGGGAGAGCTTTAAGGTCCCTCCCAACCCAAGACATTCCATGATTCTCTCAGTAACTCTCAGTCAGACCTAAGGCTGGCAGGATCGAGAGTGGAGCGTTTTGCAGAGGGAAGCTGGAAAATCACCCGAGCAGGACTGGGGCGTTTCTGACCGCAGCTGAACTCGTCTCAACCCTGGTGCCCAAAGCCAGGTTTACATAACAGTGTAATCTCCCGCTGTGAATGACATTCTGTGTTCGTACAATACAACATTTCTGGTTTCTTTGGGCTTTAGACTTTGGAAATCCTCTTGTCGAGTTCAGCCCCTGATTAGAAATGGACCCAAAGCCTTTGCACTGCTTCTATTCATCTCTTGAGTTTGTGCCTTTAAATCAATGAGTTTTCATTATTGTTTTAAAATGAGTTTAGTGTGATTGATTTCTAAAATCCATCCTTTGCTGGAAACTCTGTCCAAGAAAAGCGAATGATAAGGTTTGAACGTGAGCTGACAAGGCGCAGCGGTTGGTGCCCTCAGGAGGAGAGGCTGAGTACCCAGCAAGGCCTGGTGACTGGAGAGGAGTGGGTTCCTTTCTACTATCACAGAATCCCAGAAGCATTTGGGCTGCCCCAGCACCTCTGCAGGATCGCAGAAGGAGAAGGCAGCTGTGGGTTCTTCCCACCGCAGGCAGCTCTTTGTAAACAGCGGGGCAAAACCACCCCTCAGGGGCAGGGAAACATTCCTTCTGCACCAGCCCCGTGGGGTGTATTTCTGCCTCTGCAAGCTTTTAAAAATGAAATAACTTTATTCTGTCCAATCTGGTGTGGCACAGCCGCAGCTGGATGTGACACCACTAACAGCAGCTGGTCCATGCCAGGAGCACCGGGCTGGCTCCCGGCTCTGTCTGGGATAAAGTGTGAGTCCCCTCTGCCTCGAGGCGCTGGCAGACCCAGCTGCCCTCGATAAGCACGTGTGCGATCTTCTGCTCAGAGCCCTGGAGCTGGGTGTGGCCAGCTGCTGCCCCGGGGAACACGGCCGTGGGAAGGGAAGTGCTGGGTGTGGCTGCAGCAACCAGCCCAGCAGAGCAGCAGGAGGGAGCAGCACCAGCATCCCTGGCTGTGGGGCAGGATGGACCCGAGGGGCAGCACCAGCATCCCTGGCTGTGGGGCAGGATGGACCCGAGGGGCAGCACCCCCATCCCTGGCTGTGGGGCAGGATGGACCCGAGGAGCAGCACCACTATTGCTGGCTGTGGGGCAGGATGGACCCGAGGGGCAGCACCCCCATCCCTGGCTGTGGGGCAGGATGGACCCGAGGGGAAGGACCTGATGGGGAGGGCCTGGGCAGTGGGCAACACTCAGCTGAGCAGTTAAGTCCCCTTAGAAGGTTCATCAAATTAATTGAAATGTTCAATTTAAAATCCAATTGCATTGGTTGAGGACGACCTGCGCTTTCCTCCGCAGGGAACTTGTGTTACCCCTCAGGTCTGGGGGTTAAGCAGAGAAAAGGTTCCATTGGCTGTTGGGAACTCTCCAATCCCTCCAACACCCCTGTGATCAGTGAGAACACCTCTGCTGCCAGAGGTCCAGAGCACATGGAACTGCTGGTGTCACTGTCCCATGCTGCCTGTCCGCCCACACTCCTCCTGCCCCACTCCCTGGAGGCAGAGCGGGACCCGCCCAAAGTGTTCTCTGCGAGGAGAAATGCCATTTAAAAAGCTGTTGCGGTTGCTTTTCTTTCTGAGCACTTTGGCTGGCCTGTGAGCTCCTTCCTCCCCCCCAGGCTGGGGCACAGCAGAGCCCGGTGCTTGTCACCCACATCCTGTTTGTGATCGTGGCTGAGAACGTGTCCTGCTGTCATCTTGTCACACCCTAAGCGTGCTCTCACCCTGCTGGGAGGGCATCACTTGTTCAGTCTGGAGTTTGTGGGGTGTTGAGGCTCCTCCAGCCTTTCCACACTCATGGTAAGTGTCTGTGTCCCAAACTGTGGCAAAATAACCTTTCGTGCCAAAAGGAATCACACCTTTGGGCTGTAAAGGTGCGATAATTTAAGGTTCCTTTCTCAGTGTTGGAGCTGTCCATTCCCTTTGGGCACTACCACAGCCATCACCAGATGTTCTGGTTTTTCTGCCTCCGGTTGCTTCTGGACATCCCAATATCTGCCTTTAACTCAACATTTTGGCCAAATGGAACCAATCTCTGGTTTATTTTCTCCTTTTAGATGGTGCTACTGGCAGTGGAAAGTAGAACTCTATTTTGAGACAGCAAATCATGGGCAAAAATACTGGTGCCTAATGACAAGCTCTGGAGCCCAGAGTAGCACCTGAAATGCCCCAGCCTGGACTGGGGATGGGCTTCGACTCCACGTGGTGTTGGAGCAGAGTCTCCTCCAGCACAGGGCAGGAGCGGCACTGCCAGCAGAGGGGCTCCCAGGCTGGACTGCAGGCACTCGGTGCAGCAGCACGGACAGGACAGCACCTCATCTACAAACCATGTGAGCTCCCCTCCTGACTGTCCTCCAGCTCCCCTGACATCCCTCCAGCTCCCTGACATCCCTCCAGCTCCCCTGACATCCCTCCAGCTCCCCTGTTCCTCCTCCAGCTCCCTGACATCCCTCCAGCTCCCCTGTTCCTCCTCCAGCTCCCCTGTTCCTCCTCCAGCTCCCCTGACATCCCTCCAGCTCCCCTGATCCTCCTCCAGCTCCCCTGATCCTCCTCCAGCTCCCCTGATCCTCCTCCAGCTCCCCTGTTCCTCCTCCAGCTCCCCTGACATCCCTCCAGGTCCCTGACATCCCTCCAGGTCCCTGACATCCCTCCAGCTCCCCTGTTCCTCCTCCAGCTCCCTGACATCCTCCAGGTCCCCTGAGTGCCCCTCAGCCTTCCCAGAGCTGTGCCATATTTCCAGCCACTTAATCCTTCCCACAGAAGTGGCAGGAGCCATTACTGACCCTTCTGTCTTAGCAATGTTCATGAATTAGAGAAGTTTTTGGGAACAGGTTGTTTTTGTTTGGAGCTCATCTCAGAGGGAAGCTGTTGGATTTAGCCTGCAGTCTGCGAGGAGCCCAGAAAAGCCTGGCACAGCGGTGCCCGAGGGCACAACTGCACAGGCTGCCCAGGCAACAGGAGAATGAGTCACACAGGATCTTTGAATTATATTTAAAACGCTTCCAGTTGTATTTGAAAAACATCATTAGGCTGCTCAGGCTGAACAAACAGCCTGTTTCTATGTGCTGAGAGGGAGAGAAAAATCTCTTTTTCTTCACATCTGTGCCCATGGTTATTAACACACGCTCTCATTGATCCTTACTGCCTGAAGCCTCTGCTCCTGGAGAAGTGTGAGCAGGTGTGGAGCGCTGGGAGCAGTGGGAACACGGGACCGAGGGGCAGCTCCTGCAGCCCCCGGGGCACTGGTGGGCAGGGACCCCAGCACAGCACTGCAGGGCTGACCCTGAATGTCACCAACCTGCCAGCGCAGAGCGACCCTGCTCAGCCCGGCAGGACAACCCTCCTCCGCCTTCTGTCTCTCTCGCCTTAGAGGTCAAATCTGTCGGACACACGGAGCTGCTCCGGGCAGGGTCACGGACACCGCTGCCTCCCCAGCACCGGCTCTGCGGAGGACTTTGGGACATGTGCCCCAGAGGAATGTGCCCCACATGTGCTCTGGAGGATCCTGTCCACTCCACGGCCCCTGGAATGAGGCAGCTTGGCAAGCCATGGAATATCAGCCCTGGCAGAGACCGCAGCTGGCCAGGTCAGACCAGGCTGGGTTATCGGACGGTTTGTACGGCTGCTGCCAGGATGCAAACCTGCCGTTCCAGGTTTAACACCACCGCCCAGGGCCTCTGCCGCAAGCTCCAGGCTCCGTCCTCTTCCCAACGGGACTCTGCAACTGGTTTTAGTAGAAGCGCTCGTTTTATTAAAGACCTCTGGAAGACACTGACTCCGGTAACAGGAAATAAATAGCTATCAATTTCGCATTCAATTAAAAACTGTTATTAACAGTAAAGTTCGCCGAGGAAGCTCTGCAAAGGCTCTTCACATTTTGGAGTCACTCATTTTTCACGTTAATGAAGAGGTCCGCAGCGTGCTCTGATTAAAAACGAAAATAATTAAAGCCCCAGAGCTGTGTGACTCCCATCAGTGCCGTTGCTGGGGGGTGCCCTGCGGTGCCGCCCACGCCGTGCCCCAGCGAGCCGCAGCCTCAGGCCCACGCGCAGAGCCCAGGTGACATCGAGGGTGACACGCGTGACCTCAGACCCGACTTTCTTCCTCTTCTACTGCCCGGTGAAAGCCTGGAATGAATCTCAAAAGATGCTTCCGGACACTGGCTCTCCTGCTCTTCCGCGGGAGGGTCCCGAAGCTGCTGGAGTAGCTGCTGCTCTCCCAGAGCGGGGACGCGGAGCCGCTGCTGGCCAGGCTGATGCTGCGGTGCCTGCGCAGGGAGCTCCTCGCCGCAGCCCCGTCCCCATCCCTGGGGAACACACAATCGTCATCCACGCTGGACTGGCGGCTCAGGCTCTCTGCAGCCGAGTCCTCGAAGGCGCTGCCCTGGTAGAAGCTGTCCTCGCTGCCCACGGTCATGGAGCTGAGCCGGCTGCGGGAGCTGCTCTCGCTGGAGAAGCGGGGCTTGCCCGGCCTGAAGGGTCCCGGCGAGCCGCAGCCGCCACCCGAGCTGGGCTCCTCCGGCTCCAGGGCTCCCAGCAGAGCGTTCTCGTTCACCTCCCCTGGAAGCAGGAGCCAGAGAGCGGCGCTGGTCAGCGCTGCCCGCGGCCGGAGCGGGACGCCTGTGCCGTGGCAGCGCAGCGGAGCGTCCTGCCCGCCCAGCCCCTCGGCACGGGGAGCAGCCCCTGCCCGCACCGGCAGCTGCTCCTGCTGCTCCCCGGGCAGCCCGGAAAAACCCCAACCCAGCCTCTTCCCCGGTAAGGCCAAAATAAATGGCAAGGGTTTTACCACCCACGTCAACTCCTGTCCCGGGAGCGGTGCGAAGAGCCCTGGGCGCGCACTGCTCTAGCAGCAGCCAAGTTCATTACCCTCGGGACAAAAGCGCTCCCCGGCCCAGCCCCTGGCCTTCGTTGAGAAGAAAGGAAGCAGAGGGCAGGGAGATTGCAGAAGCGCTGTTTCCGGGCCGGAGCCCAGCACGTACCGTGCAGCAGCAGCCGCTCCCGGGCCAGCAGCGCCCGCAGCTCTCCCCACCGCTGGTGCAGCGCCCGCTGTGGGGACAAGGAACAGCCCTGTCACTCCGTGGAAACACGGAGCAGCCGTAAAGAAAGCGGTCTGTAAAGGTGCAGGTCACCCACAAGAAACACTCGCGTGTCCCACTTTTACTCAGACAATTTTCCGGGACTTTAGCAAATTTCTTCCGGAAAACACCAGCCCGCTCCTGCCTGAGGATGCTCTGGCCAAGCACTGGCACATCCGACTTGGGAGAGGAGCGGCCAGAAACCTGGAGAGCACGCAGCCTGGAGAGCATGGGCCACCTTCACCGAGCTGGGGCAGTGCCAGCGCTCCTCTGCAGCCGTGCCCAGCTCCGCACCACCCACCAGGACCAGGCACACACTGCTCCTCCTCCCCGGGCTCACGGCGTGGGACTGGCGCAGCAGCCGCCCCATCCGTGCTGGGAGCACACCACCTGGAAATCCTGACAGCCCGCAGTGCCATCCAACACCCATCACTGGGAATGCACTGTGCCATCCTTCCCCTCTGCCGCAGGACAGCTCTTGGGGCAAAACAAACCATTGCAGAGTTGATTAAAAACACCCAAGGGGTGAGGCTGAGCCTGGGGACAGCCACAGGAGGCACCTCCCACCAGGCCAATGAGCTCTGTGCACACGGACATCCCGCTCCCAAACTGACCGGCCTAAGCTCGCCTGGGCACTCCTGGGATTGTCACAGCATTTCTGCTCTCTCCAGGTTTCCAATATATATCAGAGGGACCAGGGCTGGGGTGTCGGGGGTGACTGGGGGTGCTGGGGGTTGGCAGCAGGGAGCCCACTGGTGTCAGCCCTTGCCAGGACCCCCTGTGCCATGGACACCCCCCTGCCCCCACCAGCAGTGAACCCACAGCAGCCATCTCCATTTGACAGCAGAACAACCAATTAGCCACGTTACCTTGAGAGCCTGCAGTTTGGTCTCCAGCTCCATTTTCCTCAGGAACAAGGCCCCATTGACGGTCTCCAGCCTGTGGGAACAGGTGATGCTGCCCTGAAGCACAGAGGCTCTCCCCAGCCCAGCCCATCCCTTGGGATTTCTGCCTCTCAGGCAGCACAGGGCTGTGGGGCTGCGTGATCCTGCCTTTGGTGGCAGAGGACATCGGGCCAAACCCCATCTGGAGGAGAGACACCCACCTCAAATAGTTCCCTGAAGACTTTATCAAGTCCACTATCTGCTTGTGACCAAACCCCTCGATGTTCATGCCGTTGATGCTGGTGAGGATGTCACCTGTCAGAGACACACGGAGTGAGCTTCAGCAGCCAGCGCACACCTTCCACCTCCAGCCTGTGCACACCTTCCCCCTGTGCACACCTTCCACCTTCCACCTCCAGCCTGTGCACACCTTCCCCCTGTGCACACCTTCTACCTTCCACCTTCCACCTCCAGCCTGTGCACACCTTCCACCTGTGCACACCTTCCACCTGTGCACACCTTCTACCTTCAGCCTGTGCACACCTTCCACCTGTGCACACCTTCTACCTTCAGCCTGTGCACACCTTCCACCTTCCACCTCCAGCCTGTGCACACCTTCCACCTGTGCACACCTTCCACCTGTGCACACCTTCCACCTTCCACCTGTGCACACCTTCCACCTTCCACCTCCCATCTCCAGCCCGTGCACACCTTGCACCTGCTCCCCAGGAGCAGCGCCAGGCACAGAGGAGGGTCAGGCCTCCCAGGTGAGGAAAACCCACGGGTAGTTACCAGTCTGGAGGCCGGAGAGGTGGGCAGGGCTTTCCTCTTGGATTCTGCAGACACAAGTGCACGCCTCCAGGGGGAAATCATTTTGGTGTGGAAACCTAATAGTCTGTTAAAGCCAAAGGGACAGAGTTACCAACCCTGGAGCCATGAAAGCCATTTAAAATTCAGTGTTTTTTCAATGAGAAGGCTGTGATGAGTAGGGTACACTACACGCAAGTGAGATCAAAATGCTATAACCCGATAATTAAAAATTCATTTGTACAGAAGAAAACAATGGACACCTGACAGGTGCCTGTGCACTGGGTTTGGGGAAAAAAACCAAAAAAACCACAAAAAAACAACAAACCAACCTAGTTTTAAAGCAAGCTGGTTCTTCAGTATTAAAAACTCTGTAACTTCAACCAAGAACATGTCGGCACGGGTGGGAAGGGCTTTCTGGAAAGATGTCTCATGTTCCCATGGGAACATGGCAGGATGGGGCTGGGGCTTTTCAAGGGAATGACTCCTGTTCACTGGGAATGCACTGTGGAGTCAGCTGCTGCTACCAGACAGCTCAGTTTGCATGGGAACTGAAAAACTGAAAAAACAGAAGACTCAAACTCACTTTTGCACTTCTGGCCTCTGAAACTCATCATCCACACATCCCCACATTCCTCAAAGTGCTTTTTATTCTTGACTTACACATTTAACAATTAAGCAACTCTAATTACTCTAAATCCCTCGTGCGGTTACGGGTGCTGACATGAATTTAGAAAAATGCAAAACCCGGTGCCGCAGCCTGTCGGGATCCTGCGACAGCAGGAAACGTTTTCTGGTGACATGCAAATACCAGATCTGTTTCCTGGAAACCTGCGACTGCCACTTCTAACCCAGAGAGAGCTCACCCTGGATTCCCACACTTCTCAGCCAGTGTGGAACAAAGGGATGGAGGCCGGGATTTTCAGAGCTCACCTGGCGAAACCCCCCCGGAGCAGTGGTTCCAGCCTCTGGAGTAGCAGTAAAATTCGTGCTTAAACTAAGAGTGACGAGTGGAGCATGGCCTCCCTGCAGATGTAGACCTAAGGTTTCACATCATCTTATTCTGCTTTGCCTTAATTTATCTCACAGCGATGGAACTACAGCTTCTAAACATCCCCAGTAGCTGACAGATGCTGCCTTTCTGCAGCCCGGACTTCCCATCAAGTGCTCAGCTGAATGTATGTTCAGGAAGAAAACGTGCCAAGAACAATTATTTTTAATCAGAATGCCACATATAATGAAAATCTGCCCTGACAATTTACACAAAAGCCCAATAATTGACTCAATTATTCTCCCTTCTGAAAGCTCTCCTCTGTTCATGAGCTGAGCACTGACCCCCTCATTAGTCAGAGACCCAAATTGGGCAAAGTTAAGCTTTTCCTAATACACTAATTTCACAGAAAATGCTTTTTCCCTTTGTGTGCAGAGAGAGGAAAGCACTTTGAAAGTGCCCTGCTGCTGGCAGGCTGATCCCCCTGCTCCCAAACTACATGCCTTTATTCCTGGGATCATTTTTAACTATAGCCAGGATTTTAGCAGACCTGCTGATTAGGAGTTACCTTCCTCACAAAAACCCACAAACATAAAATCTCCCACTAGCAGTAACATTCTGATTCTCCTACTTGATGACTTACTGACTCCTGCACCAAACAGAATCTCTTCCTACATGATTTAGCTCCTGCCCCAGAAGTCACGTTTAGGAGGTATTTATGGAAAAACATCCCACTATTGTACAGCTTCTTCAACAGCACATCTCTCTGTGCATACTAAAGGGGGAAGCAAAGAGCCAGTTCATGGTGATTTTTAAAGGGAGTTTTTTGATCTCTCTCATTTGAAAATATTCTCGTATACAATTCTCAAAAAATAGTCACTTACGGAGGTATGAAGGCACTGTCATTGCATCTTATTTGGATTTGGATGGGATTTCTCCTACATTCAACACTGACTTGTGAGAAGGCCAGAAATTCTCATCTGTGACCTTCACTATGAAAAAATCCTCAGAGAAACATCCCTGTCTTGTATGAGTGCTGTAAGCGCTTCACATTTCACAGGCTCTGACAGACACCTTCCTCTGCTCTGCCTCAGCCTGATCTTGAGGATATAACACTTCAGACTCTGCACCACATTCTGTTTTTAATGAATCAGCTTGTCATTTAAGTCTTACCTGGATTTCAAACCCAAACGTCTCTTTATCCTCTTTCAATATAGCAACGAGGTGTCTGCAGGAGAAACACACAGAATTCCACGTGAATGTGGGGTGCTGCTCTCCGTGGGCCTGCATTTCCCCCCAAAAGAGTGGGGTGTCCCCAGGGCTGCTCCCTGTGCCTGTGGGGTGTCACCACTCCATGGGATGTCACCACTCCATGGGGTGTCACCATGCCATGGGGTGTTACCCTGCCATCCCTCCCTGTGCCTGTGGGGTGTCACCACTTCATGGAGCGTCACCATGCCATGGGGTGTCACCACTCCATGGGGTGTCACCACTCCATGGGGTATCACCATGCCATGGGGTGTCACCATCCCATGGGGTGTCACCAGTCCATGGGGTGTCACCAGTCCATGGGGTGTTACCCTGCCATCCCTCCCTGTGCCTGTGGGGTGTCACCACTTCATGGAGCGTCACCATCCCATGGGGTGTCACCATCCCATGGGGTGTCACCACACCATGGAGTGTCACCCTGCCATTCCTCCCTGTGCCTGTGGGATGTCACCATCCCATGGGGTGTCACCATCCCATGGGGTGTCACCGTGCCATGGGGTGTCACCTTGCCATGGAGTGTCACCACTCCATGGGGTGTCACCGTGCCACGGGGTGTCACCACTCCATGGGGTGTCACCGTGCCATGGGGTGTCACTGTGCCATGGGGTGTCACCATGCCATGGGGTGTCACCATGCCATGGGGTGTCACCTTGCCATGGAGTATCACCACTCCATGGGGTGTCACCGTGCCACGGGGTGTCACCACTCCATGGGGTGTCACCGTGCCATGGGGTGTCACCGTGCCATGGGGTGTCACCATGCCATGGGGTGTCACCACTCCATGGGGTGTCACCGTGCCATGGGGTGTCACCACGCCGTCCCTCCCACAGCAGTGCCGCCTCTTCCCTTGCTGAAGCCCAAGGTCAGCACTGCACCTACACGTCCCAGGTGCTGGGTACCATCCCTGCCTCGCACCTCCATCCCATGCGGGCTGGCGCCATTCCCGGGACACACGCTTCCTGCAGAATAGGGCAGGAACAGCGACTCCAGAACCACAGGATCATAGACTCATCACAGAACCACAGAACCACAGACTCATACCTTTGTGGCTTGGAGGAGTCGTCCACGGAGCTGGATCTGGCTAAGGTGAGCTGTGATCAGAAACAGGAGAGGAAAGGCGTCAGTAGTTGTGGCTCTTTGAGGCACAGGGATAAAATCAGAAGGTTAGAGAAGGGCTGGAAACAGCTGGTGGCATCCCACCAGCACCTTGCACCAACGCAGCCTCTGCCTTGGCCAAAAGAGAGCTTGAACTTTCTGACCAGGAGGAGAAGCCTCTGGAGGTCAAATCCCTCTGTCAGACACTGGTGGCGACAAATCACATCTCTGTCGTGCCAAAAGCTCATTTCACTTTTGTCCCTTTCCCCTGAAAATCCGTGGGCATTTATAAACTGGACCCCCGCCAGGAGAGGCGCGAAGCACCCCCAGCGCCGGGGAGCGCAGGCGGTGCCCGCACAGCAGCTCCCAGCCAGGAACGGGCATCCAGGAGCCCTGTCGAGGCCAGGGACACCTGCGCCTGGAGAGCTCCCTGGGAAGGGCCAGCTCAGCGTTAAACGTGGGTTCTTCCCTTAAAAGTGAACCGTGAACAAGGAGCTGCATTGTCAGTGAGGGGTTTGCAGTCGCTACAGCCGGCGCCTGGGGCTGCAGCAGGATAAAATGGTGCCGCAGGGTGACATCCTACAGCAACAGCGGCTCCATGGATGTGCGTTTATCCATCAGGGAGAGGAGAGGAGAGGAGAGGAGAGGAGAGGAGAGGAGAGGAGAGGAGAGGAGAGGAGAGGAGAGGAGAGGAGAGGAGAGGAGAGGAGAGGAGAGGAGAGGAGAGGATGAGGACGAGGACGAGGAGAGGAGAGGAGAGGAGAGGAGAGGAGAGGAGAGGAGAGGAGAGGAGAGGAGAGGAGAGGAGAGGAGAGGAGAGGAGAGGAGGGAGAGGAGAGGAGAGGAGAGGAGAGGAGAGGAGAGGAGAGGAGAGGAGAGGAGAGGAGAGGAGAGGAGAGGAGAGGAGAGGAGAGGAGAGGAGAGGAGAGGAGAGGAGAGGAGAGGAGAGGGCCGACAGCAGGGCCACACCTGGGCGAGGGACCGCTGCTCTGGGGACGGTGCCTGCAGCGTGACCTTGGCGCTGATGTAACTCTGCTTTACCAGTCACAGCCACATCGCAGCCGGCACCGTCAGCCTGTCACCGCCACCGCCACCGCCGCACAGAGGGCGGCTCCGCACGCCGAGGGCCCCAGCACGGCCCCAGCAGCGGTGGCACCCGGCAGCAGCTCTGCCCTCCCCCGATCCCCGAACTTCACAGGAAAAGGTGAGGGGCCCTTCTGCAGCCGCGCAGAGCAAAGCCTCGAGTGCACAGCCGCTGCAGGCGATGCTTCTGGTTGTACTTTCAGACCGTCACGTCTCACAGACACTTTCTGTTCAGGCTTCTTCACGTCAGACAAACAGTCCGGAGCCGGCACTGCTCCGCCGACGGCAGTACAATTTATGGCGCAGCTCTGTGGGAATCCACGGCAATCGCGCTGCCCTGTGCTGCTCTGGGGGAAAAGCCAAGCGGCAGAGAGCCCCAGCAGCTGAACACAAACACTCCCAAACCCCCACGGAAGTGGCGCGGTGTCACTTCTGTCAGCGCTGCGGGCACAGGGCAGCCAGGCCAACCGAGGTAACCGCACGTCTACAGGAGCACCCGGACAGCGCAAACCCTTCCTGGCTCCAGCGCGGCTGGAAGCGGAGAGGAGCTCAGCCGGGGCCGGATCCCAGCTGCCACCGCCCAAGCCTCCCCCGCTCCTCGCAGAGCTCCCCACCCCGCCGAAATTCCGCTGCCATCCCCGGAGGCCGCCCGGCCGGCGGCTCCCGGCTGCCACCCGCGCATCCCCCGCAGCGGGAGCGCGGGAAGCGAGGGTCGCTCCTGCAGCCGGGGCACACGGGGCAGCCCCTGCCCGGCCCGTACCTGCCTGCGCCCCCGGGGCAGCGTCCCCGCCGCGCTGGCCCAGCGCTGCATCCTCCTGCCGTCCGAGGGCTGCTCCCCGCCCGCGGGGCCGCCGCTCGCGTCGTGCTGCAGGAGCCGCCGCAGGGCCGTGGCCATGGCCGGGGGCTCGGGCCGGGGGCTCGGGGCTCAGGGCGAGCGCTGTGCCATGGCCGGGGCTGCCACGCTCCGACACGGGCGACAGCGGAAGGGCCGCCACGTGATCTGTGGTTTAGGTGCAAGTTACACAAATCCCTCCTAGCAGAGCCCCGGGCTCTCGGGGTGCCTCGTGCTCACACGGGAGTTAAGAACCGGGCTTGGCAGTTACAGAAATCTGCTTAATTTTTCCGTTCCTGCACACAGTTCTCACCAGCAGCTGCTGCCCTGCCAGGATTTGTCCTTACAGCCCCGCGTGCCTCGGGCACCCACCTGACCTCAGTCTGTTCGTACTCTGACTTGCTCGGCATCCCTGGCATCCCTGAACTCGCCTTTGGGCCAGGGTAGGGAAATAACACCGCCTCTGGCTGCTGGTGCCGGTGCAGGACCTCCGGCTGCAGAGGGAGACGAGCTGAAGGCCAAGAGCAGGAGCTGGAAGGGCGGCAGAGCGAGGGCAGGACAATGCCCTCAGCACAGCACTCAGGTCTCGGCGGCACCGAGGACTTCCCTGGCACAGCAGGTCTGGGGACACGCGGCAAAGTCCGTGCAGAGACTCCAGGACAGGGACACGGGGCTGCGGTGGCACAGCTGGGACGGGCATGGTGCCAGGGAGAGCCCTGGCCAGACAGCATCCCTGCACCTTTCCTGGATGGCCAGAGCTCGAGGAAGATTCTTGACTCTGACAACTCTTGGCTTGGTTGGTTTTTCTCTCTTATCTCCTGACCTGTTGCTATTTCAGCGTGGCTTTGAATAGCCTTCATATTTCCTGCTGCTGGATGTGGTGGAGCAGCACAGGAAGCAGCCCTGGGCCGGGGGGGTCACTGGAGCGGGTGCCTGTCCCTGCTGCCCGTCAGCCACAGGTCAGCAGTGCAGGAGGACGGGCGAGCCATGGGCAGAGCAGTTTGCCAGCCCTGGCAGCCCCTCAGCAAGCCCTAAACACGCCCGGAGCAGGGGCTGGAGTCCTGTGTGCCAGCAGCTGGCACTGCTGGCTGTCAGTGACCCACAACAGCTGCTGCCACGGGCTGGAGGTCCCAACAAACCCTCCTGAACACACTGGGACAGGTTCTGTTGGGACCTCTGGACAAATACCAGGGAACTGCACAGAGCAGCCAGACTTGGGCACGATTAACCCTGGCTGGGATGTGAGCCTGCGAGGGGAAAACCAGGGCCCCTGATATCGAAACAGAGAAATGATAAAAACACAAATGTTACAGCCATTTTTCTGAGTAGAGACCTTTTATGCACCTTTAGGAAGTATTGGCACACACACCTGGGACTGCCAGCCCCAGGAGGAAAGGCTGGAACAGGCAGGAGAGGGGGGCAGCCAGGACTGTGGAGTGAGGGTGCTGGGTCCTGTGGGGTGAGGGTGCTGGGTCCTGTGGAGTGAGGGTGCTGGGTCCTGTGGAGTGAGGGTGCTGGGTCCTGTGGAGTGAGGGTGCTGGGCCCTGTGGGGTGAGGGTGCTGGGTCCTGTGGAGTGAGGGTGCTGGGTTCTGTGGGGTGAGGGTGCTGGGTCCTGTGGGGTGAGGGTGCTGGGTCCTGTGGAGTGAGGGTGCTGGGTCCTGTGGAGTGAGGGTGCTGGGCCCTGTGGGGTGAGGGTGCTGGGTCCTGTGGGGTGAGGGTGCTGGGTCCTGTGGGGTGAGGGTGCTGGGTTCTGTCTGCCAGCTGTGTGGAAGTTCAGTGCAGGCTGTCCCGTGCTGTCATGACAGAACAAGGCAGAGCTGTCCTGCACGCCTTCAGTAAGGGCCCTGCCTCTGCCAGCTGCAGCAGAGGAGCTGCAGGGATGGGTGTCCATGGAGGGACAGGGATGGGTGTCCATGGAGGAGGGACAGGGATGGGTGTCCATGGAGGAGGGGCAGGGATGGGTGTCCATGGAGGAGGGACAGGGATGGGTGTCCATGGAGGAGGGACAGGGATGGGTGTCCATGGAGGAGGCACAGGGATGGGTGTCCATGGAGGAGCTGCAGGGGTGGGTGTCCATGGAGGAGGGACAGGGATGGGTGTCCATGGAGGGACAGGGATGGGTGTCCATGGAGGAGCTGCAGGGATGGGTGTCCATGGAGGAGGCACAGGGATGGGTATGCATGGAGGAGGGACAGGGATGGGTGTCCATGGAGGAGGGACAGGGATGGGTGTCCATGGAGGAGGGACAGGGATGGGTGTCCATGGAGGAGGCACAGGGATGGGTGTCCATGGAGGAGGTGCCAGACATTTGCTGGTGCAGATGAGCTCTCAGTGGCAGGGAAAGGTTGGCATGGAGTTTCCCTCACTCCAGGGGATCCCCTCATTGCCCAGCTGGTTGGAGTGTCGGTACATCCCATCCGAAATGCTCATCCCTGAAAACCCCGGCATCTCGTGACAGACAAACAGCCTGTCAGGAAACATCTGGAAACATCTCCCGGCCAGAGGAGGGCTGGTGGCTGATGTGTGACGAGTGCCTGCGGTCCCTGTGCCTCTCCTGGCGGACAGACGGCAACAGGAGAGGGTTGCACACCGCGGATTTGGATGTCTGTCCTTCGCCTCCGAGTTCCTTGGGGGAACCCCTCCGGGCTAAGGGGAAGAAAAAAGATGTTTAAAAAGCACAACAGTTAAAGCGCTCTCCCTTTTCCTGAGAGAGCTATCTGCTCCCCTGTGTGCCATCGGCTCACTTGCCCAGGCGCACGGAGCAGCGCGGGGAGCGGGTGACTCAAAGCCTCTTCCCCTTTTCCCGCTCACCTCACCTCGCTGAGCGCTCGAAAACAAAGCGCGTTTCGGTTCCTCCGGCAGCCCCTTCTGACGTTCCTGAAACCCAGTGACTCATCTGCAAACAAACTGAGCGCAGAAATAAACCACACCTCTCACCAGAGCACAAACCGGGAATAAACGACACCGCTCACCGGAGCACAAACCGGGAATAAACGACACCTTTAATCGGAGCACAAACCGGGATCCTGGTGCGAGCTGCCCCAGCAGCCCCGGTACACCCTGCTGCCCTGCAGCCCTCACCAGCCACGCACCCCAAATCCCCGGCACGCACCCCACACCACAGCGGACACCCCAAATCCCCGGCACGCACCCCACACCACAGCGGACACCCCAAATCCCCGGCACGCACCCACACCACACTGAACACCCCAAATCCCCGGCACACACCCACACCACAGCGGACACCCCAAATCCCCAGCAGGCTCAAGGGGATACAGTCTCAAGCTACATCAGGGAAGGTACAGGTTAGATATTAGGAAAAATTTTTCACTGAAAGAATAATAAAGCACTGGAATTGTCTTCCCAGGGAGGTGGTGGAGTCACCATCTCTGGATGTGTTTAAAAAAAGGCTGGATATGGCACTTAGTGCTATAGTCTAGTTGAGGTGTTAAGGCATAGGTTGGACTTGATGATCTTAGAGGTCTCTTCCAACCTCATTATTCTGTGATTCTGTGAAATCCCCAGCAGGCTCCCCACACCACAGCGGACACCCCAAATCCCCGGCACACACCCACACCACAGCGGACACCCCAAATCCCTGGCACACACCCACACCACACTGAACACCCCAAATCCCCGGCACACACCCACACCACAGCGGACACCCCAAATCCCCGGCACACACCCCACACCACACTGAACACCCCAAATCCCCGGCACACACCCACACCACAGCGGACACCCCAAATCCCCGGCACACACCCACACCACAGCGGACACCCTAAATCCCCGGCACACACCCACACCACAGTGGACACCCCAAATCCCCAGCACACACCCCACACCACAGCGAACACCCCAAATCCCCAGCACACACCCCACACCACAGTGGACACCCCAAATCCCTGGCACACACCCACACCACACTGAACACCCCAAATCCCCGGCACACACCCCACACCACAGTTCCAGGCCATGGGAACACAAGGGGCAGATTATGCTGAATTTATTAAAATTGCCACGTCTTCCCCAAACCCACATATAAAATAAAAGAGCTAAACCATTATTTACATCCAGGCAGCTGCAATACCAAGCAATAACTTTAGCAATAGTTTTAAAAATAACTCTGCAGTGTACACAGATCAGATATTTCACAACACAAGGGTTGAAGTTAGCACTGCACTGCCATACTTAGTTCAGAAATATTACAGTGTTCCAGATAAAATACTAATGCTTCTCTTAAAAACAGACAACTCAGGAAGTGGTTTGTGGATTGACAAAGCATGACACGCTTTTCTTAGGGACTGAGGATCACAGCAGGATTAGACACAATGTCATAGCTACATTCAAAATACATCTGGTCCATTTATGCCAAAAATACATTCAGCGTAAGTTACAATTTATTGCACATTTCTTATATTCTGTAGAAATATACTGTACCTCAATGCTTATTCCCTGTACATTCATAAATATTGTTGTGCCCCTTCGAGCAGAACATGGACATCTTTCCCTAGCAGCTTTGGGGGGCTGGGGTCCCACATCCCGTGGGGACGATCCCTGCAATCACAGACACGGCTTGCACAGCGAGGGCACGGCCGGGGACACACCTGCAGTGCTGCTGGGGGCACCCAGGTGCTGGCCCAGGGCTCCCCGAGGACACCCCGAGGACGCCCCGAGGACATCCTCACAGACCCCACAGAACCACAGCAGGGGGTTTGAGCCCTCATCAACACAAAAGTGGGTTTGTGCCTCCCCACTTGTGCAGCCAGGGGGGCAGCAGAGCCTGTGCCCACCCGCGGCCCCCCAGAGCCCTGCGGTGCCACCCCTGTCCCTGTCCCTGTCCCTGTCCCTGTCCCAGGGAAAACCCAAACAGCTCCTCCCCATGAGCCAGGGGCAGCTGGGGACAGGCTCCAGCCCAGCCTTGGCACCGGAGCTCTGGGCAGACGGGGACTGAGGAGAACTCGCCCTGCTCAAAGCCCAGACCCCTTGTAGGGACTGGGCACATTTCTAAACGAATTCTTTTATAATTCCTGAGCCTAGTACCAAGCACAGGAGTGACATAGCAATGACTAAGATAGTGTAGGGCTCTTTACAGTGTCACGGGAGGGAGGGAGCTTGATTAAGTGCAAATTATGAAAGTAGGGAAGTGCAGAGGAGATTACAACCTGAATTTCCAAAGGAGTGTCTGGGGGCAGCAGTTCAAGTAACACAAAAAAAAAAATTAGGTGCTACAGGAAACATTAATTAACTTTCCCTTTCAGTGCATAATCCCTACATTAAACTTTAGATTGTTATTAGAAGCAAATTATAGGATATTGGTAACTCCCCCCAGTTAGAACTGTCAATTAGGAGAGGCTGAATGTGGGGACAGGTTTTGAGCATCCTTGACCTTGAATATTTTCATGAGTTTAAGAGCTTGTGCTTTAAGTGAAGATTATAGGAATGTTGTAACCTCTGAGGAAACCTAACGTCCCTAAACTGCACAGAAGTGTCTCGGCATAACCTCTGTGCTTAAATTAGACAGAAACCCACATGGAGGGGAAAGGCCACTGAAACAAGGGTTCTTTGGAGCTTTTCTGGAGGAGTGTAGAGTTTACAAACATTTCAGAGCTCAAAACAACAACATCGGCCCCCTTGGCTCAGTTTATGTTCAACTCTGGTTCGTCAAAATGTACATTCACCTCCCAAAAACAAAAGAGAAAAGAAAACTAGTGCAAAAATACTGAGGTGAAAAGTCAGGACAAACAGACCACGGTGTCTGATGCCAAGAGATATGTCCAGGGAAAAGGTTAAAGCACTTTTGGGGCTGGAGCTGTGACCTGTGTGAGGAGCAGCTGAGCCTGAGCATCCTCCACCCACGCTTCCCAGCCAGGCACCAAAAGGGTCTTGTTCAAATCACCGGGCTGCTCAACAGTTTTCAGGGACTCCAGGGAGGGAAACTGAAAACTGGAACTCTTTTCCCACTTAAAATAATAAAGCTTTGATTCTTCCTTTTTAAGATAAGGAATTTTTTTTAAGTGTGTTCTTGTACATACTACAGATGCTGGATCTTAGATTTGCAAATTGTTTTTGATAGTCAGGCCAGCACCAGGCTTTGGATGATGCAGTTGCCAAGATTATCCCTCAGACAGCCCATGAAGCCACACCACTGAGCCCCACGGGGTCGCTCATGTAGCTGAAGCGGGCAGGAATTGAATCACAGAACCCCAGAATGGTTTGGGTTGGAAGAGACCTTAAAGCTTTTCCCGTTTTACCTCGGGCAGGGACACCTTCCATCAGACCAGGCTGCCACGAATCTCTAGGACAACCTGAATTATATCAGAGAAACCACGCTGGAGAAAAACCTGCCAGCAGCGAGGGGAACGCTGCGCTGCTCACAAAGCCCCGCATTGTTGGAGCCGAGCAGGAGCGACTGAACCCTGTGCAAAAGGGTAAATTGCATCAAAGCCTGTTCAGGGGCAATTAACAGCCACCGAGGAGCCACAATGGCCTGAAGATGAGGACATCAGGACGAAACCCTGCAGCACTGACCACCGAACTCAGTAAAAGTTTAACACATTCTCCCGTGAAATAGCTCCAGTCAGCAGATTTTGCCCCAAAGTCTGATCCACACACCGTGATGGGCCAGCAGCTGCCTGCCACGGAGCTGCGGGGCCACCGCAGGTTCTGCAAAGCTCTGCTGTTCTGGAAACATCTTTGGGATTAATTTCCATGGGCCAGCTGGATTTAGAAACATGTGAAGAACCATAAGACTACAAAATGTACAATTTTGCCTATTAAAAATATTCCAACACTGTATTCAGATATGTGGGCCACAGAGTGGGCTAAAATTCACAAATCGCCAGAACATTGTTGAATTTTAACACAACAACTCAATTTGCTGGCTTGTGATATTATGGAAACCTGGTCAGAAATGTTAATATTCATCGCCAGCCTGGCTCTGCTACAGAATTCTCTAAGAAACCCCTGAACAGGCTGCATTGGCTTTTGTTAAAGCCTCCCCCTAATACATCAAAAGGCACTAAAAAACCTGCTGTCAGTGATTGGAAAGACATTGCTAAAAATAAATATTTTCTCAGTTACGTAGAATTTCTCCTGTTCCACCCTTTCACAGCTAACAGAAAAATATTGCCTCTATTATTTTTCCTACTAAGTATTAAAAGGAAAAGTTGTCCCTTGGTTGATTTCTTTGATGAACAAAAGAGAGAGTAAAACAACTCAAATGTTAACCACGATACTGTAAGTGAAATTGAGACAATAAAAATAAACGTTAACAGGGAACTGACTCAATGGTTTTGTTCACAGTGTACACACTTAATGGAATTTCCATATTTTCTAGATTTGTGGTTAATTATAAAGATAGTAATTCAAAATGCATTTACTGACAACTCCTTTTCAGATCCTTGGAAAAAGAAAACAGGTAAAAAGCTGGGTTAATTTGGTCTTTTACTTGGTTTGAGGAGAGAACATGAGGTTTGTCTCACAAACGGACATTAACCAGCACCAGACACTTGCAGGATGTTTGGGGTCTGACGAGGACGAAAAGCACAACAGCGAAAGGCATTTTTACACAGCCATGATGTTTTAAGCTCCTTCCTGCGATTCACTGGTGTCTGATTTACTGAAAAAGACCAAAACAAGTCACGGACTTGCTGTACCCAACCCGAACGACGAGTCCCGAGCCGCCGGGGCCGGTGCTCTGCCTCGGGCACCGCGGCGCTGAACCACAGCATCTGAGGTAGACCAGAAACGAAAATACCATCACACGTGGGAGGGTGGACAGCAGAACGCCTTCCCCTCTCGCCCCGCGGGGATGCCTCTCAGGCTTTGGAGTCCTCGGGCACGCAGAGCTGCGAGATGGTCTTCTTGACGCGCAGCGCGGTGAGACGCGCCGCGCCGCTGGCACGCCAGCACTCCCGCATCAGCCGGCCCAGCACCCGCAGCGCCTGGCAGAAAGGGCACAGGAGGAAACGGGGGCTGTGGGGGCAAACAGCACCGGGTACAAACAGGGACTGGGGGTAAAACAGCGCTGGGGTACAAACAGGGACTGGGGGTAAAACAGCGCTGGGGTACAAACAGGGACTTGGGGTAAAACAGCGCTGGGTACAAACAGGGACTGGGGGTAAAACAGCGCTGGGTACAAACAGGGACTGGAGGTAAAACAGCGCTGGGGTACAAACAGGGACTGGAGGTAAAACAGCGCTGGGGTACAAACAGGGACTGGGGGTAAAACAGCGCTGGGTACAAACAGGGACTGGAGGTAAAACAGCGCTGGGGTACAAACAGGGACTGGAGGTAAAACAGCGCTGGGGTACAAACAGGGACTGGAGGTAAAACAGCGCTGGGGTACAAACAGGGGCTGGGGGTAAAACAGCGCTGGGTACAAACAGGGGCTGTGGGGGACAAACAGCGCTGGGTACAAACAGGGACTGGAGGTAAAACAGCGCTGGGTACAAACAGGGGCTGTGGGGAATAAAACAGCGCTGGGGTACAAACAGGGACTGGGGATAAAACAGCGCTGGGGTACAAACAGGGACTGGGGATAAAACAGCGCTGGGTACAAACAGGGGCTGTGGGGGACGAACAGTGCTGGGTACAAACAGGGACTGGGGGTAAAACAGCGCTGGGGTACAAACAGGGACTGGGGGTAAAACAGCGCTGGGGTACAAACAGGGGCTGTGGGGGACAAACAGCACCGGGGTACAAACAGGGGCTGTGGGGGATTAACAGCACCTGGGTATAAACAGGGATTGGGGACAAAACAGCGCTTGAGTACTAACAAGGACTGGGGGACAGAAAGGGCACAGGAGCAAACAGGGACTGTGGGGGACAAACAGCACCGGGGTACAAACAGGAACTGGGGGACAGAAAGGGCCCAGGAGCAAACAGGGGCTGTGGGGGATAAGCAGTGCTGGAGTACAAACAGGGGCTGTGGGGACAGAAACAGCACCCGGGGTACAGTCTTCAGGGGATAAAGCAGCCAGGGGTACAGCCAGTGTCTGCGGGGACAGAAACAGCACCCAGGTACACCCAGCGTGTGCAGGGGGACGGAACCAGCCAGGACACAGCCACAGTGTCTGCGGTGGGACAAGAGCAGCACCTGGGGTAGCACCAGTGTCTGCAGGGGACAGACAACAGCCAGGGGTACAACCACCAGCCCCTGCTCTTGGGTTCAACACAGGGAGGTAAAGTGCAGCTCTCTGAAACCTGACACAGCAGCAGCAGCAGCAATTAAGACCTGCCTTGCACAGCATTGAGCACTTGGTACAAAGAGTTTTCTCTGTATTGGTCGGAAGGAGAACTGGATATCTGAACCTTCTAAATTCGGAAGAAGCTGGCTTGAGTGCCCTGTCTCTCACTGAAAGAATCTGTCTTAATTTAAACTTGAAAACATAAATAACAAAATAAAATAAGCCTAGAAACAACCAGAAAACTGCTTTTACCTCGCAGCTTTGCCACTGGTTTGGAATACTTGGTCTGAGCTTCTGTTCACAGACAACCCTTCTCATATCTTCTATCGAAGGATCAGAAGGCACAAGGTCGTAGTAAGGCAATTGGTATTCCTCAGTGATTCCTGGGGAAGATTTATTGTGTAGGTGCCCACGGCAGGGGTGGAAGGAGAGGAGCTTTAATGTCCCTTCCCAGGCCAACCGATCCGGGACGGGATGAAAAGGCCAAAGGCTCACCTCCAACGGAGCACCTCCGGGCTATCTCCCAGTACACCAGCCCCAGCGAGTAAATGTCCGCACGCTTGAAGGACTCGAAGATGTTCACGTTCATGGCATCGTCCAGGATCTCGGGGGCCATGTACCTGTGGGGACACAGGGCCCGTTTGGCGGCTCCTCAGGCCACGGCCGTGAGCCCTGGCGGTGCTGGCAGCCGTGCCCTGCCCAGGCCAGCGCACCGGGGCTGAGCAGGGTGACCGGCACACACGGCGCACGTGGGGCAGAGAGCTCCGCTCCACACCGGGGTCTGCAGCCCCCACTGGTGCCGGGGGCAGAGGGGACGCGGCTGCCGGAGGGAAGGGCGGCGAGGAGCCGTCCCCACGGCTGAGGCTGCCGGAGGGAAGGGCGGTGAGGAGCCGTCCCCACGGCTGAGGCTGCCGGAGGGAAGGGCGGCGAGGAGCCGTCCCCACGGCTGAGGCCGCGGCTGCCGCTGCCTCACCCACCTCCTGGTGCCCACGCGGGGGTTCTGCGGGATGTCGATGGTGTTGAGCACCGAGTCGTGCTTCACCGCCAGCCCCAGGTCGGCGATGGCGCAGGTCTCGTTCCTCTTCACCAGGATGTTCTTGGATTTCAGGTCTCGGTGTGCGATCGCTGGCTTCCCTGTTCACGGCAAGAGAAACCGCCTCCAATTTTGATAACAGCGTGGATTTTAATATGATGAGCAGGGATGTAGAAACAGTTTCATTCACTTTTCTTACTATACCCTATAGAAATACTGAAGCCTATCTAGAACCAAGTACAGCTCTGATAAATGTCATCAGCTTCAAAAGAAAACTTTAAGGGCATTTTTGTTTCAATATCCGTATTTCAGGAATAAAACACAAAAAGAGAAACTGGAAGCTCACCCTCCAAATTCATTTAGAAAATTACAGACTCACTGAATGGATTGGGTCGGAAAAACACTCTAAGTCCACGGAGTCCCACCATTCCTCAGCACTGACAAGGCCACCGCTAACCCATGTCCCCAAGGGCCACATCCACACAGCTTTTTAAGGGATGGTGACCCACCACCGCCCAGGGCAACCTGTGCCAGGGCTGGAAAAACCTTTCCATGAAGAAATTTTTCCTGATTTTCCCTTCATCAGCTCTCACTCCCCTTCAGCAGAGCTGCTCCTGCAGGCATTTTTTTAAAGGCACGGGCAAAGTGCAGACAATGGAAGTGGGAAGGGAACGGGAAGGGAACGTCCCACTTCCCCTCCGTACTGCATCACTCGCACTCGCACTGTTCCCCCTGGTGTTGGCAGTTTGGAAAACACGACACCGCATCACCCAAAAGCGTTTCTGAGAAGGCTGAAGCTCCATAAAACACTACAGAGAAGTGTCAAGGGAGCACTTGCCTTGCGTGCCGACGATCTCCATGTGGAGGTGGGCCAGGCCGCTGGCCACCGACAGCGCCAGCCTGACCATGCCCTCCACCGTCACCGTGCCTCTGTTCAGGTAGTCGAACAGGGAGCCCTGCTCGTGGTACTCGGAGACAAGCCACAGCTGGGTCCACGTCCCATTGTCTAGCCGGAGGAAGCAAGAGTATTGAAATATTATCTAGGGAAAGCCTTCCCTTCCCGGGGAATGCCAGCAGCGGTGCCGGCGGCGGCACCGGGGAGGAGCTCAGGGCAGCCGCGCTGCTCAGGGTCGTGCTTCAGGTGGGGTGGGGGCTGAGAGGGACACCCAGGAGTTAGTGAGTGCCATCACCTGGGTGGGGCAGCACCCCGAGACCACTGAGCCCAGCCATCACCCCAGCACACTCTTGCCACCACACAGGACCAGGGAATTATCTGGGCTGGGAAAGCTCTCTCCGGGGCCGGGGCCGCTCGCCGCGCTGCTCACCCTTGTTGTCAGCAGCAATGAAGCCCAGGATGTTTTCGTGCCTCAGCATGACGGTCTGGTAGATCTCTGCCTCCCGGAACCAGGACCGCTCGTCTCTGGAGGAGAAGATTTTCACAGCCACATCCTCCCCGCACCATTTCCCGCGCCAGACTTCTCCGAATCGTCCTTTGCCCACAATTTCCTGCAGGACAATAGTCCTCGCGATGGTTCTCTGGACCAGCAGGGGCAGACCTGGTGGAAAAGAGAGACGGGTACCTGTGAAATGCTCAGCCGGGACCTTCAAACCCCAGCGCTGACCTTTCCCAGTGAGCCGCACTCATGGCTTTGCTTTCCAGGACTACGAGGGAAAATCCTCTCCCAACCATTATCTCCTCAAATCAGACCTTCTGATGTTACTTCTCAGCGTCTGTACATAGAAAAAAACTTTTTAAAAACCCAGTAAAAATTGTAAAATTTGGCCCAAACGACTCCATTTGGTTTGATACAGACTGCAGCTGTCCTGCAGTTAATTAGTTACTCTACTCTGGCTGAAATTTTTGAAAATAAAAGTAAATTATTATTATAGCGGCTCCATTGTGTTTTGCCAGCCAAAAACCCTGCCTGGTTTGATTAAATTCTGTGCTTGTTGGGGACTTAAAATGAGGAATTATTAATTCTCTCTCTCTCTCTTTTTTTTTTTTTTTTTTTTTAAATAACTTCAACCTTGATATTGGCTGAAGTCAGAACAAATCACCCCCATGCATGGGGCTCTGGCTCTCCCCAAGTCCAGCCCTGTTCCTGGCTCAGGGGTGGCTGGGAACAGTCAAAAACTTCAGCATAAATAAAGCCAAAGTCTGCTCATTAGAGCTGTGAAAAAGCATTAGGGAAGAACAACAACTTAATCCTCAGAGGTATGCAGCTCATGGAAATAAATTACATCAGGCACCATTTGCAAATTTTTCACTTACAAATAAAAGCAAGATTAGTTCACATACTTTTCAATGAAAGTTCTAGTTAGGGAATGTTGGGATATGCATCCCAGAGATGCCAGTGGTCAAATGAGCTGGAATTTGTGAATTCCCACCTCATTTTTAGGTTTTTTTGGTTTTACAAGTTCTCAATAGCAACGGAGGCATCACAGCAGGGGAGATATCAGAAACGGAAAAAATGTTAAAGAGATGAAATTTCTGCTCAAAACAAGAATTTGAAGGAACATTATTCTGCTGTGAAACCCAAAAAAATTTCAGCAGCAGCATCCTGACCCACTCAGGTGAGTTTAGCACCTTTCATTATCAGCCGCGTCGTGTCAGCCGGCAGCGCTGGGTTTCACACTTGATTCCGATTTCCGAGTCCCCCTTTTTAACCCTTCCACTCCAACAAAGAGCTGGATTTTTGCAGTTTGGCAGAAGAAGAGCGCCCAGAGCCCCAGCGAGGGGTGGCCACGTGCAGCGGCGCGAAGGCCGCGGCAGCGGGCAGGGCTGGCCACGTACCGGAGCCGGAGCCGGAGGTCGTCATGTCGTAGATGAGATCCTTCAGCGTCTTCCCGGAGCTCACCAGGTTGCCCTCGCAGAGGGGCTCCTCCACGTTGGGTGTCTTGGCCCCTCTGCGGCGCCGGCCCCGGGCCGTGCAGGCCGCCAGCACCGCCACCAGCGCCAGCGCCGGCACCGCCACGGCCACGGCCACCGCCAGCACCGCCGAGCGCCGCCCCGCTCGGCCCGCCGCCTCCGACGCTGCGGGGACACACAGGGGACAGCTGTGACACACACGGCTGGGACAGGGACGTGCTGAAGGGCTGCAGAGCAATGACACAGCGAGAGTCACGGAGCCACCGAGTCACCGAGTCACACAGCCACCGGGCTGAAGAGACCTCCAAGGTCACCGAGTCCAACCCAGCCCCAGCACCCCCACTAAACCCTGGCACCCAGCGCCACATCCAGTCTGTTTTTAAACACGTCCAGGGATGGTGACTCCACCACCTCCCCAGGCAGACCATTCCAGTACTTTATCACTCTTCCCATGAAAAACTTTTTCTTAATACCCAACCTATATTTCCCTTGACACAGCTTGAGACTCTATCCCCTTGTTCTGACCGTTGCTGCCTGATTAAAAAGACCAACCCCCAGCTGTCTACAGCCACCTTTCAGGGGACTGCAGAGAGTGATAAAGTCACTTCTGAGTCTCCTTTTCTCCACTCGATGCTTTCCCACAAGTGCCTGGTCAGGAGACAGAACAGACAGAACAGACCACGTTTGTGTAAGTGACGGAGCCTTTCCCCCCACACCTTTTGTGCAGCAGGCTTGGCCTCAGCTCAGCATTCTGATCACCACCCAAGAGGCTCTAAATCAAGAAGCTCTAGGAAAACACTGCTAAGGGATTCACTTGCGCATGGACACACGCGTGACTCCTTTAATGTCCCCAAAATTTGAAATAAGTTTGAAAAAAAAAATCAACCAGCAATTTTCCCCCAAATGAAACAAACCACAAATATGACACATAAAAAAACCTTCAGCACTCAGAGCCATGAGTACAAATGAGATCTCAGGGCTGCAGAAGATGTAAGAATCATGAGCTCCACCTCATGCCAGGTCGTGGCTCCCCTTCAGAGAGAAGCTGGACCACAAGCACACCATGACCTGGAGTTTGAGAGTGACCAAAGTGATGCAGGATCTCAAAAGCGGCAGCAAATGGGCTCAGCGCCCGCTGGTATCTTCCTCCAGTCAATACCATAGATCTGTTCCCCAGCACAACTCCAACCCTCCTGAACACAGAGCTGGTACATTTTGTTCACAGGTTTTTCCTTTAATGACTTCAAGAGCTGCTCCAGGGGTGACCCAGGAGGCTTGGAAGAGTATTTATGAGCAAGGTTCCTCCTTGGAACTGCAGCTTGTTAACTGACATTTCCACGGGGCTGAGGTTTCCCTGAAACAGGGATGGAATGGAGCACAGAGAGATCCCCTACTCCAGGAGCTCCAGTGCCTGGCTGAACCAGCCCTGCCACCCCAGACTGGGCAGGGGACGCTGTGCAGGGCAGGACTGGCTCTGTTTAGGGCAGGACTGTGTTTAGGACAGGACTGGCTCTGTGCAGGACTGTCTTTGTTTAGGACTGGTTCTGTTTAGGACTGGCTCTGTTTAGGGCAGGAATGGCTCTGTTTAGGGCAGGAATGGCTCTTTTTAGGACTGGCTCTGTTTAGGACTGGCTCTGTTTAGGACAGGACTAGCACTCTGCAGGGCAGGGACTGGCTGTGTGACAGCCAGGGGGACGGGCTCACAGCAGGTACAGAGCACAGGGCGTGAGCTGTCCCCTGGCTGTTCAGCGCTTGCCCTGTGCCATCCAAGGCAGCATCCTCCCCGCAGGGCGTGTCAGACTCATTCCGGGTAGGAACGAGGTTCATCCGTGACAAACACGCGGGAGACGCTGCCCACACCGCGTCAGTTCCTCCCACCGGCTGAAAAACAACATCGCATGAAATGAACAAAATCGAAGTTTGTTGTTCTTAGGCCACGGCAAGCAGTAACGAAAGGAAAAACCCCCGCAAGAGCTGCTGCGCTGGGAAGGGAGGGAGGGCGTGCTCGCAGCCCGGCCCCGGCTCCGTGCCGCTGCTGCCGGCAGTGCCCCGCGTTCCCCCGGGAGAGCCGGCGTGGCAGCGGCCCCTCCACCCGCGCCACCGCCCTGCTGCAGCAGCGCGCACGGCACTCGGTGCTCGGTCCGCGGGCCGACTCACCGGGAACGGGAGCTGAGCCGCGCTGCCACGGGGGAACCAAAAACAGCGCATCTGGCAGCGCATCTGGCAGCACTCAGCAGTTTCACAACGTGCTGCAGTTGTGGTCCAGCTTCTGTAAACAAAACTGTGCTTGCAGCCAGAAAAAAAAAAAAAAAAAAAAAAAAAAAAAAAAAAAAAAAAAAATTACTTTTTCCCTCCAATGGAAAAGACATTCTCACACACGGGATTTACTTTTGACACTGTAAAGCTTCCTCTGCAAGGCTTCCAAAAGCCCTGAGCTGTGCGTCTTCCCAGGCTACTCAGGGGGCAAAGTTACACATTCTCTCCAGTGCAGTAAGAAAATCTATTTCATTCTATTAATGGGGAGGCTCTAGTCAGCTCTACAGAATACTTTAAAACCATTTCAGAAACAGCAGTTTGGGCTGGAGTCTAAAATTAAGTTTCTCCAGTTTCCACCGTGACTACAGAATCCACTCAGCATTGGGGGTGGGCAGAGATCACAGACTCTGTCTCCCAGACCTCAAATATGGCCCCAAAATCCTGTGAGACACAAACCTACAGCTGGAAAAATGTAGATCTGATTAGCAACTGCTCAAGCCAGCCTGTGCCCTGCTGAGGGCACAGTGGTGAGTTCTGCAGGGAAAACAAGGGCGAGGGATGGACGAGGGATGGTCTGTCGTGGGGAGGTCCCTCAAGGCAGCAGCACTCAAGGTGTTTTCTGCAGCCCTGCTGTGACACGAGAAGCTCATCTCAAGTCACCTGCTGGGGCAGAAAGCATCCCAGTTAAACCAGCAGAAACCTGGAAAGGAATCCAGGGGGACACAGAAAGAAACCCAACTACTGCAAACCCATCCTGTGCTTTGACACTTTCACCTGTTAATGCAACATGCCACTATGAACTCCCTGCCCAAAGGAAGGAGGATACAAAAGCAGGGATCCAGGTTTAATCTGGCTTTAAAGATTTTCAGACACACACACACACACACACACACACAAAAAAAAAAATCATCTCCTATCACCCAAGGCCCCAGGCCCGAGCCCTGTGCTGACGGGATCAGGCATTGCCCTCTGCAGCCCTGCCGTGGGAATTCAGGCCCAGGCACCAAAGCACGCGCTGCCCTCTGCCCTCAGAGATCCTCCCTCCGCTCTGCAGGCACTCCTTCACAGCACAAACCTTTGCTAGTTACAGTGGCTGGCACAGTCCCACGGCGGGTTGCGTTGGCAGGGACCCTAAGGCTCGGCTGGTTGCCCGTCCCTGCCATGGCAGGGACACTTTCCATTAGTCTGGGTTGCTCCCAGCCCCATCCAGCCCATGATCCGGAGCAGGGCAGCTCCATGGGGAGGAGCTGAAGGGGGGGTTGTGTCCCAGAGACACAAAGGTCCTGCCTCACCGAGCAGGGATGGCACCATGCTGGATCTTCTCAGGGTTTCTCCTCCTCCAGGAGAGTCACTCCTGCCTGAAGGCAAGTTTCCATGCCCACGTGCTCCACTTTTAAACTAGAACTTGCTTAATGGAGGAAGACAGCTCAGCAGGTAAGGGGGTAGATATTTATAATATATATATATACACACACACACACACATATAAAGAAATACATATATGTGTTATATATATACATAAGGAAATGTATATATACACACAAAGGTAGATATATATAGGGACATTGGTATAGAAAATGGAGACAGACAATATATATATACACACAAATGTAGATATATATATATAGGGACATTGGTATAGAAAATAGAGACAGACATAGAAATAGAGAGACAGAGATAATTAGAGGCAGATAGAGATAGATAGAGACAATACAGATAACGCACAGCAGAGCTTCCCCATCCTGTGTCTGTTCCAGGTGCCACTTGTCAGATGTCTGAGACAAGGCACTGACCCCAGGGCTGTCCCCACGCCACGTCCTGGCAGCATGGACTGTGTGAGGAAGGGCTGCAGGAGAGGAGCACAGGAACCACGCTGCCACTGCTGCAATCCCAACTGACACGAGCTCCCCTGAGCCTTTGGAGCAAAGGGCTCAGGGTGAGAATTCAGTCCTTTTTTTTTGGGTACTGAAATATGAAACTAGAGGTTTTGCAAGTCCCAGTTCAAGTGCTGGAGCAGCAGATGTGCCTCTGCCGTTCCTCTGGAAATAGCAGCTTCCTTCCCAGCTTGGAAAAACCACCATGGCACTTCATTTCTAGAGCGTGACCACAATTAATGTGTCCCTTCTGTGGTCAGCTGAAAGAAAAACAATGTCCTAGGGTGACTTAATGATGCTCGTATCCCAAACCGTCTGTGGGGATACAGTCACCATATAAATGATCCTCAGCAGCAATTCAGTGCTCCTCATTCCTGCCCCACAGCACAGGTGAGGCTGGGTACCAGGGTTCACCAGGAGGTGACAGTGCCCACGGCTCCCACAGCAGCTCCCCACAGTCTGCCCAGCAGCAGCCTCCCAAATCCCATTAGGAACTGCATGATAGCGCCTTAAATTCAGGTGATCATTTTAATTGTGTATTAATTTGCATCTCTCTTGCCTGTAACATTTCTCAGTGTTGTGAGGGTATGAAAAGGTATTATCTGATAAAACACTATATCTTACACTTTTTTTGTTTTTTTGTTTTTTTGTTTTTTGTTTTTTTTTTAAAAAAAGCCTGGAATAAACACAAATCTTGGAAAGAAGAAGAACAACAAAAAAGAAACTAAAATTATGCCAAAAATAGTATCCATAATTATTTTTAGAAAGCACCAAATCAACTTCATTACCCAACTTTGGGCCTGGCAGACTCACACACTGCACCAGTGGGGTAATACAAGGCTCCTGGGAGTGCCAGCCTCTTTCATCCCTCTCATAGGACCGGGAAAATCACGGCTCCTCACCCCTGCTGAGCAAGGCTCCGTGACACCGTGACACCCCAGAGCAGCTGCCTCGCAGGCTGCTCACGCCAACCACGGCCACCCAAGGCTCAGACTGCAGAAACTGCATCAGCCAGAGGTCCTTGGCAGTGGCCGGGGGTCCTGCACCCCTCCTGCCCCCACAAAGCCCCTATGCTCGTAGGACATCAGAGCCAGCATCTGGGATACCCTTGGAAACGTGAGAAATCCCCTCTCCTGCTCACAGAGCTGCAGGTTACATTTTGCTGTCTGAAACAGGCTGTCACAAACCCAGCTGTGACACGGACAGACAGCCCCTAAACCCAGCTGTGGCACAAACAGCTCCTAAACCCAGCTGTGACATGGACAGCTCCTAAACCCAGCTGTGGCACAGACAGACAGCCCCTAAACCCAGCTGTGACACAGACAGACAGCCCCTAAACCCAGCTGTGGCACAGACAGACAGCCCCTAAACCCAGCTGTGGCACAGACAGACAGCCCCTAAACCCAGCTGTGGCACAGACAGACAGCCCCTAAACCCAGCTGTGGCACAGACAGACAGCCCCTAAACCCAGCTGTGGCACAGACAGCTCCTAAACCCAGCTGTGGCACTGACAGACAGCTCCTAAACCCATCTGTGGCACAGACAGACAGCTCCTAAACACAGCTGTGACATGGACAGCTCCTAAACCCAGCTGTGGCACAGACAGACAGCCCCTAAACCCAGCTGTGGCACCGACAGCCCCTAAAGCCCATGGATGTGTTCCCTGGAACAGTGTGACACACACCCAGCTGTGGCACAGACAGCCCCTAAAGCCCATGGATGTGTCCCCTGGAAGAGTCTGACACACACCCAGCTGTGGCACCGACAGCCCCTAAAGCCCATGGATGTGTCCCCTGGAACAGTGTGACACACACCCAGCTGTGGCGCCGACAGCCCCTAAGGCCCACGGATGTGTCCCCTGGAACAGTGTGACACACACCCAGCTGTGGCACAGACAGCCCCTAAGGCCCCGGCCGTGTTCCCTGCCCGGGCTGGGAGCAGCCCGGAGCCGCCGGCCGGGCGCAGCGGGCGCTGCCCGGGCGGGCACTCACCGAGGGGCAGGCGCAGCGTGATGTTGTTGCAGAAGTCGGTGTAGCAGCACTCGGTCTTGGTGACGTTCTTGGAGCTGTGGCAGAAGACCTGTGCGTTGAGCTCGGGCAGGGACACGCAGGATTTCACCACCTCCTCGCGCCCGTTGGTCAGCATGACCGAGGCCCAGCAGGCGCCCTCCGTCTGGCAGGTGAAGTTGGTGTGCTCGCACAGCTGGCACACGCACTGCAGGCCTGGGAAACAGGGGACAGCCGTGGGGACGAGGCCCTGGCGCAGCAGAGCCCGGGGACACGGTGCCAGCTGCTGAGCACGGGCACCCCGTGAGCTCCGGGACAGGATGACCGCGGGGGGAGGCCGGTCCCGGGACAGCAGCACAGATCCCCAGCACTCACACATGACGGGTTTTTAAGTTTTGGTCCCAGGGGATTTCATAGACATCTTGTCTCTTTGGTGGTGGGGAGGGCTGGCCACCCCAAAAAGCAGCTCCCCTGAAAGCGGTCGCTGGCTCCCAAAACCACGGCGGCCCTTGCCCGTCCCGGCCCCTGCCTGCAGCAGCACCGGCCCAGCTGTGCCACAGCTGGCTGGGTGACAGCACCAGGACACGGGCAGAGCCACCGCAGCCCAGGACGGACACGGGCAGAACCACACGCTGCCGCTCCCCCTGTGCCCCAGGTGAGGCACCTCGTCCTCGCTGGGTCAGCGCCAGCTCTGCAGGACTGAGCCCTGCAGGACTGAGCCCTGCTCTGCTCAGGACAGTAACTTCAGCCGGAAATCCTCCCGTTCCTTTTGGAACTGTGCCGGAGAGGGGCTTTCTTTTATCTAAGGATAAGAGAGAGTAAAACATGGGTGAGTGGTGGGATGTCAGTGCTGGGGCTACAGCTGGGGTCGATGATCTTACAGGGTTTTTCCAGCCTAAATCATTCCATGATTCTGCAATCTCAGAGTCCCTGGAGGAGCGCAGAAGTCCTGACAGACATCAGCACGAATCTGATTTCTGTTCCTGTGACGCTCTTTGCCCCCCTCACAGCGATCTCCATCCCGTG
This sequence comes from Hirundo rustica, assembly GCF_015227805.2. Lineage (NCBI taxonomy): Eukaryota > Metazoa > Chordata > Aves > Passeriformes > Hirundinidae > Hirundo > Hirundo rustica. Next base: position 482,154 of record NC_053456.1, on the reverse strand, counting down.
CCACCCTTCTCAAAAAGCAGCTGGTGGTGTTCATCGTCAGCCTGGGCCCACAACAAACTTCCCTGGCACGGCGTGTCTGTGTTTGTCCTGGGTGAGGGCACAGGAGCGAGCACCATCCATCACACGCAGCACAACAGGAAAATCTCTCCTTAAACACATTACCCTGGTCCCAGAACTGCTGCCAGGAGCAAGACTCATCAGACCCTAATAAATCAGAGGTCTGGCAGGAGGAAAACAGACACATCATCACCAAAACTGCAAAATAAAAGCATTATTGAGGAAATGACTCTAAGATTGTTGCAAGTGTCTTCAGGGCTTCAGACACGTCATTACGGTGTTTTTCTCCCTTTCTCACAATCTAAAAATAAAATGGAAAATTATCTTTATTATGTCATCTGCAGTGGATAACTGACAGATTCATCCATACTCTGTACTTGCAGATCACTTGAGAGCAGGGCTGATCACAACGGTCCCCGCACACCCTGAGCAGCCCTGGGGGGCCCCTTGGGGCCCCTCAAACGTGGGGTGAGCTGAGGGTGGTTGAGGAGCTCTGTGCCCCCACCCTGAGCACACTGAGCCATCGCCAGAGTGACGAGGGCTCCGCGCCACCAGAACCTGCCCTCACAGAGGGGGAGAAAACGGAAAACTGTACCTGAATCTGTCCACAAACAGGATCAGAGTTGGAGTTTTGGGAAAGACAAGACACTTTCCTCACAGAAGAATTTCACAGACCATTTTAAATATAATTCTACAAAAGCAGAATCCCCAGGTTTCTCAGGTACCTGCCTGTGCTGCTGGCTGACTTCTCACGCAGAAAAATGGATAGAGATCACAAACCAGATACAAATCCCTGAGCCTGTTTCCAAGAGCATTTGTGTCCATCCAGAACCCTTTGTTAGGAGAGCAGAAAGATGATTGAATACAACCATAAAAGACTCCCGCCACCCTGGAAACCAAGGAATGGGGCAAGGTGACTGTCAAAGAGTTAAAGGATCAAAGAGGCAGGAGGAAAATGTGCTCCCAAACTTTCAAAATAAGGCACTCTTTAATCTGGTAATGAACATGACTCCTTTATTTACTCAAGCACAACAATTCCCTCAAAACATTCCATTCCCTGGTTGAGAAATCAGGAGAAAGTGAACAACTGAAACACGTCATGGCTGCAGAGAGAGTGCCAGGCATCCAGACCTGGCCACCGAGGGTCCCGGCTCTCTCTGAGCACAGAACCCTGCAGCAGCCCCTCCCAAATGTGCCCCGACCCTCCCAAAGCCCAGATCCCGGCAGGACAAGGGCAGGGACACCAGGACTGGCTGGAGAGCCGTGGCAGGGCAGGGCAGGACGGGACAGAACGGGACAGGACGGGACAGAATGGGACAGGACAGGACAGGACAGGACAGGACAGGACAGGACGGGACAGGACAGGACAGGACAGGGCAGAACGGGACAGGACAGGACAGGACAGGACAGGACAGGGCAGGGCAGAACGGGACAGGACAGGACAGGACGGGACAGGACAGGACAGGACGGGACAGGACAGGACAGGACAGGGCAGGACAGGGCAGGACGGGACGGGACAGGACAGGACAGAACGGGACAGGACAGAACGGGACAGGACAGGACAGGACAGGACAGAACGGGACGGGACAGGACGGGACAGGACAGGACAGGACAGGGCAGGACGGGACGGGACTGGACGGGACTGGACGGGGCAGGACAGGACAGGGCAGGACAGGACGGGACAGGACGGGACAGAACGGGACTGGGCAGGACAGGGCAGGACGGGACGGGACAGGACAGGACAGAACGGGACAGGACAGGACAGGGCAGGACAGGACAGGACAGGGCAGGACGGGACGGGACAGGACAGGACAGAACGGGACAGGACAGGACAGGCAGGACAGGACAGAACGGGACAGGACGGGACTGGGCAGGACAGGACAGGGCAGGACAGGGCAGGACAGGGCAGGACAGGACAGGACGGGACTGGACGGGACTGGACGGGGCAGGACGGGGCAGGACGGGACAGGACAGGACAGGACAAGACAGGGCAGGACGGGACAGGACAGGACAGAACGGGACAGGACAGGACAGGACAGGACAGGACAGGACAGGACGGGACAGGACGGGACAGAACGGGACAGAACGGGACAGAACGGGGCAGGACGGGACGGGACAGGACAGGACAGGGCAGGACAGGGCAGGACAGGGCAGGACAGGGGTTCTCTCCAGCAGTCACGGACACCCTGAAGGACAGAGGGTCCCCTCCCAGGGCAGCTGGCACTCACAGGACCCAACAACTGCAGGAACAACCAGGAGCCAGCCCAGGGGGCGGGGGAGATGCACACGGCCACTCAAGGAAAGCAGCTTTTGGAAGCGCAGACCCCAGGGGCAGAGCTTTCCCAGGTCTGGCATTTTTAAGACATACGTGGTTTTCAAGGACATTTTTCCTGCTGTTACTGCAGTGGGAGCTGGGACTACACACCAGATCCTTGGATGAGTCCCACCATGAATCAGGGCGGGATGACTCGGTCTTGAGAGGAGAAAATCATCTGCCTGATTTACCTAAAAAACCGTATTTCCTGCCTTTTAGTTTTCAGTGCAAGTGCCAGAAAACACACAGGACAGGCGGACACGCCATGCAATGAGCTTACGGAGCAGGAGGAGCAGAGCAGCCCCGATTCCCAACAAAGCAGCAGACGGGTTTCTGGGCGCTTCCACCCCTTCGCCAGCAAGTGTCAGCATCAAGCCCATGAACCACCAGATAACGGAGGAACAGGTGTGATACTGCACGGGAACGAGCGGTGGGAGACCAGAGTTTAAACAGCAGCTTCATGAAGACAGCGAGTAATTTAAACACTTAATTTAAACAATTTAATTAAATTGATTGACAGTGCAACTTCAGAAGTTAAATGGAAGGAATTGAACACGGAACAGCAGCTGATACCACGGGGCTGGCAGAACTGAACTAAAAACCCGGGGGAGCAAAGCCCAGACCTGCCCTCTCTTAGGAACCACACAAGGTTCTACATTTCAGCACAGACTTTTTACTACACAGATTAACAGGGCATTAATCTTCCACTAAGTCCTAATCCATCACTACTCACTGTAGTTAGCAGCAGAGCGTTTCAAAATGCAGTTAGAAAGCAGAGATCTGAGCGGCCTGATGGGAGGAAATGCTGAATATCCAGAACATTTCTATCCTTGATCGTTCTGTACAGCCTTTGTCTACTGTGCCCTTCTAGATACACTTTCATTTTATTTCCCAGTAACAGATCTGGGGCTGCCTTTGTCTGGGTCCCCTGCCTGGGGCACAGACCCCGGCGCCAGGACACGGCTGCCCCTGGGCCACCTCCACCCCGGGGATGTTCCATGCTGCAGGACACGTACCTGGACCTGGCTGCACCCACAAGAGTCCCAGCTGGCAAAATTCCACTGTGGGACAAAGGGGCTCAAAGGAGATCCTAGGAATTACAGACTGGCTGTTTCCCATCGTCCAGCCCCTTGCTGGGGACGGAGCCAGGACAAAAAGCAGAGGAGGATCCAGTAAAGGTGCTGTGGGGTGGGTGTGGGTCTGGCACAGCCCCTTGTTCTCTGCACCACTGCTGGGACCTGACCAGGGCCCCGGAGCCCTGCTGCCTGCAGGCAGAGCCGCTCTGCTCTGCTCTGCTCTCAGCAGTCAGCCCGTTCCTCTGGCAGCAGCTGAGCCCTGAGGCCGAGGAGCAGCAGCTCCTCCACGCGAGGCTGCGGATGGGAGCGTGGGCTGAGCGCTCTGGGGAGCAGGAAACGGGTGAGGGCTGCTGGAGGCAGGGACTGACTCCAGAGCATTGCAAAACAATTCCACTGTGGAATCGCAGAATTGTTTGGATTGGAAAAGCCCTCTAAGACCGAGTCCAGCTGCTCCTCCACCGCTGCCGAGGCCACTGCTAACCCAAGTCCCCAGGTGCCACATCCACAGGGCTGCCAGATCCCTCCAGGGGTGGGGACTCCATCACCAGCCCGTGCTGAGGGACCAAAGGCCAGAGAACACATCACGGGAGGAACAAACAGCCTCAGCTGTGCCCAGGGAGCAGCACACTGCCACCCCCAGCGGGGACAGAGGGCTGTGCCTCCCTGGGGAGTGGGGACAACTCCTCAGCTCATGGCGAGAGCACAAGCAGGAGACACTGAGAGAAGGTGCAGCCCTGTTCTGCCATGCGGGATCAGATGCCGACACCCACCTCCAAAAGACACAGGAGGGGCAGGAGGAGTTTCAGGAGAGACAGCAAGGGGGTCAGAAATAGATTAAGAAGCTGAGTTGTCATGCCGAAGGCAATTCTGGGGAGGTGAAGGTTCCATGAGGAAATCCTCGATCACACCTAGAAGATGAATGGGGTCGGGCACTCACCATTTCACATTTACCCAAAAGCTCTGGGCAGCCCAGATGTCACTGGCAGAAGCGGAGGAAGCTCTCCTCTCCTCTCCTCTCCTCTCCTCTCCTCTCCTCTCCTCTCCTCTCCTCTCCTCTCCTCTCCTCTCCTCTCCTCTCCTCTCCTCTCCTCTCCTCTCCTCTCCTCTCCTCTCCTCTCCTCTCCTCTCCTCTCCTCTCCTCTCCTCTCCTCTCCTCTCCTCTCCTCTCCTCTCCCTCGGGCAGCCTGGCCACCCTCCCTGGCAGCCCTGGGTGCCTTGTGAGCGTCACTGCTGGGGACAGAGCGCACGGTGTCCCAGAAGCACAGCCAGCCCCAGCTGTGCCTGCGGGACGCTCGCAGCCACCGCCACGGCTGGTGACAGAGGCGGCAGCCCCCGGCCAAGAGCTGGAGCCCCGCAGCTGCTGAGCGCAGCCCTCCCTCCCTCCCCGCACCGCTGGGCGCCGAGGCCACCCCCGGCACAGCAGGGACCGGCCCCAGCCGTGGAAGTGACACCCTGTCCCCGAGCAATTCATTCTCTTGTCGCACACTTCTTCAGAAGGCAAAACCAGAATTTTGAGTAATGACAGGTCTTATAAGAAGCAAACCTGCTTTTTGGACTATTATGAAAAACATGGAGAAGTTCCTCCTCTGGAGAGGGCTCTGAAAGAAAATAGTTGGAGTAAAAGCTCCCTATATAAATACACCGTAAAAAGGGCTGATACCAAACAGGACAAAAACTAGAAAATTGTAGATAAGAGAGGAAAAATATTTGTTCTAGAATTGAGGAAGATGTCTTCGAATGAGAGACATCACAGAGCTGCAGAGTTTTGATTTCTAAAATAAACATCTGGGGAGTGATTTTATAAATATTTGCAAATATCAACATTTTGGAAAGAGGATACTGGATGCTCAAAATCCCCATCCTGGAAAAGCTCAGCAGCCAAGGCAAAACCCAGCAGGCAGGAGCTGAGTCCAGGCACTGAAATTAATATTAACAGGGCAGGGAAAGGACTACAGCACCCAGGGAAATGACTTTTGTTGGAATAAGCTGCCAAAGGACATTTTTAGGTTGGAATGAGCGAGGTATCCTTGGGAAGGTCGTGCTTTATGGGACACGAGTGACACAGCAGAGCCCCGTGAGCGCAGGGATTTTGTGCAATACAGCGCAGGCACAGAGCTGAGGAGGAACCTGCTGGTCCCAGCCCGTGAGGGGCTGAGGGCAGCTCCAGCCCGGGGCTGCGGGTGCAAACTCCAAGGGGAGGCAGCTGAGATAAGCGGGGCTGACAGCACTGATCCACTGCGGCTCTGGAGCTGCTTGCACAAGAGAGTCCCCGGCACTGAAAGCTCCTCAAGTCACATCCGAGCGGCTTGACAAGGAATTTTCCATCCAGACAGTCACACTGCCTGTCCCCTCTATTGCCACACATCTGTCTGTCTGTCTGTCTGTCTGTCTGCTCTGTGTGCGGCCCCAGGCTCTGGAAGGGGGCGAGGACAAGAGGACCCGCACTGCACCTGTGGAGAGCAAAGCAGTGCGAGACTGCGGTACACAAACTCTCAAAGGCAGCGCGATTCCTGGGTGCTCTCCAGAGGGAAGCGGTGGCGGCGCTGGCAATGCTCCGGTTAAATTCAGGGAAAACCGGGCCTGCACGGGGCTGCCCGTCTCTGGGCCTCACTCCCACAGCTGGCTGACACAACTCGAGAGAAACAAGGAGCCGAGCTCCTAGGGAGCAGGTTTTGCTCCCTGTGCAGGTGCAGATGTGCAGCGCTACACAGATGTGCAGTACAGCCCACAGCTGGGCTCTGCTCCTCCTCCCTGCCCAAATGCAGGGCTCTGTGAGCGGCTGGATGTGCCACTGGGCACCGTCCTGCCCCGCACTCGGGGCTGTCAGCTCCCCTCTCCGCAGGCTCCTAATGAGCATCACACACGGAAACCGCTCTGCTGAGAACGGAGAGAAAGGTAAAATCCAGGAAACCGAACAGAAACCTGTAAAATGCTCCTCGGCACCCTGCCCTGCTCACCGCTGGTCTGCAGAGTGCTGCTAGAGAGGGAGCGCGGGTTTAGGTTTGAAAGGGACGATTGAGGGGAGGGGGCGGCCCCCAGCACCTGCCCCGTGAGAGAGGAGCCCGTGCGGAAGGTCCCGCACTCTGCGTGTTCCCGGAGCCCTCGATGGGGCCGGCACGGAGCTGGGACAGTCCCGGAGCCCTCGATGGGGCCGGCACGGCGCTGGGACAGTCCCGGAGCCCTCGATGGGGCCGGCACGGCGCTGGGACAGTCCCGGAGCCCGCGATGGGGCCGGCACGGAGCTGGGACAGTCCTGTCTGTCACCGTGGCGATCTGCCCCGAGCCGCTGCCGCCGGGCTGGACCCGCCCGGGCTGGGGTGGGAATCCCCCGGCTCGGGGATTCCGCTCCGGTAAGCCCCCGCTGACCCAGTTCTCGGTACGCGGTTAAAGGCACCGAGAGCCCGAAGCCCCCGAACGGCGGCGGGCGCAGGGCCGGGATGGATCAGCGGGGTTCTGGCGCGGCGTCCCCGACCGCCGCGCACCCCGATTCCCGGAGCTCCCGGTGCCGCTCCCGGAGATCCCGGTGCCTATCCCGGTGCCGCTCCCGGAGCTCCCGTACCTGCACAGATGGACACGGCGGCGCCCAGCAGCGGCAGCGCCGCCCGCAGCGCGGAGCCGGGCGCTCCCCGCATGGCCCCGGGGCCGGTGCCGCTCCCGGGCCGGTGCTGCTCCCCCGTCGGTGCCGCTCCGGGCCCGGTGCCGCTCCCGGGCCGGTGCTGCTCCCCGGCCCCGCCGCCCGCGGCTTTAGCGGCTTTAGCGGGGAGGGGCCCGGCCCGGCCCCGCCCGGACCCCCGCCCGCTCTATCCCGGCCCCCCGCCCCACTCTGCCCCGGACCCCCGCCCCACTCTCTCCCTGCCCCCTGCCCGCTCTCTTCCGGATCCCCGCTCTGCCCCGCTCCCCGTCCCGCTCTGTCCCGGATCCCCGCTCTGCCCCGATCCCAGCCCCGCTCTGCCCCGCTCCCCGTCCCGCTCTGTCCCGGATCCCCGCTCTGCCCCGATCCCAGCCCCGCTCTGCCCCGCTCCCCGTCCCGCTCTGTCCCGGATCCCCGCTCTGCCCCGATCCCACCCCCGCTCTCCCCCGGGCCGGGGCAGGGCTCTGTGCCCCCCGGGCCGGGCAGCGGGTCCTGTTAAGGCTCGGGGCAGCCCCGGGCGCTGGAGCGGAGGGCGGAGGGCGAGGGGCGTCCCCCGGGGCTCGGCCCCGGCCCGGCTCAGCGCAGCCCTCGGGGCTTGTGCCTGGGAGATGCGCAAAAGCGGCCCTGGACAAGGAGCATTTTCACTCTCGGGAGGTTTTACCAAATCCCCGTCAGTGCCTTTTGGCTGCACCGAATCACCCGTGAACAGCAACGTGTTGAACAGTTTGCGGCGCTCCTGCAGTATCTTAACGGGTTTAAACTAAAAGAGATCCAGATTAGATGTTAGGAAGAAAAGCACTGGCACGGGGTGCCCAGAGAAGCCGCGGCTGCTCCATCCCTGGAAGTGTTCCAGGACAGGCTGGCCGGGGCTTGGAGCAGCCTGGGACAGTGGAAGTGCCACTGCCCAGGGCAGGGGGTGGCACTGGACGAGGTCCAAGGTCCCCGTCAACCCAAACCGTTCCAGGATTCTGAGATTACACCTTCACAAGGGAAAATCATCCGACTAAATTCTCTTTGAAAGAACACAAATCGCCCTCTCCCGTGGCACCGGAGATGAAACCCAAGCACTCTGGTATCAAGTGGCTGTTGAACAGCACAAAAAAGCTGCTCTTGTACTTTTTTCTTTTTAAAATTGTCATTCAAACAGATCCTGGGAAGGCATTTAGGATTTCCATCCCACCCTCAATTAACTGTGATGGAATTGCAACGTCTTAATGAAGTCCAACGTGACACTCGCAGCAGTCCCTGTGGGTTAATGTTCTATTGCACTGAAACTCAGCACAGCAGAGTCTTGCACACCTCACTGCTCGGGAAACACTGCAGAGGGGCTAGAGAATACCTGCCAGGATCTAATAAAAGAAATGAAGGTTTGGGTGCCAGAACAATAAAACGATAGAGGGAAAATCGCTTCTGTTTCCTTTCCGAAAGCCTGGAGCCGGTGAGCGCTCCCTGCCCACGGCTCTCCACGTCCCCGCACCTGCTCAGCCGCCCATGACTTGCCAAGTACCTGTTAAGCCGCAGATTACTTTCCTGGAGATCCCAGCTGGCTCTGGGAACACCGGGAGAGAACATCGGATCCTCAGCAGCACCCAGGCACCGCTCGCCCTGCTGTCACATCCGACCGACGCAGGCTGCTCCCGGCAGATCCGTGTTTGCTTCCACTCCTTCCCCACTCTCACAAACAATTCACTTCATTTGCTCAATGCTGCTAGAAAATGTAAACGTAACTCATTCAGGCTCTGCTTAGGTTCACAGCACAGAGTTATTCTGCTCTTCCATGTAAAGGAGGACATAAATGTAGGAATTATGTAATTGGTTTTTCTGCAGTTCAAAAAAGAAAAGGTACAGAACATGTTTGCTCACACTTTGCAAAGAGTATCTCCTGCACTTGTAAAGGAGGAGAATGAAAGCTTTAGAAAATTATATATATATATACAGGGACCTGGTTGTCCATCACTGAGCCTTCACCCTCCGCCTGATCTTCCCCAGGCCTTTGACACAACAAACACCAGCAGAAGTCAAAAGAACATCGAGACAAGGGATGGGAGGGAACAAAACCCCGCCACGCTTTGAGGCTGTAGTGACACAAATGTGCTCCCCAGTTCAGCTGCTTGCATGGCACGGCTCGTGGGGGACAGAAACAGCCTGTCCTGAGGACTTAGGAGTCTTTGGAAATAGGTAACACCAAGGAAACTTTTGCCAACTGAAGGCACTCATAGAGTTGGCTAAAACCCAAAAATTTTGTTTTATAATTTGTTTTGCTCCACATCAGGACAAAAAAAAGACCTACTGAAATCTTGTGCAAGAAGAACCGAAGGGAATCCACAAACACCCCAGCATGGGCAGCAGGGCAGCAGTTACCCCTCCCCGTGGTCCTCTGCCTCCCACACCAGTGCCCTGGCTACAGAGCGGCCTTGCACTCCCTCAGCCCCACTCTGCTCATCCAGAAATGCCATAAAACCATCCAAAGGTCCAACCAGAATTACATATTCCAGCAAAAACATAGTATTGTTGACTGTGGCAATTAGAGGTGAAAAATTCCCAAACTGTTCCAAAAAATATTTTATAATTCTTTAGTCACCTCCTCCCCAGACGCTGCTTCCCGAGGCTCTGGAATCAAACACTACCTGGGGTGGGCTGGGCCAACGGGAACGGAACCTAAGGTAGATTGGCAGGAGTGCTGCAGAGCACCGTGGGGAAAGCCTTTTCTTTCAGCCTGGGTGGAGACTGTGGTGTATTCCTGCTCACACCAACCCCTTAATTCTACTGAGAAGGACACGTTACTGGGGGGACCTTTCTGCTGAGGAGAGCAGTGATGGAACTGCCTGGAGAATTTGAGCATCAGGCATAAGGAGTGCCCAGTGAGCGAGCATCAGTGGAGTTAAGGAGTTACTTCATCGTGGAATGGGTTGGGTTGGAAGAGACCTCAAAGCCCATCCCAATCCACCCCTGCCACGGCAGAGACACCTCCCACTGCTCCAGGCTGCCCCAAAGTCCAGCCTGGCCCTGGACACTGCCAGGGATCCAGGGACATTCCTTCTACCTAAGCCCCACCCACCATATTTCCAATGGGAAGTTTCCAGCGGCCCAGTTTGGAACCATCTCCCAGGGGAGTGAGAGGAGATTTTCCAGAAACAGTAACAGGGAAACAGAACCATTCACTGGCAATGGCTGGAACGGCCAAAAGCACCAAGTCGGAATAAGGCAAGGGCCAGAGCCCTTTTCCTAAAGGTTTAATGTGAATTCAAGATCCACATAAAACAGAGCAAAAGACACTGAGAACATGGAATTGCGTCAAGCTTCTCATGCAGATTTTTTTTTAAGTGCTTGAAGTTTCAGGTTCTCTCGCTTCAGCAAGCAATCAGAAAATACAGCAAAATACTTTTTTTTTTATTATTATTTAGTGGTGTCAGTGTCCTTTCTCCCAGTGACGAGGGGCTGTCACATGTTTAAAATTCCCACGGAATCCCATCACAAGAGACCTGAGAGAGTAAATCTGCCCCAGGTGTGAGCGTGTTCCCAGCTGTGCCAGTGCCAGCTGAGGCCGTGGTCAGTGCTGAGCCCCGGGCAGGGGCAGAGCTCCGGGGCTCCCACAGCAGCAGCTGCTCCCGGCCCCCTGCACACAGGGAACAACCGAACCAGCACAACTGCAAACACAGAGGCGGGATCGCATCTCGAGGCTCCAGGCTTTCCAGAACATTCCAAGAATGAAAAGTGATCTATGCTGCGAATCTGAAATATTTATGAAACTTGGGAAAAGGATTTTTGGGTGGTGAAAATCAGAAAAAACTGCTGCAGAGACCCATGGGGGAGGAGACTGGGGAGATGCAAAGTCATTGACTCCAGCTGGCAGCACGCTAAGGGTGTCATCATCTTTTAAGATCCAAAGAACAAGCTGAATTCAAGTTTTAATGTCTTTAACAAAAAAAATCCCTGGCCTTGTTAGGTATGATTTCCTTCTGCCACAGTTTTTCCACAGTTGACACACGGCTTATCTCTGAGCTTGAACAGAAGAAGAACAATACACAGGGATGAGAGGACAGTATGCATGGCCTTTTCCATGCTGTAAAAGCCACCAAAAAAAACTTTTTAAAAAAATCTCTCCATGATACCCACGGGAGGAAGAAAAACCCAGGTGTTGAAGCCTAACACAGCATCAGCTTTTCATTTTCTGAGGGGAAAAGATTTCAGCACAGAAACCAGGACCTGGACTTGCTGACACTGATGCCAGTGTCCAAATGCTGTTGATTGTAGGAGCTCAGGGTAGTTTTGTGACAGTAGAAGGGGACAGTCACAGCACTGGAGAAGGTGGTCAGTGTTTGGGCAGGGGCTGCAGGTGGAGACAAATTATGAATTACTGATGTTAGATAATTTTTAAAATCCACCTCAGAGGTTCAGACCTGGGAGTGCAGAGCCCCGAGGAGGGGACGGGAGCCCCAGGGCGGCGCTCTGGGTGTGACACAGTGCTGGATGTCACACAGGGCGGCACAGGGCAGCCACGGTGGTGCCAGCAGGGACACTGGGCTGTGTTTTCTAAACAAACCAACGCCCCAACAAGTGACATCTCCCAGGTCTGAGCACTGGCAGACACTTTGGCGTGCTGCCCCACAGGCCACCATCCCGAGGCCCATGGCCCCAGAGCCCCGGGCAGCGGGGCAGGTACAGAACAGGGTGACCCCGGGATCAGGTGTCCCAAAGCCCTGGAAGATCCCTCCCACAGCTCCAGCACAGGGTGGACGGCACTGCAGGACAAGGCCACCCCAGAGAGAAGCTGCAGCCGTGGGGCAGGTGCCAGGCTCTGCTCCTGCAGCCCCTCTGGCCCTGAGCCATGCCCGGCTCTGTCCTGCCACAGCTCCCTGGGGCAGGCACCGAGGGCTGGGGGATCTTTCCTTCTAACTGGGGCTGCAAAGCCAAGGCGCTATTCCCAGGTGGGAGCACTGTCACAGCACCTCAGACATTGGATAAAACGCTTTTCCCACACAAACCTTGTCTTTAAAATGTATTCTGCGTTCGAGATTCTCTCTCTATAAATGGAACAGCACCTGGAATGTCTTTGCTTCCCTTCTCCAGTGCCAAGCACTGCGCCAAGGCTGAGCATTTTGTGCAGCAGACATTTCGCCTCACAGGGAAGAGATTTGTCCCTATCAAAACAATTAACCTAGGTAAATAAAATTCTGGGAGGCTTCACGTGGATTTTTGATGGGTAATTCCAGCCCAGAAGGCCCACGAGGGAAGTTCCAAGGGAGGGGGAAGAAGCCTTCAGTGACTTCTCTACAGCAACAGTAACTGGAGTGAGGGCACTGCCCGTCCCCAGGACACTGCAGAGTGCCACAGATCCCTGACCAGTAACAAATGAGGGATTCTGTCTTCTGCAGGCAGAATCCTGGAACCACAGGATGGTGGGGGTTGGAAAACCCATCCCATTCCACCCCTGCCATGGCAGGGACACCTTCCACTGTCCCACCCAGGCTGCTCCAAGCCCCAGTATCCAACCTGGCCTGGGACACTGCCAGGGATGGAGCAGCCACAGGCTCTCTGGGCAACAGAGGAATTCAAACAAAAATCTACATTTCCTGCCCCCCCCAAAATCTGACACACTTCTGGTTCCACCCAGTCTTCCTCCTGTAACTGCTGGGAGTTGTCCCCACCCCAGGACAGCTGAATCCCGCAGGCAGGGCTGCTCATTAGAGCTCTTTTCCACACAGGGCCTCCGTCAGCAGGCTGCGATCCCCAGCGAGGCACCGCTCGAGCAGCTCTGTCCTGGCTGGTGCAGCGCAAACCCGCCAGACACATGAATAATTCAGCTCCAGGAGGGAACTGCCTGTGCCATCGCCATAGTAATGAACGCAGCGACGCCCTTACTGCAGCAGATTATATAGAAGAATTCCAAATCTCTTTAGAAGATTAGATTTTTGTGGAGGTACCAGAGGAACACAGATTAATGAACACACTGGAAAAATAGCGTGAGAGGCTTCCCTTCACTTGGAACTTCCCCTGCTGCCCAAGCCATGACACCTCCAGGGAAGAGCAGCAACAAATGTTCTCCTGTGACTGTCCAGACACGTGGAAACCAGGTTAAATCACACAGACCACAGATAACGCTGCCCTGGCTGTCACCGAGTTTTCCCTTCTCTGCCACACTCCAGCTCCCAAGAGGGAGCCCAGCTATTCCCGCTGGCTTTGGGCAGCACAGACCCTGGCTGTCCCCAGCAGCAGTTGTACATTAGCACAGTGGTGAATGACTTCTCCCAAGGGATGAGAGCTGGCTAAGAACTAACTCCCAGTGATTAGTTTCCTCTTCACTTTCTTGGTTCGCATTTGCCAAACAATGACCCAATTCTCACACACACACCAGCTAACCCTTCAAATAGTTCAGTCCATGCCTGGACCAAAAGCGCTTCAGTAGCAGGGGGTGAAAGTGACCTGTGTTTAAAATAAGCCCCGGGTGCTTTGCTGTGCAGAGGGCAGCCCTCGGAGCAGCAGCAGCAGCGACCGTGACCTTGCCAGCACACCCGGGAGTGCCCAGGGCTCCCAGCACTGACAGACTCTGTTACCCTGCCAGTGGCTTTTCTGGATAATCCTCTTTACTAACACAGGATAGAGAGTATTACTGGGGCGTTCCTATGGTTTGTGGGTTTATCCTTTAGTTGGTTATGCCCTGTGTGTTCAGAGAAGGGAATGGAGCTGGGAAGGGGCTGGAGCCCAAGGAGGGGCTGAGGGCGCTGGGAAGGGGCTGAGCCAGGAGAAGAAGAGGCTCAGAGGGGACCCTGTGTCTCTGCACAGCTCCTTGACAGCAGGGTGGAGAGAGAACTGTGGTGTTCTTGCTGCAGCCCCGTATCCTGCAGCATCCCAAGCACAGCTGACAGCCAGTGCCCAGTGCTGGGGTTGGAAAATCCCAATGCAAAGGGAGCACTGTGGAGTTCCCAGAGCTGTTCCCAGCCTGCAGCCAGTGCTGTTCTAGAACACAGCACAGTGCAGAGGATGCCACAGAACAGAGCTGGAGCAGGTATCTAACAGGACCGTGTTCCTAATGCCCAATAAGATGCTGTGACTCAGTGTGGCAGTTTGAGGGACACAGCCCAGCTTCCACCAGCATGGCCAGGGCTGCCACGAACCCTCAGCACAGCAGGTTGTCTCTCACCTCCAAGCCTTGGCAACGGAAAACACAGGAGAGGTGAAAACTCCAACCAAAACCCTGATCATACGCTCCACACTCACACCAAACTGCCACCTGTGCCCGTCCCCTCCATCTGCAGTGCCACCTCATGACCCCAGCCTGCGCAGGCATCCTGCTGGCCTCCCCCAGGCACCTCCACAGGAGCCTGCCCCGCTTCCCGCTGGGTTGGGATCCTGCCCCGCTTCCCGCTGGGTTGGGATCCTGCCCCGCTTCCCGCTGGGTTGGGATCCTGCTGCCGTTCCAGGAAGGCAGGTGGCACAGCAGGCACGGGCACTGCAGAGCTGCAGGCAGTGCCCGCTGCCAGCTCCCAGCAGCGCAGCTCCTCACCTGCCACCAGTGACCCCAGCAGCAGCCCCAGCCCCAGCCCCGGTGCCGCTGCCCTCCCGCCCTCCCGGGCTGCAGCCGCGTCCCAGCACACGGCTCACACGCAGCCCAGGGTAAAGCAAACCGAAACACACGCAGGCATTTCAGTTCCGCTGACAGACTACGAGAAAACCTCACGGAATCCGCTGTTCCCGGTTTTCTCCCACGGCCCGTAACTGGAGAGCCGGCAGCGCTGCTCTGAGCTCACAGCAGCCCCAGCAGCACCCGGCCCGCACCCTCGGCTCCCACCGCTCCGGCAGCAACGGGGAACGGGCATTCCCCGCGGCGGGAACGGCACAGGGAGGACGGCTGGAAGGAGAAGTTACAGAGGCAGCAGAGCAGAACCTGGCACTCGAGGGCTGAGGGGAACCTCAGAGAAGTGTTCTACCCCAGAGAGGACGCGTGCAGAGGCTTCCAGGGGAATCCCGAGCCTATGGATAAAGGAGCTCTTTTCCAAGGATGAGAGGGCACTGCCATTCCTGGTGTAAGGAAGGAGAGGAGCGTTCGGGGAGGCCCAGGCACGGGGAACCCTTGGGTGCCCACAGAGCTGCCCCCCCTGGGCTGGGGGACAGGGGCAGGGAGAGCCCAGCGCGTCCCTGCTGCAGCTCTGCAGCCTCAGCACCACGGAGGGGCACCTGAGCCCTGACAGGCGGTAACACAACCAAAACACTCCAACCTTTGACTTGAAAACATTCTATTTAATTTATACAAATAACTACTAAATAGAAAAAGTAGATTAAAACAAAATAGTTATTTTTCTGGCAGAGTTTAAATGCATATTATATAGCTTAGAAGAAATAAAATGCATTTTTCCCCACAGCATTCATGACCTAATATTCTAGTTAACTCCTCCACGGCTCTCCTTTCCCAGATCAGTAAGATGCCAGACGCAAGGTCCTGTGGGAAATGGCTATATATACGTTCCATATTCCAACTTAAAATATGGTACAGACCACACACCTACAAATGTGAAGCACTTAAAATGTGACTATCGAGTTGTAACATGATAATACAGAAAACAATTCATGTTTCAGGTTATATTGTGTTACAAAAATGTCTGTGTAAGAAATCATGAAAGAGGCCACATAAAAATAAGCTTTAACTTTATGCACTTATTTTACAGTTTAAAAAACTGGCAAGTGCACTAGTAATAAATAATTTGCAAGTTTTGGATAAACAAGAAATTCCTAATGTTCAGCATTATTGTAAACATCAGTACACATGTAAAATGCAGCTAAAGTCTGACAGTTACGTTTTCAGTTTACCGAATTCTTTTCCTATTACTCAGGCAGAGATCGATGCAGGATACAGCCAATCATATTTTTGGCAAGTCATGTCGTTAAAATTAACAGTGACAGTGCAAGTAAGGAATGCAAAGAATTCCTAGTGCAATAAAGAAGAGAAGCACAGGCAATATTGCTGATTAAAATTTACCACTTCCATGTGTTCGCCCTGGGAGTGATTAGGAGAATTAAAATAAAATATTAAAAAAAAAAAAAAAAAAAACAAGAAAAGGGGAAAAAAAAGAGAAAAAAAAAAAAAAGAGAAAAAAAGAAAGAAAAAAAGAAAAGCTGTTCAAAGCCATTGTTTAATGCCCTGATCTTGTCTTAGGATTTCTCTGTCTTCCTTCAGGCCACTAGCTCAGGCACAGCGCGCACAGCCGAGTGCTCAGCGCTCGCCCAGCTGTGGTGGGAGCAGTGCGGACAGCCCGGGGTGCTGCTCCCCAGAACCCCCAGCAGCCCCGGGCACCAGGGCCACGAACGGCCTGGCCGGAGCCCTCCGGGCCAGCCAAGTGCCTTCCTGCCGGGACAGCACCGCGAGGAGAGCGTCAACAGTCCGCTTTCAGTTTGTCCAAGGAATTGTCAATTTTGGTCAAAGTCTTTTTGATGCGCAGGGCTGTCAGTCTGGCCGAGGGGTTCTGGTACCAGCACTCCTTCATCAGCTTGGCAAGGGACGTCAACGTCTGGGGAAGAACAGAAACCACAGCGCGCACGGGTCAGACACAAACAACAAGCCAAGCAAGCACTGGCTGGGGCCAAGCACTCGCACAGAGAGGTTCTGCTGCCTAATCAACGCTCCATTTTCAGAGTTTCCCGCTATTTAGCAAATACAGAGCCTTCATGCTTTGAAAAGCTCCTGAAGTCTGATAACTTGATTAAACCAAGAGCACAAGTGGCCCGTGGGCTGGCGGGAGTGACCAGCCAGTGTAACTTTAAACAATGGAGTGTGCGTTTTTTTCTAATTAAGCAAACACTACGCAGAACTTCTCTTCAATGACACCAACCCCTGCAGAGCCATGAAGGCAGCTGAGAGGGTACAGAGGTTCTGCCTGTGATTTCAGCATGCCCAGCAAGATTTAACTGGCTGGGCTCCCAGCACAGGGCACAGCTCCACACCCAAACCTCAGAGATGGGCCCTCTGCCCTGCTCAGCCCTACAGATTTCATTTCAAACTGACTTCCACAGCTCCAGGGGTAAGGACCAAACAGCTGGGCAGCCTGGAGAGGCCAGACTGACACTGATGAAGAAAAATAAACGTGAGCATCAGTCTTTCAAAAAGAACAACAGCCCCTCTCTCATAGGCAGGAGAGCCCAGCATTCTGCTGTTTGTGCTTGTAAGGCACAGAAAGCCCAGGCAGCTTCACTCCCCTGCACTTCCCCCCGAGGGAGAACAACCAGCAGGAAAAGCAGCTGTAAGGTTTTGCTAACTCGTGTTCTGATCTGTGACTAGCTCAGAGCTGCAGTGGTCAGTTTGCTCAGTGCTCCCCAGCCAGGCCAGCACATCCCAACCCCTGCAGAGGGGTCACTGCTCACAGGGCCCACCCAGAACATCTCCCCAGCAAGTGACAACTGAAACAGCTTCTGTGACTGTGTCAGACAAAGACCAGCACCACACTGACCGGGTCTGAGAACCATCTGTTGGGAATGTTGGGCCTCTGCTGATCCACACAGACCACTTTCCTCATGTCTTCAAAACTGGGATCATTTGGAACCAGGTCATAGAAGGGTGGCTTGTAGTCTTCCACGATGCCTGGTGAGACAAACACACATTACAGTGACACTGTGAGTGAACAGCATTTCCACTGGCACAGAGAGTACACATAACCCACCTAAGAGGCACAAAAATCCTTTAGAAGTCAACCCTGCAGAGTCACGCAGCCCTGAACAGCACTCACTGCCCCAGGAACAGCTTTTTCTATGCAAAATGTGAATTAATTGGCTCATACTGCAAGTCCACAAAGTATGAGCTATACCCACTTTGCAGATGCTGGAGCTGAAAGGATGAGAAAGGCCCCTTGCCAAAAGGCCAAGTTTTGTAATGCATGCAGCTTTCCTGCCTACCAAAAACTGGGCTTTCTACCAGCAAATGCAAAAATGTAAGGTCTGCACTGGGGTTTCTAACAGGCTCAACACACACTCTGGTGCTTTCGTAATTCCTGAGAGTGCAATAAGCATGTCAGCAACCACAGAGCCTCAGGCTGGTGCTTCAAAGCATTTCATTCCTCGTTATGAAAACAGTAAAATCCCCAGTGTAACTGGCACCACGTGCCCTCACAAAGCCAAACACCGGCACTCAGGAGCTCAGTGCATCCTCATAAAATCCCGGACTGGTTTGGGCTGAGAGGGACCTTACAGCCCACCTCATTCCACCCTGCAATGGGCAGGGACACCTTCCCCTATCCCAGGTCGCTCCAAGCCCCATCCAGCCTGGCCTTGAAACCACCAAGGTGGCCGTGCCCTGGGGTTTGGCACTGAAACCAGAGCTGGTGTGTGCGCTCCCCCAGAGCACTGCCAGGCTGGAGCCCTCTGCCTGCCCCGCAGGACACACGTGCAGCTCTGCTTCCTCACTGCATCAGGCTCACAAACCACCTACAGGGAGCACAACCCTCTCAGGAAGCCAATTTACAAACCGGTGTCCAAAGACAGGCACCTGGGTCAGTGGTGTGGAAAAGGCCTGAGCTAATGAGGCCCTCTGTGTCCAGCAGGAACATCAAATGGCTGCTGCTGTTAGCTGGGACCAACAGACTGAAATCTGCTGTCCCACAGCCAGACATGAAATCCTGGAGAA
Source organism: Hirundo rustica (assembly GCF_015227805.2). Classification (NCBI taxonomy): domain Eukaryota; kingdom Metazoa; phylum Chordata; class Aves; order Passeriformes; family Hirundinidae; genus Hirundo; species Hirundo rustica. The sequence continues at coordinate 463,468 of NC_053456.1, read as the reverse complement.
TCTCTGCTGCTTTGGATACTCTGAAGTTGAAAAGAGGTTCTCAACCCTTCCCACAGCAGTTGAAATTTCAGTTTTCCTGTTCTACTGAAGATGAAGATCAAAGTCCCATAGATAGTCCTGTGCATACTCTGCAAAAATCTGTAAACTCCTGTCTGCGATGATTGGTCAAAAAGGGAAACAGTCTTCAGGAAACTGCAAGAGCCTTGGAGAACGGTGGGGTGATTTGGGGACCTGCCCACCCAAGCAAGCTCCCATCAGAAGCAGCGGGCAGCCTGCAGGGTTTGCTCAGTGCTACCCTGACACAGACACAGGACAAACAACGTGCTGTGCAAAGCAGCATCACCCACCCTCCTGCTCAGAGCAATTCCCAGCTGCACTCACCAAACATCACCTGCAGGGCTGAGCTCCTATCCTCACCCTTCTCCTGCCTCCCCAGACCCCAGTTTAGTGTGAGACCCCAGGAACACAACCCCTGAGTGCCCTTTACCTGCCCGTCCTGCAGCTAAAGCCAGGGCTTTGCACGGGACAAAGACCCAAACCCTGCTGTCACAGCACTCTGAACACTCCCAGGGCCACGAGGATATTCCAGATGAACTTTACACTGCAGAGACGTCTGGCTCCAGTTCACTATTGTCATGTGGTCTTTCCCAAGCACACAACTGCTGCAGAAGACACAGGAAGCAGGGCTGGCCTTTCCTCCAGTAGTGCCTGTGCAGTGCTCTGAGCTGCTGCCCAGCCCCGTGGGAGCCCTCGGTGGTGCCAGGGAGCCACTTCCCCCTGTCCCAGAGCGTGGCACCGACCCCTGACACGCTGCCCTGGCCCACTGCCTGGGGACACCCGCGTCCCACAGCCCGGCTTCCTGACAGCCTGCAGGTGACTTCTGTCACTTCTGCTCTGCTGGGGCCGCTGGCTCTCTGCTCTCAATCAGCTGCAGCTCACAGGTACCGCAGTGGCTTCTTACCTTTACCCCATGTTCACAGACTCCCAGAATGGCTTGAGAGGGGAGGGACCTTAAAGCCCATCCAGTGCCACCCCTGCCATGGCAGGGACCCTCCCCTGTCCCAGGCTGCTCCAAGCCCGTGTCCAAACTGGTCTTGGACACTGCCAGGGATCCAGGGACAGCCACAGCTGCTCTGGGCACCCTGTGCCAGGGCCTCAACACCCTCACGGCCAAGAAGAACTTTTTCCCACTATGCCATCCAGCCCTGCCCTCTGGCAGTGGAAGCCATTTCCTGTGTCCTGTCCCTCCAGCCCTTGTCCCCAGTCCCTCTGCAGCTCTCTTGGAGCCCCTTCAGGCCCTGCCAGGGGCTCTGAGCTCTCCCTGGATCCTTCCCTTCTCCAGGGGAACATTCCCAGCTCTCCCAGCCTGGCTCCATGGCAGAGGGGCTCCAGCCCTTGGAGCATGTCCATGGCCCTCAGCTGACTTCAAGTCCAGCTGGTCCTGTGCACGCACAAATCTCACTGCTCAACCCCACACAAAGCACGGTAGCAGCTCCAGCCTCACACAGGGAATGACACCACACACCAGGGCTCCTTTGAGTAGGAACCACCTCTGAGCTTCTGGTGTTACTGTCCTTGTTGAACAAGACCAGAGCCCTGGGAACAACCCCGACAATTCCCAAGGACCTGAGCTGTGAGTGCCAGGCAAGCACCAAACCAAGGGAGCATGTTCCAAGAGCAGGGGACACTCTCCAGGGAACCAGCACTGCTCTGTTTGAAGAGGAAAACATAGCTTTGGGGACTGAAATCATCTTCTGAGTACTGGGAAAATGCTGGCTGGTTCCTACTGCAGCACACAGACAACACCAAGTACTCGTTTGTGTTGGAGTCCAGGGCATTCCTTTGGTTGCCTTGAAGGGTCAGGGACCTGGGCAGGGGGTCTGGGACCCCAGCCTAGAGCTCAGAGAGACACTGGCTTTGATCTCAGCCCATGGGAAAAACTTCCTACACTGAGAGAAGGTTTACAGGCCACAAGAATGTGAGAAATAGTAGTTTTAGGTTCCTAGCATTGAAGTGAATGGGACAAGATGGAGAATTTGGGGCGTTGTCTCCTTCTTCTTCTCCTTCTCCTTCCCTCACTCCATTTCAGCAGTGATGTGGGCACAAAGTAGTTAGTGAGGATTGGGTCAAAGTAAAGATGACCTTTTTAGTAATAGTGATAGACATTAGTAAGAAATAGTAAACAAGAAATACATAGCAATTAGTATAAAAGATAAGGACAACCCAGCTCGGGGGGGAGACGTGAGGAATCCATGCAGCTGTGAACATCTTGTCGGACTCCGAGAAAATTGTAAGATAAAAAACAATAAACGAAGTATGCAGCCTTGAAAAATCTAAACCTGAGAACTCCGTCTCTTCCTTCGGCTCGGCTCAAAGCTGTGCAGAAGAGCAAGGACCCTGAAACCACCTCAATGTTAAAGTAAGCCCCCGACAGTTTGTGCCAAAGGAGCTTCCTATCAAATTTTCCTCCTCACACTAAACAAGAAAATACCAAGAACCACTGTGTCATGTGGAGGATCATTGGGTAGATTTTTAAAAAATAAAAAAAATTAAAACAGAATCAATAAATAAAAATTAAGAACTGCCAGACTTAATAGTCATGTTAGAACAAGTTCAAGGTGTCTGTGAGCTGAAGCACTGAACCAGGCTGAGGCACTGCAAGGCTGCCCACGAGTCCAGGGGAGCACAGGGAGCTGATGAGTGCCTCTGGCCCCCCGAGACACCACCACACCCCTGCTCCTGCAGCCTCACTCCCAATGCCAAAGTCTCACTGCAAAGCAAACAGGGTGATCAGAGCAGCCACCTGACCCGCAATGATTCCCACACAGCTCAGCTCACAGAGGTGAGGGAAGATGTTTACTCCATCCCAGCCAGTGCAAGGGCACGGAATTACAGCAGCAGCCAGGAGTCTGACACTGAAGCTGGTTCTGTGCAATCAGTATCACCAGCACCTGAAACTTCAGACTGTCCTGACGTGACCAGAGCAGAGACAAATGTGCATCACCTGAAGTTCTTCCATGGTGGCACTGAGCTCCATCAGAACCAAATTCCCAGAGCATGCACCTACTAGCAGGTAGGTCTGCAGTCCCCTGAGCTCCACACCAACCTGGTGAAGCTGCCAGCACACCATCCACCCTTGCTCACTCCAGAGCAGCTCAGGTTAAAGCCTATTGCTGCAGCAGTCTCTGTGTCCAGCACCAGGACTGTACCTGTGCACAGCCCAGGCTGCATTCCAACTCGCTAAAGCAAAAGCAGTCCCAAATTCTGATCCTTCCTGCACTTCCTGTATTCTTTTTTCCTGTCCTTTAGGGTTTGCCATGAGAAACAGACACCTTCAAATATTCACTATGGTTTAATGACACGAGGAAGAACAGAGACTTTGTGATCTAAAATTTTAACTTAGCTCTTTGATATGAATTAGGTCTCACCAGGACTTAGAATGAGCAGGGGACTGACTCTCTTCTCTGCCTTAACAGAAATGGCAACAGGACTCAGCCACTGCAGCCAACACAGCAAGAGCTCCCTCAGCGTCTCAGGGATCCAAGCGCTGTGGAGGCCCAGCACGCTCCTGTGCACGCCGGTGCAGGTGCTCTGCCATGAGTTACCCCCTGCCCACCTGTCCCAGAGCCAGGGAAGGAGCCCCAGGCACTCACCGTTGCTGACCATGCGCCTGGCCACCTCCCAGAGGACCAGCCCAAAGGCCCAGATGTCCACCCGCTTGTAGGAGTCGAAGCAGTCTGCCTGGATCGTCTCGTCCAGGACTTCTGGAGCCATGTAGCGCTTGGTGCCCACGCGGGGATTGTTCCCCACGTCCAGCTGGTTTGTGCTTTGGGAATGCATGACTGCAAGGCCTGAAGGACACGAGAAAGAGGTCACGGTTAAGTCCCCTTCAACTGCAGCAGCACACACTTAAAGGCCCCAGGGGCAGCGACCCCATCAGACGGTTTCTGAAAGAGGAGCCGAGGGCCCAACTGCCCAGAGACCATTGGGGTCGGCTCCAAACCCGGCACAACCAGCCCCTGAGGCCACAGACAGGCCCGTTATCTCCTAAGGGATTATCATCCAGCATTTTATTGCGCTCTTGCAAAACACCATCATGAAGTGTTTTGCAGCCACTGGATGGCCCCAGCACTCTGGGCATGGATACACAGAGGCCAAGCAGCTGCTGCTTAGAAGAAAACAATTTTACAGGGCATTCAAATTTATTTATAGACCTTTTGGGTAGGTGGATACACCCGAACCGTGGGGAAGGGAGGAGAAAAACACCGCACGAAGGATACACACAAGTTAAAAAAATACAGCTGGAAAACAAAAAAACACCGTATTTGCAGCAGCTTGAAAAACAAACATCCTCAAGCAGATCTAAAATGAGTCAGACAAAACTACTCTACCTGGTTTCTACTAATTACTAAACATTTAAGCAGAGAACATTACGTGAGGGACTAAATTACTGTAAATTTGGAAACACACAGAGCACTCATTTGGCCACGGTAAACACAGTGCACTACAAATTGAGCAGCAGCGAGTGCATGGCAGAGCCAAGCGACAGAGCAGGCGACGCAAACTCTCCCTAATTTCCTCAACAAATCTAAGAATGACATATACTATTTGCATTTAACAGGAGTTTATTTTAGGTGAACCTTAAAAGGCTTTTTACCTCAGTCCCACAAAAACTAACCTATCACCAGATCATTCATTTGCTTTTCTTCCCAAAGAACAGTCTGTTCTTTAACGTAACCAAAATTTGGAAAATACCTTTTTACAATTCAAATGCCCTTCAAGATATTTCAAGCTTATAAGAATATGCTTATGGTACCTCTAGAAAGATCACAGAATACTTTGGGTTGGAAGGGATCTTCAAGTTCATCCAGCTCCGCCCTGCTCTGGGCAGGGACACCTTCCACTGTCCCAGGCTGCTCCAGCCCCAGTGTCCAACCTGGCCTGGGACACTGCCAGGGATCCAGGGGCAGCCACAGCTGCTCTGGGCACCCTGTGCCAGGGCCTGCCCACCCTCACTGTAAAACACTTCCTATATTTAATGTAAATCAACTCTCTTTCAGTTTCAAACCACCTCCCCTTGGCCCACCACAACAAGCACTAAAATGTTTGTCCCCACCCTTCTCAGAGACACCTCATGTACCATCTCATGACCCCAGACCGATGAGATGTCTGCTCCCAGATCCAAGTTCTTTTGTCAAATATTGATACACACACGTATATTTTTATGTACTATTTAAAATTGACATTAGATTGTATTATACAGTATGTACGGTTTACAAGTTTTCTTTTAAAAAAGCTCGCAACAGCAAACAAAGGTTAAAAACCACATTTCCTGGCCAGCTCTGAAAACATCAAGACCTCGGAGAACACCTCAAAAAAAACCGTAAAACTTCATCCAAACTGGGCAAAACAGATCCCAGAGGCCGACAGGTCAAGGATGACAGCAGAGGGAGGCAAGTCAGCATGCTGCACACCACACACCAAGGAGGTGGGGCACCGGGCCAGGGGACACTGCTGTCACCTGGCTCCCAGCACACAGGCATCCCAGCTGCTCAGGAGCTGGGAAGCAGATCCTGCTCCACCCCAGGGTCTCCTTCCCCCAGGGCCCCTCAAAGCACGAGAACTGAGGGGCACTGAGCACAGGGCAGAGCAGCTCCTGCTTTAAGATACCAGTTGCTAAAATGGAACACCCTGGTTTGACGAGTCCCTGCAAGACAAGAAGCTGCAGGATCTGCTGCTCTGCCACGGCCCCACGTCCTGTCAGCTCTGGGTGAGAGTTGCTCAACTCAGACCCAGCATCAGGCACGTGCTCCGCTTTGGAAGGACAAAGGCAGAACTTTTCCCCAGCTGACAGACCGAGCAGGAATGGCATCCATTCCTGGACTTTGACACCCAGCTTAGCCAGAGCATATCTGAGCCAGCCACTGCTGGTAGTGCAGCTTCTGATGCCGGGGTGCCACGGGCCAGAGCAGCTCCCAGCTCCACACTCTGAGAGGAAGAGACCAGGGGTGGAAACAAGACAGAGCCTCACAGAGGAAAGGGCATGAATGCATGCCAGAAGCAACAAATTCTTTGGTGAATTTCCCTTACAGAGGAGGAACATAGGAAAAATGTGACAGATACATGTCTGAGGAGTTCACACTTAAAAAAAAATAGCTATTTAACCACCGTAAAAACTAATCAGAAAGTGTTTACTGCTGTACTCTCTTGGAAAAATCTTTCAAACATCTGGAATCTCTAGATAAATAGTGTAATAGATTTCACTGTACCAGTGCCATGTCAATCAATGCCAGGATGTGCTGCCCCTCCTCAGAGTGAACTACAAATTTATTTAAAAGCCAGTCTCTGACGCTTTGTCTTTTCAATTTACTGCTCCATTTGTTACTATTCCCACAGCAAATTTCCAGAGGCCCAAGTATATGGCTTTCATGTTTTCCCTGTCTCTACCTCAAATCTCTCAGTCACAAGTGACAAAAACTATGCAGTAGAATTATTATTTTAAAAACTCCCATCTCCTGATACACTTTTTGCCTAGGCAATGGTGCCCCAACACTGTTCTAGCACTCTTTTCTCCCTTGTCCTCAGAGAAAAGAAAAAAAAAGTTACTGTCAGACATGCCTCTAAGGTGTGAACAAGCCACGCTGCTGTGACTGCTCCTGACACCCGTGCATTGTCCCTCAATTCCAAAGCAGCTGGTCCCAGGGAAGCCGCTCCTGACTCACAGAAAGCCCTGCACCACTGCAGCTGGACAGAGCTGCGGCACTGGGACACGAGCACACGGCTCAGACTGCCTGTGGGAGGACACTCATCATTTCAGAAACCAAGTCTGATCGCCGCATCCTCTGGGATCCGGAAGTGGGATTTAACAGCGGAAACCCAGGAAATTCCCAAAAACGTGGGTGGGCTGCAGGCGCCACCTGGCGGCCGCGGCGGGCACTGCGGGGACACGCGGGAGGGGCGGGGGGGGGGCAGGAGGGGTCACTGCGGGGTCACTGTGGCTCAGGACACCCCACGGGTCACTGTGGCTCCGGACACCCCAGGGCACAGCACCCCACGGGTCCCTGTGGCTCAGAACACCCCAGGGCACAGCACCCCACAGGGTCACTGTGGCTCCGGACACCCCAGGGCACAGCACCCCATGGGTCACTGTGGCTCAGAACACCCCAGGGCACAGCACCCCACGGGTCCCTGTGGCTCAGGACACCCCAGGGCACAGCACCCCACGGGTCCCTGTGGCTCAGGACACCCCAGGGCACAGCACCCCACGGGTCACTGTGGCTCAGAACACCCCAGGGCACAGCACCCCACACCCCTCCAGGCTCAGCCCCCCTGGCTCCATGCACGGGCAGGGGCCGCCGCGCTCACCCAGGTCGGCGATGCAGCACTGCCCGTTCTTCTTGACCAGGATGTTCTTGCTCTTGAGGTCGCGGTGGGAGATGGCCGGCTTGCCCTGCGTGCCGAAGATCTCGATGTGCAGGTGCGCCAGGCCGCTGGCGATGGACAGCACGATGCGCAGGCAGCTCACCGTGTCCAGCGTGGTCAGCTGCAGGTAGTCGTACAGAGAGCCCATCTCGTGGTAGTGTGTGATCAGCCACAGCTGCGTGCTGGAGTTCCTGGAAGTCATATCAGATGCGATAAAACCTAGAGGGAGAGGAAGAAGGAGAAACAAGGAAATGAACTGACAGAGCTCCTTCGAGAGAAAAGCAGCTCCGTTAGCCAGAGCAGGGTGCCCATAACGCCAAGGCGGTGGGTTGGACCCCGTACAGGCCATCCACTCAGTAGTGGGGCCAATCTTTGCGGGTCCCCTCCAGCTCTGAATATTCTGTAAGGTGTGTCAGCACCGCTGGCCCCTCCTGCAGCGCACAGCTCGTTCAATTACAGCTGCGCTGCAGAGCACTGCAGGTACCGCTGTGACGAACGCAAAGCCAACAAGTGCTGAACTCTAACTCACATCTGTTCCCAAGAACCCATTTATGTATTTGTCAGTCACACCAAAAAACTACTTGTTAGGACTACATACTTCAAAAATATTTTTATTTTTCCTTCTTTTTGAAGGACTTGGGGTTGGGGAAGTTCCCAGTCAAACAGGAAGACGCCAAGTCTGTAACACATTTGCTGCTGCCCACTTGAGAGGGAAAGCCCTCAAACATCAAGCCATGAACAACCATTTCCATTTCTAGAGCCCACAGACAGCCAGTGTAGGCTGCTGAGAAAAGGGTTAAATGTGTAGCCCAACCACATGTTCTTCTACAAAGAAACAGAGAAAATTTTCTGTTCAAAACTCATGAACCTCAAAAACTTCCAAAACATCACGTCTTAAAACTGAACCCCAAATTCAGGGGAAGCTCCCTTCCTGTCACCTCTGCATATATCCACACAGTGACCTCAATAGCTTTAGCTGGGAACAAGAATTTTATTCCCAAATCAAAGGAACAAATCATGTTTATATAAAGCTCACATACATTTATCAGAAAGAACACCCGCTGCTTTCTCTCCTAAAGTCAGACTTGTGCACAGTGTGACATTTCTGTACTCCGCGATATTGTTTAATATTGCACCTAAAAAAAGTCTCTAAAATAGCCAACAAATTTGACAGTTATCAAGAAAGACTAAACACGGGCAGAGCACCAAGGGAAATATGCAATGTAATTTCAGCCAAGTCACTTGCTCCTTTGGGAAGTTCAATAATTCACATTTCAGGAGGCCACCAAATTATTTTTGTAGTAATAAAGGAACTGCTTCAGGAAACACACAAATGTCTAGCAGGGTCAGCTACAGAGCCAGGGAACATTCTCTGACAGGAAGCAAGAATAAGGAGCTGAAGGAAAACTGATTGAAGACAGATTTTGGGTGAGGCAGTGTCAGCACTCAGAAAATGTGCTGCTGCTTTTATTTGCAGAGGTGGCACACCAGTGACAGAAGGGCACGTCTAGCAGGAATCAAAGGGCTGCTTAAACCTCAGACACGGCCCAACACAACAAAGCCACTTTCCCAGTTCTCAGAACCAGGCACATGAGGTCTGAGCGATGCACAAGGTTCATTTACTTTCCTATTTACAGGGAAAAATACACATCATGCAGCTATAGCTGAGGTTTAAACACCAAAAGAGCTTACCCTCACCCTGAGAAGAACAGTTAAACAGAGGAGAATACTGGATTCATATTGCACTTTACTTAGCCATAAGGAAAAGTACTCAAATCCCTAAATCTCATTACAAACTCCTCCGCACCTTTTCTCCCTCCATTTGTGCAGGGAAACCGAGATGACAACCCACCACAGATCCACCAGAGCTTCCCCTGACACGCTGTGCAGGACTCTGCCACGAGAGCTGCAAGAGCCAGTCCCCTCACAGGGGGCTGCGGCACCTCCACTGCCGTGTGCTCAGCTGCCAACACCTGGTTCACCTGGTTGATTTAACTGCTTCCTGCTGGGATACTGCAGAGCAGCAAGTCACAGCTGCTATGACACATTCCCCATTTGAGACTCAGCCCCTCCTGGAAGCGTCTCCCTGAAAATTTCTCTTCGGCTGTTTATCACAACACAAGAACTAGAGACTGTGAGCTGTCCGGGTAACTCACCTTCACACCAGCCACACCAGGAGACACAATGTGCTCATCCTGCTTACCTAAAATATTCTCATGCCGCAGCAGTACAGTGTTGTACAGCTCAGTTTCCCTGAACCAGGACTTTTCATCCCTAGAAGAGAAGATCTTCACAGCAACGTTTTCTCCTTGCCACTGACCCCTCCAAACTTCTCCGTAACGGCCCTTTCCTGGCGGGGGAAAAACAGGGGAGAAGCTGTCAACTAACAGCCAGCCCTCAGCAGGCACAACTCGCCTGCCATGGACCAAATATCACAGCAGCTCTTCTGATCAGCCTGCGTGCACCTCTTACCCCTGGAGTCACACTGGGCTCCAGCAGCCCTCACCTTCCCTGCCTGCTGTGAGTGCAAGTGTGAGGGAGCGAGCGAGGGAGGGAGGGAGTGTGTGTGAGAGAGTGTGAGAGAGTGTGAGAGAGCGTGAGAGAGTGTGAGAGAGCGTGAGAGAGCGTGAGAGAGTGTGAGAGAGCGTGAGAGAGTGTGAGAGAGTGTGAGAGAGTGTGAGTGTGTGAGTGTGTGTGTGAGTGTGTGAGTGTGTGTGTGAGTGTGTGTGTGAGTGTGTGTGGATCTCTCCTCCCCGCACACCAGTGCAGTACAGAGGGTTTCAACTGGGAATGTCACCATCCAACCACCAGCAAATCAGTGCTTTTGCAGCTGAAGTGACTTAGGCAGCACATGGCAAGGTCGGTGTGCACAACACAAAGCTGTGAATTCTGCAGTGAGTAGGACAGGAAGGAAATGTAATGCTGGGGATAGAGGCTTTACACTTCTATTCCATCATCGGCCCTTGCAGGAACACAAAATGATGATTAAAAAAAAAAAAAATAATTAAACCCAAACCCATCCACAAACAAAAAAAAAAGGATTAAAAAAATCCCCAACCCCACCAAAACCAATCCCTGTCCTGTGGAGATCAGGACACACTGTCTGCAAGCCAAGCTTTTTACCCCAATAGCTCCCTCACCTCTTCAGTGCCTGCACAGCATCTTGGATCAATGTCAATGCCTCCAGGTATCTTTGGCCCAAATGCTTCCTAAACTCAAATTTAACACTGCTCAATAATAAAAATATGGCAAAGAAAAAATTAATGATTCCCTAAAATTAATGCTAAAGCCCTACAAAAAACTAAGCACCCAGAAGACACTGACCTACACACTCCACAAGTGTGATCTGGCGAGCCACCGTTCTTTGCACCAAGAAAGGGAGTCCAGAGCCACTTCCAGATGTGCAGGAATGGTCCAACAGATCCTGTTCAGAGGGAAAAACAGAAGTTTAGAAGGGTGAGAAACCCCATTTTTCCCTGTTTACAGGCACAAAGGACAGGTTACATTAAAGCTCAGGGTATCTGTGGCTTTGGGAATGCCCTTTGGTCACTTGGGGTCAAAGAGCATTTGTTTAGTAAGTCATTATTTGTTAATAAGTGTAATAAATATATGACAATAGATGTCTGTGCACTGGAAGCCCACTCCTGGCCTACCAGTTATCCTCTCTCATGAGATCCCACCCTTTTTCAGCACTTCACTCTCCTTTTACTTACCTTCTGTGCTCTCAGTTCTGTTTCTGATAACTATTCAAGCTTCGTGCAGATATTTAAAACCAAAACCAATTTTCAAATAAACTGAGGTGAGGGGATTTACCAGCATCATCTACACAAGATTTGCCATTGATATCCCAGAAAAACTTCTGTACCAAATCTTTCTTAAAAGCTTTATCAGTTTCTGGTATTTTTAGTGCATTGAAAGCAAACTTTGAGCTGCAAGCTTATAATAAACATGAGAGAGATCCTGACTGAATGTTAAAATCCCATTAGCCGTGTAAAATGCTAATGCCCAGCTACTTTTACAGCCAGGAGTTTTGTATTAGTTTAAAGCATTAACAACTATTGCAAGACTCTTTCTTTGCAAAGGAAAATGGGATAAAAAAGCCTAAGTATAATCAACTTTCCATTACTTCCAGAAAACTGCATTGCTGCATTTGAACCAGATATCCGTGAAATCTCATCTCTAACCACCTCTTAAGGAGTGCTCAAGAAAAAGATAACTTAGGAGTGCAGAGACTACCTTACTTTTTAACATGAGTTGAGGGCTCACTTTCCTTCATGCCTGCATCAGAGGCAAAACAAAAGCAACAAAAACGAACAAAAACTCCCAAACTTATCTACAGCAACTGTAAAAACAAGATTTGAAGAGGCCAGAGCTCCTTCCACTAAGCAGCTTAGGGCTTTAAGCACTTGCTACACTGCAGAGACTAATCCTAAATGTAAACCTACCGAATGTGTGACAAAACCAGTGACTTAAAACACAACGGAGAAGAAAAATCTGGAATCTAGAAGACTTGCTGTTCAGATGAACGCTTAGGCACAGGAGCTACCAATTAATTACATTTTGTGCATCAGCCACACCGGGAGGCGGAGCAGCAGCGCTGGCACCATCGCTCTGAGGCTCTGACTGCTCCACCAGACCAAGCCCCCACAGCTCTTTGAAACAGAATTCTGATTTATTCTTCCCAGGTTTTGTCACCATTTCCAAGTAAAAATAAATAACTAGAAGTACAGAAGGTTTGCGAGTGGCTTGAAATGATCTTGCACAGGTAAGACAGAAGAACTAGTAAAAGTCAGTGCCTAAGGGCAGATCACCAGTTGCACACATGCCTGGGTCATGGTGGACACATCAAGACTGGCCTTTTTAAACCAGTAACACGGAATCAAGCCTTGTGGGCTGATTAAACAAAGTCAAAGGCACAAAAAAAAAAAAAAGAAAAAAAAATATTAACAGACACAGGCCACTATTCAACCCTGCAGTGAAAGCACATTATGGTGGAAGAGCACCAAAATAGAAAATGTTTTCCAGCCTCTTAAGGTGGGGGACATTTTATCTCAGAAATGCAAGGAGAAAACTCTGCACTGCTTCAGAACAAACACTTTCCATCTGCCTGAAGCTTCACTTGCTCTGCTCAGATAAAGGGAGGGACAGCTGCTGGGACATTTGTGCTCTGGCCTCAGGGAAGGGGGAAGGGACAGCCACTTTGCAGAAAGGGAACAATTCCCAGCTCATTGTATTTTCTAGAGACTGCATGAGCATATTTTGAAAGCTGAGCTTTGAGTAAGCACCGCACATTTCTTAGAACTCCCACTGCTCTTCCATCAACAAAATGTCACTGATATCCCAGTCATCCCAGAATCCTGCTACCGAGATCACGGCAGTCAGGTCTGAAGGCTTTAAACACCAAAATTATCTGTATTTTCTCTCCCACCTAGCATCACATCTTTTCCAACCCTTCAGCTTGCTGTGTATCAAACATGCAGCACAGTTCTCCACCTCTCCAGGCCACCCAACAGTCAGGCACACTCTGCCACTGTGCGCTGACATTGTCTCCAGGAACACCAACAGCTCAGAGCGATTCTCCAGATCAAAGGACCTACACTTGCCAAACCCATCTCTTGGTTAAAATTCATCCATGCTACAGTTTTGGGAGCACAGGAATAGCACCACTCCAGTCCTGAGGGCAAGTGGCACCCCCTGGCAGCAAAACACGCTCTTAGTGGTGCGGCCACACGGAAGGAGGAGAGGGAGGGGAGTTTGGAAGTGAGGGAAACTCACACCCTGCACACAGGTAGGTCACTTACTGCCAGCGTGCTGTCCCCCACGTTGGAGGCAATGAGGCCCTCGATCGTGCCATACTCTGCATCCCTAGAATTGAGCCTCTCCATGTGGTTTTTCTGTATTCTCCGTATGATCAGCACAGCTACCGCAGAAAAAACTATCAGCACTACCACAGGAGCCAGGATAACGATGATCAGTGTTTCCATGCTGTAACCTGCAGCTTCTCCTTGAAAGGTTTGCCCTTGGAAAAGAGAAGGAAGGGGAAAAGCGTGAAACGAGAGAGAAAAAAGTAAATTTGCAGACTCCCAGAGAAAGTCTTTAAACCCATTGGCACTGACACCAACCCTTACCTGGGTACTCACACAGCGTGACAGAGAGGCCATGCCACAGGCAGGTGTGAGCACACCTGCAGGAGGACGCTCCCTGTGGAACAGCACAGCCCCCAGCTGCACCCAGCCCCTTCCCGCAGGCAGTACCTCCATCCTGACCCCAACCACACCCTGCAACCCCCCCAGTGCCCCAGCCACCGACACCAGTCACCCACGGGCATCAGGGGTGTGCCAGCAGGCCCCAGGGTGGGGAGCGGGGCACGAAGGGCTTGCTGCGCCCGTGAAACCCTTCCTTCAGCCAGCACTGGAGCCACCTCTCTCCCACACAGCAGATCACAGCCAACCCCCTCCTCTCGCTCCAAATGCACTGCTGAAGAACGAAGCTGTCACCTTTGGAAGAGGGCAGCTGCGCAGTGATGTTCATGTTGCACAGGTGGCCCTGGCAGCACTCCACGGCCTGGTTGGGGGACGGAGGCGTTTTGCACGTCATTTTCCGCTGCTCATAGACCTGGAAGCAGCCCTTCTGGTAGACCTTAGCCCCGTCATTAATGCTCAGGGAAGAAAAGCAGCGCTGGCCCTGGCACCGATCGCCGTTCCCACAGGATGTGCCTTCACACACGCATTCGTAGGGGACCATCTTGAGCTTCCGTTCATCATCTGCAAAAGGGACGAGTCGAGGAAAAAACATCATCCTGCTCTTAATAGCTTCAGTTAGAGGTAACCAAATCATAAGACAATAAAAACTGCTCAAGGGAATTGATATTGTTTTCAGGTAGTGATGAAGATCTACTAAGTAGGAGATAACGATTCTAATTCAGCTATTTCATCAGGACAGAAATATGTCACAGCGGACACAAGAGACCTCTCTCAAGTAAATTAAGATTTCAAACTGAGAAAGCCAAGTTACTTCCAGACAGCTTTTATTCAATGGTTTCCAAAGGTGTTTGTGAAGTGGTACACATCTTTCAGGAAATCATCTCTCAAAACAACCAAGAGAACTTCAAACGAACCACTCCTGCCTTTCCATGGCAGTGGAAATACTATTCCCCTTTTTCTGAGGCAAACCTTAAACACACTGCGGATCAGAAAAGCTTCATGTGCACACAGCTGTGTAAACCAGTTACAGAAGTCACTCTGCAAACCCAGTGCCCTCACTGGAGCAATCGCAGAAGAGTCACCAAACACCACACTGGAAACTCTGACCCCACACAACACTCACCTTGCCAGCTCGGAGATGGGAACGCCATCACCATCAGCACAGGGAGAATCATAACTCCATCAACCACCCTGGAGCTGCAGAAAGGAGAGACGTGAGAGTTCTGTGTGCTTCCACTGCTGTCCAAAAATGCACCCGCCCCAAAAGCAGCATTCAGCCATGTCTTCCATCAATTCCTTACACAAAACACAACCCAGCCGACTGGTCTCCCTTTTAACTCTGTCTTGTTTCCTAAATACTTTCCTTCACTTATAAAATCCATGCATTTACTGCAACGTCTTTTGAGATTGACAGAGACATCACAGACAACTACTGTGCAGATACAGAAGCTTGTAGCAGGGAAATTTGAACCCTCCCAGTACCAAGCAGGAATGTAATACAGATGATGCATTCTTTGAACCAGTTATTAAAAAGCTAAACTATTGTGAACTGAGAAGGTGGTCTTTAAAACTGTACTATCTGGGCTTTGAGGGGAACAGAAAACTCAGAACAACTTCCATTAACCGGCAAAACCCATTGCTGGATGGCAAGAAAAAGATCGAGATGTATTTAAGGAAGATGCTACTCTCTGAAGAGTAGTTTCCCAGTTTAAGTTGCTTCTCCAAGGATTTTCCTTTCGATGGCCCAAGTCCATTTCCCTGCTGCTGAAGACAGGTAACTACACCTTGTGCAACAGTTCAGGCTGATTCCAGCATAAAGCAGAGGCACATGTTCCCTCTAAAACAGGAAAAAAGGAGTGAATTTGCCTTTGTATTTCCAATCTCTGCTGTGATACTTGGTCTTTACAAGAAAATAACCGACCACTCTTGACTTTTTACTGTGAAACAAGGCTTCCAAACAGAAACTTTTCAGCAGTTTCTTAGGATTTAACCCAACAGACAGGGCTGGTGACTCAGAATGGTTCGTCTGTCCTGTGCCGGTCAGTTCCTACAGAGACTGTCTGGCATAGTCACATGGAACAAAATTCCAGTCCAAAGCAGCAGCAAGCAGTAGGTGCAAACCAAAGCTCTCCTTGACAAGCCACTGAGCCATTACCGTGCTCCTTACATGCAGGTATTTGTCTTCATTTTTCAGATTTAATTCTAATTGAAGCACATGAAAATTGAGAATAATTCTGATATTCCCATTTTCCTTTCAGTTCTGTTCTGCTGTGCCTTTTCAAATTATGAGCACTTCTAAAGTGCTCAGTGATGAAAGCCAAGCCATTACTTCTGTATTTATTTCCAGACATGGATTTGTTTTCAGTAATTGATTCGTCATCAGTTAAAATGATCATAAATTTCTGACCCAAGTATTCAGTTTTTGCCTTCACAGAAAGGCCCAGGCAGCGCTGACTGCCTCACCTTCCAGAGCAACACTCTCCCTTCCAAAGACCCTTTCCCCGAGGAAGCTTGTCCCTGATACACCCCAAGGCATCCGTAACACCTGCCGATATTTAACCTCAGCAATCGTGCTGGAAACACGATCAAACCGAGTTAAACAGCACCAGCAGGGAGCAACCCACACAGGAAGTTCAAAGCAGAGGAGAGCCATCCCAAGGAACCACCAGTGGCCTAATGCTCCAGATCAGCTCCAAGGGGTCCCAAGGCAGAGGAGGCTGCAGCAGCCCTGGCCCTGCGCCTGCTCACTCAGCAAGCGCAGCCCAAGGTGGCTCCTGGGACCTGCCCTCCTCCTTTGCACACACACGGGCACTCCAGAGAGCCAAAGCCAGCCCAGGGGCCAGGACCTGCCCTCCTCCTTTGCACACACACTGGCACTCCAGAGAGCCAAAGCCAGCCCAGGGGCCAGGACCTGCCCTCCTCCTTTGCACACACACTGGCACTCCAGAGAGCCAAAGCCAGCCCAGGGGCTCCTGGGACCTGCCCTCCTCCTTTGCACACACACGGGCACTCCAGAGAGCCAAAGCCAGCCCAGGGGCCAGGACCTGCCCTCCTCCTTTGCACACACATGGGCACTCCAGAGAGCCAAAGCTAGCCCAGGGGCTGGGACCTGCCCTCCTCCTTTGCACAGACACTGGCACTGCAGAGAGCCAAAGCCAGCCCAGGGGCTGGGACCTGCCCTCCTCCTTTGCACACACACGGGCACTCCAGAGAGCCAAAGCCAGCCCAGGTATCCAGGACCTGCCCTCCTCCTTTGCACAGACACTGGCACTGCAGAGAGCCAAAGCCAGCCCAGGGGCTGTGTGGATGGGAGAGGGGAGGGCGCTCCAGGGGATCCCGGCAGGGACAGGTCCCCCAGGAGAGCCCTTCCGACAGCGGGGACATCCAGCTCAAGGAAAAGGCGCTTTAGAAAGACAAAAACTGAGTTTAACACTGCTGGGCAGGTTCAGAGGTTAACCAGCAGCACCAGCTGCTGCTCAGGCACAGCCAGGTCTTCCACAGTAACTCAGGGCTGCAGCCTCTGGGCCCAGTTAAAACCAGTATGGGTTGTTTTGCACTGGTGGGAGCTGTCCCACCTCTGCAACACGTGGGGTGGCCCTGAGACCCCCACGCCGTGACCCCACCAGGGCATCCTCCCTTGGCCATTCCAGCCCTTCTGCTGCCAGACCTGGCTGAGGGAGAGCAGCGGGGCCCTGAGCCAGCCCAGCTCCGCTCTGCTCTGCCAGGAAAGGAGGCTGAGCACACCAGCCAGGAGATGGCTGCAGTGTGGGACTGGAGAAGTACACGCCAGCCCAAACACCAGGAAAACTCTGCCAGTTGCATGTGCTTATCTGGTATCTTTTCAAGTTGTTTATTTGAGTCCCCAAAAACAAAGAAACAAATATACACAAGTATGTTTGTACACACAAGCCCCTGCCCTGTACTTCTCAGGATGACGATGGAAATCAGAGCCATGCCCCCAAAGAGGCAAACAAACCGAACTGGACTTTTAACAGATTTCATGCATTTCGCAGCATGTGTGGTCCTCCCAAGGAAAAAAAAAGCCCAATACTTCACTCTAAACTCTGCTTCTATGAAGCTGTTCTTGCAGCCGTTCATATTCCCAAAAGCCTCAAGGAACATCTCGTCTGCCTTTGCTGAGAAGCTGTGCACATCTGCAGCAGCCTGTAGCACGCCCACCCCGCGTCCTCAGCACCAAACCAAAGGCTGCCCCACGTCTGTGCAGCCCAGGACACTCTGGGGCTGTTGGCAGGGGGCTCCCAGCCCTCGGCACGGCCCAGCCACACCACCTCGACCGGGGCAGCTGCCCTGGGACACCGCAGGAGGGAGGGAGCTGGGACGGAGGCTCTGACCTTTACAAAATACTCATTTTCCCTCAAAAATTATTTGAAAGCATGAGTTCAAAGGTGTTGTTTCCACTGCTTAAAAAAAAAAAAAAAATCACTTTTTCAAAGCAATTAATGCACATACATAAGCACCAAAGTCTAGTGACACCAGCAAGCACACCCCTTCACCCCTTCCAGTTACTGCTTGTTTAGAGAGAAAGAAAATATACATTTCAATACAAGGAACAAAACATTTCGTAAATCCCCACAGAAAATTGCTGTGGATTTAAAGATCCATGAGACATCCAGTTACTATCTGGTGTCTGAATTCACAAGAACTTTCTTCCCAAGGGAAGGGTCGGGATTTAACCCAGACAAATAAAGAGGAATTAACACACAACCAGCAAAAATACACAAAAGGTATTTTTCTTTTCTAAAAAAGGTATTTTCCTTTCTAAACACAAGACCTTTGCCGTGCGATTGGAGCTGCTGGCCATGCCCTACGGAACCGCAGCACAGCGGCAAGAGCCACTAGAGGGCCTTGGGAACACGGGCAGGGATCCCAGCGCTCGGGATGCGGGGAGCCAGCGATCCCAGAGCTCCACAACGAGCTCCACACACAGGGATGGAGGTGCCAGCAGTCCCTGACACTCCCCACACACAGGGATGGAGGTGCCAGCAGTCCCTGACACACCTCACACACAGGGATGGAGGTGCCAGCATCCCTGACACTCCCCACACACAGGGATGGAAGTGCCAGCAGTCCCTGACACACCCCACACACAGGGATGGAGGTGCCAGCAATCCCTGACACTCCCCACACACAGGGATGGAGGTGCCAGCAATCCCTGACACACCCCACACACAGGGATGGAGGTGCCAGCAATCCCTGACACACCTCACACACAGGGATGGAGGTGCCAGCAATCCCTGACACACCTCACACACAGGGATACAGGGACCCAGCGATCCCTGACACACCCCACACACAGGGATGGAGGTGCCAGCAATCCCTGACACACCCCACACACAGGGATGGAGGTGCCAGCAGTCCCTGACACACCTCACACACAGGGATACAGGGACCCAGCAATCCCTGACACACCCCACACACAGGGATGGAGGTGCCAGCAATCCCTGACACTCCCCACACACAGGGATGGAGGTGCCAGCAATCCCTGACACACCCCACACACAGGGATGGAGGTGCCAGCAATCCCTGACACTCCCCACACACAGGGATGGAGGTGCCAGCAATCCCTGACACACCCCACACACAGGGATGGAGGTGCCAGCAATCCCTGACACACCCCACACACAGGGATGGAGGTGCCAGCAATCCCTGACACTCCCCACACACAGGGATGGAGGTGCCAGCAGTCCCTGACACACCTCACACACAGGGATGGAGGTGCCAGCAATCCCTGACACACCCCACACACAGGGATGGAGGTGCCAGCAATCCCTGACACACCTCACACACAGGGATACAGGGACCCAGCGATCCCTGACACACCCCACACACAGGGATGGAGGTGCCAGCATCCCTGACACTAACCACACACAGGGATGGAGGTGCCAGCATCCCTGACACACCCCACACACAGGGATGGAGGTGCCAGCAGTCCCTGACACTCCCCACACACAGGGATACAGGGACCCAGCGATCCCAGAGCTCCACAACGTGCTCCACACACAGGGATGGAGGTGCCAGCAATCCCTGACACACCCCACACACAGGGATGGAGGTGCCAGCAATCCCTGACACACCCCACACACAGGGATGGAGGTGCCAGCAATCCCTGACACACCTCACACACAGGGATGGAGGTGTCAGCAATCCCTGACACTCCACACAAACAGGGATACAGGGACCCAGCGATCCCTGACACACCCCACACACAGGGATACAGGGATCCCATGGATCCCAGTGCCCTGTGCCACACCCCATACCCACAGAGGCAGGGATCCCATGGACCCCAGTGCCCTGCGCCACATTCCATACCCACAGAGGCAGGGATCCCATGGATCCCAGCATCCCATGCCACACTCTAGATGCAGAAGTACTGGACACCACAGGGCCGAGCTGGAGGCAGGACACTGTGTCTGAGTTTCAGCCACATACAGGGAAAAGTGGATCATTTGGGTGTAACCTCCTCCTGCAAAAGCACATTATCATTGGAAACCAGAACTTGCTATCAATGGAAAAGTCTCTTTCAAAGTGGCAGCTCCCAGATTTGCAAACAAACCTGCCATGCACTGCAGGCAAGGAAGGGACCCTGGCTCCTGGGCAGGCCAGCACCTGTTCCAAGGCCAGCTTTGGATTCTAAGGAGTCCTTTAAACTGGCTTTGGAAGCCCAAATGAACAATAAGCCAAGCGCGAGGCAGATCAAACACTTGGTAAAGACACCCAACATAACACAGGCACACAAGCTGTAACAGAGTCAATAGAGTACGTATGGTTTGCAGTCATAAAGTCCCAACACTGCAAAACCCACCCTGAAACCCCAGTGCCTGTTCCACTTTCACAGCTGACAGTGCTCTCTCCTTTCTTCCTAGGAAAGTTGTGTTCTGCCAAATCATTCCTGTATGGCCTGACAGCAATGTGGGGTGAAGTTCTGTACTGGGACTGTCAGGACAGCATCTGCAAGAAGCCACAGGGGAGAGAAGAACCAGTTGAGACAACACAAACATCACAAGGACCTCTGCAGGCCGGGCTGTTGGGAAATGGCCTTCAGTCCCCAGTGCCACCACCGAGCACAGACTGTGGCAGACAGAGTGAGCCCATTACTGCAGAAACTTCGGGCTGCATTTCATCTCCATATGACACAGACATGGGAACATGAACCACGAGAGCAGCTCAGACTTTCCGGCTGAGATCAGAAGCACCCAGATATCGCTGACAGTCCCAGTGGCGCCCTGCCAAGAGCCCAAGGGCTGTACATATTTTGCATGTACCTCACCAGATTCCTATCAAAAGAAAACATCCATAATACTGGGTCACAGTTGTGCCATCCACAACGGCAACACACGAGCTGAACTCATCCACAGCTGTGCCTTCAGAAGGAGAAATGTGCATTTAAAAGCAATAATTCACAGCTTTCTCTTTAACTGAAGCTCACACAAAGGAGGTGCAACCCCCAAGCAGCCCCACAAAGGCATTCCCTGCGTCAGAGAGCGACAACCTTGGGCAGTCCTTTCTTATGGTCTAAACTCGGTTGCCAGAATTCAGAAGATGGAAGCCAGCCACCAAGTCCATTTGGTACCCACCTGCAAATGCACAAGGCACAAGACACACTTTGCAGCTCCAAAAATGTGTCAAAGTGCCACCCTGAAAGACAAAATGTCTCAGATTCAAGTGACCGCAAACACAGAAAGAGTGAAGGATGGGACACTGGTTCTTCTGTACAAAGCAAAATCACAGCACTACTGTGCAAGAATATAGCCGCCACAAGAAAGGCAACTGCACAGTGTAAAGTGTCCTGGAAGATTCTCCCTATCAGTAACGGTAACATCTCACAAAGAGCCAATCCCTTGGTTCTTAAAAGAAAAGGAAAAGGTAGCAAAGCATGAGTGTTATATAAAAATAAATACGGCCTGCTCCCAGGGAACAGGACAAGAGGAAATAGCATCAAGCTGTACCAGGGGAGGTTCAGGTTGCATACTGGGGAAAAATCCTTCATGGAAAGGGTTGTCCAGCCTTGGCAAAGGCTGCCTGGCATTGTCCAGGGCACTGGTGGCGTTCCCATCCCTGGAGGGATTTAGAAGTTGTGCAGATGTGGCACATTGGGTTAGTGGTGGCCTTGGCACCGCTGGGAGAATGGTTTGACTTGATGACCTTAGAGGGCTTTTCCAAACAAACCATTCAGTGACTCCACGTGGGCAGCAGAACCTCCCTGCGGCTGGAGGCAGGACACAGAAGGCACTGGCCCCAGAGTAAAAGCTCAGGCTGTGTGTGGCTATTGCATCAGCTCAGGGGTCTTAGGCAACACACTGAGGGACTGCTTACTCAAACAACAAAGCAAGCACAGACACTTTTAAATGGATCTGCAACTTCCCAGTGCCTTTGAAGACACGTATGTATCTTTCCATATCATTTGTTGCCTTGCGGGGTAAATAAATTCACCGGGAGGCAGCTAGGAAGGATTAGCATTGCCCCACGGAACAGCTTCCCCTGCAGAGCCTGCACACACCAGCACTGCTTAAAGCCCTCATTCACAAAGTCACTGTCTGTGGTTCAGTGACCATGGCACTGCTGGGAGCGCCTGGACAGGGAGGTGTGCGGGGAAGCAGCACACGGTGAACACACAGGGGTCTGCAGGCCCATGAACGGATGCTCTGGGGAACGCTCAGGGTCAGGTCTCACCTCACACCACCGAGGCACAGCACAGGTATCTGCTCAAGACACTCAGACACACAGGAGTTACTGTGGCCTCTCACACATTTCACATAAAAACAAGGGTGTTCATTGATTATGCTGCACGTGTACACGAATTCTTACATGGCACACAGACACTCCCACCAGAGGGGAGCACTGCATTTATAACTACCATGAAAAGGGCTCCATGGCACAGCTGCAAAGCTCCTCAGACACTTCCCCTGTTAGACACAAGTCACAGCCATAGACACCTTGAATACCACTCTGCCAAGGCAATTCTAGAGGCCCACAAAGTGAGGAAAATCCCCATGCAAGTCTAGTGCCTTCATCTGCGCTGAGGCCTTGGGCTTAGGAGGCAAGGAGAGCAGCCCTGCACATCCTGCTGCCAGACTGCCACACTTCTCCCCCTGGAACGCTTCTCTCTCCAAAGACAGTAGGCTCTCACATCTCAGCACAAAACTGCCAATGAAGACACAAACTCTATCCAAACAGAGCACCTGGATTTATCCAGCAGCTGTGATTAAGTCCCAAAACACAAATATTTTCAACTGAGAGATTATCGGGAATTGTCTGTAAAAGCTGTTTCTGAACAGTTTCAGTAAAAAGCATTAAAATAGCCACACAAACCTAAAAATGCACCCAGCAACAGCGACTTACTTTCAACATACTCAAAGCCTACCTCTCCCAGCCTTGGCCTGCTTTCCTCCAGCCAGCCAGCGTGTTTATTCCAGATGTTATCGGCGCAGTGCGCGATGAAGGAGCCCAGGCAGGAACACAACCGCAGGCGTTTCGGGATTGCCCGTCACACACTGCCCCCGCTGTATCCTGGTCTGCCCTGACAGGGGAAAACCAGGCACACACAGCCCCGTGTGCACAGCACCAGCCAGAGCCACCAGGATACGGCTCTGCCCCCAAAGCCACCGGCCCCAGGGAAAACACAGCGCCAGCCGCCGGGACACCCGCAGGGGCTGCAGCACCCCCTGCTCTCCAAACAAACATCCCTCTGCACCCCCTGCTCTCCAAACAAACATCCCTCTGCCGCGGAGCTGCGTTATCATCTCAACGAGAAACTGAGACAGTTGAACTCACAGTCTAAATGAGATCACTGACTGCTAATCGCTTTCAAATGCTTTTTAGTAACTAGTTAAATATTACATAGCTCGCCTGTTCCGAGTTTCTGCAGAACACTCCAGCCAACCAAAACAAACATTTCCAAAAACAAATCTTTGGCTTGGTTATCACCAACAAAAGTCCTATTTTTCCCTTAAAAAAAAAAAAAAATTCCCCCTGTTTTTCTTCACACAAATTTTAAATACTCATTTCTTTATTCAGGGTTGCAAAGAAGCCTGGGTCTGATGATGTGCACAGCTTTTAGAGACCATGTCTCACTGGGGCACACCCTGCTGCAAGATAACAATGATGTCCTCTAGTTCCTACAAATGCATTAATTAAGCAGCATCTCCCTACAGTCTCAGTGTGTTTTCACACATGCAGGGACCTAGAGAGGTGCAAATGCTTTTTATTCGAAGTCCCTGACGCTATCAGGCCAGATCACTCAGAGCCAAACTGAGTGAGGCAAGGCTGCTGGAAGCACTCTCCAGGTGACCCCTCAGCTGTGTTGATATTTCACTCCAGTGAGGACCCTCATTTGCACATCAGTAATCCCAGCGAGATTTTGCAGATTTACCCTGGATAAACCTGAACCTCCAGAGTTATTTTCACAGGGTCATCACTCCAAGAATATTTTGCTTCTGCCGTTTAGTCTAAGCATCCTACCCTGAATGCAGTTTGGGGTATTTTGATAAAAATTACACTAAGAAACCTTTTTTTTTTTTTAATCCATTTCATTGCATTGTCAGAATAATACTATGGCAGCATGACACAGCAAACACAGCCACTAGTTAAAATAGAACAATCAAAGCTGGAAATGCTATAAATGTATATGGGGAGTTTTGTGTATATATATAAATCTATAAACCTGAGCAGGACAGGAGCAGGAGAGACACGAAGGAACAGAGGACTGTGGCAGGGGTACCAAAGAGAGACAGGAGAGCCTGGCTTCACACCTCCAGCTCACTGCTGAGGGATGACGCTGGGACTAGAGCAGCATTCTTCTGGAGCGATGGGCTGCTACAAAGTCAGAAAGGTTAAGGGACATGGAAAAGTCAGGTGTTCATTCACCACTCCACTTACTGCTTTAACTGCTCCTAGCCTCAGCCAGCCAAAGAAAATTAACCAACATTTATAGAGCAATCGGACTGAGAACAGCAGTTCCTGACACTCCGTAGGCACAAGTCATGAAACAGCATTTCCTCTGCAGGAGCAGAGCATTTCATTAACTATTACTCTGGAGTCCAGAAAACAGAATGCAGTTAGCTATCCCAAGAAGGAAACACCCTGCTGCATGAGAAAGTCAAATCTTCAGAGATTATACTAGACCACCCCAGAATTTTAGCAGTACTGTTCTACAGTTTGGTCTTGCCTGTTTGGACAGGCCAGAGCCACATTATTCTGTTCTTAAACCCAAGATACAAACAAAGCAGGTGCTATTCCTGCCCTGGTGCTCCACAGCCTCGTGACTCCCACTAGCAACACTGTGGAAATGGGACACCCCTGAAATCCAGGAACACTGAGGGGCACTCATCCTTAAGGAAAATGCAACCCAAAGCTGACTTGAAGAAGTCAGTAAGGTGAAGACCAGCTCAGGCTTTTCTGCATCCTTGAACCCTCCAGTGGTATTTCTGCTCTTCCCACATCAGCAACATTAACCTCAGTGCTGCAGTTCACAGCTTCACCCTGTTCTCTCCCTCCACCATGATCCTCTCCCTCCAAGCATCCTGCAAGTTGTCCCCCTTTCTCACCTGAGGCTTTGTAAGGTACCACAGCCTCCACCGTAGGTCTCTGTTCTGCCCATATCTTTCCTGTGGCAGTCTCACCTGGGACACTGATCCATCTAACATTCAAGCTTGTGTCCTAAAACAGCTTGAGAACATTACAAATCCCTTTGTCCTGGCGTTCCTCAGTTGCTGTTACAGCTGTGTCTACTTTGAGGCAAGCGCTTGTGTCCCCCCTGTACAGGGGCTACCATTACAGTCCCAACCAACGTCCATTGCTGTCTGCTCTGCACCCCTCAGTCCAAACTTCAGGCACCTCTCCAAACACCAGATGTGTCCCAATTATACACAATTCTGACACTTCTTACCAGAGCTGTGTCAAGTATTCCCTCTCCACCTCTTTAGCTGCATGCTGCCAAGCTCACACATCTCACATGGCTTTGCCAAACCCGACTGTACCTGCACATCTTCAGAAAACCACTCATACAGACTTTTGGTTTACAGGTTTAATTGCTGCTGCAGAAGCCAAAAGCAGCCAGTCTCATCCCTATTTAACAGGTAAATTCCCGTGGCTGACCTCACACGCACCCAGCTGCAGACGTGAAGCACAATGAAAGCTAAAGCTCTCTCGGGACCAGTCTGTCTTTGGAACTCTGCACAGACTGCCCACGAGCAACACACCTCTGAGCAGCTGGGAACAAGGCCACACTCACAACTCCAGTGAGCTTACGACACGTTTCCACTGGCCATTGCCAACATCTCTGCCACGCTGTGACTGTAACACACTGAGGCCAGCGAGTCAAGGACCACCTTCACCAGCCGCTCCTGAACACAGTAAGCACCCAGATACGCTTCGGGTCAACAGCCCTCCTCCCTCATGGGTGATGGAGAGAGAGATCATCCTGAACAGGACACAAGGCAGCACTTGCTCACACAGAGCAGGAGACCATTCCACTCCTTCCAACAACATCAAACCATTTTCCTCAGAGGAAAACTCAAGTTAAAGGAGTGAATGTACTGCCCACAAATAACCTGCTATACAAACTGTTCCTACAAAGAGTCAAAAGGCACTAAAGCACTGTGAGAGGCACGAGGAAATAAATTTTGGTTACTCTGGATAGTAACTGTCATCAACCTGTCAGCAAGATAATGCTGAAGGAAAGGTCCAACAGCCAGTATAAAAAGGTTTCCATGCCCCTACCACTCACTGCTCAGTGAAAATGGAAAGCCGGGTTGGTCAACAAGGTGAGATCTGACTTCACAGATTCACTTCAGCTTCAGCATTTTCACTCACCTTCTGGCCACAAGACAGACTCTTCTAGGTTTCATGCTCCAAAACTTTCCACAAAAAAAAAAAAAAAAAAAAAAAAAAAAAAAAAAAAAAAAAAAAAACACCACAACCACGCAGTGCCAAAGCCCTACCCGATGTTTTTACCAGCTTGGGTCTAATTGTGAGTGCTCTAAAGTTAGCAGGAACACAGCTGCAGAGAGAAAGCAGAAGCTGTCATGTCTGCCTGTGAGCATTCAATTAGGCCAGGAATCATCTGAACTTCAGCTGGACTAGACACTAAGAAAACCACAATAAAATGGACTGAGGCATCCAAAATTATTCTCAGAAAATAGGCCAGACCGGGCATGAAAACATCTGGGCTTGGCTTGAGTCATGAACCACATGAGCAAGACACCCCAGCGCTGCCTGCGGGCCCAAGTGAGGAATGTGAGCAGCACAAAGGTAGGCAGCAGCAGTCTCCCACACCCAGATTCCCTTTCTGCATCTTCCTCCACCCAGCACGCAGCAGGCCCTTTATTCTGACGTCTTGCACATCCCAGCCCAACAGGATTTCTAAGGATGGTATTTCTGGGGTGTCAGGTAATGCATCCATGATCACAACTGGTCAGCCGGCCAGCTCCAGACACAGACTCGCACTTCTGAGACACAAACAAGGCCAGAAAGGGTTAAACCATTCCAGTCCTGGCCTATGCTGATACACATGTCCCGCTACACACGCTCCAAGGATCCTTTATTCTGCCACACCAACACACGGCAGCTCCCCTCCCTCCCTCGTTCCAACAACTTACACAAACCGATGAGGACAAGTTTATCCCAACTCTAAGCAGCAAACAGCCCAAGACTTCAGACACCAGAAGGACTGCAGCAGCTCAGCTGCTCGGTTCCTCAGGTGAGCCAGTGTCAGCACTATTCCCTCTCAGCTTGGCAGTGTTAAGGCCAGTGAACTGAGCATTCTCACCAGAACTGCTCTCCCAGGCCACAAAGCCCCGAGGGCTCCTCTGCGCCACAGTGGGAAAGACAGGCGTGGGGATGGGCCATTGACCAGGAACTGCTACTTCCTAGACTCAGTAATGAAAGAGGGAAAAAAGGAAAGATTAAGGAGGAAGTCAACGGAACTTCAGCGATTAATTAAAAATAATTTGCTCATACATTTTAGAAATAAGCCTGACAGGACAAACGGGTATGAAATAGACACAGGACACAGTATATTTATGTATTTAATATAACAGGGAAAATAGATAGATTATTATACAGATAACCTATGGGCTAATCCAGGAAATCCCTTTTCTGGCCACCACATGTACTCCTACCATGCATTTCAGCACTCTTACCTCAGAGTGGATTCCCTTGGTCCCCTCACTGGAAGGTGCTACCACATATGGCTCCAAGCTGCCCAGAAGAGGCTGAGAACTTGATGCCCAGGTTTCAGGATGGAGCACATTTGCCATAGACCAGGAACAGAGCTTGCAACACAGTCTCCTCCAGAAGAAATCCAGCACACACATGCCCAAATCCCTCTACAACTCAGCAAACGGAGCTCCTGGCAGGGACAAGCTCCAAAAACTCCACTGGTGTTCCAAGACGGAGCCACAGAGCCACCTGACCCCAAAGGCACGTCTGACCGACAGCCCTTCACCTCGGCTCTGCATCCCCCAAAACAGAGGCAGCTGCTGAGGGCAAGCAGGACGCCAAGAGGGGTAAGAATTACCTTTTAACAGGAAGCGGGGGGGTTGCACACCCGAAGCAAGTCAGCGGTCAGCGTCACAGTGGTGGCCCCAGCCCGGCTGCTGTCGGTGCCCACGGCTGGCACAGGGCACTGCCAGCCCAGAACTGCTTTCCAGGGACAGCACCCTGGCTCTTCAGCAGTGCATACACCATTAAAGGAGGCTTTATCTCTCCCTTTTCCTGTCAGCTCAGATCCAGACAGGCTGACTCTGTTAACATTAGAATGCTTATTTTTCCCCTATCCGCTATCTCCAAGCCAAAACAACATCTGGAACTTCAGCCTGCCATACAAAGAGACACAGATTATAACTGGAAAAAGCTACACATCAGCTTCCCAAGCTTTACACATTTTTGCTTTTATCTGAACTTCCCACACGTACCTTCCAAAACAGCTCCACAGGGAGAAGAACTGAGCCCTTCACAGAGACTCCCAAACACAATGTAATGCCCCTTCCATTTCAGAATAACCTCAAATGATTATCAGAAAAATAACAAGAGCAAAACCGATAGGAAAGTTGAGAGTAAGAATTTACCATCTGCTCCTTACACAAAAGAGAGGTGACATACCAGTGACCTAGAAAAGGAAATTAAACAAAGAATATTACTGGTGTGTGTTACTTGATAAAGTAATGGAAGAAAAACCTGGCGCCATTTCAGACTACATAAAGGTCCTACTTTAACAGACAGCTGTCTCCAGTGTCATTTAAGTGTGCTTTTTGCTTAGATCATGGTCAATGAATCATGAAAATCAATACAGACGGAAAACATAAAACCACGCTGCAGACAGGCTCAGCAGCGGAGCGTGTACCAACTAGCACCAGCCTCGGCTGGAGAGAGACATGCCAAATAAACACAGACTAGTTTTTCCAATAACATTTATTTAACTCTTAGTAGTTAATTAACAGAAGTCATGACTACTGGTTATTTTCTAACCAGCCACCCCACTGCAGTTACGCTCGCAGCACCCAGGCTCTCCCGGCCTCACCCGGAGCTGCTCCCAGCCCAGCTGGGCGCGCAGGGACAGCAGGGCCAGGCGACGGGGCCGGGGTGTTCTCCAGAGGGGGCCAGCTCCAGTCCCAGAGCACCCAGCACATGGAGCTGCCTGCCAAGGCCAGACGGGGTGCTGGGACAGCCCTTCCCCAAGGCCACTGCTAAGCAACAAATGCTCTCAGAGCAGGAATTTTCATTTCCCAGCCCCTCTGGACGAGTCACCCCACTGCTGGTCCCGGGCTGCAGGAAGCTGCCACGCTGCTGCCAATCGCAGCATTATTTTCAGCTGACAATCATGTAAAACCAATTTGAATGGCCAAAGCAGAATGAAGTATATGTTTTCAGGAACAAACAAAACAAGTGTCACGGGTTTCTGTGCCTAGCATCAGAGTTTTAACATAACACAGAGTGGAACCCAATTAAAATAGTTCTCGTTGAACGGAATCGGCCGTGTTGCAAGTGGAAGGACAGAGAGCCAACCCCCAGATTGTCCCAATGCTTTGACAGTCTCATAGCAATGACCATCAGTTCAAACACACAGCTCACGCCAACTCCAGCGAAGCAACAGCAGCATAAGCGCAAAATGGTAATTTGCTGCTGAATACAGATAGAAACTCTATGCAACACTCAGGAATTAGTCATGTTTTAACAGATTTTTGCTTTGCACCCAGCTGTTGCCTGTTCACAAGGCACCTACTCACGTATTAGCTGTTTCCCCTCTGAAAAGCAGGATTAACTCACAGCAATGACACTTGGCCCACCCAGCCCCTGTGCCCGTGGGTCCCCAGCCTGCCCTGCAGCAGCCAGGAACTCCAAAGGAAGCTGAGCACTGCCAGCAAACAAGCAGATCTGAGCTGAATAAATGAAGTCTATCAATGCTTTTAATACAGTATTTTTCTGACAGTAGGCTGAACAAACCAGGAATTACTAAATCATCTCCAAAACCCCCAGAACTGACTGAATAATATGAACTCAATTGACAGTGTGAGCTTGAAAAACAGAAGTCACCCCTACTGATCTGCATGGCCCTTTGTCTGGGAACATTCACCACAAACACGGACAAGACTGAGTTCCTTTGTACCAGAGCTTTGCACAGACGTGTCCCACTGTGGTCTGATGGCAAGGACTTCCTGCATGTCCCTCTCACCATTTTCAGGACACATCATCTAACATTCCTCATGGCTTCCCAGAGCAACGATAATCACAACCTGGGCTAGCAGAGTTTCAAGCTAAAACCAGTGAGTCGCTATTGTATGAACTTGGTTGTCGGTAGGGTTTATTCCTCATGAAGACACATTTATGCAGTCAAACAAAATCCGCCCTGCCTAGGGTTTCCCTGAATTCCTAGAGCATTGCAGCAGCATTCCCCCAATACCCATTCCATGAGCATGCAGGAAACTTAACTGTAGCTACCTACACAAGTTACATGACAAAGCTACTTAGCCAAGCAAAGCACTTTGATTTTGTCTCTTTTTCTGTTCCCACTCTTAATGCCATGATCATCTGCACTCACTCCAAGCTCCTCAAAGTGATCGTTTGGGGGAGACAAGGGTTGCTGGACACCAGTTAACACTGATCTACGGTACAAACACTCTGCTGCAAGAAACCCTACTACTAACAACTGAGCTTTAGCTAGGAGCCCTGCTAAGAGATGACTCCTCACCCACAGCTGCTCGGAGACGCACCTATTTTTGGAGCTGCAACTGTACATAACCTCCTCCAGCAGCAATAAACCCCACATGTCCCTGCAGCACTCAGTGCTGTGCTCCCTGCTCTGGAGTCCTGCCCCTGTCCCACCTCCGTACACCCCGAGGCAGACAGGCTCCTCTCAGCACCACAGGTAAGCCTGGAGCACAGGGCAGCTCCTGTCTGCAAGCTGCTGGGAACAAACTCCAAGCAGAGTATTTGACCATATCAACACAGCCTCAGCTCACCTGCCACCAGATGAGGAGGAGAGGGCGGGAGATGTTTGAACAGCTCTGCTGTCACCCATGCAAAGGCCTGAGATGTCACTGCACCACGACAGAGGTACCAGCAACACCAGCTCGGAGCAGGGAGAACAAGCCACAAAACAAACCCAAAAACGCTGAGTTCCCACAGCAGGGCTGCAGAGAAATCAAACAGCTTCAAAATAATTCTGTGGTAAACTTCCCAGGGGCAGACTTGCCAAACTTGCAATTCTAGGGAGGGCTGGACAAGCCAGAGCTCTCTGCAGGTCTGCACGGCTCCCTGGGAGAAAGCAAGCCCTGGCCACCCGAAAATCCAGCCAGGCTGCACAAGCTGCTCCCAGCAAGGAACACCACACTGACCGACTCCAGCACTGCCTGGAGTACTGCACTCCACTCGAGCGGGGACATACTCAGGACGGAACTTTCTTTGGACTACAACCAGGAAAAAAAACACCCACAGAAATGAAAAATAAACCCAATTGAGTAATTGTGTGAGCATACTGATTCAAAACTCAAGGTTTAAAACAAACAAAACAAAAAATCCCCCCAAAACCCACGCACTTGGAATTTTACCTGATTTTACCTGAAATTTTCAAAATAGCATCTTACATTTGTATGGGTGGAATATTCATTTCAGGTCTTGGTGTGTATTTAAATGCTTCCAAGTTGATCAAGGAAGCTGAATACAATTTAAATAACCAATTTTAGATCTGATTTTGTACTTTTGTTCTTTTTTAAATTGCTGTTGAGGACAAACGAACATCTTGTTAAGACTAACTAAATACAATCTTTAAAGACCATTTCCCTCTCCATCCCTCTACTCTGACACCCAGAAACTCAGGTCCCCATTCCTTACGGGAAAGGATACGTTTGTTTCGATTATTCACTCTTACAAGTACAATATTTTAAAGTTTATTTTTAATCGGAAAACAGGCTTACGGTGGCCTGACTGTGTTAACCATACAAGAAAAATTATCAAGGCCCTTTGCCAGTAAGGGCCCCCTACCAGCCCAAGGACACGGGACCTGCTGCCCCCGAGCTGAGCTGACCTAAGGCAGCCAGGTGAGCTTGTCCGGGCTCCCCGGGCAGGGCAGACAGGACCACCCTACATCCCAGCTCACAGATCAGCTCTGCTGCTTTTGGGAGTCCCTGTGCATGGCCTCACCAGCCTACACACTACCATGAGAGTGTGGAAGATCTGAAACACTTTAAAAATCTGACGTCCTGGACTGGGAGGGGGTGTTTAATCACCTTTAAACCCTCCTCACGATGCAGCTGCGCTGAGCATTTAACAAACTTTATTTAGCATTTACTGTGGGATTTTACAAAACACAAGTAAACAAAAACACAAATTAAATTAAAACCCAAAACAGTTCAGCCATTTAAAGTAATTTTAACTTTTATACTCCAGATGCACAACCCTGAAGGTGCCGCCTATTTCTGCACGACCTTCAGGGGAGGGTCAGCTCAGCAATGAAAATCTCATGAGTTCCTCAAATCTTTCCAAAAAGGTCCAAGTTTTAGCTTGCTAGTTCTTAATTCAAAATAAAATCAGGCTTTTTTTTTTTTTTTTTTGCACATTTTACATGCAAAATATTTACTATGTTCCTTTACTTTAACAGTAATTTTAAATTACTTTAACAGAAAAGACATGTTCTTTGTGGGTTTTTTTGTTTGTTTTGTAAGAGAGTAGCTTTTCAAGATCAGAGGATCAACAGAATCTCCCTTTCAGATCAGATACTCAAATATTTCCTTGGTGTCTCAGGAAACTGACCAACTATCCCACCAGAAAACCCACCTTCATGCTCATCTCTAACTCATATTGGCCATACAAGTCTGTTTCCTCTGGCCTCGGTTTGCTTCTTGACACAGTAGCTACTGGGGCCTCTTGACCCATAGTTATCTCCCAAAAAGAAGGTAACACATTAAGCACTTTTTTCCTTCAGCTGTGGTCCTAAGAATAATTCGGGTAAAATCTGCAAGCTGCACCAAGCTGTCAGCTAACACACCTACAGACATCCTTCAAACAACTATGGCATGCAAGTGCTTTTGGCTTGTCCAACATTCATTTTTTAATTAATATGCCTTTATGAACTCAAGTTCAGAAGAATCCCTCTTTCACATACAACCAAACACATCTGTGGGACTGAAACAAGATCAATCATGTCAAAAAAGCCCTAAGATTTTTGGAAGAATATTTCAGAACTTTGAGAAAAAATCCCCCACATTTGGTATCCTTTCCCACTGTTGGCACAGCAGCTCCTCAGAGACTCCATCTACTACAGCCTCTGGATCACCGCTGTTTGTGGCTTTGGTTTGGGTTCACTTGCCTTGGTGCTCACAGCGGCCAGAACATTTCAGAACAAACCTTTTCTGCTGGGTGAGCCCTGCTCCTGAGGGGAACCCCGAGGGGGTCCCAGCCAGAGCAGCCCAACAAAGGGCTGCGTTCTCCAGCCCCCACAGCCAGGAGCAGAGCCCTTGCGCTGCCTACCAAGGAAAAGCTGTAAAAGCCACAGCCCTCACCTCTGAGACGCCACGTGCGCCCGGGAACTTCTCTGGCAAGGCCGCCCCAAGCCAGACACAGCAGTCCTTTGCCATCGTATTTGTGCTGACCTGCCACCGAGGACCTTACCGCAACGCCAGGGCACCGCAGCGACCAGCGAGCTGCGGTCACCAGAGCAGGGCAGCCCAGGCCAGACCCCAGTGACTGTTCCAGCCGCTGCTTCAGCCACGCTCCCTGAACGAGAACCACGTGCAGAGGTGAAAGCACCGGCTGTCAGCTGACAAGCAGTTACTTACTTTGTTAGAGACCCTTGGCCACATGCCTAGCCTTTGCCATTCCCTCCCCTGACAGTCCCAAGTCCCACAAAGCGTTCCTGAGTGTCCCTCTCTCACAGTGACCCCCCCAGTTACTTGTACCTGTAACGGGGGCCAACACCACCTTGGTTCTCCAGAACTCTCCTTTGGGACACCCAGGAGCGGAGACCACCTTCACCCCAGCACAGGGCTCTGCAGAGCCAGAGCCAGGGCCACTTTCAGTTCACAGGCATGTGAATTCCTACCAGGAGGCGGCCAAAATCTCTGCGTGGGGCTCCTTTCCTCCCCAGAATAAGAAGGCTTTGCCAACTTGTTTTTGCTCAGTCACCCTGTGGCACGCACACCCCTGAAGAAGCACACATGCTCCTCTTCCCAGATTTCTGTCACAGACAGGAAAAACTGTGAATCTCTGTCTTCAAGAAGGGAACCTGTTGATGTTTTCACTCAGGTCTCAGAAGAACCATCAAGTACCAGGAGACAAACACTGCGGTCTTTCCAAAGCTGCCAGGAGCGGCTCTCACCATTCCTTGTGGGAGCAGCGCAGGCACTCGAAGGAAACTTGCCGTGGCCACACAGGACTGATGCTGCAGAGCAAGAACAACGATGACAGAACCCCGTCCAGAGGAACAGCAGCCTCTGAATTGCACCTACTTCACATCGGGCTCAAAATACAAGAGAGCTCTCCAAATGCCCCGCTTGTGCCTCCATCTGCCGCTGCCTTGCTGTGCTGTGGCTCTATGGACCCAGCCTTGCGGAACAGCTTCCAGTTAATTCACCTTTTCCATTTGCTTTAGTCCACTCCCCAGAGCTCCATATCCACTAGATATTTATTTTAAAGCTAAGCCAAAACCATTCAAACGCTAACACTTCAGGGCCTTCAATACTCCTGGTTGCACACAGTAGGGCCTCTTTCAGAATAAAGAGCGTCCACTTTGGGAACTAAACCAACATAATTATAATTGGGCTGCATGTCAAGGTTTTACAAATCCCTAGACTGGAAATAAAGTAGGTTTTACTCCTCACAGATCCTTTGTTACAGAAGGCATAAAACTGCACTGCAGCCTCAGGAACACCAATTCCTCACCAGAGATTCCAGGAACTGTGTAAGAAAACTGAGCTTCAAAATCCAGTTTGTTGTTATGGCTCCTCACTGCACGGCATTCTGGCTTTCCTAATGGACTAACAAGACAAAGTTCCCTCAAAACCCTGGACACTATTCCACATGAAAGTCCAATACATATTTTCTTTGAATGTCTAAACAATGTCCAGGATCAAATCCCAACCAAAAATAAGAAGTCAAAGACTTTTCCAGTCATTAAAACATGTCACTTTTGCATCAGGCATGGAAATACCATATCTCTTTCAGGCTTCTGATGGTGCTTAGTTTTTATTTCTATAATTTAGGAACAGTCATATTGATTCACTAACTTTTCAAAATATTACTTGTGTCATAAGGGAGCTGTACAGAGGGAAGGGAATAAACAGGTTTAGATTTTAGAACAGGTTCTGCAGAACAACCATGCCCAGGTTTGCTTTAGAGGTATGACACGAGTCTTACAAATGTGTAAAATACCTACACCAAGACAGAAAAAACACCCTATTGTTTTGGCAAGCTGGGACACGTTACTCAGATTATTCTCTACTGGAGGCTGATGCAAACATGCCAGGTCCACAAACACACACAAAAGTGTCTATGTGGCATTTCTGGCGCATTTGTAAAGGCCCAACTGACAACCAACCAACGTGGGAGAGCAAAAGCCACGCCAAGGAGTTGTTCAAGAAGTTAAGAAGCGCAACAGCAAAAGCCAAGAGCAGGATGCATGAGAAGAGACACGGAGGAAAGCCCAAGGAAGCTTTCAGCCACCTCCCAGCCGCGCCCTCACAGCACACGACGTGGGGATTTGAAGCGGGGACAACATAGCCCACGTTGCCGAGCAGTCTTTTAGGTGGAGCTTTTTCTTCTACCCCAGTGACTTGAAATAACTTGAATGTTTCTTTCTGGACAGAGACGGGTTCAAATTATGCAAAGAAGTTGGAGGACAGCCAAGACTCAAAGGCTTTAACCTTCATCCTAACCACAAAGACGTACCTCTGCTCTCACAGACGGGCGTTTGCGAGCCGCCCCGGGCACAAAGCGCTGCCCAACTGAGCTAAAGGGCTCTGCCTGAGAGGAACAAGACATCAAAGGACGATCCTGTGCTACCGCGGGCAGGGAGGACAGCTCCGAGTCAAGAGATAAGCAGAGATGGTCCCACACCACATACACACCTCGGCACCTCTGAGAAGGAGAACGGGTGGAGTAAAAAGGTGCTTGCATGGCAATTTTCTTCATCATCCATTTCATTTAGACTCAGGATCTAGACAGGTTTTGCAACTCAGTCCAAAAATAAAGGTCAAGTGGAATAAAAGTTACTTAGATCAACGCTCAGTATGTAAGAGTGCATGTCCAGAAAATAATTTCCTACGTTTTCCAAGTATTTATTTTCCTATAATCTATTCTCTTGGTAATCACAGTCACCAAGAGAACACATATCTCCGCTTTGTTGTGTTTTTTTTTTTTTTTTAATTCACAAGGATCAGCACCTTTTTCGTGTGCTAAGGATAGATCTCAAATGCTCCTATCACTTAACTTGAGCCAGTATTTAGAAATCAAATTAAAAATAGCCCTCTTTTCTTAAATGCACAACTTATTGTAATTCCACTCCTAAGGAGATAGGA
The DNA here is from genome assembly GCF_015227805.2 of Hirundo rustica. NCBI lineage: Eukaryota > Metazoa > Chordata > Aves > Passeriformes > Hirundinidae > Hirundo > Hirundo rustica. The sequence goes on along the minus strand of NC_053456.1, from coordinate 426,816 downwards.
ATTCGTTAATTTAACACTCAGACTGGTGCACTACAAGTTGTACACGTTTTCATTCTGAAAACAGAAAATAAGGAGCAGCACAGTGTGATCCTACAAGACTGACTGCCACAAACTCCACTGACAAATCATCCTCCTGGTCCCAAAACCAGCTGGAATAGTCCTTTTTTTCTCTTGTTTTCCCACCAGTTCCACTCATATTTATCATCCTGTGCATATACTTTTATATATTTTTATCTTTTTTGACAGTTAGTCTTTAAGTTCTATTCAGCAACTTCTGGGGAACGGAAAACTTATATTCTCTGTGTTGTTTATCACTCCAGCCTGGGATTTGCCCAGCCCATGCCATCAAAGCTGATGTTTTAGCAGGCTGCTACCCACAACTGCAGCTACAGCAGGCAGTTTACACTCCAGCAGCAGTAAGGGCTGCAATTTAATGGATTAAACATATATATATATATTACTCCTTATGAAGTCAAGAAGAGTTTTAATGTGTAGTATGGACATGCAACATGGACACAGCTTTTGGCAACAACCAACCTGCAGCGCATCACCTATCTCTTCTCTAACACAAGAGTATTATAACATAATACGATACAATTAATATTCCCTTCAATCAAAGCATTATCTTTTCATTTTGTTTTCACTTTTAAGATTAGGCTTTAAAATGACTTTAATTGCTGCAGCCCTCCCACACAAATACAGGAGACTAGTTTATTGCAATGGAGAGCCCTAAATAGCACAGTCTGGTTTAGGCTGACTAATACAAACACGCATTTTGTTTAATTTTACATTTGTTCCTAGGGAGATTTCGCTCTCATCTCTTCTACCTCGCCTTCCACAGCACGTGACAGCACAGGACATCACCCGCCCCGGCGGGCTGAGCAGCATGGGCAGCTCTGGCTCCGTGCGTGGCAGCTCGGGGGACAGGCTGGCCACTGCTGGTCACCATCCTGCAGAGAAGGGAGGGCAGGCAGGCAGCACCGCCAGAAATGTGTGTCCCAGCACGTCCAGGCGTCACAGCCAGAGCCAAGAGCAAGGAAACCTGCAGCAACTCTCCCTGAGGAGCGGAGCACAGCAGGTCCACCAGGCCAAAGCACATAAATACGCCCATGGTGCACTCAAGCAAGGCACCAGCCTCCACAAACGCTCCGAGGCAGCGCACAGTCCCCTGCATCTGCTCAGCCACTCATACCCTCAGAAATCCCTCCTTAGCACCAGCACAAGAAAGAGACCCGGGAATTAACCCGGGTTAGAAGTAACCTGGCAAAGGCAGACCAAGTTTTAACCAAACGAATGCCTTATCCAGTTTATCACATGGCCAGAGATGCCAGAACAGGAGAAAGAACAGCACATGGAGAAGGAGAAGCAGGACTACTTACTCCCCTGCCATTAGTAGCTGTCGAAAAGGTTTGCACAACCACAGCCCCAAGTGCCTCAAACCACTGAGCCAGGAACTCCAAGCCATTCGGGGGGAGGGCTGGAGGGGCCTGCTGAGGCACACCGACTCCTGAAAGCAGAGATCAGCAGCTTGCAGGACTTCAAAGGGAAGCCACTTCTAGCCTCCAAGCTATCCGCGCAGCCAAAGGCGGCTGGCAAAGGCTGCCAGCCCGCTCCTGCTGTCACAGGATCCTTGCCAGGCAAACAGCAGACCTGCAATTAGAAGAGGTGTTTGTTGGCCTCTCTTCTGCAGCTCATTAGCAGAGGTAAGGTTTGCAGTCAGAACAAGAAAGTCCTGACCTCCAGTGAGCACAGCTCACTACAAATGTGAGACAAGGAACAAGTCCTCCTACCAGTCTCCATCCAACAGGGTGACCAGCTTCAGCACGCTGAGGAGGAACATTCCAGGCACTCAGGACAGAAGGTTAAGTGCTGCAGCAACACGTCTTCCATAAAAAGGCCCAGATAACAGCTTTTGGTGCTCCCCCTCACAGTCTTCTATCTCCATCTTGGTTATTTCAGACAACACGAAAGACTCCAAAGGCAGCCTTGGAGAACCACCAAACTAGAGGTCTTGCTTTTAATAAGCTTTTCTTAACAAAGCCAAGAGCCTTCCTTTCCCTAAAGCAGACTGGAGTTACTCTACAACTAGCTCCAGACACTTTCAGAAGCATCTTTCCTGCAGCATCATAGGGCAGGGAACAGTGACTTGCTCTGACCCTCCAGGAGTGTTTCAGAAGGGGAGATGCAGTGACAACAGGACTTCTGGGGTGAGAACCACTGAACTGCCTCTGCACACCAAAGGGAGGAACAACCAACAACACACACCCCTAACCAGCAATAACCTGACTCCAGAAGAGGCCAGGAGCAGATGCTCAGGAAAAAGTATACAGACACAGCATTAAAGAACCATTCTTCCACCCTCCTCTGCCCCCTACCTGCTCCCAGTTGGAGGTAAATTCCCAAGCCCAAAACTGAGTCTGAATCACTGCAATTACTGGCTCCCCACAGGGCTACCAACAGATCCAACTGCTCCTCAAAAGAATAAGTCTCCTGAATATCTCACCACAATCACTCTACAGCTTAAACAGGCAGCACACAAAATCTACTAGGTTTAATTTTAAAGCTGCTGACAATTGATTACCCCTGGTATTCCCCATTTCTTACATAATAAGGAATTACCTAAGATCATCCCTTCCCATTTACTCACATCAATTGTGACTTTAAGATCTCTGTAGTATTTCCTTTCAAGCATTTCTCCCCTTAGCAAGTCAGTTTATTTACACATCACCTCACCCATCCTTGCAAAACCAGCCTGAGCCAACATCCTGTAAAACTAGAACAGGTCCCAAGCTTGAAGGAACTGTGGAGCTGAAGGACATTGATTATCCCAATCACTTAGGGACTTACAGTGCCTTTGTATTCAAAGCGAACTCCATCCCTCGGGATAAGGGGCCTTGATCTGGGGGGCTGGAGAGGTGTTTCAGAGCTGGTGGCACAGCAACCTGCAGGCACAAGGAACGCACAGCACGTCCTCAGCAGAGCTGGCAGAAGGCTGTGTCCCAGCAGCCCTGGCACCAGCACGCTGCCAGACACGGCCAGCACCGGGGCAGCCGGCGAGGTGAGGCACCGCACGAAAGGCAAGAGCACATCAAAAGAGCTGCTAAAGAGGGATCTGTGCCACCTGGCAGACTGACCCAGCACCTGAGTATCCCAGAGCAGATGAATCATGAGGTCAGCTCTGGCCTTCCAGGGGAAGGGCAGCATCTGCACTGCCCGCTGAGAGCAGCGGCACTCCTCAAGTGCGGTGCTGCTTTCTCCCCATGAAGGAATAGCTGTGCACTTACTGCACTGCCAGCACGGGCACACTCCTCACCTTCCTTCCAGAAAACAGCATCCCGTGCCGTTGTGCTTCGATGCTACTTTGACAATGCTCTACCAGAGCAGAAATTTGGGAGTGTGTTCTGAACAACCTCAACCTACAGATGCAAATCACTCCGAAATAGGAAGCTGTGAGCGCTGTGCACACACAGTTCCAGAAGACCACACGTTTAGGAGGGGATTACCATCACCTGAGACTGGGTCACGTGCAAACTCAGGGTCCAAAGTAACACAGAAAACTACTGCACTACAACCACTCACTGGTTTTGGACTGTACTTCTACACTTTTGAAAGCATTACTCTAAAACCATGTTTTGGCTGCAAACATAGTGGGAAAAAAGGGAATTTCTTGAAAGCATTTCCATGGAATTCCATACATTTTGTTGTCAACAACATTTTATAGATTTGTGATCCCAAAACAGCTTTCAAACACATGTGAATTCAGCTTTCCAACACTGCTAGAAATCAGCTGCCATTCCTGATTTTTACAGATACGTACAGGCATGTACAGGATATAAATGCCCTACACCCCCAACATGTGGCCACATAACTGGTCCACAGCAGTGCTCAAAAGGTGAGGATTTTGATAGCATCTGATATCTCTGTAACTAAGATGCTCTTAAGCCCTCTGCGTCCGGACTACCCTCAGGTCCTAAAGTAACTAATCCACCCCCTAATCCACGTGCACACCCTGGCTGAGGCCAGCCTGCCATCCACCTCCGTGACAGCCACGAATCCTCACACACAGAGGCACTCAGCAACCACCTGCATTCAATACCACCACTGCAACCTGCTGTAGCTCCTGACAGCTGCACAGGTGAGTGGGACAAGTTTTTAGCCTGTTTATAAACACTCGAGCAGGTACCAAGATGCCCATTTGAGAGTTCCAATACCAAGAATGTAAATGAATTCAAGTAGCTTTTCTTTGGCAGGGACAAGAAGGGCTGAGCGGGTGCCTAATTATTTCACAACGGCTGTCCCTAGATCCTATTTTAGCATCGGGCTTTCATTAAATTTAAGCATGACTTCAGAGTACCAGCTGGCTGGAAAAAACAAAAACCACAAACACAACCCACTCACAACACCCCACGGGTGTTCTTTCCCCGCCCATGTTCTCTTCCTACCCTCACTGAGGGCTTGGAAGACATCAGTTCCATTTGGAAAGCCAGCCTCAAAAGCAGATAAGTTCTACAGGAAATGGCTATATTTAGCCCTCCCCTTTCACCTCAGCTCCTCCACACACTTGCATTCTCCTGCAAAAGGATCTTTCTACTCAGTGTTAGAGGTAATCTTCAGCAGGTCACCTCAGCAGAAAAAATGCAACCAACTTCATACGTGTTAAGAGAAGAGCATGAACAATCACCAGAACATCAAATATTCAGCTACTAAGGCCTACAATAAAATTCTCACGTCCCAAAGCATGTTGAATTGCAAGCCCCAGGAACACAATATGGCCAAAATCACTTTGAGTGGTGCCCACGGAGGGCAAGGCTGAACCTCTGCACACACTGTCCGGGTCTTCACCAATTTCATCAGTAACTAACACAGCCATCCTATTCTCTACAGAGTACAAACATGAGGCAGCAAACTCAACAGCTCTGCAACTAAAATATTTTCCTAATAAATAATTTGCTAAATTTATTTCCTAATAAATCATAAAATAAATGGTTAACAATGGTTCCTGGGCAGTGGAATATCAGCAACACCTCTGGAAACATCATCAGCACCAGGTCAGGAGAATTTCCCTTTCCCAGCTTGAAACTTTGAAACACTTTATAAGACTTAAAAGGAAAAACATATAACGGGGTTTTTTCCCCTCAAGTTGTTTAATTTAAATAACAGCCTCACCTGATATAATTCCATCCTAACCACAATCTAGGCCTGTGAGAGCAGATTATTTACAAACTGAGGAGGGTGAGGCGTGAACTAAGTGACAGCAACAGACCTTAAAATTTATCCCAAAATGAAGACAGAACAAAACACACCTCTCACCCAGTGTGAGGAGACAAACAGGCAGAGTTACAGTTAGGAATTACTCCCGAGTCCTGTGCCACTGGGCAAGGAGCACACACCCACCCCCTGAAACAGAGGAATGCAGGTCTTATCCCAGCAAACAAATCCTGAGGGAAGGCAAACCTCTGAAACCACTGCACACACTTAATACCTCCTGGGGAGAGCACAGGGCATACAGGAACTTTTTGTTCCCTTAAAACAGATCTCTAACACCTCCTCCTCTAAAAAAAAAAAGTTTCGGCCATCAAAGGCCCCAGCCATGCACTTGAGAGCTCTCCACAGCCAGGACTCCAGCTTTTCCATTTCAATTGCAAGGCACCCCAGCACTCTTCAAACAGCTCCAGCCCTTCAAGGACAGGGCCAGAGAGTATTTGCAAAGTGCCTGCTGCATTCCAGGTCAGCACCGTCCCTCTGAAGATGAGTATAGGGATCATAACAAAGATCCTATTACAGGAAACAAAAGAAAAGTGAAACCTTAAAAATAGACTTGTCATTGCCCACAGCTAACTGCTATAGCCACGGGAGTCTTCTTCAAGGAGAAGCTGAGATGGGCTTCAATGCAGACCGCAGAAACACACGAGATTTGGGAAAAGAATCTGTTCTCTTCTGAGACCTCAATGCATCGTTTTAAAAAGCGTTTTTGTACAAACGTGCCAGTTCTGCAGCTCAGTACAGAACCTGGAAGCTCCCACCAGTAACATGGTCCTGAGGCACTGGTGCCTCCAGCACAGCCACATGAACCCCAGGTCGCTGAGAACCTGCTGAAGGTGAACTGCTCTCTCAGTCACTGGAAAGCAAAGTGGTTTAGTTTCAATTCATGTAAAAGCACTGCTAGAAGCAAGTCATTTCAGCACTTTTTACAGTCAAGGAAAGACTGGGCAGCTCCCCCTAGTAGATTCACGGCCCAGATTTCAGAGGCCAGCATGCGGGTTTAGAGCCTGCAGGTTAACACGGAGCGCAGTCTGCTCCAGGACCGTGCTCCCAGCCCGGCCGAGCGCTGCAGAGGCCAGGATCCGTCCTGCCCCCGTCCTGCCCCGGAGCCCGGGCGGGCTGGCTGCGGGCCCCGGGGGGCTCAGGACCCGCTGCCTCCCCGCACCAGCGGCTTTGGCCACGGCAGAAGCCCCTTCAGCGGATGAGCTGGCACCGGGGACTTTGGCCTGTAACTTTCCTGTCCCCATCAAAGCTCGGACTCTCGGCGTATCGACGTGGGCAGAGCCAGCAAACCGCGGGGAGCTCACCGCGCTCCGCGCCTCCCCGCCGGGCGAGCTCCGTGCAGCCCCACGGCAGCCACCGAAGGAAATTAACTCTACCCGGCCAAAACCACCGCAAGCTCGCGAACAGCAGAGAAAAGGGACAGCCCAGCCCTGCCCTCCCCGCGGCGATGCTGCACCCCCGACCGCGGCCGCGGCACCGCGGGGCCTTTGAGCGCCCCCCGCCCGGACCGGGGAACCCCAGAGCCGCCGCCCCCCGCCAACCCTCCCGGGCGGCGGGACCGACCCGCTCCGGCTGCCGGGACTCACCCGCTGGGCCGGCGGGACGGAGCGGCACGGGGCGGCACGGAGCTGGCCGTGCTGCGGAGCTGGCCGTGCTGCAGCGCTGCCCCGCTCGGGCCGGCGGGGCCGGGGGCGGCCGCGGGCGGCGGCGGCTCCGCTGACAAAGGAGCGCGGGCGGGGCAGCGCCGCACCGGCAATGGCCGCGCGTCACTTCCGCCCGCCGCCGCCCGGCGCCCCCTGCCGGCACCGCGCGGCCATGGCGGCTGCTCGGGCACGGCGGGGGCGGCGGCGGGTTCGGGTTCGGATGGGTTTGGGTTTGGGTTTGGGTTTGGGTTTGGGTTTGGGTTTGGGTTTGGGTTTGGGTCTGGGTCTGGGTTTGGGTTTGGGTTTGGGTTTGGGTTTGGGTTTGGGTCTGGGTTTGGGTTTGGATCCGGATTCGGTTCGGGTTCTGGTTTCGGGTTTCGGGTTTGGGCTGGGGTTCGGTTCGGGTTCGGGTCCTGTTTGGGTTTAGGTTTGAGTTTGGGTTTGGGTTTGGGTTTGGGTTTGGGTTTGGGTTTGGGTTTGGGTTCGGGTTCGGGTTCGGGTTCGGTTCGGGTTCGGGTTCGGGTTCGGGTTCGGGTTCGGTTCGGGTTCGGTTTGGGTTTGAGTTCGGGTTCGGTTCGGGTTCGGTGCGGGGGAACCGAAATCCCGTCCCGATCACCGGGAACGAGGGACAAAAGCACGCGGGGACTACGGGCAGCCAGACCCCTGAAGCCCGGAGGGTCCCTGGTGGCACTCGCTGCCCCCCCAGAGCCCGGGGCACAGCAGGGACCGTGCGGCTCCGGGACATCCCCGGGAGGGGACCAGCGCCTGCCTGGGCTCTGCTCAGGGCTGTGAGTGACGCTCCCTGCACACCGGAACACACCGGGACACACCGGGACACACCGGGACACTCGGGGACAGACAAGGACACCCCAGCCCCTCTCAGCTGAGCTCCTCTCCAGCCTGAGCCGCCCCAGCTCCCTCAGCCTTTCCCAGGCACAGAGATGCTCCAGGCCCTTCCTGAGCTCCAGGAGCTCCTGTCCCTGCTGTGCTGAGGATCCAGGGCTGGACGCAGCACCCAGAGGTGTCCCCAGGGCTGGGCACAGGGGCAGGATCACCCAGGGGTGCCTCACAGGAAACTGACTCTAATTCTCACACCAAATTATTCATAAAGTAGTTATTGTTACATCATAATTTTTAAGGTTGAAGGTGTCTTCCTTCATCTTGAAGGTTTAACACTCCCTCATCCACCTGAATTAGTTCCCCAAAATCATATATTCTTCCAAGCACGGTACTTCAATCATACTCCAAGTCACAGAACCCCCAAATGGTTTGGATTGGAAGGGATCTTGCAGCCCATCTGGTTCCACCCCTGCCACGGGCAGGGACACCTTCGGGTACATTAAGGTCACTGTGACACTGACTTTGGGTGGAACCAATGGCCCTGTGCCAGCTGCACTAAGCCGACGTCACGGAGGTTCCTGGAAAGGCAAAGGCTTCTTCCTAAGTGGGAAAATGAAGCGGATTTCCAGAATAACTGCATCTAATTACTGTCAGCAGAGCTCTTACATTATGACGTGATGGATTAAGGACGACAGCCTTGTCAAATAAGTACAAACAATCCTGAGCAGACCAAGTAGATGAGAAATTCCCAAATATTACTGACCTGACATCCGTTCTGCCATGGTACAGGGTGTGCGCCCCAGCACTGCTCTGTTTCCTCGGGGCAGTGGCGGGGTGCCAGAGGCACTGGCAGGGTGAGTCCCACCACCCCAGCGGGGCAGGCTGGGTGACCCCCCTCTCTCGGCTGTCACGTTCCCTCAGGATCAGCTGGGGCTGCCCTCGGTCCCCGAGCCTCACGTGCCCGGGCCAGGCCGTGTCTGCATTCCTGGGCACTGCTCTGCTGGAGGGACACGGGGCCCTGCAGGCTCCAGCACCCACAGCAGCCAGAGCACAGCCAGAGCCAGAGCACAGCCAGGAACAGCACCCACAGCCAGGAACAGCACCCACAGCCAGGAACAGCACACAGCCAGAGCCAGAGCACAGCCAGGAACAGCACCCACAGCAGCCAGCACACAGCCAGGGCCAGAGCACAGCCAGAGCTAGCACACAGCCAGGAACAGCACCCACAGCCAGGAACAGCACACAGCCAGAGCCAGTACACAGCCAGAGCCAGTGCACAGCCAGAGCCAGTGCACAGCCAGCACCAGCACCCACAGCAGCCAGTGCACAGCCAGGACCAGCACCCACAGCATCCAGCACACAGCCAGAGCCAGAGCACAGCCAGAGCCAGTGCACAGCCAGGAACAGCACACAGCCAGAGCCAGTGCACAGCCAGGAACAGCACACAGCCAGGAACAGCACCCACAGCCATGACCAGCACACAGCCAGAGCCAGTACACAGCCAGCACCAGCACAGGCCTCCTCCATGGCCAGGCACCCAGGGGCTGTGCAGGGACAGCCACAAGCAGTCTCCCATCAAATGGGGCAGTGTGATGGCGTGGGTGATGGCAGCGAGCCCTGCCCGGCCACCACCCCAGCTGTTTGGGCCAGGCACGGGTCTCCTTAGTGAGACCACTCCAAAGTCTTTCAGACCATGGCAGGGGCTGCCCAGGGGGTGATGGAGTCCCCATCCCTGGAGGTGCTCCAGGCACCACTGGACGTGGCACTCAGTGCTCTGGGCTGAGTGACAAGGTGGGGATTGGGCGCAGGTGGGACTCGATGACCTCAGAAGTCTTTTCCAGTCTGACTCTGATTCTGCTCCTGTGTCACAAGGGACGTGGTTGTGCTTTTTCTCCACACGTGCTCTTCCTGAGCAGCATGAGCATCTGCAGACAGGAGGTGAGGACCTCGGAGGAGTGGAACAGGAGACGCGGAGACGTAGCACGAGTCAGGCTGGGACAGCACAGGTAGCAATCACAGCTGTGCTGCCAGGGCAGGAGGCAAATGCTCATTCCCTTGGAAAAAGGCAGGTGGATGGAGGGTTTGGAAAGTGCTCCCAATGAAGCTCCTTTGTGCATACAGCCCATTTATGCACAGCTCTCCAAATGGGGCCAGGATTTGACTCACTATGAGTAATAGGAATATTTTAAACAGAGAAAAGACTACTAATTCCCTTAAAAATACAAATAGGTCTACATTTGGCTCAACAGCACAAGGCCAGTGATTTTCCACAGCGTACTGCCAAGTAGCTGAATGTGACATTCAAGTAGCTCAAGAGTAGGTGTTCCTCGGGAGAAAATACAGCTCTTACAAGGACCATTTTCCAGAAGAGAAGACTAAAGGTTGAGTATCTAACACAGCTTTTCAAAATTTAACCAAACAGCTACATTTCCAGAAGTGCCAAGTTTCCCTTGAGGCCCCACAGGTGGTGTTGGCAGCCAACACTCCTGAACACCCACCTGCTTATTTGCAGCCGAAAGCACTTTTTCCGGTGGTGGCCCATGTGGTTACCGAGCTCCCAGGAGAGGGTGACCCTGCTGGGCTGAGAGCCGCCCCTCGCTAATGCCCGCAGCCTTCCCGGGACACACCAGCAGCCACATGGGCTGGAAGCGCCGTGCATGGAAAAGTTTCTGCTTTACATCTGGTAGAAGAATATGAATTTTGGAAGCTGTCATTGAGTAGCCCACGCATGGCTCACCGAGGGACTGCTGCTGCTGAGTGCTCATTCACAGCCACCGGGGGAAACAGTGCTGGGAACTGGAATTAGGCAGCTCCTGCCCACAGCCTCCCGTAGCTGGATCACGGACAGTTTACATGTCACTGATTTCTGATTAATAGTGAAGCAGAGGGAAGAATTAGGTTGCTGAAGAAATCTCAGCATAATCTATAAACAGGGATATTTTTTCGGTTCTTTTGAATGCTACTTCTTATTTATCACCATAAGCATCCTTACAAATAAATTTGCTTTACAAACAGCATGGGGTTTTTTTTTCAATTATCTTTTCGATAGGTGATGTGATTGTTGACAGGAAATTCCAGCTGTAAGTAGAATTTTATCTGTAATATTATCTGGGGAGAAAACCAGGGCTGCAGTCTGAGAGGGATATCACGACCAAGTGTTTGGGTTAGTGGCTGGCAGTGCCATCCCAGAGTCAGAGGTGCCGGTTGGAGATTTGGGGAGGATCACAGGGCTGTCTCTGTGCCCCAGGTGTCGTGCTGGCACAGCGAGGGTAGCAAAGCATCTGGCTTGGCAGGTATTTTACAGTCCCCAAGGAAAGGTGGAGTGGATTTGATGGGGTATTCGTACACAGCTGACTTAGCACAGCTTCGCAAGGAGCAGAGTGTGATTAAATTTGGGGTCTTCCAGTTCCCAGCAGGAGAATGTTGTGCGGCTTTCTCTGTGCTGGGGAACAGCCTCGAACGTCTTCCTGGAAAATGTTTGCATTAATCAGATGTAATAATGGCATGTCCATGTGAAAGGAGCGCTGTGGGCACAAATTGCCACCCACAGACATCAGAATAAACACATTAATGCTATGCAAATACCGTGGTCTTCAGAAGTCTGTGGGCACCAGAACACAACGCACACAGAGCACACCTTGAGCTATGGGGCAGGTTCACCCTGTCATCCTTCCTTCCACACAGAAAACCCTCCTAAGACAGCAAGTATAGCAAAATCAGGCTTCTCTGTTTTGAAACAATTTCCATGGTAACTTGAACTGCCTTGGTTCTTCATAAATTCTGACTCTCTCTGGAGCAGCTGGGATTTCAAGTCAGACCACTTCACAATGCTCTGGGAGTGTAGAAACAGCTCACGCAGCTGGAAGATGCCACGGAGGAAATGTTTCAAAGAGGGGGATGCTGGAGCCCAGACCAGGCCCCTCCTTTGGTAAAACCATCGCCCTTTAGACTCCCGTGCCTTTCCAAGCTCTGTGGAGCGCTGAGAGCTGCCCCAGACCAACAGAGGAGAGCAGGCAGGGCTGGGGGTCCTGGGGAGGGCTCTGGGGACAGACGGACCCCAGCAGCTGCAAAAAACACTAACAAACACTGTAATTCCTTCTAAAATACACACTAAAATATCATTTTGTTGCAGCACAAAGAATGAGGCTGTGCATGACAAAGCCAGCCTGATAATTGCCTTCAGAGCTGCTGAGGTTTTCAGCTCTTTAGCGTTATTAACATCAGCACATAAAGACTTTGCTTATATGCTCGAGGTGAGCTGCGGTACAGAAATAATAATCCAGGTGACCTTCCAAGCTGCTGCTTGTCATGAATTATTTTCTTCTGCCTGGAGGAAATTTCTAAATATATATCTGTATATATGCATGCAAACAAGCAAACCTGGCAGTGGCAACGCAGCAAAGTTGCATCACCGCCCCTCCCAGCGCAGCAACTGGCCCGAGCACAGCTGCTGAGAAAACCCCAGGAAGGGCTCGGGTTTGAAATGAAAGAGCTTGTTCTACTATTTAGCTGTGATAAATGTGACTGGGAGTACATGTATTTCATCAGGCGTCTGTGAGTCAGGCAGGTGAGGCACAGACGGAGCCGCGCCGCAGCGGCCGCTGGGGCCTGTCCCAGCAGCTCCACGGCACGCAGAGCTCCCGCGGACTCTCCGTGAGTGTGAGGACAGCACGGGGACATGCCTGCTGTCCCAGCAGCTCCGGAAAGGGCCTCACCCCCAGCACCTCCCACACAGCTCCTTTTTCAGGTCCTTACCTCGTGTGCATCTTCACATCACGAACCCCACGGACTTTGGGGCATCGGGGAGCTGGGTGCAATTCAGCCTGAGCGCAAAGAGGAGAACCCAGCTCCAAGTAATTAACAACAATGTATAATTGCTACCAATTTGGCTTTACACAAATTACACAGTATTATTAAATTAAGCAGACCATGTTCTTGCATCTGAGTATTAGCAGCTAACTCATTTTCATGCCACTTCTTTAAAATAGCGCTGGTAATTAGTCCTGTGCTTTCCAAGCCCATCACATGCAGTGCTTTGTTTTCAGCAGAACACCCACCAAAAAGTGCTCGAGTTCCCTTAATTGCAAAGATTCATTTCACAGGGCTGCACAGTTCCTTTCTGCTCTGCGTGTTATTCAGGAACAGCCAACTGGAATTTATCGAAATTATGCCGAAACACAAACGACGAGAACTCCTCCCCAGCTGAGGGGGGAGCCTTTGCAGACCAAGGTTCTGCCCATGGGAACTCTCCCAAGGGAGTCACCGGGGATCGGGGTGGAAGCGCTGGCAAGCTTGTTTCCATTCCGAAGGCAAAGGCGGGGCACGGAGGAGCTGTCCTCCCGCGGACGCCGCTGCTGGTGCCCCTCGCTGCCCCCCTGTGCCCCCGTCAGTGCCCTGCCCGCTCCTCACGCTGACCACGGCACCGGCAGCCCCTTTTCCATCGAGGCAGCGCAGCGGGGCCGTTCCCGTGGGCGCTCTGGCCCACACTGGGTGTCCCCGGTGCCAGCCCCTGTCCCGCCCGCCCCGCTGGCGCAGTCGCCCCCTCTCCTTCTGCTTGGCTGGGAAGGAGCTTTTTTTGGCCTCTGCTTCTGTCATCTGGCATTTAAATGTAACGAGAGCTCTCGTTGCTAACATTTATAGCAGCAAAATATTTAAGTTCCAGGGCTCGTAGCACATGTCGTTCGTGTCCCCCTGCCAGGCCCAGCTGCGGGTCCCAAAGCCTTCCCCGGCTCATTCGGGACCGGGCCAGGGAGCGGACACCGCCCCGGCTGGGGGAGGCCGGGGAGAGCCGCCGGCACCGGCATCGGCACAAACACTGACACCGGCGCCGGCACAAACACCGGCATCGGCACAAACACTGACACCGGCGCCGGCACCGGCACAAACACCGGCATCGGCAATGGCACCGGCACAAACACCGGCATCGGCACCGGCACCGGCACTGGCACAAACCATCGGCACAGCCACAAACACCGGCACAAACATCGGCACCGGCACCGGCACATCCCGCGGGGGCTCCGGGGCAGCTCCCGGTGCCGGCTGCGCTCAGTCCCGGCCCACGAAGGCCGGTGGAATTTGTCGCACTGGTCCGTGCGGCCGGGGACAGGAGGAAAGAGAAGGACAAGGCTCAGTCACCAGCCTGCCGCCACTCCAGGCACAGGCAGCGAGCGGCCAGAGGGCATCTGAAGCAAAGTGCCTGATTCAGTCCCGCCTGTGCCGGGGTGTGTCTGGACGTTCCTCTACAGCCCCGGCAGTCACCCCGCAAAGGAAAGGTGCAGAGCAAGCACGGCCCGCTGCGCCCACAGGGAGCCACACGGGGCCCTGTCCCTCACCAGCCCTCGGAGCCCGCCGTGCCAGGTTGTCCTGGGGTGCTCCTGCTTCCAGCAGGGCGACAGGACTCAGAAGCAGAAAGCCCCAGGCCCACGGCCATCTAATAAAGATGCTCCTGGCTTTCGAAGAAGCCTAAAGCACCTTCAACTGTTACCAAGGGGGGGGTCTCTTCCCCTGCTGCTGTTCTATCTACCCTTTGCTACGGTAACCTCAGAGAGCTGGTTTGATCCACCTGCACCAGGGCGCAGCAGGAGAGGGAGAGCAGGGGCCCCCAGCCTGGCCCCCGTGGCTTGGGGTCATCCCAAAGCTATAGGTCCTGGATGCCTCAGGGGCTGTGCAGAACAAGAAGAGACCCTTCTGACCCTTAGAGCCACAGCAAGCAGCTGGAGATGCAAATGTCAAAGGCTCAGTCAGACAATACAAAAAAAAATCCTGTTTTTTAAGCCTGCAGATTTTTGAGCCAGTCTGCAGGTGTCTCTCCCTGGGGTTGAACCAAGGAAGCCCTCACCTCTGCAGGAGCAAAGCAGGGGCCAGCAGCCATCTCAGCCACCAGCATCTTCTTCTCCCACCTCGAGACTCCCCACCTCGCGCGGGCTCCGGAGGGTCTCACCACCTGCACCTCTCTGTGACAGGCTGCTTCTGCGTGGAGACAGCGGCCAGGTTCTGAGCTGGAAAACCATACTGAGCGCTTTGGAGCAGCCTTACATGTGCTCTTCTATCCTGAGAGCAGACCCGGGGAAAGGAGAGGACTGCAGACCCAGGAGGGAGAGGAGGTGCTCAGCCTGATACCTTCCAGCAGAGAGCAGGACAGATGCCTCCACAGCACAAGGAGTGGGCTCAGAGCAGCAAGGGACAGGGCCTGAGCAGCTGATAGGGAGCACAGGCTGAGGGAGCAGGAGCCACAGTTCTCATAATTTTATTCTCCTAAAGCCAGATTCCCCAACAGCAGATTAAGAGGCTGGATAGGGGAAGACAAGTAGTTCATCTGACTCGGGACAGGGAACTGAAGACTACTCCCTGTGATGCTTCTGGACAGCTGGAAGGGGACAGGGGGAGAATGTCTGTCGATACTGGAGGTGACAGAAATAACCCAGCAGGGTATCAGAGGGCAGACAGCCCAGCAGAGCCAGAGTGTGCCACCAGAAGCTGTTTAAATAAATCACTTTGGGAGGGCCCAGATTTCTTCAGCTCCTCTGTGACTGGCATGGCTCGTGTCCTTCTCCCTGGGTGAGCCCAGCAGGATCCAGCTGGCTTCTAACCTGCAGGGTCCTTTCTGGGAGCACAATTCTCCTGTGGGATAAACTATAACAAGGTGCTGCTGCCACAGCTCAGCTCCAGAGCTCAGGGAGAGCTGGGTGAGGGGATGGAAAGCAGGGACAAACTGCTGTGTAAACATTTCCAGGCATGGGCAGCCGCAGCTTCTCTGGGCAACCTGTGCCAGGGCTTCACCATCCTCACAGCCAAGAACTTCTTCCTAATCCCTAATCTAAATCCCTCCTCTTTTAGTTTACACCTTGTCCTATCACAATAGGCTCTGCTAAAAAGCTTGTCCCCAGCTCTCTTGAATCCCCTTTGGGTCCTGGAAGGGGCTCTGAGCTCTCCCTGGGGCTCCCCTTCTCCAGTGCGTACCCGCAGCTCTCCCAGCCTGGCTCCAGAGGGGCTCCAGCCCTGCAGCAGCTCCGTGGCTCCTCTGGATCTCTCCAGCAGCTCCAGGTCCTGGCGCTGCTGGCCCCGGGGCTGGGGCAGCTCTGCAGGCGGGCTCTGAGCCGGGCGCGGGGCAGAATCCCCCCTGCCCCGCTGCCACGCTGGGATCACAGCACACGGGGAGTCCCTGGGCTGCCAGCGCACGTTTCCAGGTCGTGTCCAGCCTCTCACCCCCTGGCACCCGCTCCTGTTCCTTGGGGTTTCTTTGGGGTTTCACTCGCTGTAACCGAGCGAGCCGCGTCCTCCGTCAGCACCTCTGCGAGGGCTCCGCGCTGCTGCGAGCTTCCAAAGAGCTGCCGGGGCTCCACCAGGGCCGGCCGCGCTCTGCCCCTGGGAGGAGTTTGCGATGACGCCACCAAAAAGGAAAGGGGGCAGGAATTCAGCCCGTGCCCGCTGCAGGGAGAAGCGTTTCCACACAAGGTGGCACCGGTCTCCTTCCTTCCAGGCTCGAGCGGGAGACGCTGAAAGGCGCCTGGGACTATTCCCCGAAAATGAACTCCTGGTAAACGGGATGCAGAATCCGTCATTAATTCCCTCCTCAGCCACCGCTTCTCCCCGGGCACGCAGCGAGGCACCGCAGGAATTGCTGCCACAGTCAGCGCTGGGGCCAGGCAGCACGGGATGGGCAGGAGGGACGGGGGTGGCAGCAGCTGCCTCCACTCCAGGTGCCCGGGACACACGGACATCCACCCGGAGCCTCCCTGCACCAGGAGGGGCCTGGGAGCTGAAGGGGATCCCTGCCCACTCCCCGTGTGCCACACTGCACACCCCTCTGCAGATGGGCAGAGGTTCCTGTGCTCCAGATCTGCCCCGTGCTTTATCTGACAGAGATTGATGCTCTGTGCCCATCGTTCACATCACAATTACGGTATTTTCGAATATCTGTCTGTGCACTCTGCAGAGCGGTGCGAGCACTGCTGACATACAAAGTGCTTTCGCATTCCCACGCAGGATGCTGGAGAAGCCTGCCTTCCACTGCTGGGCTTTGCTTCTGATCCTGACCTTTGCACACAAGGAGAATGCACAGTATTATTGCATGTTAGAAATGCAGCGTGGCTCGAACAGCTCTGGCATCAAGCAGCAAGACAGTACCAGCACTGACCGGCTAAGGAAGGAGCTGGGCTGCCCCGCCACCCTGTGCCCTGGGTACCTGCAGAGCCCGCTGGGCACCCACAGGACCCCTCAGCCCAGCAAGGGGGCCCGGCACAGAGCTGCTCCTGCTGAGCCTCTCCTCTGGAGCACGGCCAGCAGTGCCATCCCACCCAGCCCTGCCTGAGGTGTGCACACCCGAGCACAGTGGGTTTAACCTTAAAAACCTTGGGGAAGCGGGGGCGTGCCAGGCACCTTACTTATGTCAAGGTCCTTGATCCTCAGGGTTGCAGAGAAAGGCAGGGATCTGTCTTGAAGGCTGCAAGACCACTTTAATTTTCTTGTGATTATTTTTATCTCTTTCCATGCTTCTCCTCCCTGTCTCCAGCTCCATGGTCTGTGCCTGCCCGGTGCTGGCACAGTGCCTGGGGGCTCAGGCTCCCACGCTGGTGGAGCAGGACAGCAGGTCAGGGAGGGGTGCAGGACAAACTCTCCCTCTCCAGCTTCATGGAGGAGAAGGAGAAAGGGCAGGGGGACAGAGAGTATGATAAACACAGGGAAAAGGAAAGGAATTGTTTGAAAAGGGAAAAAAACCAGACTTCAAGCCTGCTTGGTTTACCTGGGCACAGAGGAGAGGAAGGAAAGGCAGGGACAGTTTTGCTGTCATCTTCCATGTATCTCCACAGGGCATTGAAATGCAGAGCCAGCCCCAGCAGGACTGAGTGGCTCCTCTGGAACCAGCATTTATTCCCTTTAGCTGTTTCCATCTCAATAAAGTTGGATCAAGTAGGGTCTGGATGCTTCATTTTGAAGTAGCAGGGCCAGTGTAAGTCTGCCCTCACAGGGAAGCCCCTAATTCCCCATGGAGTGCAGTAAAGTGTCTGAACAGCCGTGCTCCATGAGCTCAGATCCTGACACACCCAGCACATGGGGTGATGCAGCAGCTACCACCCAGACCACGGCACTGCCAGGGCTGAGCACCTCCTCCTGCCACGCTCCAGCCCCGCACCAGCTGTGTGCACTCCATCGGTGTGGGGTACACGGGCAGGGCGCAGCTTTGGGGCTGGGCTCAGGCAGCCAAGCCTCACACATTTCCTGGTGGAAAATTGTTCCTTGTCCTGTTCCTGAGATGTGACTGGGCTCGACATGAACTGTGCTCGGGCCTTGAGTCATTTGCCTTTTTGTGGCCGAAATCTCCTCCCAGCCCTCCCTCCTGCCTGCACCCACAGGCACCAGCAGCTGGAACACGCACCCACAAGCCCAAAGAGCAAAAGACAAAAGAATAAAAATACCCAGGTGAAAAAAGAAAAGAAAAAGAGGAAAAATACCCCAGACACCATTTGGACTCAAAGCCTGGAGAGCAGAGAAGCTCTGGGCGGGAAGGGAGCAAGCAGAGAGGGGCTTACTTGCAGGTTCCAGTGCCGATTCTGTGCCTGCTCCCACCACAGCTGGTCTCTGGAGCCACATCCCTGCACATCCCTTGGCAGACTGGGCGTTCACACAAACCTCTGTGGGTACTCCCAGCAGGCAAGAGCTCCCTGTCCCCGAGGGGTGGGAAGGGTTGGAGCAGCTCAGCCACCCCTGCAGTGTGAAGGGAACAAAAAGCAGCACAGAGGAAGGCAAGGGGAAACATACCCCAGAGGAGATGAGAGGCCCCTGTTGCCAAACTGCCTCACTGTTCATCTTCCTTCTCACTTCAATTTCACCCTGCCTGGAGGCACGAAAGGAACTCAGCTTTGGGAGAAGCAAGATGCCAGAGGCAACATTTCCTGCTGAAGTGGATCCATGTGGGGCCAGGGAAGGAGTCTGTGCAGGATGGGCAACAGCAATCCATGTAGAGCCAGGCAGAGCCGGGACAGGACCCCTGCTCCTGCAGCACGTCAGCAGCAAACCAGCACCAGCCTCAGCCAGAAACTGGGTTTAAACCCAAGCAGAGCCCTCTTCCCAAGGCATGTATGGGGTCATCCTGGTGTCCTCACCTCCTGGGCAGTCCAGCGGGGCAGGATGCCCAGAGCGTGGGCACAGCTCCGGGCCAGGGCAGGAAAATCCCTGCCTGTTCCCAGGGTGAATCCCACCTGCCGTGGGCAAGGCTGCAGAGAGGGAATGGTGGGAAAAGTGACTCGTCCACAACTCTAAGGAGCGTTCCTGCAGTGGAGCAGCAGCACTGCAGCCCGTCCTGTGGAGCGACACGGGACTGGCAGATCGGCAGCTCCGGAATTAATCCTGAATAGCGACACAGGTCAGGCAGCTGATTTCTGCCTGAAATAAATGGCTTTGCGGTAGTGCTTCCCCTCAGGGGAAACATGTCCTGACAAGCTGCAGTTACCCCAGTGCCCTGAGGGTTTGTGGAGCCTGGTTCCTTTGGAGAGTGTTTTACTGTCTGCTCGCAATGCCAAGAGCAGCTTTATACCAATAATAAACAAGGCAAAGCATGGAGCCAGAGCAAACAGCTGATACAAATCCATATTTTGCTGCCTGTGTTCGCTTTTCTGGCTCCGCAGCACAGGGCGGGTAAGGGGAGCAGGAAATCTTCGTGCTGCTGGCATCTGGCCTCCTCCCGTCAGGTAAAACACTGCCCGGGGCTGCTGCTGCTCCCTCATGCCCACTGCCAGGAATCACCGCCAGAGGAACGCGCAGGACATCGCTCGGCCGGAGCACATTCGTCAGCTCTGGGCTGCTGAAGCGGCACCTGGAGGCTGAGCACAGGGGGTGGTGCTGCAGGAGCTCAGCGCCGACTGCACCAGCGGCCCCTCCTGCCCAGCCCGAGCCGCGGGCAGCGCTGAGCTCGGGGCTGCTGGAACAGCTCATCCATCGGCACCAGCGGCCCCTCCTGCCCAGCCCGACCCGCGGGCAGCGCTGAGCTCGGGGCTGCTGGAACAGCTCATCCATCGGCAGCACCGCGGGAGGGGAGGCAGAGACGAGGCGAGCGGAGAAGGAGGTTTGCGGAGCCCCGGCAGGACACGGCGGGTGCGAGCTCCCCGCCGCGCACAGCCTGCCGCGGCTGTCTGCTCCAAAATAGCATTTAACGGGACTAGAGGTGCCGGATGGGCGCGGGAGCGCTGGCTCTCCCCAGCTCTTCCCTTGCCGAGAGCCTGTCTACACTGCCATATGTTACCCTGCCGTATACTCCGTCGTGCTTTATTTGTCATCCTCAAGCACATATGGTAACAGCTCCGCTGCCTGGCACTTGGAGAGGCTGGATTTAGCTCTGAATCAGGCACAAACAAACACTCACTCGGGGCAGCGCTCTTTGCTTCTCACCATCCCCACCTCCCCACGCTGCCTCGAGGAAGAGAAACAGGCAGGCAGCTGGGCTAGATCAGCCCTGCAGGTCCTTTTCAACCGAAAGCATTTTATTTCAGTATTTTATCCTATCCTAGTCCGTTATTTTTTTCTACCTGATTCGATTCTATTAGATTCTTGTTATTATTTTCCATTCCATTCTGCAGCCTCTGCCACGGCAAGCAGGAGAGGTAGGAAAAGAACAGCCACGCTTCAGTTTGGGATTTACTGAAAGCCATCCCAAAGAGGAACAACCATGGGAAAAATAATCACGACAAAGGAACCAAAGGTGAGGGACTTCTCATACTGGCCAGGCAGGGGGCTGACCTGAGCCAGACAGGCCCTGAAAGGCCATGGTGGTGGCTGCTGTCCCTTCTCTTCACTGTCACTTCTGGGAAGCCAAAAGCACAATCCAACCATTTCCCTTGGTGCAATCATGTTTACTTAAATGGAACACACCGGTTCCTTTTACCTTGGGCACGGCAGGGACAAACACCACAGGAACATTGCTTGCCCACCACTTGTCAGCCTGACATTCCAGATAGAGCTGTGGCACCAGGGGACTCTGTACCTGCTCACTCAGCAGGGCCACCCTCCAAAATCTAGCACCTTTTGGCAGCACAGGGGAGATCCCTGCCTGGGACCGAGAGCACCAGGGGCAGAGGCTGCAGCAGGGCAGGGCAGGGGCTTTGCCGACCATCAGGCAGGGATGTCCCAGCTGGCTGTGCTGGAACACTATTTTTCATAAGAAAATATTTTAAAAGTTGTCCATTGTCACCCTGGATTTTCTGAGTTTTTTAAAGCCTTTTGATTGTTCATAAAATGGAGTCAGACTTTTTAGCTACTGTACAATATTAGGAGCAGTTTTCACTTTTTCTCACATATATAACATAAACAAATCCTTTGTTTTTCATTCTCTGTCCTTTGTTTGCATATTTCTAACCTGAAAACAAATGTAACTGACGGTTGGTCTGGCCATTCAGCTAAGGGGTAAAAACTCCAGAAGCCAATCCACAGACAGACCCACAAATGTATAAAAAGTAAGAAACAAACAGGCAGAGGGCTCTCTGCCTAGTTCTCCGCCTTGGCTCAGCCTTGAGCTCTTGGAGGAACCCTCTGCCCTGCAAAATCTCTTGTCTCTCGTGTGATTGCTTTGCGTATCACGATCACAGTCCATGTGCTCAGGAAAATCATTTTGTCATGGGATGGTTTGAACCGTGCAGGTGTGGACCCTTCCAGGTGTGCCCAGAAATACTCTGCCATGGAAGGCAGGCAGAGAAAGGGGAGACACAGGAGCACTGCCTTTACCAGCCCAGGGGACACTCAGGTGTCCAGCTGTCTGTCCATCAGTCCACCCATCCATCCACCATTCTGCTGAATCCCTGCTCCCCGATGAAAGCCCTGCCCAGCCATGCTGGAGGTCAGTGCAGGGCCAGGGCCTCATGTTCCTCAACCAGACAAGACCAGAGAAGGAGGAGAACCCACAGAAAGCCTCAGACTGATCTCAGCACCTCCCCCCCCAGAGCATTCCCAGCCGCCTCTGGCAAACAGCAACAAACCTTCTGCTCTGTTCCCCAGACCAGGTAACTCTCACTGGACATGATGGAAGCCCTGCACGGA
The DNA here is from genome assembly GCF_015227805.2 of Hirundo rustica. Classification (NCBI taxonomy): domain Eukaryota; kingdom Metazoa; phylum Chordata; class Aves; order Passeriformes; family Hirundinidae; genus Hirundo; species Hirundo rustica. Next base: position 405,043 of record NC_053456.1, on the reverse strand, counting down.
GCCCACTGCACAATCTGCCGTGTGTCTGAAACCACAGCAATCGCACCGAGTGACTTCAGCAGGCAGAAGGTGTGTGCAGCCCCAAGGAAACTTTTCCTGTGCCCCTCACAGAAATCTGGTGCTGTCTGAAAGGGAAGAGTCTCCAGATCCTTGTTCTTCAGGAGTGCTGTGGAGCGTCAGTAATAAGTCATTTTTGGCAGGCATATGTGAACAGCATCCAGGGAGGGAAAACTTCATCAGAGCAGAGAAATCCTTCCAGCCTGCCTTTGCTATGACTCCAGCAAGCCTGAAATATCCCTGAGAGCTCTGCTCCTTCCCCTTCTCAGAGCTATCCTGAGCCCACCTTGGGCAAGGTACCCAATTTACATGTTCCCAGGCCACTGGCTTGCAATGTTTGCTTATTTTTATACAGGGTTTTGCAGTTTAAAGGGTTTGGATGGGTAGCAAAAAGAGCATTTGCTCAGGCTACCTCAGTTACAACAATTTCTGTCCCTCCCCATTGGGAAAGCAGGACCGTGTCACTGCCTGAATGCAGGCTGCAAGTGAGCCCAACAATGTACTTTCACCCAGTAATTAATTACCTAGCACTTCTCTAATTATCAGAGCTTCCACTGACAATTCCCAGAGGCCAACAGCAAATGCCAGATGCTGCCCCTCCAGCAGCTGCCTAAAATATCTTCCAGGGCAGTGCCTCCTGTTGTTGGGACAGGAAGCAGGACCAGTGTCTCCAGTCTCCTGCTCCTGCAGGAGCATCACCCACTCGTCCCACAGCCCCACAAGCACTCTGGCTGCCCAGGGCTGGGACCTGTGCAAGGCTGCCCTGGCACAGCGCTCACTGCTCTGATGGGCGCCTGGGCTGAGACCACGAGAGCCACCGGCGCTGTCCGGGCATTGCTGAGAGTGAAACCAGCCTCCTCAGGCCAGGCTGGCGGTCCAGGAGCTGTTCTGAGCAGGGCTGGAGGTGGGCTACAGCCCAAATTCTGTTTTTGTGCACCCCAGACAAAGGCAGGGATGTTTTGGGTTTGCACCTACTGGGGCCAGACAAGGGCTCAGCCGGCAGAAGTGACCGGGCTGTCAGCGTCCTTCAGTCCCCAGCGCCAAGGAAACACAGCCCAGGGTGGGAGCGTGGCAACATCCAGCTGGGACAAACCAGCTCCCCAGGGTGCACATGTGCAGCCACGTGCCTGCTGCCCACCCCAGAGGGCCAGCAGGTCACCGGCCCTCGGGCCACCAGTCAAGGCTACTGGTGACGCACCTGCCCCAAAGGCGGTGTGGGAGGAACCGAGCCAGCCAAGGAGGAACCCCGAGAGAGCACAGGAGCGGGCGGGGGGACTGCACTGGCCACTGCTGACCTCAGAGCTGCACAAAGCACAGGAGGTATTTAAACCCCTGCAGAGCCCCTTGTAATCTCTTCTGAGCTCTAAACCTTGAGAGCTGAGGACTCAGGCAGTGTTTTCCTTACCCCTCTGGCAGGGTACTGCTTTCAGCTGACTCTGGCCCAGCCACTATGACCGAAACAACAGGTTACTCGGGGTGAGTAACAGGGGAGCATCTGAATTTGTTCTAGTAAGAGAAGAAAAATGTTCTCTGGGTTTCATTCAAGCTTCATTTATAAAACTGACCTGCAGCGTTAGTTTGTTTCTTCCCATCTCTTACAGCAGGTGGAAAGGGACAGCAAGCTGGCCTCTGGCTGCCTGCAGTTATTTGGGACAAGCGTGAAATCCTGATTTGTTAAGAGCTTAACAAACTGCCACATAGAAAATAGCACAGTATATCACCCCTGGACATTGCTGGCAAAACCCTATGAAGGAAAGAGCTAAGGTTGCCATTGACAAAATTGATATATACAGAGACATACTTTTTGCCAAATGCATGGATAAAATAACAGATCTGTCAAAGAGGTTACCTGGAGAAGACAGACACCACACAGAGCTGGCTTGTCCCTGTCCCATCCCTTGTCTGACACCAGGGCTGTATGTACCCTTGTGGAGCTTCCAGGCTGCCCTGTGCCCCTCTTCTGCCTGTTCCCCTCCCTGTGGGCACTGTCTGGTGTCCCAACCCCTCTCCTTGTTATCTCCCTGCAGGAGTGGGCTTGTCCTTGTTAAAAACCCACACCTGGACTTGATGGAGGAGGACGTCCTGTACCACCTGGACTTGGGAACAAAGACTCACAACCTGCCAGCAATGTTTGGGGATATAAAGGTAAAGAGCAGGTCCAAAAGTGAGGCAGCAGCTCCCCCCTGCACAGGCTCTCTCCAGCCATGCATCCCATGCTGCTACCAGCCCATGCCAGAGCCCTGCTGCTGCCAAAGCTCCTGTGGGGTAGGGTGGGGTCTGGCTGCTCAGCTAAGGGACTCAGCAGCCAAAGCAGCCTGGACAAAGAACCCGTCTGTCCTTGTTTGTTTGGGGTAGAAATCACAACAGAAAATTATCCTTTTAAAAACCTGTAGCTCTGTAGAACTTGATTTTACATTGGCTCCATGTTGGAGGACAGACAGAGGAGGCATTTGTCCAAAACATCTACTGGAGACAATGGAAGGAGGATGTCATATCATTTATGGTTGAAACCTGCTGTCAAAACTGACTTGTCACGATGGCATCCTCTTTCATTTCAAACCAGAGCCCTTCCCTAGTTGTGTGGGGGAAGAGCCTTGGCACCCAGGGCTGGAGCAGCCTGGCACAGCACAGCGTGGGCTCCTGCTGCCCTGCACCCTGGCAGCAGGATCAGCAGCACTGCCCTGGCAGCTGCACACTCAGCCTCCTCATACCTTCAGCGAGCATATTTTCCTTTAATATGTAAAATCTGTCCTTTTTACTCCCTGACTTTATGGCCTCTGTGCCATCAGCAGGGCTCATTAATTGCAGTCTGCACTGTCCATAGAATAAATTAACTAATGAGCTCCTCCAACATCTGGGTTTGCTTCGCTATCGGTGGTGATACTACCAGCTCAATTTTGCTGAATTATTTTAGGTTTTCTTGCCTAGGACTGATACCCGAGTGTGTGCAGCTGTATGGCTGCCCGGACCCAGGGTAGCCACCGTGCCAGAGTGATAGCCTGGGTTTCACGTTAATTCCTGGTTTTGTGACCCTCCGTCGTTCCAAGGTCCCTTGGCTGACGGCGAGGAAGCGGCATCCCGCCGCTTTCTCTGGGAAGGTGTGCCTGGCACAGCCACCACCGCCACGCTCAGCCCGACTCGTGGTACTTGTCCTAGCTAAGTCCCGACACAGCGATATTTGATTTCCAGTTCGTCTGCGTTGGCGGCAGCCCCAACAGGATGCGGGCGTTTGCCCAGTTCATGCAGCGGGAGCTGGGCCTGGCGGGCGCCGGCGAGGACGTGGCTGACATCTGCGCGGGGTCGGACCGCTACGCCATGTACCGGGCAGGGCCCGTGCTCTCCATCAGCGTGAGTTCCGCGCCGCGCTTGCAGGGCTGCTGCTGCCCACGGGGACACGGCTGGCACGACCTCTCCCTCACATGCCTTTGCCTCCCCCATCACCCACCAGCAGACCTTTTCCCTCTTTTCACTGTTCAGTCACTACCACCAGTGCAACCTCTCAGCCATGGCAAAGCTGCTTCTGTTTGAATAGCGCTCCCCAGCACCTGCGCTCTCCATTTGGAAAGTGCAGCATTAACAACAGCCGTGCACATATTCTGGTCAGCTCGGTTTGGGAGGCAAAGCCACTTCTCACCACACATGAACGATGAAACATTGCTGGGAGTATTACATTGATACAAGCTCTCATAGAAAAACCTGTCCTTATTAACGATTATTCTTTTAGAGCAGGATTTTTGGCACTGAACAAAGGGAAAAGCAAACACAGGCTTGTGCTAAGGAGCACTCACATCCAAAGGCTTGGTCCTGATGCCATCTCTTCAGGCACAAGAGTAGTCTGAAATGTGATTCACAGTAGATGGAATCACTCACACAACAGAGCTCGTGTTTCGTCCCTCTGACAAAACCAAACCAATCCTGACCAAGGGAATCAACCCTGAGGGAATCAATCTGAGAGGATCCAAGAGGGAGAACTGCCACAAGATTCGCTGTTCCCCAGCCTGGCAGCAGCAGTGACATGGTCAGAAGCAAATCCTCACTGAGCTTATGGCCATGCAGCAGCTTCGGCCAGTGCAGAAGGGGACACGGGGCAGAGCACACAGCCGTCCTGAGAAGCATCATGCAGAGCAGCTGCCAACATCACATTTCTGCAAGTTGCTTAGAAACACAACTGAGCTCAAACATACCGGGGCAGGAACACAGATTCCAGCTCTGAATATTTACAATGTGAATAAATCTTTTAGGCATTGGTGAATAAGCCAGGCTGATGTTCCAGAATAACAACATGCAAAAAGGTTTCATATTTAAAACATGATACAAAGCAAACAGAGCATTGGTCTCACAGCCAAGAGAAAGGAGAAAAAGCAACAAAAAAATTGCCTGTGTACCTTAATCAGTGGAGCTTCCATACATGCTTCCTTCAGGTTTTTGAAGATGATAGCAAAATCAAAAAATGTGAGGTATTTTCAAGAGGAAGAACCAAAGTCCACAGCACCAAAAACTTTTTGTACTTAAAAGTTAAGCTAAGAAAAGGATGTTGGTCTAGCAATGGAGCAGAAGACAGATGACCGTGCAAGGGAGCACTGGGCAGATGCAGAAGCCCCAGCAGCTCCAGGCCTGCAGAGCATCTGCCAGCCCTGGCGGGCAGCAGCAGAGACAAGAGTGGGGCAGCACTGTCCATGGAGGATGGGAACAAGCCAGTGCCAGCAGTGGGGAGCTGGGAGCCAGGCAGGTGCTGGGGACTGAAGGGGAGCAGGGCAGGGAATGTGAGCCAGGAAGAGAGACAGGCAGCCTGCAAGGCACTCAGCAAACAGCTGACCCTGAAGCCTGTCCTCACCGAGGGACACAAACCATTCCATTGTCCTTTGTGCCCAGCAGGGTAGCAGAGACACTCAAGCGTGGGGTGAGGACAGGCTGGAAGGCACATGGAGAAGAGATGGCTCAGGTTGTCCTCACTGAAATTCACCAATCCCAGAGCATGAGCAGGCCACAACAAAGTGCAAGTCAGCACACGGTGCAAGGATTGGCAATGCATGGGGAAGGTCTCAGAGCATTCGGATGTTGGGATGTATTTGTGGACCTTCCTTGAAGGACAGGAACCATCTGTGTGCCCACACAGGGTCCCCAGGGAGGAGCACCAGCTCTACTGACTTGAAGAGCCTTTAAAGCATCAAGGGGAGGAGAAGAGGTTAGACACTTCACCCAGACAGACTAAAAAGACCACAAGATGTCTCTTCCCCCTCAAAAAAATTGCTGTTGGCATCATCAGCAGAGGAGGATAGAGCATAACCCTGAGCTCCTTGCAGTTATGCACCTGTCACCTGCTTCAGCCTTGTGGGGACTGATGTTTCTCTTTTCTCTTCTTCCAACAGCATGGAATGGGCATTCCTTCCATTTCCATTATGCTTCATGAGTTGATCAAACTGCTGCACCACGCAAAATGCCGGGACGTTACTATTATACGCATCGGTACTTCTGGGGGCTTAGGTAAGCGATTCATGGTCTTTCTTCAGAGCAAAACAGCTATTATTAAAAAGAACTCTCAGCAATAGGTCACGCAGTTCTGAACTTTAGCATTTTGTCAGGTCTCTAAATATCAAACATGGTATTTTGTTTTGGGTTAAACCCAGAAAACGTTCTTGGCAGAGTGCACATTCTCAGACTGTACAAAAGCCTTGATTCTACTACAGCCGTGTGTCACTTTCCAAACAGAAAACAAGGATGAATGGTGACCCAAATGAATCCGTGTCCCCTGGCTGAGGCAGTGGTGCTGCCCATGCCTGCACAAGCTGTAGGGGGTACACGATCTCTGCAAGCTGCAGCAGCTAAGCTCCTGTCACTCAGCACATTCTCCCTTATCTTGTGCTGATTCTGTACATTCTACTTGTACATCTGTACTTCATGAATTTCAATTACTCTCTGACATCTTCTTTACTCACTGAAAAGAAGAGCCCCGCTGCACACACAGATCTATTGAGATTTCCCTACTGTGCTGAAGTTTGGCAGCAGGACACAGACGTTATGAACTCTGGCAGCCTCAGCTTCCATTTCCACAGGGATCGAGGCTGGGTCTGTTGTGATCACCGACACGGCCGTGGACTCCTCCTTCCAGCCACGTTTTGAGCAGGTGGTGCTGGACGATGTGGTGGTGCGGAGCACCGAGCTGGACAAGGACCTTGCGGAGGAGCTACTCGCCTGCAGCAGGGACATTCCCGACTTCCCCACACTCATCGGCCATACCATGTGCACCTATGACTTCTACGAAGGTAAAACCAGCTTTGTCTGTCCTTCCTCAGCACACGTAATGCCAAGTCTCCGCACTTTTCCATGGACAAAGCTATCCAGGGAACCCAGGCCCCAGGAGGGCTGCAGGCAGAGACCAACGCGGTGCTGGGGGTCCTGGGCAGAGCAGGGGGACCCTCAGAACACACAGTACCTCTGTTTGCACCTTGCTGAGTTTGCCACCAGGCTGTTCCCCTACAGCAAGATTGTCACTTCGGAACTGCCAAACACTAGGAAAACATTAGGTTGCCTGAGAGATTTCCATAAACAAACTTTGGTTACTCTAGAAGCGTTTCCTTTGCAGAATTAAATGCTGATTGCAGGGTGGATGAAACATAATAAATGAAGAATTAATAATCTGAGCACTATTTATATACCTTTAGATCTGCTTCCAGATGCAGCCATCTGTGTATTGCTCAAGTCCATATTTTATTTAAACAAAAAGCCATTTGAGAGGATTAAAGTAGGAGCAGGAATAAACTGAAGGGTGGTCACAGGCTGGCCCGGCTGCAGGTGAGCAATTGCCTGTCCCACGGCCTCCAGATGCTGTGAGAGGGAGGAGGAGGTGCACGGGGCACGGGTCTGCTCTGAGCACACAGCAGGACAGCCAGAGCCCCGGAGGGGTTAGAGGAGAGGGTCGGGGTGGCTGCCCACGCTGAACACAGTGTTAGTGCTGGCTGCAGCGGTACCTGGAGCTGCAGCAGGGGAGCACCAGAGCCCTGGGGCCAGCTCCCCGACCAGCACTGGTGCTGCCTGCACCAGGAACGCCTCTGCAAGCAGCTCCAGCTTCCACAGCAGACCCTGCAGGAAAACTAAACCCACATTAAATGGGTTTCCTCTCCTCAGTGTTCCCATTCTGCACAGCTTGTTGTACCTCTTCTACAGTCAGTGGGCATTTCTGGGATTTGACCTGGCAGACCTTCACAGCTGATACGCAGCTATGGCCACAGAGCACAGAGCACAGCACACCCTGGTGCCTCCCACCTGTGGGCTGAATCCACCTTTTACCAATGTGGCAACCAGCGTCATTCTCTCCCCTATAGAGAGACACATCGCGCTGGCTTCAACACTGAGGGGAATACGAATTAACCAGCTGCTCATGGGAAAACTTTGTGGGCCTCAGACAGAATGTGGGCGCTGCAGGACTTCCCATTTGCACCTACGCCCTGTGCCCCATCACCCCATGCAAGGCCAACAGTGACAGTTCTCTGCTTCCTTTCCAGGTCAGGGGAGACTAGACGGCGCATTATGCTCTTTTTCCAATGAAAAAAAGTTGGAGTACTTAAGGAGGGCTTATGACGCCGGCGTGAGGAATATTGAGATGGAGTCCACGGCATTCGCTGCCCTGTGTGGACTGTGTGGCCTCAAAGGTGAGTCCTGTCGCTTCCACCTCCTCCCCATGGATGCGCTCAACCCCCCTAAGGGTCCTGTTCGGTGCCAGAAGGCCAAACGCACATCCTTAATGATTTTATCTAGAAAAGGACGCGGAAGCAAATTTCATAGCTCAATAAAACCCAAGTGTGCATTAGAAGATCTGCAGGACAAACCCGTACCGTGCCCCCCTCAAGCCCCTCCTGGCCCTACAGCGCGTCCCGGCCGTGCTGGCGCAGCCGGCCGAGGGTCTGCGGGGCCGGGAGCCGCGGTTCCTGGCTGCGGCCGGGAGGGTCGGGCAAGAGGGGCAGGAGGGGCAGGAGGGCCGGGAGGACCCGCTCCGCCCGCGGGGTGACCGCGCTCCGTTCTCCCGCAGCCGCCGTGGTGTGCGTGGCGCTCCTGGACCGGCTGGAGGGGGACCAGATCCGGGCGTCGCACGAGGTGCTGTGGGAGTACCAGCAGCGGCCGCAGCGCCTGATCGCCGCCTTCATCCGCAAGCGCCTGGGGCTCTTCCCCACGGACTGACCGTGACGGCTGGAGCCACAGGCCCGGGAGCGGGGCTGCGGGCCCGGCCCGGCACACGGACCCTGCCCCGGGAACGGGAGAGCTCCGGGAACGGGAGAGCTCCGGTCCGCCGGGAGCGGGGCTGCGGGCCCGGCCCGGCACACGGACCCTGCCCCGGGAACGGGAGAGCTCCGGTCCGCCGGGAGCGGGGCTGCGGGCCCGGCCCGGCACACGGACCCTGCCCCGGGAACGGGAGAGCTCCGGTCCCGCCGGGAGCAGAGCGGACACCGCGGTGCGGGAGCTGCCGGCTGAGCGCGGCTGGAACCGCACTGACACGATCTGCGCTGACAAGAAGTTCAGGCTGTGGAACGGAGCTGCAGGTTTCCTCACTCCTGGCTCCAGCCGTCATAAAGGATTGTTCTGTTAGGGTCACTCTGTCCACAGCGATCTTCCGGGAAGGAGATCCCTTTGCTTTGGGCAAAAAGACAAAACCTAAGTAAATTACATGAAAAATTAACATGTATTTGTGGCCATTATTGTTACTGCTGTTACAAAGGCCGTTCAGATTTTCATTCTTACAGTATTTAAAAATGTCACAAGCAGGTGCATGCCAGAGTTTGAATACGAGAGAGACACCACAGCACCCAACCGTGGTCCTGAGGACCTGACCTTCAGGCACTGGTTAACATTAAAGGCACTTTTCTCACCACCAAAATTCACAGATAAGTAGTCTATCTTGAAACCAAATAACTTAATTTTCAAAAAGAATTTCTCATCAAGCTTTATAAAAGTACAGTGGAGAGTGAATTGCCCATGCTTCATCCCTGGAAAAGACAGCTGAGCTCTGAAGTGCCACCCCTACCCAGCCAAACCCACAAAGCAGGGCTGCAAGAGGTGCAGGTCGAGAAGTCTATTTACTGTTAATATTTTTTAAATTACTATTTTCATGTGTGTAACTTGGAAGATTTCTTTGTCGTTGTTTAAGTGAAGAAACATTTATGATGAAAACCAATGTCATTATAAGCATCCCCATTTCCTGAAGGGTTCTGGTCAGCTCTTGTAGCCAATGCTAAAGTGAGGATTATGAAGTAGGGTGAAACATCCACCTCCAGGCAGGAGCAGGAAAGAGGTGTCTGGCCAGGCTGGGAAACAGCCAAGGGGTCTGCAGAGCTCTCCTGGAATGAGCAGCCTTGGTTGTGCTGTGCAAAATACCCTTTTACTGACCTGCATGTTCTCCACACTCCACTGTCCTATGTCCTAAAATCCCCCCCAAATCCTCATTCTGGCCTCACTGTATCACTAAAGGCCCTGACTTATTGTTGCACTGGGGTAGCCCAGACTTCTATAGACTTCTACTCAGTCTTCACCCTGAAAAATGACAGACATAGAAACAATCACAAGTCTCTGCCAAAAAATCTGCCCACTATTTCAAAACTAATGTCTGTTTCCATTAAACTTTCTTTTACATTAATATCTTGGTATTTATAAAATATGACAACTATAATCTCAGTTCCAGTGGTGTAAAATTTTTTATCTTGTCAGCTGCTTTTAAGGGCAAGGGGAAAAAATGAACTGCCTGGGTTTGGGATGATGCCTTTCTGGGAATTGTCTCACAGCCAGTCTGTTCCCCACAGCAAAGCACTGCTGGTCTCTCCACAGGAATATCCAGCCAGTTGTGAGGTGGCCAAGTGTGTTTTAAAAATAACCAGTTACCCCAAAGGAGATACCAAAATAAAAAGCACAAATATACACAGAATTGTAATTTTAGCACAAGCACACAGAGGCTGAGCCCAGAAGACATCATTCCCCCTGCTCAGGGCAGGCTCTGCAGCATTTCCCCACTAAACCCAGCTGCAACACTGCGCTTATGCTGCTCCTGGGCCGACCCTGTACTCACTCTCAGGAGTCTGTCACACCAGAAAATAAAGAAAGAAAGATCCCAGCTCTATTTATAATTTATACTGAAAAACTAATCTGCAATATGAAATTGTATGACTGGTTTGCAGTAAATATGATGCAGAAAGTTGCCTTCTAAACATAGACAAAGATTTAAGTTTTATCTTATCATAATCAAGCAATAGTAGAAACATTCATGGCAATGAAGATTTTATAATTAAAAGAATCAAATTCTCAAGAAACCTGGAAAGAAAATTGTGGGATTTATTCATGTAACATAAAATCTAAAGTAACTGCTGTGCAAAGTTATTTTGGGCTTCTGCTGCCAATTCAGTCGCAAGAATTCCTGCTCAAGGTGCTGCACATCAGGTTGGCCTGGGCTGTGTGTAGGAGTCCTTTAGCAAGGTGTCCCGGCTCCCAGAGGGAGGGGACATGGGCAATCACTACACCAGCACACACCCCAGCTCTCAGGACCTGCACCAGGCAGCTGGAAGGTGAAATGCAGCTCAGAAAGGCTTGCAGTGCTCTAGAATGGCTGCACATGCAGGGAACCGAGCAGTTCTAGGACACAACCAAAGGGAATTTGTTTAAGGTTTGCATACTCTGGGCCAGACCAGACCCCTGATGCCCCTCTGCCCCTCAGATGAGAGGTGCTCTACATTTCAAAAGCTGTAGATTCCATGTCTCTCCTTGGAAGCTTCGGTGGTGGAAGTTTTGACAAAACCTCTCTTGCATAAAGTGTTTTGTGCAGTCCAGCTTCTCGGAGAGCGAGCTCGACACGGAGCCTGGGGTCAGAAATGACCTGTTAAAAAAAACACAGCAATGATCAACAGAAGCCAAAAATCTCCCTGAGGAACTGCTGCCTTCCCTCATGTTCTCCATGCACACAGCCCAGGTGCAGCACAGACTCCAATCTCCTCCTGGTTGTTCCTATAGAATCCAAGTCCTTCAAAGGCCTTTATGATTTTTCTCACAGTGTTGCCTTGTGCTTACATGGCAGTGCCACTTCCATTTGTCAGAATCACAATTAATCCCAGGGAAATTACTTTTGAAATTTGGCAGAAGTTTATCAGACAAAATCTGTAAGCCTCTTTCCAATCCCTGTTCCACAGTCTGCAGTGGGACTGCACTGGAAGTACAAGGAAGAGCGACACATTGCTTCCAGACAGGTTTAAGTTAAGATTTGTCAGAACCTCATACATTGGTCAGATTTAGGGAATTTTAATAAGCAAACAAAACGCACATCTTTCCATTACCAAACTGAGAAGCTTTAAAATGTCTTAAAATGGGAAGGGCTGGACAACTTTAGCTATAGACATTGTTAGATTTCATCCTGTTCAGTGTCAAAAGAAAGATCTCACACCACAGAATTGTACCATAGTTCTTCTCTTTTTGTAAATAATTTTCAAATTCCAGGGCGCGAATAATTGCAAATGCATTGACCGAGCAGATAGGGAAGAGTGAGGGAATCTGAAGATACCTAGATGTTCCTTGAGCGCATTTGCAATTGAGGGAGCAGCCTCCTCAGCAAGCTGAGTGCCCTGGAAACACGAGTACAGTTAGCTGAGCTCCCGCTCCGCTGACGCAGCATGACCAGAGCCCGTTACCTGCTCTTCACTGTAGGTGTGCAGCCTGAACAGGGGCCGCTGCAGCTCAAACTCCTCCTTGGTCCCGATGCCCATCCGAGCTTTGGACGCCACCGTGTCAGCCACTGCTCTGGCTGGATCGAATTTCGCAACAATGGCAACCTAACGAGGCAATTTGAGAGTAGCAATTAGTCTGTCTGCGCAGAACTAAGGCAGAGCAGGTCACTGTCAGTGACACACCCTTTGAGAACACCATTATTCACTGTCTGAGCCTGCCAGTGGAGCAGGCTCCCAGCTGCAGAGGCGGCCTGGGCACTGCAAGGATATGTGAGAGAGAGGCAACAGCACCCTGAGCTCCCCAAGAGACACTGACGTGAGCTCCAGTGTCCAACCTAGAGTCTACAGCATCCAGCAGCCTCATCATTCTGTAATACCCACAGTTCCTGCAATCTAGACATTCTTATTTTTCTTCCAATGGAAACAAAACTGTTCGGGGTGATCGTTCACAATTTTTACAGAGTCATGGGCAACAACAGTGAGTGATATCCCCAAATAATACAACCCTGATTTTTTTTCTGAAGTGTATCTGCTTTAACTGTGCAATTTCCTGTGGCGAGATCAATATCAAAGACTCCCAGACACTGTATTGTGCCAGAGTTAATATTTTTTCATTGTTTACTTTCTTTGTGTTAAAATATTCAGATACAGGCTAGTACTATTTTGGAAAAATACAGAAAGATGCATGAGCAAAAAAGCTGAAGTCCATAGGAATAGCTAAAACCAGAAAAAAAAAAACAAAACAAAACTTTAAATTGTATACAGTAATTTTTCACCCATCTCTTTAATAAAATGTCATCTTGGTATTTACAGGCTGCCCAAACCTACAGGCCAAATGACTTTAGTAAAGACCTTTACCCCCTTCCCATACAAACAATGTACATACTTTATGAAGCAGCATTTCATTAGTGTAAAATAAATGTTGGTCAGAGAAGTAAAATGAAGTGGGAGCATCACCATCCCAGGCAATAGCACTTCTAGAAGCATTTTCTACTCTGGCAAGAGAATTGAGTCACTGGGAAGAGCTCAACAGATCATGACTACCAACCAGCCTCTTTGGAGGAAAAAACAAGGAGATTACATACAGAAGTGTAAATTAAGGCAAAATTACTCTTTCAAAAGTCAGCAGTAGAAAAAATAACCCTAGCACTACTTTTACTATGACATTAGCAAGCATTAGTAAGCGCTTTATGGGTGTCTTTTTAAAAGTAATGTGCAAAAGTTTCAGAGACTCAAATATCTCTGAAGAAAAGTCATCCAAGGTGTGCAAGTTTTCAGAATTTAAAGAGAATATAAACTACTCATAAATCTTGCCTAAGATTCAAGGCAGACTTAGGGTTATTAAAACAAACAAAACCCAGTAAAAATCACAAAAGAAAAATCACATCCAACCTGGAAAAAACCTTCTCTATCTCCTCTGAGATATCAGCAGCTCCTACAGTCCAATTTAATGTCATAATGTTCCTGTTGTCAGAGCTACAAAGGACACAGGATTTATAACAGGCGAGAATTACGGTTAGTCAGACTAAAAGTGCCTTTTCCTTGTTCATTTGTTAGCCTTTGAGAGATGGTTCTTTTTATCTTTGCCTGCCCTGGCGGTGTGCTGTAGCAGTGAAAGCCCACCTGCTGCCGGAGCGCTTCCAGGCGCTTCTCCTTCTCCTGCTCCTGCCACACCCGCAGCAGCGCCAGCTCCTTCCTCTCCTGCAGCCGCTTCTCCAGCAGGGCTTGTCGGAACTGCACCCTGCCGAGCACAGGGAAACGCTGGGCAGGGGCACTGCTGCATCCCTGCAGTGCCATTCCAGTCCCAAACTGCTCCGAGGTTCCCTATACCCACCTCCCGATGCCCTGGTGCACAGGGAAACGCTGGGCAGGGGCACTGCCGCATCCCTGCAGTGCCATTCCAGTCCCAAACTGCTCCGAGGTTCCCTAAACCCACCTCCCGGTGCCCTGGTGGTCCATGGAAACACCGCAGAGGGGCAAAGCTGCTTTCTCATTTCAATGTGCTCTTTTTGTTGGAGGTTTTTGGGCTGGGTTTTTTGGGGAAGGGGAGTTTGGGGAGTCGTGCTCTTTGATTTGTTTCTCGGTGGGTTTTGGTTGGTCACTTGTTCTTTTAAACAACTCGGCTAACCTTTCAGATTCCGTGTCTAGACCACAGATTTTCTCTAGCATGCTTTATATAGCCCTGCTACTCTTTTTTCTCCCCCATTTTCTTTGCCAAGTAGAAATGTTCTCTCACATCTGTGTATGGCAGAAGAAATCTTTCCTATAACCCTTTCCATTAAAAGAAACACCTCACTCCCAGTCTTGTCACTGGAAAAAGAAAAGATCTTGAGATTTACACTCTTCTTCCAAAGGAGGAAGCTGGAGTTCCACACCAGTAACTCCAGAACTTCACCCACAGCGCTGCTGTGCTGCTGCACCTTCCACTGCATGCATTTCTGGACTACTGTGCAGAGTCTGTTCCTTATGGAGTGAGGTATTTGTTGTATTTAGGTATTTGTTGGGATGTCACTTTTAGTTCTACAGGAGTTGCCAATGCCATGCTTTGAATTTGGAGAATTACCCTCCTTTTGCCCTTCAAATTTGAGATGGTTCCTGGAGCATTTTGATTAGGAAGAAAAGGAGAACCAGAACTCTCTGCTTTCCTTTTCAAATGTAGCCAGTCCAGACCTTTTTTGACAACACACCAGTAATCAGAGCTCTTGCTCAGACAGTTTAGTCCCAGTTCTCAGCCTGAAGGAGTTTAAATCTGCAATTTATGCATTTTCAGCAAACACAACAACCAGCAGGAACAACCAGCAGTCAGATAAGGCACCTCCACCCTGTTTCAAGAACTAGACCACCATCATCAGACAGCACCAAATGCACAGAAGAAAGCACAAAAGAGTGATTTTTGCCTACATCTGGGGGTATTTGACAGGACCAGGGCAGATCTTGCCCCAGTGATTCTTGTAAGCACTGTTTTACAAAATTGGTATTAAATGACTTGGATAAAAGAATTAATAGAGAATAGATACCGGGCTTGGAGCAGAAATCACAAGCCTTCCCCCCCTTTTCTGAATACAGAAAACATCACTTAATAGGATTTCTTGCTGATTTCACTATTCTCACCACATTTCATTTGCTCAACATCTGTGGGATCTTTAATGAAGTTTACCCACTGGGCTGAGGCACAATCTGGAGACAGCAAAGACCTGCAGCTACCTAGGAACATTCACTGTCAAAACCTGAAATGCCCAATCAGTCAAAAGTCTCCACTCTCAGATAGGAGTTGCAGAATACAAATTTGGACCCCATCACTCAAAAGTCTACACCCAATTTCAATGCCTTTAATCCCTTACTTTGACCTGGTCAGAGCTCAAGCTATTGCAATTACAAAGTAAGGCCTGAGTAAACAGAACACCATAGTGACTCTGTGATAACAGGTTTCTTTTTCATAAACAAATCCAATTAGTTAATTTTAAATTGATTTAGTTTAATTAAAAGCAATTCAGGATAACAGCAGAGGTTTTTAAAAATATTTTATTATACCTACTAGAAAATCTATGCACTATTCAGGCCATCTCCTGTACTTGGAATAGTCAGTCAGCTCATTTTTTCCTTTTCCAAAAGGCCCTGAAAATGTGTTGGATCAGAAGCGTGGTACCAGCCTGTGCCATGTTTCAAGCCCAGTTTCTGTGCTCTGACAGGTGGAACACGCCAGGACACTGTCAGTTTTGCAGTGCTGCTCTGAGACAATGACAATGCCATGTATATACCTGAGCCTGGACAGTGAAATGTTTCATTTTGTACAGTAGGTCAGCTCTGAGTGACAGAGTGCTGAACATTTACTGATGGGGTGATTATTTCCTCCCTGTAATTCAAATTCATATGTTCCTTCTCCTGTTAGCTAAAACCACTGCAGGCATGTCTAAGGAAAGGTACAGATATACTTGTAGCAAAAGGACATAGATACTTAAATTAAGTCGTCAGCAAGGTGTCCTAACAAAGTAATACTCAAGTAGTGTTTCCCACAGAATCCTTAAGACCAAGTTTAATATTCTTATGCTGGCGGCACTTTAATCCTATTTTAATTGCATTTCTGGTCCACACAACTTGGTGCTTCCTCTATGTAAAAAGAGTCAGCCTATGCTCTGAGAGCAGCTATAACCAGACCCCATGCAGGGGTTTTATGTTCCTCTGACACAGGGATTCCTCTGTGAAATCCAGTATTTCTTCAACAGGCCGTGAAAGGTCATCTTGTGCAACAAAGACTTGGCAATTCAAGCCTGAGCAGGCTCAAGTCCTAAATGCCATCAAACAGGCGAAGGACACCTACAACTAGATGAGCAATTTAGGACTCTCTAAGATAACAATAAATATCTTTGGGTCTGTTAAGTGCTGAATGTGTTCCTTTCACTTGCGCCTCAAACAAGCCAAACCTGATTTTAAGTCATTATGCAAAGTGAAATATAGAAGGTCTTATTACCCAGCTACATTTTACGACAGTGTAGCGCTTACAGTGGTCTGAAATTTTGATGGATGTGAATTAATTCAAATTGAAATAAATTGCATCTAGGATACCATCACCTAGGATGCAACCTTGCTATATAATTTGAAGCATTTGCCAAACAGGAAGGAAAAAAAAAAAAAGCTTTTCTTCAATTTATTCTAAAAAAGAATGTCAGGAGATCAAAGCAAGTTAGATTATAAGAAGATCCTATTGATACTATAGGTATTCACATTTAATTTTTTACCTTTCTCTGTCTTTGGCTGCTTGTTCAGCCATTAATTTTCTCAATTCCTCCAGACGCTGTAGATCTCTCTCCTCCTGTTCTTGCCACTTTAGCTCTTTCTCAGCCCAGTATTTTTTCAGCTAGAGTTTGAACAAATACAGCAAACAAATTAACACTCATTCCAAAGCCCAGGCAGTGAGAACAAAGGAAGTAAGAAAAACATTAAGTTAGAGATTCCAATTTTGATCCTTTTGGAATAACATTTCTATTTTAGAGCACTACAGGCTAACAGAATATTTGCTAGGAGAGCAAGAGGGTGTGGAGCCTCCACAACTATAGTAGCAAAATCAGACTGAGAACACTAATTTGAATATATTTTCCCACCACAATGTGAAGACTAGCACTTCCATTGTGCTTGCATTCCCCAGAAAAGCAGCTGCAGTATGAGGTATCAGCCCTTGTAAAGATCTAGGATGTAAAATACTCCAGTGAAACACACGACTGCTGACCCCAAACAGCTGCTATTCCATCTGTGCACAGACAGAGAGCTGCGCTGTATAGACATTGCACACAGCAAGAGAAAAGTTTGCACAACCAGAATATTTACAGATAGAATAAGTATTGGTGGTGTTGGCACTAAGCCTCCTCCTTCCCTGTGGTTTCAGAGCCACTGCAAACACCAGGTGTACAAAGGCAAATACACACAACGAGCTGGAACAAAAAGAGAAGCAGCAGCAAAGCTTCTTGTGACCTAAGGCACAAATCCTCCCTAAACATCCCTCTCTGTGCCGCTGGACTCAGAGGTGAGATCTCAATGAAACAACCACACCGATTTTTGCCACGTCACTTAAGTAAAAAGGTCAACACAAACACTTGTGACACAGCTTGATTTTCTGAAGCATTACATCCACTACAGTGCATTTCTAGTTTTTGTTAAGTTGTATCCAAGCCATTTCCCAAGGAGTCAGCACACAAGGCCTGGGAGCTCTGTCCCTCAGGAGTGTCCCTGCAGCCCCGTGCTGTGCTGCAGGCGCTGCGCTGCCAGGCTCCCTGCTGCATTGCAGCACACAGCTGCAGCACTGGCAGCTTCCTGGGGCTGCCCTGCTGCTCAGAGCAGACCTGTGCAGTCAGACCCTGCCTTGTGACAGAGACACAGTGACTTGCTGAGGCTTTTTTCCCTAAGAAATGCAATAGAGTAACATAACTGGTGTGTCAGACCAGGCAGCTTCAGAGCTAAAATGGACAGGAGCAAGACCTGACTAACCAATTGCCCATCTCTACATCAGTACATAAGACTTTACAAAAATACATGTGCTATGACATCAGTTATAGGTTTTAGAAGCAATGGTACGCATTAATATATGCAAAAACGTATAAGAGTTTCTCATACTTTCTCTTTATCCTGAGTTCTACGAATGGTTTCCTGTTCTCTCTTCAGCCTTTCTCTCTCATCTTCCTTTTCCTTTCTTCTGGCAGCTACAGCAGCTTCTAGTTTAGCAGCTTCTTCCTGCTGTGCTTTCCACTGTAGAACCTGGAAGAAACAGTTGAAGAGACAGTCCTGCAGCAGCCTGTAACTCTGATCCTGCCCAGCTGGGGCTGGGAAGGAAACTCATGTAATCCGCTTACAAAGTAAGATTTATAATCTTATCAACAACACAAGCATTTAGCAAGCACCACCTTTCTGCATATTCACGTGCAGTTCCCGAGAGCAAAATATGCAATAAAATCATAGATGAAAAGGGTTTAGGCAAAACTGTAAAACCATCTCAGTAATTCACATCTCCCTTCAGCACTTAGAACCCACGAGGGGACGGAGGCCAAGAGTCATGGGGTCCACGTGCAGCCTTTAGCACAGGCACTGGTGTGACAGCCAGGGCTCACTGCAGTGACAGGAGTTCAGCTCTGCCAGGCACAGATGGTGCCCCAGCCCGGGAGCCCTGCCCAGCCCCCGTGGGGTCCCGCCTGCCGTTCCCCCACTCTGTGGGAACAGTGGCAGCGCTGGGCAGGGCAGGACAGGGCTCCCTGCACCCCTTCTGCGGCGCCTGCCACGCTTCCTAGCAAAACCTCTGTGGGTGGCACGGCCCACCCAGCCCAGCGTGCCAAAACTCCGTTCCTGACGTGACCCCGACTGCGTTGGTTGAAGAAGACAACTGCACGTGGCCGTGGGCAGTGCCACATCTGCAGCGTCCCAGCCAGCGTGGGACTCACCTCGGCGCTGTCACCAGCAGCTGTGCTCGTCTGCTCCACACCGGTGCCTACAGCATTCAGGAGGACTCCTCTTTGTTGGCTTGCCAGCTCTTTTTGTAATGGATTTGTCAAGCACTAACAGAACCCTGCATTCCTCTAAGGAACAAGCATCGCAGCCATTTTATCAGCTGGTTTTCTATGCTACAGCACTTTAATACAAAAAAAATGAAAATACTTATAATTTTTCCACCTTTACTGCATTTCACTGTCTGTGTGTGCAGATTATTAATTATTCTGGCTTGTGCTTATAAAAGATGTTCTCTTTAGAGATCCAGCACACCCCATGGGCCAAGGTTCTCAGAGAGCTGCATCTCTGAACGATGCCGTGCTTGCCTTGCTCCTTGCTAAAAGTAACAATTATACTTTTTTCTTTGCATTACACTGAACAATGCTGTGACTTCTCACGGAGAGCAGGCAAAATGATAACATGAAAATAGCCTGAAAATGCAGAGGGTGCAAAGGGGACAGAGCTAGGCCCTTCCAGAGGTACCCAGTGACAGGAGAGGAACACCTGAAATTCCAAGGCATTCATCATTTCCCTACTGAGAACTGCATGAACATTGAAATGTGCTGGCCTGGGAGGTCGTGGAGCTGCTTCATCCTGGATTCCACATGGTCCTGGGTCACCAGCTGCATCTGACCCTGCTTGGGCCTTGGGGGACTGGAGAGATCCCTTCAGCCTCAGCACCCCAATCAAGTTTCCCACACACTGAAACTTGTGACACCAGGGCTGCCTAAGCTGAAATATTCACGTAACAATTTTTCCAGCAGCCTGCTCATGCAGTTTAGCGGTTTAAGCATCTAAAATAAAATGCTAAATTGTTTCAGTTACCCTTCACTTGCCAGGCTAATGAACTCCAAAAGGAACATTTTGAAAATGAGTCACAAGAATATGCAATCGTTTCTACCTTGCTTTTGAAACAGACTGAAGCAAAACCTATATAGAAAGCTTTAAAATCTAATGACAAGCAAACAGCGAATGAAATCTGCTAAAAGCATACTCAGATTGGAGCTAGGATAAGCTGCAGGAGCATTTGAAGGAGCTTTAAACTTCTGTAATAACATCACAGATTTTCTCAAATGATATGAGGTGACAGATTATGTAACAAAAAAATTGCTTTTTGTAAGCCTGGATTTCCCTACATCCTGCTTCCCACTCCTTTCAAATGCTCTCCAGTACTGAGGTCAGTGCCACAGTTCACGAGGCAGCTTCAGTTCCCTCCGTGTCTGAGAACTGTCCTGATGCTCCAGTGGTCTTCTCTGGACATTCATTTATCTGTTAACCAGGACTTGTCTGGTGGTTTGGTTGCAGCCATTAATAAGAAGTTGCATTTCTCTGATACTTGAGGGGAGCCAGTGCCTGGAAATGCCCGTGGAGAACAGAGCAAGCCCTGCAGGGAGGCTGGGACGATGACAACTGACTGAAGGCAGCAAACCAGACCAAAGCAGTGAGCAGACACAGACACTAATGTGTCCAGAAATCATCTCAAACCTCCCTCTGAGTCCATTTTATTAGCAGCAGTTTGTGTGGTGTGTGTGACACCGCGAGCCTGTGCCATGATCGCCTCCAGGGGCTGTTCCACGCACCTCTTTGGTTACAGCTTTTTGACCCAAGTCAGACATCAATATTGGGGCACAATCTAGATTTCTGACAGGTTAGGTACAAACAAATGAGTATAACCAAGCATCAAATTCAGAACTTCACTAAGCTGACAAAGCATTAATCACACAGTAGTGTTCCCCAGACAGAAGTGACAGGCCAATAACTCAGTGTGTATCTCCACTCCTGCAATGCTCCCTGCTCTGCCCTAAATCACTACTAACACATATATTTACTCAGGGGGTAGAACATGCTTTCCATTTTTTTAAATTTCAATTCTGCATCTATTTTTCATTTTTTAGTTAGGATTTTAAATGTATGAGCCCAAGACAAATCAGGAAAACAGGTAACAAGGATACCAGAGGAGAGTTTCACTTTACCAGTTAACAATACCCAGTTATTATTTTCTGTATCCAATACATGATATTAGTTTAGATGATCCCTGCTCCCTCCCATATTTGTCTGATCCATGCCTTTTCATTAGGGCAAAAGAAGAATAATTTCCTTTTAAAAAATTATAGTTGTGACAAAAAAAGGACATAATTGCAACAACCCCGCCCCCCCCCCCCCCCCCCCAAAAAAAAAAAAACAACACCCAAAACAAAACAAAAGGAACATTGGTAAAAGACAGAAAAGAAATGCTTGCAAAATATGTATAAAATGTGATTGTGATTCTATAAGCTGGCCTTATACCATGGCTTTTCCCAGAAGAAGAGTTGAAATCCTGTAGGATAAAGTGTTCTTAATGGAGCAGAGGTAGAGTGAAGTGTAAGAAGTAACAGAAGTTAGACATTAACCAGGTGATTGAAATACCAGTATACTTCACTTTTTAAACCACTTTTGAACATTAAATCCCTCTGTGCTAGAGAGCAGTTCCATTCTCACAGCCCCAGATCACTCTGTGCACCGGCCAGGGGAATCCACATCCCCAGAAGGGGTCAGGAGATTCCCAAACAGTCCTGTCCATGTGGGCACAGGTTAAAAATGAGGCTCTGGAGTATGGCTGGTGGTGAGAGGCAGAGTGCACACACAGAGCCTCCCCTGGATTTGCTGCTCTGTGCAGTGCCACTGGCGCTCAAGTGGGCAGGCAGGGAAACCGAGCACAAGGGCTGAGCAGTCTCTGCAGGGAGCATTGCCTGCCTTCTAGGGCTCTGCTGATTAAAAGTGACCACTTGATGCTGAATTGCCAACATTCCTACAACTGAAGTGTGCCAAGAAATCCTGCTGCATCCTTCGGGCTTTTATCTCCAGAGGCAGGATCATGGGGGTCTGGAGAACAAAAAACCTCCCAAACAATAATTCTGCTTCGCTACAGCAGCAAACTGGGATCAGAGACTGCACCAAAAAAAAAAAAAAAAAAAAAAATATATATATATATATATATATATATATATAAACGTGCTCCTGATTGCACTCTTCCATTCCTATGAGTCCAAAATCAGAAGGGCATATTTCACTGTGTCAACACTAAATGTTTTACTTAAATATTTTAAAAAAATCCTAGTAGTTAAACTAATATTGAAAATACACTGAAACCTGTCTCTCCAATTGCCTGTTCCACAAAACAGTTTTCGTTTTAGCAATACAAGCACTGCCAACATTAAGTTCTGAAAGTTTGTAATTACAATTGGCATTTCAAGTACATTTCACAGTTCATGTATTATTAGAGGCGGTTTTGCGAAGTGACTTATTAAATTGCTGTGCTGAACAGAATACATACACACCTTTTTTCAGTTCATTATTCCAATATTGCATATTACAATAATGTAAAGTACACTTCAAACTAATTAAAGTAATAAATTAGTCCTTTCACTCTAACATCTGAATAGCAATAATGTATTTACCATTCACCTAATGTTACAGATACAGCTCTTTTAAAGACAAAACAATGCACAATACCACAGCACCACGTGAGGTTTTCTCTTCAAGCAGCAGATTTATTCTAAACAGACCCTGCAGCTGCCTGTGGTGACACAAGAGGTGGCATCAAGCTCCTCAGCTGGGTACACAGAGCACAGGGCAGCTGCAGTGAGGAGACAAAGGTCCAGCAGGGACAACATCAGCCTTAGGCAACAGGAAAACATGCATGAGGAACCAAAAGGATGTAAAATCCTGGGAGGAACAGTGTCAGAAATGACTACCCAGCGCTCAGCTCTCTCTGGCCACACAGACGCACTAAGCTCCTAGAACCCAAATTATAAGCAAAAATTCCCAACAACTGTGTGATAAAGCCAGTACTGTTTGTCATAACTGAAGGTATAAAAGGAAAATCCTCTGAGATTCCCACTCTGTTGTTTTCTAGCTCACTTTTTCAACCTTATAAAATGACCCAATCTAAATACTCTTCTAGAATGTCCCAGAGTTTTATCAATCTCTGAATCACTTCTGCTCATCTTTCCTTATTTATACTATGGTTTGCCAGTTTATTTTTCTTCTTCAAATTGTTCACAACCAATTCTAAGAATTCCTGGGAAAGAATTTAGAGGGTCCCTTCAAGAAAAATAACACCACAAGCAAAGATTCTACATGGTAGAAAACCACAAAAAAGAAAAACCACAACACTTGGCTAGCCATGGAAGCCCGTGGCAGAACAGAGCCAGCCTGTTCACGATGGGATCACAGGCACACAACAGCTTCAGGTCAGGGCTGCATGGTCACAAGCAGCAAAATTATTACAAGGGATTACGAGGTGACTAGAGATTCACATATTATTTACAAGAATTCAGTATTTTAAAAATGCCATGGATTAAAAAAAGGAAAATACACCATACGTGTCCCCACATTTGTCCCACAGGTTGCTGTACAAAGCAGGTGGGAGATCCCAGCGAGCAGGAGCCATGCCAAAGCACATTTCATGTTCCCCAGTGGGGCCAGCACGGGCTGCCCGAGCTCAGTGTCAGACTGTGCGTGCCATCTGCACCAAAAACCGGCACAAGGACCAAGAACGCGGCTGTCGGGGGCAAAGCCCCATGCTGGGCTAATGAAGGAACCCTTGGACCCCAGAACAAGTCCAGCAGCTTTGGGGTCAGTCCAGCAGGGCCCCAGATGTCTCTGAGAAGAGGAAAGAAGCTGTGGGAAGGACGAGCACTGTGTTGTATGAGACCCAGCGTCGCTGCCCTCCCACAGCACTGCTCACCGCAGCCTCTCCTACAGCTGCTTGCACTGTGCCCAAGAGGGACAAAGCTGGGAAGCAAGGGAGGCCAAAAGCACATTGAGAAATGGGCATGTGCAGATAACCACAGTGATCCACTGCCCAAAGCAGCTCTCGTCCTCTCCTCTCCATCCCAGCCTCCCTGCGTCATCACCATCTCCTCTGCTCAGGGTCTTGCTGAATATAGAACTGAGAGTGATCCCATTTATGGCAAGCCAGAGATACCTCTTGATTCTTCCAGATGGAAACCACAAGGCAGAGAGGGGAAAATGCCTCTCAATTGCAAATTTGGATTTAAACCACGTCAACTATGACATTTTTCCTTCACATTTTTAAAGTAAGGGCTGCAGCCTCAGAACATGTTGGTGACCGAAGGAATTCTGTTTATAGCAAAAAGGCCATTTTAGAGCTATGCCTTTCTAGGGTGTTCTGAAAAAGAGAAAAAAGCAAGGCAGATGTAAAAAGTGATTAAGTGAGAAGTTACATGCTGAAGAAATAGCAGGATTGCAACATCAGCCCTTTAGTAAGGTCATTGCTCTCAGTCCAGTTCCTAATGGACACATCATCTAACAAGTAATTATTTTTTTTAATTTGGCAATTTTTTTTTTCCTCACTCAAGGTCATTGCTTTCTCTCTCCTCTAGAAGCGGCCAAACTGAGATCACTATGAGATTAACATGGAGAACTCATTAAAAGGTGACTTTCCTTGCCAGCCTCCTTACTTGCAAGATAACTCAGTCATTCATCCTTCAGAGGAAAGCAGCACACACTGGTCTATGTCTCCTGCCTGAGCAACTCCTTGCCACTCTGAGGTACACAAAAGAGAAAATCTTTTCGAGAAAATGGGAGGGAAACGTAGAAGAAAAAAAAAGTTAAAGACCCCAGTCTCCTATAGAAAAGTAAGGATTCAGTCAATTTCTCTCAAGAGTAATAGAAGTTAAACACATAAATCCCACTTGGTTTAATGGGATAATAAATCCCTTGGATTTAAATATTTCACAAATTAAATGAGACTATAGAAGTCTGTTACAAAGCTATTTTTTAAAGTCACTAACTGTATGGAAATGTCTACCCAACAACTATTAAAAATTAGTGCACTTCTTTTCGAAGAAAAAAGGTTTTTTCCAAACATACTTACATTCACCACAATTTCTCAATACAAACTCTGGTTCAACTGCTCAAACTCTTCCCTGTGTGCCAGGACTAGGAAGAAGGTAAGGGAAGGATGCTGTAGCCATTCCCATCTGCAGGACAGAGCTGCTGCAGCTGGTCCTGGACAAAGTGCAACCCTGCCAGGACCCACACATCCTCAGATTCCAGAGCTCCAGCATAGGCACTGCAGAGCAAAACCTCACAGATTCCAGAGCTCCAGGAGCACACAGCACTGGAGAGCCCTGTGCTGCACAAACCTCACAGATTCCAGAGCTCCAGGAGCACACAGCACTGGAGAGCCCTGTGCTGCACAAACCTCACAGATTCCAGAGCTCCAGGAGCACACAGCACTGGAGAGCCCTGTGCTGCACAAACCTCACAGATTCCAGAGCTCCAGGAGCACACAGCACTGGAGAGCCCTGTGCTGCACAAACCTCACAGATTCCAGAGCTCCAGGAGCACACAGCACTGGAGAGCACTGTGCTGCACAAACCTCACAGATTCCAGAGCTCCAGGAGCACACAGCACTGGAGAGCCCTGTGCTGCACAAACCTCACAGATTTCCACAGGTCCAGGCAGGACTTGCCCACCAAGACTTTAGAAGTCACAAGCAAATTGTGCCCCAACAAAGCTGACATTGCCAAGGAAACTGGGATGTTTGGGAGACCTGCTACTGATGTGTAATTGTATTAACTGATAATAAAAAAAGACTTGCACTATTCAAAGCCACCACACACTGAAATATAGAATATTAAGTGTTATTTCAGGAAATA
The DNA here is from genome assembly GCF_015227805.2 of Hirundo rustica. Classification (NCBI taxonomy): domain Eukaryota; kingdom Metazoa; phylum Chordata; class Aves; order Passeriformes; family Hirundinidae; genus Hirundo; species Hirundo rustica. Next base: position 379,656 of record NC_053456.1, on the reverse strand, counting down.
CAATAAGAATAGGAAGTGTATGCATGTATTCCTAAATGGAAAGCTAATGAGATGGGTGCCTCAGGGTGTGAATATTAGAGCTTATAAAAGGAAAAAAATTAAAGTGTATATTAAGAACAGTTCCCTGGTGTCTGAAATATTACAGGGCAGGGAGAGTTCATCCAAACAATGTGAAAAAGCCATCATTTTTTAGATTTAGAGAGTGCATTTTTATAAACATGTTACACATCATTTTATCTTCTCAGGTGTCAGTAACCTCCTGAACTGCCACAAAGGTTTTTAATAGCCAGTATGTCAGGGGCCGCAGGGAGAAGTCCAGATTTGTACAGGGCTCCATGTCATACATCCCCATCGAGCAGCGACACTCAGCAAGAACCGTTGCTGTTCCCATGTTTCGTGCAGATGCTGATGGCAGAGCCCCAGAGCTCTCCTGCTGCCTGTGCTCTGTGGTTCATTAAAACCCTGGGGTCCATCGTATTCACAGCATTCAAACCCCATGCAAGCTCCGAGCAGTCAGTACAACCCCAAGCTCCCCATGGCAGGGGCTGTAGGGCAGCAGAGACTCCAGCAGCAGGGGGAAGGGATGTCCCTGTCCCTGGGAGCACAGCCCAGCCCTCCTGCCCTGGCACACACCTTGTCTGTGTGACTGCACAGCCTGACACCACACAGTCAGATGTGACCCTCTGACAGTAGCAGGTACCTGCACCCATGTGGTGTCAGGTGTGCTATTAACAGCTGGTGTCTGAAGTCTCCAGTAACATTCAGCTCTAAAATTCTGTCTCTTTCTCTCTAAAACTGGGGATTCTTCAACCTTGAAAACTTCTGAACAGCACCTTCTAGACTGCACAGGGTCTTGAATGACAAACAAGAAATGGTAAAAGCTAACAATTTCTGCATCTGACTGGCCTACACAAGACCTACGAGAAGAATTAGAGCAGCATTAGAGCATTTGGCAGTAGGATAATTAAGAAATAATACATTTACAAGTTTGCTAAACTCAGAAGATGATCTCATTCTGGCCATCGTTAGAAAACCAATGGAGGTTCACATCCCTAATAGATTTTTGACTGGTACTCTTTGAGTAGTTGTGCTCCACAGCCTACTTCTAAGAGGTTAAAAAAATAAATACCAGAAAAGTGGTTAAAAGTAACTGTTTTGATCATTAACAGAATATTGTCTTCATTTATCTAAGTGTTTAAATCTGAAAAAGGCATATGAAAGAAAAGCACTTGAGCACAACCCTCAGTCATGACCTGAGGAGGAACGCCATGTACCAATTCCAGTGAGGAAACTGCTCACAAGGGCTGGGATCAGCCCTGATAAATTCTGGGATCCAGAGCAGGAGCAGCGTCAGTTCCCTGGGGCTGACAGCACGTCACATCATCTTTGCTCAAGGTTGTGTGTGAGCAGTTTATTTCTCACAGCTTGTCCTTGTAGTTCCTCTCTTTCCTCATCCAGCATTATTGAGAACATCTTTCTGTTCTCGACAACGGGAATGTCAACGTTTTATTAACATGCGTAAATATTATATAGGCTTAAATATTCACATATGCATAACCTTAAGTAGGCTGCATTTCTATTTGCAACTACTTATCTGAATTACTTCCTTTAGATACAGAATTCTCTCTTCCAGACCCATCTGCCATCATATGGAGGAGAGCTCCTTTGATCCTGTGCAAATGCAAAATTTTGGTGCAGCTTTGCTTGCCTGAGGTACCACTTTCCTCACTGAAGACATTCTGAGTAAACACCGTTAGCAGGAGCTGTCTGCTGGTCAAGTTATCCATCGTCAAGCAACTTCAGGTATCACTGGACAATTTCAGCTAGATTTGAGAGAAGTGCTTGTCTCAAACCTCCTCCAGATCTTACAGCTTTGGCAGGCCCAGCAGAGAGGTCTCTGAGCAGGTTACAGCCAGGCTGAGGCTCTGTGTGCTCCTCCGAGCAGCTGAAGTTCTGGGGCGCTGGAGTTGTTTCACTGGACCTCAGAGCTCACAATCAGTCCATGCTCTCCTCCCACGGACGGCACTGCTCCCAAAAGCCTGCAATTCCAGCCCAGGGATCAGCACAGAGCTGTGACAGGGTCCTTGGAGGAATCCAGAGGAACACTCTGGCTGCTGGAGCAAACTGCCCTCGGCACCTCCCTGCTGCAGGGCTCTGCAGGCACCCCAGTCCTGCCCAGGCAAATATCAGAAATACAGTGGGAGAGGAGTTCAGCAGGAGGTGGAGAGATCAGAAATAACATCTTGTGATGGAACTCAGGGCACAGGGAGACAGAGGGGAAAACCCTGCTGGAAGGGCAAGCAAGGCAAATGTGCAGAGACAACCTCTGCAAGTGCTTCACATGTACTGTGCATGAGCTTTGTCTGACCCAAAAAAAGGCACAGCATGGCAGTGCTGCGCTGACCTCAGACTATTAAATCCAGGTTTATTAGGTCTGGATTGAAAGCTTATTACTGAGTCAGAGCTGCCTCATCTTAGATGAATGTTGGAGTCTTAGACACTTGCTCACATCCATTTTGGAGAAATACTTGAGCATCTTACAGTAGACTACAAGCATGAGTAGCTATATTTAAAATTTAGGTCATTATAACTTGTATTTTTTATGCCCAACAAATGGATGGGTCAATTCAGTGGTGAATAGACAACGCTTCTGAAAAAGAAAACCATTCTTTTAAGTAGCTTACTATTCAAATATTTATTCTTTTAAGAAGTTTCCTTCAAAATGATGGGATTATAGTCAAAGCACTGGATGCGATACCTCTGCAGATTTTTTTTAACTTTCAGCTGTAATACTTCAGTGCTGATCTCTGATAATCACAGCGTTTAAGCCAGTGACTCGACTACATGCTGAATAGGGAAATACAATTTTTTTCCCTAAGTTTACTGTCACATCCTTTCTTGCAGTACAGGGAAGGGGAAGGAAAGCAGTCTGCAAGATGCTTTACACAATTCACAATACCCCTGTTAATTCCACCTAATGCTTTTCTTTTTAAAATTAGTTTATCTTAGTTTCTGCCAGGATAAGAAATTCAAGAGCTGCTCTCCCAAAATTCACAATATGTTGCAAGAGGTTTAAGCACTGGAATGGGTATTAATCCTGGAGCACAAAACAAGGGAGAGAAGAGATTTAAAGGCAAGCAGGAACACAGCTTTTTGCTGAGAAAGAAAAAGCTCCCCCTAAGCAGCATACACAGGAGATCCAAATGCCCTAATGTCTGCTGCTGTAGGTCTACCCTCCAGTCTTCTTTTAAAATCATTTTATGTGAAGATGGAAAGTACCAGATTACAAATAATTTAAGATAGATTCAATAGAAAAATAATGTTTGGAATGCATGCAGACACCTCAAGTGAATTTGTGATGTAATACAGCAAGCAGTTTAAGGCCCAGCTGTGAGGCAGCACCTCTTAACCCTCTGAGAAGATCACTCCTCCCTTCATGCCTTACCTACCTTGTAATATAGAAAATTTTCCTTCTCTATGTTGTTTAGGAAAAGGAATTCTACAGAGAGAGAATTTGTTTTACAGTGTCTGCTCCAGAACCCTGGAGCACAAAGCACACCAGGGGTGAGTGACACTTGATCACTCACCAAAGTGGAACCCCTCAGGGCTTGTTTTATTTGCTTTCCCATGGCAAACAGGGATGTTAAAAGTATGTACCAGGCACATTTACTCTTTAAGAATGTACAGTGTATCCTCCCCAGCATTATCCACTTCGCATTTTATTTTATTTCCTTTAGATGGCTGCCCTTGTGATTTATTTCACCTGAGCTTCTTGAGTTGTTCCAAAGTTCCTCCTTAGGGACTCTGATTTTTGTTAAGGACACACATTGATCTTCTGTGAGATGGAACATGGAATAAAAATTCGAAAGTCCTTTCCCCAAGTAAAAGCTGCTCTAAATATTAATTTAACTTCTCTGCTGCTTTACTTCGCAATTATCCCTCCCTGTCAGTCACAAGGCCTGGAGTCTCACCAATGGCACAGGTGCTTCTAGAGCATTTAAAACAGCTTTGAATCATGTATTCCTTAGCCAGACTGCTGCCCCTTTGGTTTGTGGTTGGCAGAGGAAGGGAACTGTATAAAAGTTGGGTGATATTGTGTGGTCACTGCTGTAACTAAAGCAGTGCAAACCCGTCAGATGTCACATCTTGTGTGTGTGTGCCATCACTTCCTTTCACAGGTGGGGTCAACACAAATGCTGTGGCTCTCTCTGAGAGCTGCTGCTGTAACGAAGGAGCTCTCTGTCCCTCAGTCCGATACAACCTCCTCACGAGCACAGCCAGGGTTTACCTACAGGAAAGTCATTGTAGCAACTCCACTGCTCCTCTCCAAGGGAAGACTAGAAAATTTCCTGATGCAAAATTACTGAAATGCAAAATGTTAAGTCAGTCAATGGCCAAAAAGAAAAGGTGGAAGAACGGCCCTAATTCCTGATTTCCAGTTGCACACTCTTTCCTGATCTCCTGGATCCCTCTCAGGGTGGGTTTTACCGGTGTGAACTGGTACTGGATTGATTCCCCTTTACCTGCCAACAGCTGTTTTCCATGTCCAACACTCTGCAGTTGTAAAGTTCAGTAGTGTAGAAAGACAAATCTGTAAAAATGAACTATAACTGGGCAAACTCTGAGTTTTCAAATGCATATGCCCATCAAGCTAAAACAGAACCCATGGATACACTGAGAATCATTTCTGTGAAAATGAGTGAGCTCTGTGCCCAATCTCAGCTTCCGCCCTTCAGCCCTTTCAGTTGTGGAGCTGATCAAGGTCACAATGATATCCTCCTTTAATGAAAGAAATGTTCCTTTCTCCTTCCTCTTTTCTGAGAAACAGGTGAGTAGGTTTTGTTCAAACATTGAACATTTTAACAAAGATCCCTTTGAAGGTCACCCTTGAAGCGTGTAGGCCTAATAGGTTTAAGTTTCAAACAATTCCTGGAAACGGGAGGTCAGAATCCATAAAACTCTCAGACGATGTTCAGTGCATCTGTGAGAATCTTAAACTACATGGAGACAACAAAGTGCTCCAAAACCTGCTTGTTACTTCTTGTGCGGAAGAAAAATAGAAGAAACAAAGGAAAAAAAAGTGACTCAAATTCACAGTTCTGTAACAATTGGCCCTTCCATCTCTGGTTGTGCAGATAAGACACACACAGGCATAAGACACACACAGGCATTCCAGAAAGGAAGGCCTAGGTAAAAAATCACCAAACATCCCCTCAGCTCCAGAAAACCACTCCTTCCTGCCCCTGGCTCAAGGGAAGGCTGACATGGGAGTCAGAGCAAGGTATTCCTCACTTAGTCATGCCCAGACAGTTTCTAACCCTAAAGTGTTTCAATTCAAACCTTCCTACGCCAGACAGCTCCAGAACACAAGACAGAAGAGCTTTTTGTAATTGCTGACTAACAACTAACACCAACATCAAAATCCTTCCTTGTAGAACAGGTTTTACCCTGCTTTCCTTCTCATAGAAAACCTAAATCAAGTGTTTAGTATTTCACTGAAAAGTGAGGGCACAGCAGAGAGAATATTGGTAAAGTGAGAGTAGCACGTCATGCATGCTCTCAGATGTTCATTTCTGTGCAAGTCAAAAATCACAGAGAGCAGTTTAAACAAATCTTAACATGCCTCTCATGCCCAGAAATGGGATTCCTCCTACAAACACCTGAGGCACAAACATCACAACATCTTCCTCTTGTGTCCAGCCTCCTCCCACTTACTCCATTCACTTACCAAAACCACACAGGTATTTTTATCTTTTTTCACCTCTTACCACAGTAAATCAGAAGACTGTGAACCTTCTCTAAGAAGGGCAAATGAGTTATGGGATCCATTGTTTCATGTCTTAAAAAGCATTCTTAAAAATAAATAGAAGGGCAGATATCCACTATTTACCTGAAAACAGACTAGGGTTAATGTAAAAACTTCATTTTGAATGCATCTGTTAGATACAGATTGGTGATGGGTTTATAACCAACATACCTTTGCTTTCAGATCAGCACAGATGTCCAGTTGCTTTTGCCTGGAATCAGCCAGCGCCACTTCTGCCTCGTGAGCAGCAGCAGCTTCAGCAGCAGCTGCCACTGCCCTGAGGACAAAGGCTTTCCTGAGCTGAGCCCAGGTTAACAGCAGCACTCTGCGCTGCTTCCTGATGGAATGGCAATGATCCCAAGCCTGCTCATGAACAACCTGGAACAGGAAGGCATTTCAGAAAGGCTTACAAACTACTGGTTAATAAATCAAAATTCTAGACATTTCTGCAAACCTTGTGTGTAATTGATTCAGTTCTTGTACCACCAATGTTCCCAGGCCCAGGGCACTCTGCCAGGTGCCAGGGATGTCACCATCTCCCTGTGTCCTGGGCAGTGACACCCTCCAACAGAGCCCTTTGCCAGCACCACAGCATCCTCCTGGCCCGCTGCTCTTCGTTCTGCTGTGCTCTTGCAATGGGAATACATGAAATGCAACAGTCCCTCCCTGCCCTGAAGGACATCACATATAAGTAGGTCCTTCAGTACATCTCCAGAGATATCGAGCACTTCCAGCAAGATGAGACTTTTCCTAGCAAATTCTGATCTGCAGAGAAATGGCAATTGTACAAAAACAGTAGAGGGGGAATCAGCTTCACTTCTTTCCTAGCAGGAAATTTGGAAATAAAATCTTAGTTCACTAAGCAGCACAGTGCCACCACCAGTGTCACCACCTAGCAAAAAGGGGGAGTGTTTAATCAAAATTCCACTTGCTCTGGCTTAATTCAGTGAGGTCCATGAGGCTCTTCAAGGTTCAAGACTTTGATGGAAGGAGTATCAGCTACAGCTGCATAGAATGAGGCAGCAGAGGCTTGAACCTGCCTCTTATCCCCAGAATATATAGGGATGAAGGAGATTCTAGAGATGGCTGGCTGCTCACAGGTGTCAAGGGGACCATTCCAGATGCTAATTACAGGCCTCTGGCAGGGAGTAGGGGATGCTGACTCCCCTGGAACCTGGCTCACAGATATTCCCATCAGCTCAGGGCTGGCCCAAGCTGCCCCTTGAGCTCTGCCTCAGCAGCTCCCAGTGCCAGGTCTGCTGGCCCAGACTCACAGGCTCCTGAAGCCAAGACACTCCTCAGCAAGGCAGGGGCTGCAGAGTCTGCTGCTCCAAAGACAGAGCTCTGCAAGGAGGTGCTGTCACCGAGTGCCTGCCCCTGACAGAGGGAAGGAGGTGAGGAAGGCCCTGGGCTGCTGTTCCAATGTCACACACAAGTTTTAACAACAGATTCATAGCGGGGTTTTAACATTTCCACAGTTGTCATGATAATACACGTATCAAGAGATATCAGCTCAATGTAGAACTAGGATTTTTTAATTCAGCGTTTTTAAATTTTAAATGAACCTTCAAAGAAGGAGGAAGACCCATTAATAGTGGCTGTCCTTAAGACATACCTGCGTTGTCCAAAGCACTGTTCAGCCCTACCCAGTCCAGGGAAAAATTTCTGCACTCCACAAGAACTTTACTTTTTAGTGAAACTCTGGCTAATTATCAGTATCACTTCACTGTCATTCTTTTGTGCTAGACACTCCTCTAACACAGGGAAGTAGATGGTCTAAAAATACAGACAGAGATAAAAAAAGCCTCCTACTTTCCTTATGACATCCTGAAGTGTTCTGGCCTTGAAATGGGTTTCTCAATTAGCTGCTATGTGCTTATTCACTGTGGAGTGCAAGAGGAATCAGCAATCAATTTGAAAGCATTATGTATATAAAAATAGCCTCTCCCTTAGAGTGGGAGATAACTTTCCACTCTTTATGCTATATATGTGCCACAGAACAATTAAAATAACTATTCCTAGACAGTGCAACAAGGCTGTACATCTTCATGAAAAATAAAAACACCAAGACAAGCAGAGTGGCATAACACAGCTATAAAACCGTACAGCAGAAGCAATGCTAACAAATTATTTTTGTGAGTTTGGCTGTAAGACTATGTGGAACTATAAAATCTGCCCAGGACTTGTTTTGAAGAGATGATAGGTTTTCAAATTCCTGCATTTCGAAAACAGCCATGTTTCTTCTTTACTGTGCAGAATAAAATTTATAATTAAGAAATTTTAAAATGGAAAATCTTCAATAAACATATATTTTTTTTAATACAACTGTTCACTACGTAGTTTAAGAGTTTGTATAATTGAATGAACACGTAAATCAACACTGACCAGCTCCTCCCTGGATTTGTGGGGAAGATACCTCTGCAGCATATCCAGGTACAAAGTCCTCCTCCTCTGAAGATCACTTGGGTACTGATTGATAACAGTCTGGAAAACCCACTGATCTTCTTCCTTCCAGTCACTGTTCCTATAGGAACGCAAAACAATCCAGCCCAGTATAACTTATCCACTGACACAGAGGAGTTTGGTTCTGGACAGCCCAGCCTTGAGTGGGCTCAGTCCTGACGCTGTAAACTGGATGTTGGGTCAGAGGTGACAAAATCAGATTGATGAAATAAAGCAAACATACTTTGCTTTGCTGATACGACATCGTGTCATCATTTGAGTGAATTGTTCTGTTTCTAACCCGGCTTTTCATTGGGGAATGTCACTGGGTTTCTCAAGCATGCCACATTAATGGATAATCAGTGACCCCACAAGGGAAAACAGTGTGAAAAAGAACAAGATGATCAGACTACCACTGAGCACTAAATAAATGATCAGAAGGGAATGAACAAAGTGGCAATCCTTGCATGCAGCTAAACAAGGATCCAGTTTACCAAACTCCTAACAGCCATAAACTCCTCAGCAAGGCACAGGAGTCACCTTTTTTTTTTTTAGGGTAGTAGCTGTAGTAATTAGCTTGCATGTATCTATCTCAGAAAATGAGAGCAGTGAGAAGTAACATCCTTCTGAAGGAATACCACAGGCTGGGATGCAGTTTTATTCTCAAGGTGAACTCTTGGCCCTGAAGGGATTAATGTCAGGCTGCCATTGTCAGCATTAACATCCAAGCAGCAGCACTGAGTCAGACCAAGAGGTCTCTCTAGCCCAGTGACCTGGTTTCCCAAGTGACTAAGAGCCCAGGGATAATTAAAAGAAAGCAATCATGAGACTCTACACCACACCCCCCTCCCCAAATTCCTGCTGCCTCCAGATGCTCCTGGGCTCCCCAAGCCAGCAGCACAGCTCCAGTATTCCATAGCACTGCATCCAGGAGGGGTTGGAACAGCCTCATCCTTGTGCAGGCAGAAAGAGCAGGTACTTCACAAAGGGGAAACTCACACGTAATTAATATTGGACTAGACTCCATGATCTACCTTTCAGGAAATCAATAATCCTCCTCTGTGAGTCCTGACACACCTCAGGATGGTGACATCTGAACATGTCACTTTCATGAACAGTGAGACAGTTCTAGGAGCTGAGATTGGGTTTTGTAACATTTTGCCTCGGACATTTCAGCCCGTGCATGTTGGTGAACAGACAGCTTCTGCCTACAAGGATGAGTGACGCAGAGTGAGGCATCTTGGTCAGGGAGCATCACGCCAGAACTGGAGAGCAGGACCAGCAGGGATGCTGCAGCCCACGGCCACTCCCTGTCCCCAGCACACCGGGCAGCTGCCCCAGGTGCTTCTCCTCCCTCCCACACCTGCTTTATACCCCTCTAATGGCCAGCTAAGCACGGATCTGCACTGCTCTAAACAAGGAGAGATTTCTGTGGGAGATCCTTTGGACAGCAATCAGCTGGAGAGACAGCTACAAGTAGTTTATTGTGAGTCGGGACAAACTAACTGCCAATGCCTTGGTTTGTCAGCTGTGCCAAAATTTGTCAGCTGTGCTGAGATTTTGTCAGCTGCTCATAGACAAATAGTGGGAAAAAAACAACAACAAAAAAACCAGCATGACCCAGCCCAGCACATTCATAGCCACCAAACACATGGAGAATTTCAACATATCATGCTGAGTGAATCTGAGGTGTCACCTCACACTTCTGTAAAATTCCAGAAAGGAATATCTCATCTAAAACAGCTCTAAAAAGTGCCAACATGTTTGATATGAATATTTAAGGTATTATCAAGTTTCTGCACCATCAAGACATTGACAAACACTTTCCAGGCCGAATGCTTGACCCAAATTTTAAATGCAGAGCTCACTTTCCCTGTATGCAGCATTGTACAGCACAGCACAATCTCTATTTTGTTCGGAGCTGAAACGCAGCAATTGTCTCACACAGCAGCCCTGAGGCAGCTGCTCCCTCTGAACAGATTTGCCGCACTAATCCCGGGCTGTGCCTTCTCTGAGGAGCACAAACAGCCGGGGGAAGCTCCCTCTGCCCTCTGGGAGCTGTGACCCCATGGGGATGGCGCTGGGCACCGGCACCGGGCACCGCTGTCTGTCCTCTGCAGGCACACGCAGTGACACACACCCTGACACACACGCACCCTGACACACACACACCCTGACACAGTGCCACACACACGCAGTGACACCCTGACACACACCCTGACACAGTGCCATGGAGTGAGACATCAGCCCGCTGCTGTTGATGCTGGCATTGCCCGTTGCTGCACCAGAAGCACTCCAGAGAAAGAGGAGCTGCATTTCCCAGCCCCTGTCCTACTCTCCCATTCCTTTGAGAGGATGCAGGGCTGAGTCTGCAATACTCCGTTCAGCCTTCAGTGAATTAAATAATTCAGACATCCTTGGAAATTGTGGAAAAAAATACAATAGTGTTTAGAGAATCATTCTAACATGCATCAGTGCAAGTCCACAATTTGTGGGATAGCTCAGGACCTGGGTATTTTCCAAACACAAAAATTTGTGTTTTAGCAACATCAAAAGAAATTAAATTAGATTATAAAATATTATAAGCCTATATAAGGCTTGAAAAAATCCCCAGGCTCTTCTTCCATTTCTGAAAGCAATGACTACTGCAATGTGCATGTGTGAACGAAAATCACACAGAATAGACCAGAACATTATCTTGTTCTAAAGTTTCTTTTTTGAACGTCCTGTGTACCTTTTCCAAATTCACTGCTCCAGACAGTCTGAACTGTTGAAAAAATGGGCTGTGCAATGCCAGAGTAGTATTGACTGGAGGTTTCTTTACTGTCCATTCAACATATGATGACAGAGGAAGTGGCCAAGTGACCCAGCTGAAGTGACCAAGTTAACCTGCTATTATAAAACCACGTGCTACTGAACAACTTCTCAAATCACAAAAAAAAAGAAACAAATATCTTGCAGGAGGATGTTTGGCCTGTCTGGGTACAGAGCAATGACAGTAGCTGCAGAGGCTTCATTAAGGCTGTATTAATCAGCAGGGCACAGGGGATACACCAAGGTCAAGGACCTATCACTCCATTTCTGACAGCATTGTCTGTGCCTGTTGGATCACAGTTAGCGTGATGAATTATAGAATACTTCAATCACGAGGCTGCATCTTTGCAAAGTCACAGAATATCTCCATGCAAATTAGCCAATATAAATGTAAGAAGCGAGTTGAGTCTTTTACAAACCCATACCTTGGAAGCAAGCAATGCTAGAAGAACAAAGGCTTTCTTTTTTTTTTTAAATTGAAAACTCATTTTTAATGCTGTTGTGGATGAAATCATGGGAACATAAATGGACAATACATTAATGATTTGGAGACCAGAAGGCAAACAAAAGTCCCCAAGATCAAGTTTTAAATAAAATGCCTGAGTTGGTTGCTGATGGTTCATTTCTTGTTCCCTAAATTTCCAGTTCTCAGTACTGGCACTCTAGCCCAAACTGGGTCTATGGCCCCACAGCCTCTCACAGCCCCCAGCAGATTCCTGCCCCAGCACCAGCCTATCCCCCAGCTACATCCACTGCATTTTTCCCACCTAGAGACCACAGCCTCCTTCCTTCAAAGTGCCACTGCACATCTTCAGGCTACTTCTGATTTTCTTTCCATTGCAAATATGGCATTTTATCTGCAAGTCTCAATATTACTTAATTATCGGTGCAAAATTAGCTATTTCCAGACCCAAACTCACACCTGGCCTATGTTCAGTGAAAATACTACGGCAGATTTTTCAACCATTTTCAGAAATTATTATTGTCTATATCCACGTCTGTCTGTTACTCAGTAGTACACATGCTGTGTGAATCAAGGATCTTAATTTATGAATTTTCACCAAAATTGTGTCAATCATAAACTTTGACACAATTTTGATTAAAACCGCTAGGAAGACTTTGTGCGTATTTGGTGATTTGGCATTTGTCACAGGTTTTTTCATTGAGGTTGTTAAAACTTCTGTAAGAGAAACTATAACAAAATATCAGAGAGCAGCAAAAGAACTGTTTAGATTTGCTATTTGTGGCTTCATGCATGCTATAAATACAGGATAAATCAAAACTATTTTCAGTGAATATCATGTTCTAACAGCTAGGATGCTCCAGTAATAATGCACAGGTTTCAAGTAAAACAAGAAGGACATACAGAATATTTGTACAATCTGTACAAAATGTAAGTAGATGAAAACATCCCTTTCTATGGCACCCAGCATCTTTAGCCTGTTCCAGCACACCAAACTCATTCAGCAGCAGGGACAGAACAAACACTGCACTGTGTGTATAGAGAAAACAGATTTGGAAGCAACATGTGATTGTTTTACCAAAGAAATTCAGGGACCTTCCTGTTCTCCCCAGTTTCTCCTGCCCAGATTTCAAACCATTCCACTGGCCTACCCTGTCTCAGTCTTTTGGCAACCTGAAGCCATCCAAAGGAATGTCAGGAGATGGCAAAAAGAAGTCAAAGGCCATCCAGTGTCTGCAACTCAGTATCTCCTGGACTCTAGACAGCCTTAGCAGAAAGGCTAAGCTTTATATTATTAATATACAGGCTTATTACATTTCTAGATCATTATGAATACTGCTCTTTCAAGAAAGATTTTAATTTACAGAAAAATCTCTCCTCCTTTTGGTTATCTGAATGAAAGCTATATACATCTTTTACATTTCTTTGTGATGACAGTTACTGCAGTGACCCAAAATATGTGAAAAGATTGGACTTTTTTTTTTTTGCTTTACAGAAAAAAGCACTGGAGATGTGTCTTGGAAAGACTGTACTTTTCTGTCAGTCGTGCTAGTGTAATTACTGTGCAGATTTTCCATTCCTGCAAGAGCATATAAAAAGGACATTTGATGCACACCAGATTATTGGTTCTTTAATCCAGCAAACACGTAGTTTGTTATTTCAGCGGATATCTCTCCCCTGTCAGCTGCGTGAGCAGCCGCTGCCCAAGCCCAGGGCTGGGCAATCCCTGCTCTGCACAGAACAGAACCAGCCCGAGGGGCAAAGCCAGCCACAGCACCCACAGCTTATAAATCACACTGCAGCACACATTTCACCCCCAGAAAGACACGCAGAGACGCGTCAGTACCTCGATAAAGCCTCCAGCTGCTGATCCACCTCCTGAAGCTTTGCCCAGTAGGCCCTGGCCAGCTCCTGGTACTCCTCCATCACCGAGGCCTTCAGGTCAGGGTACGGGCATTCCAGAGACAGCAGCTCGGGAGGAACTTCAAGGAAAACTCCGGTTTTCTCTTCAGAAGAGGGCACTAGTGCCTGCAATGAGGAAATGCTGCTCGGGACACTACTCTGCATCATATTTACCCCCTCAATAGACTTCTACTTGAACCTATAAAGAAAAGCTTACATTTTCTTTGTACTCTTCAAGCTCTCTTTCCAAAGCCAGACTTTCAAGGATGAGACCTTCCAAAATTGCCTTCTGTTGCTTCTTCATAAACTTGATCTATTTCATGAAACATGTTACTGTTACTTCTTTCTCTTGTTATAATATGAAAACTTATTTAGAAAAAGAGTCAGATCTCCAGCCCTATACTGCTACACTTTTACAGATTTGGGTGAGCAGATTTACACCATGGCACACTCTCATGTGAGTTATAGTCTCAAAGTTCAACAAAGATTAAATGAAAATGCTAAAAATATGGTGATAATAAATTGTAAAAATAAATTTAAAATATCAACCTGCTGTAACTCCTCAGCTGAACTGATCTCGGGTTTCTGACAAGATTCCTTTGAGAGACAGCGCTGCATTTTAGCCAGCTTGAGTTTCAAATCCTCCTTTAGCTGCCAGACAGGAACGAAAGCATCTGTTTGATAAGCATCCCGCTCCTTGGACAGCTTCTGCTCTGTAGGAAACATAAAGCTTTCTCAAACACACAAAAAATGTTACACAGCACTGTGCTCTATAAATCTAAACCTGCCAAGAAAGGGATTTAAAAACCCAAACAAACAATCAAGATGATGTTGACCATTAAAAAAATATTTAAGAAATTAATAACAATTTCTTACCCAAGTCCCTCAAATCAAAAAAAAAGTTGCTCTTATGGCTTTCTTCATCAAGAAAACTCTTCATTTCTTCTTCTGCTTTTTGCCTGAAGGAAATGAACATGTATTTTGCAGAAGCTTTAATTTCTTATTCATTACCTTTGCAAGAATGATGAGCCTCAAAAACTCCAATAATTACATTAAAAGGGGATTCTTTGCCTGGGAAAGTATGAAGTGAAGGTCTTGGACACAAAAGTGGTAAAGAAGTCACAAATGCTCTTGTTGTGTACACAGGGTAATAACAGACAAGAGCACTGTTAATGTCCCCTGCTGTGTGAGCTCAACACACATCTAGAGACAGACTCTAAAGGAACTAAAAAGCATCTGCAAACTTTTGATACTCTGACAATCTTCAGATGCTGCAGATAACTGAACAGCTCCCAGAGCAACACCCCCTGTCCCCCCTGCCCTCAGGTGTGCTCTTCATCCACAGACCCCTCTCCATGTGGATCACAGACCTTCATTTCCCACACAAAAATATCTTCACATCAGGGATTATAACCTTTTCTTCTCAATGCCCCTTGAACAAGCATGCCAGCCCAAAAACTCTGTCTGCTGAAGTCTCTTTAGCAATCACTCACTCAGATTCCTCAGCCCTTACCTGCTCTCACTCAGTCTTTTATGCTCTTGCCACCACACCTGACGATGCTGTTTCAGCAGCATTTGCTCTTTGCTAATTTTTGAAACTTGCTCTGCTTTTTTAATCTGCAGGGAAAATTAAAGGTTGTGTTTTGAATATATTCAATAACTTTATCAAATGTCTTCACATGGAAACTTTTAAATACAGAATGATTAACCTAACAGCTTTTTTCAAAACTGTGTTTTTCTAAAGAACAATGGGCTCAAATGTAACCAGTTTTCATTAAATAAGCTTGTTGCATTTCAAATCACAATTAATGAGAGGAAAAAGAGAGAAAAAAAAAAATCAGTCTATTTTCTTCTTTCATTTCCCATCCCTATGTCCCTGGAGGGAACACTGAGGAAAGATAAGCAGGAGAATAAAAAACATACTTTCTTACATGTGGGAAGATGAAAGAATGAATGTATGTCAAGAAAAAGAATTTCAAAAGTGTATTACTAAAAAGGAGTTTTTTCCCAAAATCTATCCAATTAGAGAGGCTCTCAAACTGTCTGTGGGCTTCACAAAAACATTGCTTCACACTTTGGATAAAATAGGAACACCTGCTTTAGAAACAGATGGAGTTCCTGCTTAAACCAGAGGAAAGCCTGCCAGGGAAGGCTGCTGGAGTGGAACCAGATGACTCTGGCCAGGCAGCAATGAAGGAAAGAGCATCAGGAGCCTGTGGCTGCCAGGCTGCCCAAGACAAGTGATTTCCTCTCACCCTCCTGCACCGTGACTGTCTCTGGCCTCCCGGTGCATGCTGAGGACACAGCTCCCTTCCACTCTTTCTTTGTGCTGCCCTGCCATCCCTCTCCTCCAGAGCAGCTCCCTCAGCTCATGCACAGACCCTTTGCTCCCTCTCCCCAGTTCCCCCTTCATGTGATACACTGTCCTATGGCAAAACCGCAGCAAGGCAAGAAAAACACATGGGAGAGTCTTGGTTTAGTTCATAACAGGGAGAAATGAATAAAGATTTCACTCCATATCTAGTTCAGCAAAGGATGGCATTCTGAGTCAAAAATGCTGGGATTCCACTTGGCTCAGGTAGAAATAATCTGCAACATTCCTGCCCAGGCAAAGCTGCACAAAGCCACCATGACCCCTCCATGTTCACAAGCACAGGAGCACTGAGCAAGCACCCACAGACACACCCAGAGACACCCACAGTGTCCCCAGCGTGTCCCCACCCTGCCCCAGCTGGGCTGGGGACACCAGCAGCAGAAGGTGTACGATTGTTCTTTGCAGCACTCACACACAGGCACGAAAGGGCTTGAAAACGCCCCAGTCACAGTCCAAGATAGCTAAAATCCTCCTTCAGGTGAGAGAAACACACGTCAGATGGATCTGAGCTCAGTGACCCAGGTGAACACACCTGGTTCAGCACCCCAGGTGAGTTCAGTACCAGATGAACACACCTGGTTCAGCACCCCAAGTGAGTTCAGTACCTGATGAACACACCTGGTTCAGCACCCCAGGTGAGTTCAGTACCTAGTGGTTCAGCGCCCCAGGTGAGTTCGGTACCTGATGAACACACCTGGTTCAGCGCCCCAGGTGAGTTCAGTACCTGATGAACACACCTGGTTCAGCGCCCCAGGTGAGTTCAGTACCTAGTGGTTCAGCGCCCCAGGTGAGTTCGGTACCTGATGAACACACCTGGTTCAGCGCCCCAGGTGAGTTCGGTACCTGATGAACACACCTGGTTCAGCGCCCCAGGTGAGTTCAGTACCAGATGAACACACCTGGTTCAGCGCCCCAGGTGAGTTCAGTACCAGATGAACACACCTGGTTCAGCGCCCCAGGTGAGTTCGGTACCTGATGAACACACCTAGTTCAGCACCCCAGGTGAGTTCAGTACCAGGTGAACACACCTGTGCCCAGGCAGTCACACAGGGAAAACCCTGGCTGCAAGGTGGCTGATCCTTTGTGCTGGGCACCCAACTTGCCTCAGGGCTGTTATTGGGGTGAGAAGCTGCAAGAGGGGCTGTGAGAGACTGTGTGCCTGTGCCAGGGACACCAGGTGTTTCCAGGGGCTGCACGTGGACAAGTAACAGAGCCTGAACACACCTGCTCCATGCTTTCAAACACTATGTTACAATACTTGTGAATCGAAGATACTGACTCCCTTTCATTGTTTACATACTTTCATATTTTAAAAGGGACTTACACTTTCCTCTTAATTTCCTCTATGTCATGAAACATGTTACTGTTACTTCTTCTGTTACAGTATGAAAACTCTGGCACGAAATCGGACTTTAGCAAACAGAATACTGTATTTAAAGCAATTTGAAAATAGTTACGTCTTCAAATCAATTCTAAAACTAAGTGAAACAAAAGTTGAAGTACTTTTGTATGTGAAGTTTAACACACTGTTGAAATTATTTTATAGCAACAGCAATGCCATTTATGTATAACTGCTGCAATATTACCTTTTATTTCCTGATGTGCTGTCTTTTTATTCGTTAGGCAATCAGCAACTGATTTACCATTTTTTGGTTCTACCTCAAAGGAAGGGTAACCCAGCTCTTCAAAATCTGAATGGCTTGAATCAGCAACAAAACGTGGTAGGTGGAACACATACTAGTCTCTCTGGAGCTTTCACCATATGTATATTACTACCTACTCAATTGGAAAACACTTGAGAAGGTGAAAATAAATAAATAAATAAATAAAGCTTGGATGAATTCAGTAGAATTTGGTATTGCCAATCCATGAAGCAATATCTGCCAGAATTTTTGATATATGTTACTTCCATGCACTAAAGGAAGCAATATTATAGAGTATGTATTTTTTTCTCTCATTCACTGTCACCCTCCTCTAGTATTAAATAAGGCTCCTCCTGTCTTTACCCCTTGAGATGTTCTGCACCAATTTATACCTTTCTGTCTGCTCTATATTTACATTTTATGGCTATTAAACATTTTTAATCTTCTTTTTAAGGTCTACTTCCACTTGACTTTTGGAAATCCTCACTTCATATGGTTTTGTTTGGCTTTTTTTTTTTTTTTTTTTTTTTTTCTCCCTGGATCAGCCTTCCCTTCCTATTTAACCCCACAAACTCTTCATTGCCTCCAGGACTGTGTAAAAAATTTGGGTGAATTTCCTCAAGGCAGTAAAATATGAATTTTTCCTGTCTTTTGAGGAAGTAGAATCCACACATATTTTGCATGCCTGATCTGAATAAAGTCCTCACATTAACACAACCAAATCACAGTATAGCTATACTCATATTTGACCCCCTCTGGCTAAACACTGTTACAGAAATTTGTGATCCCCATTCATTCTCAGATTCCTTGGAGCAGGGACAAGAAATATGGTCACTGAATTTCAAAAGTATTCACATTACAAATAAAACAAGAATCATACCTTTAACTGAATTTGTGCAGAGGCCATTTTTGCCTCTTCAGCAAGTCCATACAGATGTTTGTAGTCAACAGGTTTGTACTTCTGACTGCAAAGAGCATTTCTTGCAGGAGCCACCAAATTGTCTAGTTATCATATAAAACACATAAGGTAATTTCAAATTCTTGAGTAATAATGTAAGTGCGAGGCATAAAATGAAAGCTTCATGGATAGAAATCAAAAACAATGTTTACAACACTAGAAGTTCTCATGCTGATATTGTTAGTTGGGAAATGACAATTTGAAACAAACATTAACTAGTAGAAATTATATAAGAAACAGTAACCAGTTGTCTGTTTACAAAAAAGTTAATTTTAAAAGTATAGTGTACATGTGAATTCTGTTATTAATTCATTTTAAACTGTGTTTACAAGCATTGTAATAACTTCTAATACAGAAATACATAAGTTTCAATAAACTCATCCTTCTTGCACTGATAGGAAAACTGCCTCAGTGTATATTGCAACCTATGGCTTGAGCAACAAGAGTCATTTTCTTCTAAAAGGTATGAAATTGAGGTACAATTACAATTGTAAATGAACCACTTGAACTTTTCCCTGGAACTGTGAAGACCTCATGCACAGATACTTAGTCATTCTACATAAGCTGGGAGGCTTACAGGGATAAGGATCGTGCATTCCTTACAACTTCTGCTTTCGTTTTCTTTAGTAGTGAAATTGGCCCTTATGTTTCTGAATTCCCTACTGAGCCCCGGGGCTGGAACTGCTGTGCCTGATGTGGTTTTACAGAGGGGTAAAAGATAAAATAAATCCTGCAGAGCCATCCCACGATCCTCCTTCAAGCCTCCCCCAGGATTTCCATTTGCTACATGCCTACACAAAGCCAAACACATCCACAGACCGTGCCTCCCTGGGAAGGATTTCTCCAAGTGCCCCTGCCAGGCAGTGCCCCGGGACAGGCAGAGACGGGGGAAAGCAGTTTGGGAATCCTGTGGGCACAGAGCCTGGGCACGAAGTGGCAGGGTGCCCTGGAGCCCAGAAAGGCAGGCTGTGAGCGGCCTGCAGGAGAGGCAACATGGGCAGTGCCAGGGGAGCTTCTTCCCCTCTGCTCTGCACCTGAGAGAACAACCCCAGCTCAGGGGCACAGAAACCTGGCCCGGAGACCGTGGAAATGGCCACAGGGCTGGAACATTCTTCCTGTGAGGACAGGCTGGGAGAGGGGGGGATGTCTGGCTAGAGGAGACTCCAGGGAAACTTTATGGCAGCCCCTCAATGTGTAAAGGGGGCTTTTCTGAGAAACAGAAAGGCTCTGTCCCAGGATCCCTAAGTGACAGCATGAGGGGCAACAGCTGCAACCTGACAGGAGGAAGGGCACAGACAGGACAGGAACTACAGAAGGAATTGCTCCCTGGCAGGGTGGGCAGGCCCTGGCACAGGGTGCCCAGAGCAGCTGTGGCTGTCCCTGGATCCCTGGCAGTGCCCAAGACCAGGCTGGTCACTGGGGCTTGGAGCAGCCTGGGATAGTGGAAGGTGTCCCTGCCCATGGCAGGGGTGGCACTGGGTGGGATTTAAGGTCCCTTCTAACTCAAACCATAACCAGAGTGCTAAAGCAGCTCCTTTATGAGGCTATTAACTGCAGAGTGCTTCATAAACCATCGAGAAAAAAATTAAACTTAAACATGATAGCATACATACCTCCACCGCCAATCCTATGACCTGAAAGCAATGTTCCATGGTCCAGTTCACCCATTTGTACGTATTTTTATACCTGCTGAGAAACAAACGTAAGTTTTGAGAATACCAACATTGTGGTTGCAATCTAAAAATGCTTTCAAAGGTATCTATTGTTTTTTGAGAAGAGGTGCATCTCACTAAAAATGTAATTTAGACAGAAATTCCTGAAGTCTGTCTTTCACTTTAGGAGGTTTCATATGCCTCATGCCATTTAGCAGCCAAGGAAACAAAAATACTATTTCCTTGATAAATCTGTAATGCTGTGACATAGCTCATTTATTCTTTGCATTGTGCTTTTCAAAGTATGAGTCCCTGACCCAAATGTAAGATCAGGTTTTGAGGTGTTCTTTGCTCTATAGAAATTAAGCCTGAAAAGATCACTCTGCTTTTACTTGGAGACTGCCTAGATCCCTTTACCCCCTCTGTGGCAAGACCTGTGTAACCAGGTCAGTTGTTTGGGCAGCAGTGGCTCAGCTCTTGGTGAGCAGCATGTTTCAAGTACCCACATCATCATGGGTCAAACAGGATGTTTCAGATGCAGTGAGTTACACAACACAGGAAAAGAAATTGTCTTTTATGTGTCAAATCCCTTACTTTCAATTAAGCATTGGTGTCATCCCAGGTCTTGCATAGAAATAAATGCAATAGACCCACCTGAGGTGTTTCAGCTGAACTGAATCAACAGCTGAGTCACTCCAGAAAGGGAGGGTCACGTCCAGCCAGGCTCCCCATGAACCCTCTCCCTCAAACCCAGCCAGACTGTGCCAAAATTTCATACACACAGAGTTCCATCTCTTTGTCATACCTTTGACATTTGCCTGGTCCCACAGCAAGCAGCAACACAGCAAATTGTAGAGCAGCAACATTTATTCATTTGTGGAGTTATTTCCTCATTGTTCTACTGAAATGAGCTCATTTATCCCTACAAATTTCAAGGATGGCACAATGCAACAGGAAGGTGGGAAGGAAGAGCAGCAGAAGTGTAAAGGGGATTACTCTGACAGCTATTGTCAGTGAAATAAAAAGGTGAGACTGCAACTGAAGACTGTTTGCCGTGCACTTTCCTGTGAGCTGTTTGACATTCTGCATCCACTCCTCTGCTCTAAACAGTCAGACTCCCTCCTGCCTGCTTTTTTTGGTTTCTGACCATCCGAGCGCTGCCTCTACTGAGAAACTTGGGAAGGGAGTACTCCAGTGACTCTCATCTACGCCATATAATGAAGGTAAAAATAACACTGATGGAAAATTGGGAGTACTCAAAAGCTCTAAGAAGATTGGATCCATCACAGCCACTTCTCTCTATTAAAACCTTTTATTACAGTTCCCTGTGCAGCTGCCGCATCGGCGTCATTCTCCTGTATTACTCGTTTTGGGAACCATCATCCTAATCTGGGCCCATCTGGCCAGCATTAAATGACAAGCTTCTAACACAAGATGCATTGTCCTTTTTGAAAAATAACTATGGACACTAGTAAGATTAGCAGCAGCAGAGCTACCCCTCTGGGTTGTTGATTTATTCCTTTGTTCATTTGGCAAATTGTTAATATCTTCTTTCTAATGATATGTTTCTGGTTTAATGTCAGTATTTGAACAAAACTTCACACGTATCGACCTTAGCTTCACCTCCTTTCAAAAGAAACCAAGATAATACATCTTGAGAATAAAACTGATTAAAAAAAAAAAATTACTGGCCATTTTCTGTAAATGTAGGCCTATTTAATGAATCAAGTCCTTATTCCCTTCTAGCCAACCCATTTCTCTCTCCCACAATGATCAAACATTTGTGTTTGATCTCAGCCTTTCACGGGCATTATTTTCTGTTATTCAACATTATGACCTCACTAAAACACTGAAAGTGAATGCTAAGATGGTTTTAGAAAAGGACAAGTTCCATATGAACCTGCATTTTATCTTCAGTAACTACCAGATGTATTAATAAATATTATTAAAGCACTGCCTGGTAAATTTATTTCTGCTTTAATGCAGATTTATTTAGAAACCCTTCCAATACTATGCATGTCCATCTAAGCCCAAATTCCAATACCTTGCCTCAAAGCTTTGCTCAAACTTCATTGCAGACTCTAGGCTGGGAGCCTTGATGCATCTTAGAAAGAAAAAGTACAAAGGATCAACCAGCCACCAAGCAGAAGCCCCTGTACATAGAAATCTGTCCCCAAGAATGCCAAGTCATCTCTGCCCACAGCCAGCCACAGCTAAATCTTTTAGCAGCAGTAGAAAGCACAGGGTTTATCAATTCTCTTTTTCTGCTCCTTTGACAATCTAGTATTTCACTATTCACTGAACTCTTTTAGGCAATAAAAATGTGATCTCTTAAAAGATTTCATCTCCAACCAAATTCTTCAGTGCATTCTTACTGTAAGCTCTTGCTGGTGTCTGAGGTATATGACCCATGTTTATTCTTAATATGGGAACAGCCAATATTGAGGTAAGATCCTCCTTCCTTTCATTTAAATAGAAATTAAAGGAAGTCAGTCAGCATTCCTGGAGGAAGCAAAGCCTGGTGCCTGCCACAGACTGCTGCTGGGGAAGAGTCAGGTCCAGTTCAGGCCCCGGTTCCACAAGTGAGCGCTCCCAGTGGGTTTAAAGGAGCCGAATTCCACTGTCTCCATTCAACAAGTTGTTTGCATACATCAAACCTTGCAGATCTGGGTCACCAGTGCCATTTTTCCCTCCCAGCTAAAGTGCTGCTCCTCAAGAAGGGCAGATGGATTTCTGGTAGGGAGGAACAGTGCTCAATGATCCAGACATGCCTTTTGCAACGTAATTTCTTGTGCACATTTTAAATCACTCACATTATTAAATGTACTAATCAGTAATATGCATCAAGTCTTCACAAAACACAATTTAATGGCATCAGCAGCGACAGTACAGCAGGTGTTGCTGGGGTTTGTGTGGATGAAGGATGGGGAATCCTGTGACTGCAGCTGTTACAATCCTCTCTGTGCCTCACATAACGTGCTGCTGGGGGTACACCACTAAAAACCAGAGCTCAGACACAGACTGACTGAGAACTTGGAACGCAGCATCAACAGAAACTTGGATTATACATTAGAGCAGATGTTCCTAAAAAATATGAACTCAGAAAAAATCCCCAAACCTAGAAGTCCCTTATCCTCAGTGCTCTCTTCTGAATGTCTGGCTATGTCTTGAATGTTTTGTGGAAGGCTTTTTAAAAAGATTTTAAAGTTTAATGGAAATGTTAATTGCTTAGCTACTGCATATTTTCATTTAAAGAAAAGGAATATTAATATGCAGTTGTTGAACCCTCTGCACCTAATTATTTTTAGGAAAAGAGGCAAAGATTCACTCCCTTTGTAGGGCGTGGAGTACAAACAAAAAACAAATAACGAGCTTGATCCCTTAATCAGATCCTTTCTCTTCTAGTTGAACTAACTATCTGAAAATGGCACCCATCCAGAACATGTTAATCTTGCAGCAGTCAATCCTTTTCCCCGGGAAGAAAATATACAGCAAAATACTTCTATCATTTGGTGTCAAAACAGTTGCGAGAAAAATCCCATTGTTTGATTGTAATTTAAATTTACATTCCCCTAAAGAAAGAATTAAAGCTCTTTTTGAAATAAAGTCAAGCCTCAGAAATGGTACGTTCCCAAAAGAGGTATAGTCTTTTTTGTCTATGATAATCTCATTACTTCCTCATTAAGTAAAACTTAATCCAAAGTAGGAACATCAATTTGAGTAACACTTAAAACAATCAGCTTCTTGGACTGCTCTGTCACACTGCAGGGGCAGGGAATAACTCCTCTGCTTTCTGAAGATCTGCACATCACAAGGGAACTCTATTCCCCCTCTATTCTTGGAATATTCTTAGAAAATCCAAGAGGAAATAAACTTTAGGAACACTTAGAAAAAAACATTGAAACAAACAGATTAAAAAAAGGAAGTAAATGCTTTAGAAGTTGATAAGCGGACATAAAAAGGATAGGAAATGAAGTCACATCACCTTGGATCAAATGAGTCAGGTGGCATTTTATGTTGTTTTGTTTCAAACAAAACGTGCACAATCCATTTTCGGTGACCAAACACAGCTGGCCTGCTGCAGTCAGCACACCTGGCAATTGCAGGGTTTAAATTAAAGAGGGTAAAATGAGAAAATGCTCTGATGCTTTTAGTAGTTAATGACATAGCATTAGGGGTTGGAGCTTCAAGCTCATCCAGCTTCACCCCCTGCCATGGGCAGGGACATTTCCACTGTCCCAGATTGCTCCACACCCCATCCAGCCTGGCCTGAGACAGCTCCAGGGATGGGACGGCCGCAGCTCCTTTGGGCAATTCCTGGCACGTGGCTGGACAAACCTGGACGAAGTCCAGCTCTGCTGAGCTAAAGGCAAAAAGTCTGAGGCATCATTTACAGACTTCTGTAATGCAAGAGATTTGCAGAACTTTGTCATATGTTGTTTTTATTAATGTTCTATCTAGATTTCTTTTTATTACCTCCATGTACAACTAAAGCTAGAAAACTAAACAGTATGCTTGAATAGATGAAAGAATAATTGGAAGATGTGAGGCCGAGTTATCCATTATAGGATCCTACAGTTTTCTCTATTACTAAAGAAATAAGAAATGCTTAGTTAAATTCACCTGTGGCTGCCTGGCCTGTAAAGCATACCTGCTGTTGGCTAGGCTGTGTGCAAAGGCTTGTTTGGAATGGTGCAGCAAGCAACTCACCCCTTTGCTGCCCTGCATCCATCAGAAAAAAACCACTTAGATCTACAGAATTCACTTAGTATAACAGAAGCAAAGATGGTATAACACAAAACTGCAGAGAATCAACATTCCCTGCAATACAACAAAGTACCTGGGCTTTGCACTTCTTTTCAAGAGGCAGGATTTGCACTGTACCACAAGAATTTCAGAGACAGATCCCAAATGTAACACCACTGGGCCAGTGGAGTAAGGATGCAATTTTACAGGCAGGGTTAGTTAAGGAGCTGGACCTCAAAAGGAGCTGCAGCAGAAGTGTGTTCTGCAAGAAGCATCACATGTACCAGACCATCAGATACTGAAATAGTCAATACTAAGTAGTAGCAGAAGTTCAGTGGAAGACAGTTAAAGTAGCTCAGAGCATGTCAAAGTCAGAGTCACTTTAAACAAACAAACGAACAAAACCAAACAAACAAAAAAAACCCACACAAAAAACTACTGAAGACTGGACTTAAAAAAAAATCTGTGCAACCTATTTGGATTCCAGTTGTTAAATCACAGCCCTATTGCTCTTCAGATAAACCAACCAATGTGGTTTTGTTTCCATTGCTGCAAAATGCACAATTTGAAATACACAGTCTGAGAGTCATGATAGCTTTATTTTCTGTATCTACCTAGATCTCAGATTTTGCCAAAGCAGGAAGGAAAATAGGAGTCAGGTTTTTTATTCAAGGAATTTAAAAGGTAATTTTAAGTTGTTCTCATCTTTTGCACATGCCTCTGTCTTTACTGTTGCCTTCTGTGTAGTATTTTTAATGAAAGCATCTCCTACACCATTTTCATGCTAGCTTTGTTACTGATGTTTTTTACTTAACAAACCCAAACGCATATGGAAGGGTTCCCTGCCCCACTGCTGGAGGCCTCTTCCTCACAGCTCTGCTGACAGACCGATTTCTGCACGCATTTCCTAATGAACTGCAGGCAGAAGTCAGCTGGCTTAGTTTATGTTGTTGGCAGAACAGTTTAACAGTGCTTTGAGAACATATGACTCTGAATAAGTCCAGCTTCTCCTTAAGCCCAGATACTTTTCCCTGTTTAAGCTACGGGGAGCTGTGGCTGTCTGGAGCTGCAGCCATTTGTACACCTGTGATCACACCTCAGCAATTCTGCTCCTCACCTGCCCAGGTCACTGCCCACCCTGAGCTGCAGGGGACACACAGCCAGGGCAACCACAGCGGGGCACAGGGGCTCCTGAGGGAGTGCTGGCACCAACTACTCCATCACTGTCCTTTCAGCCAGCCCAGATGATTTTTGTCTGAGCAGCGTAGTGGGAGTCAGAGCAGGATGCTTCTCTGCAGCCCAAGAGAGACAAGCCAGAGGGACAGATAATTCATATGATTTAGGAGCCACTGCAGCTTATTTTGTCAGGAGCATCGGTATCATTTTGTACGGCTTTTGCCAATGCTGCTAGGCCAAACTCCCAGAGTTATGTGCAGGGAAGCATTTGGCACAACTTCACTTTAAAATATTGCATAATGTTGTCTGATATCCTACTACGAAAAGCAACTCATCCTTGTCTGGGGCCTCTCAGTCACAGCCATTAGAAACGTACAGTCCGTAAACATGAAACAAATTATCTTTCTGCATATACATTTTCTTTGTTGCCTCCTTATTCAGAAGTATCTCTAGATTTCAGTCTGACATTCTGTATCCCCAGTCTGGTAGGAAAGATTACAATTTGGTTAAATTCTCAACATTTTTTCCAGCCTCATATACAAACTAGTAAGAAGATGGGCAATATTTTGTTCAGCAACTGTAGCAGTTAGTAGAAACTGCGAAGGATTTTAGCAGACTTTCCCCTGACCTTGAGCAGATATAAGTACCTGCATTGCCCAGAACTGGAGTGGTGAGGGGTTTTTTATTTCTCTGTGGGCTCTGGGGGAAGTTGTTATGGGCTTTGGTGGTGGGGTGATTTTTGTTTTGTTTTGGGTTTTTTGGTGTGTTTTTGTTTTGTTTTTTGGTTGTTTTTTTTTTTTAAGGTGGTTTACACAACAATTACAAGCGTAGGATCTGAAAACCCACAGAACAGACCAACTGCTGATGACCTTGTCTTTACTGGACACCCCACTCAGCAGTTCCTGCCATCTTTTCTCTAAACCATCCACTTAGCACAGGTGCACATGTGATGAAAGCTGATTTCACCCTTAGCTGGCCTCAGCAGCACAACTCACTTCAGGACATCCATTCTCCTGCTCCCCAAACACAATATCCTCAGCCCGCTGCTGGGACCTGCCCCCAGCTCAAACAATACACTAGGACAGGATTCGTGGGGCTCGCCAAGAAAAGGTCACTGAGCTGGCACTACGGTCAGCAAGCTGTCATTCCTCAAACTTCCTCCCTTTTGCTGAAACAGGTACCCAGGGCAAAACCTTTCCCACTCCTGCCAAGAGAGGAGCTCCTGCTGTGCACGGCTGCTAGCGCATTCCTTGGTGCAGGAACGGTGTGCTCGGGAAAACTGAGCCACCTGAAAAGACAAGGGCATGTATGCCAGGGAGGTTTCTGGGGAGCTGGATCAGTTCTGTGATGCAGCTCCCTGCATGGCTGCAGGATCCTGTTGCTGGCGCTGGGAAAGCTGGAGAGAAAGATCATCCCAGGGCATCATTTTCCTTCCCATGGCAGCCAGGCTGAGCCAGGACACGGGGCTCTGCAGTGAATGCTCCTGGGCATTGTGCACCACCTACAATCAAACACTCCTACCTGATGTTTCAAAGCCCAACAAGAAAAGAAAAGTGTAAACAACCTGTCAGTGTCCAATAGTTTTCCTCAATATTTTGTTTTACCACAGGGAAAGAGTAACATCTATCCAGGGCAGAGCAGTAATTTTGAATGGTGCTGTCTGAAACTGAACGTTTCTAGAAAAGCAAAATGTCAGCCCACCACTTTCCTCAGGCCTCTTAGGTACCTTATCTCCCCAGTTAAACAATTGAAACCAGGAGAACATTTAGTGCTTTCTACACCAAATGAAAATTACAGTTTCAAAATTACCCAAAATCATTTGTATTATGATTGACTGAGTTGCCGTAACCCCAACAATGAAGTAACTTTTGAAATCAAATTGTAGGTTTTAATAAGAGGAAAAAACCCACACATCTAAATAATTCCCCATGTGAGCACTAAATATCTGCTCATGTGTTGTGTTAGCCTGCCATGAGCATCACTCTCTTCTCCAGATATTTTTTTTTTTCCAAACCTTCATAATTTCAGTATCTGGAAGAGATTACAGTTCAAGTAGGTAGCATTAAATAGTCTCCAGAAGAAACCAAACCATATACCCCAGCCCCCCAGCCCCAAACCAACCAAATTCACAAACAAAATGAAAAGCAGAAAAAACCCCCAACCCTCCCCCAGCCAAAAAAAACCCAAAAACCCCCCCCCCCCAAAAAAAAAAAAAAAAAAAAAAAAAAAACCAAGAAACAAAGCAACACTGTTTTTGTGACTGATATTTATCACTAAATTTATACTATAGGCATGACAACATTCTGCAAGGGCTGTGAATATCTGTGGAATATATATATAGACTTGATTATGGATTAATTTCAGAATCAATTAAACAAAGCAGAAAAACATATTAATGACTGGAATTGCTGAAGAAGCGCAACAGGAGCAAAAGAACTAGCAAATACTTGTTTACAGCATTGCCATCTAAACCACTGGATGGTTAAGGGGTCAGATATAAGGCTCAAGAGAAATCAGTATGGTCCCAGAGGACAACAGGAGACTAGGCTGTTACGAATTGCAGACATACTGGAATCATGGCTTTCCAAATGAGAATGAAACAGACCATCTTACCTGCAAGCCACATCCAGAAGAAGGTGACTAAAAAGAAACTGTACTTCTTTGTTGCTGATTCTAAAAACTGTGTAAGAATTAAGACGTGTATTTGGCAAAGGCCAGTATCAGATAAAGCAGTAAGAAATCAAAGAGTCACCCTCCATGCAGCCCATTGCATTGCAAAGTTACAATAGGGTGCCTTTCCACAGCCTGTGTTGGACAGGATTGCTGCACCGGAACACACAGCAGTCAATTTGATAATGTATTGGCTACTCAGGGTGCCAAAACAAACCAGCAATGAGGGTACAAATAATACCAGACAGAATGAAATAGCTTTTCCTCACTGACAGCCATTCAACATATTTCCAAATCTGACAGGACCTCAAAACATTACTTGCAATTCTTTCTACTTCTTTTGTGCTAAAACAAACTGGCTCAAGATGCCTCTGGTCCTCCCCAACAGTATACCTTACCCTTTCCCACCTCACCCCAATGGGAAACTCTAAAGCACAGCTGGACCTTGCAATGCATGTCTCTGCAGGGATGCAGGCACCAGAACAGCCTGTCACTGATCCCCTAGAGGCACCCACACCCGGGAAGGCCTGGGGATGGCACGGTGCCACCTCCTGCATCCTGCCCGCAGCCTGTGCCTTCCACAGCCCCCACAACGACATCCAGGGACAGTTCCACTTACTGAGAGGCAAGGAAGCCTCCTCATTTCCCAAAAGCTGTTATCTGTGAAAGCCAAGCCAGCATAATACCCAAATTACAGGTGAAAACCGGTGGAGGCTGATTTGAAGCTAATTTAATTAATCTCATACACCTTTGGTAGAAGCAACCTTGCAACTAACAAAGGTCACAGTTCTCACACATCCTGTGGTTTCTCCTCCCTTTATTCTAGACCTAGTTATTTCACATTTTATCTTTCTTTGCTTCAGCTCTCTACTCTCATTTGACCCTTCCCCCACTTATTTTATTTCACACCTGTTACTTTTTGTTTTACTAAGTTTCCACTTTTATCCCCCTCAGCTCCTGTTTCCCATTTCCTAGACAGAGACCACAATTTGGTAATATCATATGTGTAGTTCACATGGTATGAATCATGAGATTTTTGAGAGCAGTGAGGACTCAAGACTCCTGTTGGCAGCTGCCAAGCATTTTCCATGTGGATATCATCATAATGTAGGAGTTCCTACTGCATTTTTCAATATAAAAATAATTATACAAATAACAACAAAAACCTCAGAGGTTAAATATCTTAACAATAGCCTACATGGTTTCCATGTAGCAGACTACATTCCAAGAGGGAAATTCAGAGAAGGGACTATGTGAGTTTAGAGCTGACTCTCCACGTTCAGCTACCTCCTACTAATTAGCTGCAGTTCCCTCCTAAGCAGAGGCTAACAAAGGACACGGTTCTACCTGCAGCATTAGCACCAACTCAACCACAGCACGAGTCCTTGTGTCCTTATGCCTAAAATAAAACTGTGGTCCACTCCATCAAACACCAAACCAAAAAACTGAGCTGGATGGAAAACAGGCACCAATGTGGATACTTTTTTCATGTTCCTTTACAGAAGGCTTTCTACACCACCTGCATCAATACAACAGGGGAAGAGGGTGAATAAAACAGCCTCTTGAAACAGCAAGAGCTGATGATTCAAGTAGCCGTTTGGTTTTGGCTCCTCTTAGCCCTTTATGATATCATTCAATGAAGCGGATAGTGTTGATCCTATCGTACCTGCAGGACGGGAGGATGGATAAGTAAACGGAAAACCAGTCACATCTGGCAGACACCGGCACAGTCTGTTCGAAAGGCTGGAAGGAGAGGAATGGCCCCCGTCAGAACCCGAGATGGTGAGTCAAGGACAGGCATAAGATATAAAAATTTGATCAAGTATGTAACACACCCAGAGTCCGTTATTGAAACGGTTTACAGCGTTTTTAGAGACAATGGCTTTTCTTTTCTACGATTCCTCACATGCCATTAAGAGACTTCGGCTGCTACTGGAAGATTAAAATGGCGGGACCATTTAAACCACTGTGGGAAGAGTTTTCCCATCTTTCCCGAACACCTGGACTTAGTCCTTCGGGTCTGAGCAGTGCCGCGGGCTGTGCGTTATGCCGGTACAAGGACAGGGCGGATCACAAGCTCCCAGGAGCGGCAGGTCGGACGGGACCACAGGCTGTCAGGCGGCCACAGCTCCCCGCCCAAGCGGGGCCATCCCGGAGCACGTGGCACTGGGTGAGGGGCACGGCTCCGGCTCTGCGGCTCGGCCAAGCCCCGGAGCTCCGGGCCGCCCCCGCTCCGCTCCTTCGGCGGGGCAGGAGGCGGCCGGCACCGCGGGACGGGCACGCCCGGCCATCGCGGCGCCCCGCACCGGCCATTGTGTAGCCGCTTGCTCCATCCACCCGCAAAGCGCTCGGCGCCGCCGCGCTCGGCCACTCACCGCGAGGGGTCCGGCGGGTGGCGCCGGAGGAGGCTCCCTAGCCCATGGGCTGGCCCGGCGGAACCGCCCCGGGCACAGCGCGGGTCGAGTCGGGTCGGGTCGGGCCGCTCCCTGCGGAGCCGCCCCAGGCACGGATCGGGTCCGATCGGATCGGATCGGATCGGGTCGGGCTGGGTCTGTCCCGTCACGTCCCGTCCCGGCCGCGCCGTCTCCCCCTCACGGCATCGGTAACCACAGCAACCTCAAGTCGCGCCGCCATTGGCGGGTTTAACGCGGGGCAGCAGCCAATGGAACACCGCTCCTGGCCGCGCCTGGCCAATGGGAGCTGGCGCGGGGCTGGGCGGCGCGTGACGCGGCGCGCGGGCGGGGCGGGGCCGGCGGAGCGGGCGGCGGGGCCGCCACCATGGAGACCCCGGGGTAGGGCGGGGCGCGCCCGGCGGGGCCGCGGGGGCCGCTCCGCGCGGTGAGTGCGGGGCGCGGGGGCGGCCGCGGGCCGGGGCCGCCGCGCGGGAGGGGCGAGGGAGCCGCGGGGCGCGGCGAGGCGGGCGGCGCGGATGGCGAGGCGGCGGACCCCGCCGGGGTAATCGCGGCCGAGGAGCCGTCGTCTCGGGCGGCCCCGCGGGCAGAGCGCCGCGCGCTCCCCGTGCCCGCGGGGCCGCCCGGAGCCCGGCGGAGCCGCCCGGAGGGGCCCCGCGGGCGGGCGTGCCGCCGCCCGGCCCCTGCCCCGGGCGGGAGTGCGGAGCCCGGGCTCGCCGGTGCCCGCGGCCGCGCCGCACGCGTGGGGTGCGCTCGGCGCCGCGCCGGCAGCCGCGAGCCAGGGGGAGCCGCGGCGGGCAGGGCCGCCGGGCCTCGCCGTGCCCGCGGGGCCGGGCGGGGACGCCGCGGGTGGCGCGAGGGCCGGCGGGGTCGGCGGAGCGGGCGGCGTGAGCCGGCGGTGCCGGGCCCCGTGCGCCCGGGGCGCCCGTGCGGAGCGGCCGCGGCGCCCGGCGTCCGTCCCGGTGCGCCCCGGAGCCCCGGGCTTCGGCTGCAGCCCCGGGATTCCCGGGGGCCTCCGATCCCGCTGCCGTCGCGGTGTTCCCTGCGCGGGTTTTAAATACGGATTTTTCACCCTTCGTCTGACCGCAGAACGAGCCGCGCTCCCGCGGCCGAGCACCGGGGTGCCACGGAGCGTCCTCGGTCCGTGCACCGGGAGAGCGGCTGTCGGGGCTGTAGGAACTTTTTGCGTTGTTTTCTTCCCCCGTCTCCGATCGCATAGGCGCGGCCGGGAGCGGAGCAGCACGTGCAGGTGTGGGCGCGGCGGGGACAGCCGCGGCCCGCGGGGACAGGTGCCCGAGCTGGCGCGGCCGTGCCGCCGGCTGGCCGTGTCTCGGGCAAGCTGCGGTGGGTGCGCGGACAGAAAGTGCTCTGCAGGTGCCGGTTACCGAGTGCCGCTGCCGTGGCTTGGCCAAGGAGAGCTGGGAAATGAAGTCTCGCCGCAATAAAATAAATGCTGATGCTGAACCCAGGCCGTTTCAGTGCAGAAAAACCGGAGTCGATGACTCAAGCCCCCTCTGGTTTGTTTCTCCTCCCGGCTGACGCTCAGGAGGCATCACCAGTTCACGGGCGGGGAAGTGAGTGTTACTGAAGCGCCTCTGTTTGCCCCGTAGACCTTTGTCCTTTTTTTTTTTTTCCTTCTAAATAGTCTCCCGCTCCCTGTTAATATTACATTAGTCATTGCTTCCAGATTTGACTGTTTGAAGGAAAAGGTGTGGTTGGACTGAGAGCACTAGTGTTGCGTGAACTGGCTTTTCATTTTTTTCAGCACTGACAATTTTTGATAAGTTGGAGTTTAGAGATTAGGAGATGGCAAGGAAGATGTTTTCCCCTTAACTAACAACTGTATTTTTGAGGCCAACACCGTAATAATTTGTTAATTGTGATAAAAATATTGCAACCTAATAAATGTATTTGTTTAGTTTATGAAGAGACATTAATTCAGTCATGTTCATCGTGTCTAAAGCGGAGAGGAGTGTGTTTTGGGGGCAAAAGTTTTTTGTTGGCATTTATATCCTGTAACGTTTCTGTTAAGCATTACAATGTTACGTGCATATAAATGTAACCTGACTGGAAAGGTGTATTCCAGTAACTTTCTCCTTCAGTTGAAATTGCTTGTGAAATACTTTACTGCTGCTGAAATGAAATGCTATTAATATTTTTAATTAAGGTAGAAAAGCTGGTAGGCTCTTTCCAGTGAAACAGTATCTTTTTCCTTTTCATTCTGTTAGATGTTCAGCATAAATAGCAGTACTGATACCTGTTCTGCTTTAAAACAGTTGGAGAAAGTTTTGTGAGCGTCTTCTTCTAAGATAGAGGAGAATTTGTTCTAATTTTTCTTAGAACATCAACAAGATAGCGCTTGTTGGAGTTTGCATCTTTCAGTAGTAATGCAGGATCCTTTATAATGAACAGTTGAATTCAGTCACACAATGTAAACAAGGAAAATTATAGGATACACTACCTTTTTATAGAAACTTCTTGCAATAGCAAAATAGTGTCTGTAGTGCATGTTGAGGTATTTTTCATATTCAGTGATAGCATATGCTATGTACAAATAGTAATCTTAATTAGTAATGTGTGTTTGGTGTTTAGGGTAGAAATCTGCATGCACTGAGAGAAGACTGGAGAAAAGCTGCATTTTAAATGAACAGAAAACATAAATAAGAACTTCATGTACTTCTGCTGTACTTTATGTAGATTATTTCAATACATTTAGTAAAGAAGAAGAGCTAAAACAGTTCTGAATGATGGGACTGCGTGAATAATGTCTTAATTTTGTTATGGGGATTTTTTTATTTTTCTGAATTGCGATGCTGAAAAAAATCAAGTACTGCAACATTTGATTATTTGTTTGGTGCAGGAAAGCAGTGGCTAGTTCAGGGAGTTCAGTGGGCTTAGCAATAGAGTATTTTGCTTAAGTACCAGGACATATTTAGTGTAGTGTGGTACACAAAAGTCCCCTAAAAGAGCAAGCAGAACTCATAATACTTGTCTGGAAAAGCATGGCTGTGAGCCTGTTATTGGCCATAGTCTGTATTGCTCTCAGTGGCTTTTCTGTCATTTTCAGTCAAATCGGCGGGTCTGGGTGGTTACATGGAATTGCTTTTCCAGCCGCTCATGCCGTGGTGGAACAGGGAGCTTTCCTGGCAGGCTGCCGTGGGCTGGGACCCTGCTCCGTGGGCAGCCTGGCGCTGTCCGGGAGTGCTCAGCTGCGTGCCAGGAGAGCCCTGCTGGGACAGCAGCTCCCTGTGCCACGGCCGTGTGCGACACCGCTGCCACGACCTGCTACAGGAAGAACGTGGTTTGCTACCTTGTACAACGAGCGTGTGGACATCTCCCAGGAACTTGTGTTGGTGCAGGTCAGAATTCTGGAATTTCCAGCATTTTTGGTCAGGTTTGGTGGGGGGTTTTTTGTTGTTGTTGTTTTTGGGTGGTTTTTTTTGGTTGTTTTTTTTTTTTTCCCTTAAGCAAAAATAAGATGTCAAATCCTTATGATTGTAGCATGTACTGTTAGTCCTAAATTAAACTGGTTTGAACTTTAGTAATGAGGTGGGACAAAGAGAAAGGCGTGGCACAGGTTTATGTGCGAGTGACCAGAAAGCCAGATGTGAGACATGTTGGGCATGGCCAGTAGCTATCACTTGCTACTTGCCTCCACCTCTATTGCAATGTTGCTGCCAACAAGGCAGTTCAAACACTAGTGAGGATGGAGAGTAAACACACAACCACAGCCAAGCCCAGAGCCAGGGCCTGTGAACGGCCCTTCCCGAGGAGCAGGCTGTGCTGGCTCTGGCAGCAGAACTTGGGAATGGAGCTGGAGGGAACGATGGCTCCGAGCGGTCTCTGGGCATGCTTGGGAGCTTTGCTGATTCTCAGCAGCTTTTCCTAAGGCCTGCGAGATGTCCTAGTTCATTGGATAACTTCTCATGTTCTTTTATCCAAACAGAATACTCATTTATTCTGTTCGGGGGAGGTTTGCAGAGGGAGGGGATGAGGTGGATAAAGACAGCCAAAAACTGCCTCTGGTGACCTTCCCAAAGCTTTTGCTTGCACAGAAGAAAATCCCAGTGTCTTGTCAGTTAAATCTCTGCAGCTGGCAGCGGTGTTCAGACCTTTGCTCCTCTCCCTCTTGCTGCCCTTAGTACCTCTCTCCTCTATTTTGAAGCAGATGAGAGAGGCCTGTATTTCAGGAGGAAGGAAAGGAGTCCATCGCTTTCACAGGAGATTAAGTCTTTTCTTTTTTGATAGTGGAATCCCTGACTCTGTCATTTAAAGGGAAGGCTGAGGGAGAAGGGTCTGTGAGTGGTGCCTCATGGCGGCTCAGCTGGGCCATGGGAGGCTGGAGGCTGTGGAGCAGCCGTGTGTCTGTGGCCAGGGATGCCATGGAGCAGCCGTGTGCCCAGGGCCAGGGATGCTGCGGAGGAGCCGTGTGTCCAAGGGTCAGGGATGCTGTGTGTCCAAGGGTCAGGGATGCTGTGTGTCCATGGTCAAGGACGCCATGGAACAGCCGTGTGTCCAAGGGTCAGGGATGCTGTGTGCCCATGGTCAAGGACGCCATGGAACAGCCGTGTGTCCAAGGGTCAGGGATGCTGTGTGCCCATGGTCAAGGACGCCATGGAACAGCCGTGTGTCCAAGGGTCAGGGATGCTGTGTGCCCATGGTCAAGGACGCCATGGAACAGCCGTGTGTCCAAGGGTCAGGGATGCTGTGTGCCCATGGTCAAGGACGCCATGGAACAGCCGTATGTCCAAGGGTCAGGGATGCTGTGTGCCCATGGTCAAGGACGCCATGGAACAGCCGTGTGTCCAAGGGTCAGGGATGCTGTGTGCCCATGGTCAAGGACGCCATGGAACAGCCGTGTGTCCAAGGGTCAGGGATGCTGTGTGTCCATGGTCAGGGACGCCATGGAACAGCCGTGTGTCCAAGGGTCAGGGATGCTGTGTGCCCATGGTCAAGGACGCCATGGAACAGCCGTGTGTCCAAGGGTCAGGGATGCTGTGTGCCCATGGTCAAGGACGCCATGGAACAGCCGTATGTCCAAGGGTCAGGGATGCTGTGTGCCCATGGTCAGGGACGCCATGGAACAGCCGTGTGTCCAAGGGTCAGGGATGCTTGTGTGCCCATGGTCAGGGACACCATGAAGCAGCTGTGTGCCCAGGGCCAGGGCCACCATGTCCATGGTTAGGGACACCATGTGTCCATGGCCAGGGATGCCATGGAGCAGCCGTGTGCCCAGGGCCAGGGATGCCATGGAGCAGCCGTGTGCCCAGGGCCAGGGATGCCATGGAGCAGCCAGGGCCAGGAACGCCGTGCCCAGGGCCGGGGAGCTGACTCCGGCACAGGCCTGTCCTCTCCGGCCGGGCTGTGTGAGTCAGCCCTGCTCCCTGAGGAGCGAGTGGGAACCAGCCCGGCCGGTTCGCTGCTGCCTCTCCTTGCTTTTCCTCCCTGCCAGCGGGAAGGTGCAGCCTTTGGCTGCCGGGATCCGTGGAGGATGTCTGGGGCTGTCTTCAACTTGCTGGTCCTCTTCATTGCATCCCACTCTTACGGGAAAACAAACAAAGACAACCTCGGAAAGTTGGGAAAACTCTCTTCTTTGTGTATGGTATCTTTAAACGAGGTACCATTTTAACAGAGTTTTTATAAAAAGGCGTACTTTTCTTATACGTGTGTTTTCCTACTTTAATTTTAAGCTATTTTAATATATTAAAAAAAAGAAATTGCTATTTTTCTTCAAAATGTCTCCATGGCCATGTCTTACAGATATTTCCTCCTTTTTTTTTTTTTTTTTTTTTTTTTTTTTTAACTTTGCACAGCATTTTAGAGATTTCTTACCTGCCACTAGGAATTGAAGACCAGTCAACTTCCTGTTTAATTGCTTTTAAGTATAAATTTAAATATGTCTTTATTTTAGCCGAGAAAATGAAACCGGGAGTTGTTACTTTATTTGAGAGTCATTAAACCATCGTTCAAAAAATAAGTAAAATTAACCCCCCCCCCCCCCCCCCCCAGTGTTCTAACTGAAATGTAATGTGTTTTTGTGAACCTTCAATTAACATTATAATTGATCTAATGTTTTGATTGGTATTGTGATGAGTTCATTATTAAAGAGCAGAAAGGAATCTATTGTAAATTCTTTGAAGGTGTATGAGTTGAAACTTGCTTTCTGCATCACAGCTCAGTGGGGGGATTTTTAATGTATTTACTGTTTGTGCCATGGGTTGGTGGTTATGGGCAGTGAATGCAATTCCCCTGTGGCTATAGGATGTGTGGGGCAGGTGGTTCACAGCCAGCCCCTGTGCAGGCTGTGGGATGAGCTGCCCTTCAGGGTTCCCTGAGCTTGTGCAGAGGAGTTCAGGGCACCGGGTCACCATTCCCTGGTGAGTGAGGTACCTCTTGGAGCATTGCATGGGGGAGCCCTGATGGGATTTTTTGTATTGGGGCACCTGTGCTGGCTGGCAGTAGGGGTAGATCTGCATCAGGCCGGTCCAAGAAATGCCCTTAGACTGACTGGGGCCACCTCCAGAGGCAGCAGGACCAAGAGGGAGAATATCCTGGGAGGAGGTGGAGGGACTGGAGGCAGGAAGGTAGGGGCAGTTTTCCTAGTGCAGGGTAGGGCAAGGAGTACAAGTGAGCTAAAGGAGGAGCTGTGGTGTGATGCCAAATATTGCCTTTTGTCCCATGAGGTCCAGTTGCAAGGAACAAGGAAGAAGCATTAAAGAATTTCTGGATTTCTGTTTCTTTCTATGGGTGCCCAAAACTTTTCCTGTCTTTATCTTCTTATCAAAATCTCCTCATGTTCTGTCTGTGGTGTGGTAAACCAAAGGCTATCATCTGGGCTATGCTTTTAACAGGTTTTTATAAAGGTACTCAAAAGCATTTACATTACACCTGTCCAAATAGAAAGCACCTAATCTATCATTTAGTTTGCTTTATATGATCTTACTTAATGCCATCTATGCTAGAAATCCGATGTGAATGGGAGATTTCCAGTGTGTGGTGGATTTCTATCCTGTTCCCCAGGATACAGGCAATGCATCCTAGGTGCTCCAAAAGGAAACCTTTTCAGTTCCAAACCCATGTTCTTCACTGTCTTACCTTGGCAGAACTACCTCTTGTGTAGCCCAGGAATTAAGTATTGGCACATTTGTTATCATAGAGGTAAATCTGATTGGTGAAAACTAAAACCAAAGAAAGTCACTTCTCTGAAACAATTTCAGACGAATGAGAGTTCTTTAACTTCCGTGTCAATGTTACAGGCTTAAAGCTGAAGCATTTCATGTCTTTCACAAAATAAAGCCAAGGTAGTATATGTAATGTGACTGATTTCAGTGGAGCACTAGACTGTTAATTGGAGGCGTTCTGTGTACAGGTGTGTTTATGTAATGGTGCTCAACAATTGTCTTCTGCTAATTCACGCTCAGCTCTTGTGTGGTATCTAAAGGTACATAAGGAAATAGATCTCAGAAGGTGTTAGTATTTTCATCATGTTTTTATTTAAAAACATAATTACCGTATATTCTTATTGAGAAATAACACAGCAGTATTGAAATTATAGCGTATCATGAAAGAAGATTTAATTTGTATCTTACCAGTGCCTAAACTCCAAATTGATGTGGCTGTCTGTGAAGTAGAGGGTAGTCCATGCTCCACAGAGCTTACAGGCAGAAAGGGCAGAACTTAAAATGATGAAATGACTGGAGAAGATACCAAGAACATGCCTTTTTGTAGTCCGGGGTGCTTGTGACCCAGTACTAAACCCAAGCTGCTGGGCTGGGTAATTTAATTACCCTTAATCGAAGATATACTGACAGAACTTGCCACCTGTTGCTGCTCCATAGCCTTCATATCCAGCTTTGTCCTCATAACTAATGTAATGAAAATACTCAGTTCCATATTTTAGCTGAAATTGAAAATATTGGCAGTGAGATGACTGATACAATGCCTCACTTGTTCCTGGGAGCATGTTTACATTTCAGATGGCAGATGAAAAAACATTGAACCCAGAAATCTCAGACTGGCTTGTAGACTTGTGAGATGTGTCTGGTTTTGCTCTGTGTTATTTGGACTATCACATAAAGAAGGAAAATTCTGAATTTTCTTCATTTTACAATTGTTCCTTAGCATAAATCATAGCAACAGCATACACCGAGATTTGGGAAATTTCACTGTCATTAAATACATTCTTTTTCAGAAGATACTTAAAAAGAAAATAAATCATAGTTTACTGTCTTCACAGAATAGACTGACTGGCAGAAAAACTTCCTGTGGTTCAAGGACTTGACACTTCTTAAGAAGTTCTGAAGTTCTGGTAGAGAGCACTGCCTCTTGTGGGATGCTTTTTGTTCAGGCTGACGTAGTCAGTCTTTCAACATGCAGAGTTTTTTAATTTAGTTGTGGAACATAGGTTATTTTTAAGCAGGAAAAAAATTCACCAGGTCATATACTAACACTGAGATAAAATCAAAAAACTGCAACAACAGAAGACCCAAATCCCAAACCAAAAAAACCCCTCCTGAAGATATTCAGTTAAAAAGTGTTGAATTAGCAAGGTGCGCTGAATCCAGCAATTGAATTTGTCCGATGAGCTACTTGAGTTTTATTTTGGCCAACCTGAGTGCTCTGAAAGGAACCATCCACTGTCCATTGGGAGCTGCTGCTGCATTGATGCAGTCTGGAAATGTAGTTTCACAGTGGAGGATGATAACAGTTTTTATTAAACTTAACACGTTTATTGCTGTTCATAATGGGTAGACTTTAAATATCTTATTTACTGTTGTTTATACAAAATAAGATATCCTGAATCACAACTTCCTGCTTTGAGGAGGTGTGAAGTACATTAGATTTAGGAAGTCTTGCCTTGTTAGAATTACAGCAAATGCTGTTTTAGTGGTATAGTTCATCATCTTAGTTAATATGGTATTATTGAATTGTTTTGTATTACTAGTATATTAATTTAATCTCTAATATAAATATTAATATATTTCAGACTGAAATTTGAAATATTAAAGGAAGTCACTTTTTTAAAATTGCAAAGATAATTCAAATTATTGCAATTTTCCTTTGTTTTCTTTGCATCTCAATGCATCACAGGAGTCATATTGCAACAGAAGAAAAATATTTTACTATGGCAATATTCCAGAGTTTTTTTAGAAAATTGAAAAGTATGCTTTATGCGCAGCAATGCACACTGTGGGATGATATTTTCCCTTGATAAGTGTTCCCAGCTCAGAAGTGACCATGTGGTGAAGGGTGTGTTGGTCAGGCTGTGTGCCCCTCTCACAGGGAGAGCAGCTGCGGAAGTTCCAGCTCAGAGCACCGATGTCTGACCCAGGTCAGTGTGCACCAACCCAAATACCAACCCCCTGTGCCAGGCTGGCCTGCTGGGGCTGCTGCAGGAGCACCTGCAATCCTCAGCTCTTCGCTGAGTGTCGGAGTTGTTTTCCCAGAGTTTACTGAATCCTGTCTTTCTGAACTGATTGTTCTCCATCTTGGTGTTGTGATTGTGCGTGGTGAAAACAAAGGATTCTGCTGTGCAGACACACTCTGTGTTTTGAAGCAGAAACATGAGCTTTTTTCCTTGGTCATGGGAGCTGATTGATCACGCTTCAGAAGAATGTCCCGGTGTGAGAAGTTCAGACAGCCCTTCCTTCCCTCAGCTGTGCAGCACTCAGGAAGGCCTCGTTCCACAGGCCATCACTGCCTTCTGCTCGTATGGAATGTTCTCACAAAATGAAGAGCTGCTAACTCTGAGCAGGTCACTTCTAGAGTTGCTCTTGCTTCTCTTGGAGCTGGTAATTGGTTCTTCCTTCCCCCAGGTTCCCTGATACAAGCAGGCCTTTGGAAGAACTTGTTACTGTTGTCTGCGTGGCAGAGAGCCACCTGCCTGTGAGGGTTTTCTTTCCAAATATTTGACGTGTCTATCTCACTTCCAAGTCTTTAGTGAGCAAACTTAGACATGTTGGAGGAAGGGGAGACAGGATGTGCTGCTGCATGGGTTGCGTTCGGCTGCTTCCCTCCTTGCACAGGATCTCTGTGGAGGCCGCCTTAGCTTTGATCTCTGGACTTAAAACTATCCTCTAGCTGACTGAAATGGTTTGCATCTTGCATGGCATTATAGCCAGAGCAGAGATTTTTATCTTGGAAGCAAAAATGCTTTGTAAGTCTAGAAATTCAAGGGTGGTGTTGTGTCCTTTTACCTAGCACAAACATAAATACTACATGTGAAAGCTCTGCTATGTCATGCTGCTAATGCGTAGGCACTAATTATCAACCAGCCCTAGAGCCTCTGCTCTGGCAACTTATAACAGCCTGGGGCAGGAGGAGAGTGGGGATGTACTTGTGATGTCTAAACAGGCTTCTTACCATTCTAAATTTTTACAACATTTATTTTATCAACCCTCCCATTTTACTGCTGTCTTTTGGATTTATATGTGTTGATGGATTTTATTATTTCTTACACCAAGGTATGAGGTGAAAATCCTTATAGAAGAGTTTAGTCTGTTGAAATTCAGAACTGTTAAGTTTGCTTGACCTGTGTTTCAGAACCAAGTCTGGGTTGGTTCTAGACAGCAGATGAGTGACCTCTGTTCTGCAAAGTCTTTTGTTGCAAGAATCGCTTGTACTTAGAGCTTTTAAGAGACTCCTTACAGAATATGGGAAAAAGACTTCTGGGAATCTGTTAATACCTGATGTTCCTTCAAAGTATTTATCCATTTTACACAACTTCTAAAAAGATCCTGTAAGCTGGAATTTATCTCCTTTACAATTATGTCCCCATAATTTAGCCAAATCTAGTAATTCCAGACGGGAAGACGCTGTGTCTGTGCAGCCAGCTCATTTCCTTGTGGAGGCTGGGAGAGAGCCCTGGGGTACAGAGCAGCCCCTGCTCAGGTCCCTGTCAGCCGGGGTTAGCCAGAGGGATCTCTGCTCTGCTGCCCTGGAGCTGCTCTGAAGGGTTTGCGGATAGCTGGCTTTACCAGGTGCTTGTGATATTTGGACCTTCTCGGTCTCTGCAATGGCACAGCTCAGAGGGAAGACAGTGCTTGTCACTGAGGATATGCTATTTTTTGAAATACAGTGCTTGTTCATGCATTGGCTGATGTCTCACATAGTGCATGGAGCGAGCAGCTCTCTGTTCTGTGGTGTTGGGGACTTGGTTTGCCTTCTACTGATGGACAGCCTTGTATGCTCCAAAGTTCAGACTTCCTGCCAGTGTACCTTGTCAGTACGAATGTGAATCAGTTTGGTGTGATGTGTTGAATTTATG
The DNA here is from genome assembly GCF_015227805.2 of Hirundo rustica. Taxonomy (NCBI): domain Eukaryota; kingdom Metazoa; phylum Chordata; class Aves; order Passeriformes; family Hirundinidae; genus Hirundo; species Hirundo rustica. The sequence goes on along the minus strand of NC_053456.1, from coordinate 337,333 downwards.
AGACTTACAACTTCACGGATTTATGAACACTAATGGCACCCTTTCAGTTTTAGGTGTGCATCAGTTTTTCACCCAGTTTTCCCTGAAACAAAAGCTGGTGTTGATATGATTAATCTTGTCCAGGATACTGGCAGTGGGGCTGTCAAACTGACTGAGCTGTCTCTATTTCTGTTTTTCCTTTTTTGTCTTAAAGTGTGTGTTAGGAGATGCAGTGATTGTGCCTCTCACCTGGCTAACATTGATCATTTCTTCTTCTAGATGAAAGAACATGTCTGTCAAACTTCCTGCAGCGTAGGATCTGTGTGTGGGTTTCCACAGCAGATTCAAAGAGAACAGTGACCTGTGTGTGCAACATGACTTGGGTATGGGACAATCAGCATTTCCCCCAAGTTATTCCTTATCGTGGCACAGCTACAACTGTGATACTCATTTGGGTGGGTTAAAGCAGCTGTGGCCATGACTTTGCTCCTCCACTGGACAGACAGGATCAGATCCCTCTTTAACCCAGGTGAACTTAAACCAAGATGTGAAGCCTTGACACAGAGGAGGGAGACCAAGTGACTTGAACTAATTGTTTTCAAGTGGAACCTCAACATGTGATTTTGTGGGTATGCACATGTACCTGGCATTGCTGGAGCGCTATGGGTGGATGCTAAATGCAGTAATGGCTTTGGTTGTTACTTAGTTGAGCTACTGTATGAAGATACAGGTGTATATTTTATTAGAGTCCAAACTGAAATGGCCCTACCACAGGAGGAAAGCAAGGAAATCACCTTGATTTGACCTTAACATTTTCCAGTTGCAGAGATGCCAGCAGAATGTGAATCAAAACAGAACTGCCTGTAAACACATCCCAGGGGAGCCAGCTACTTTCTGCTGGTTTAATTCTAATTGAGGGACTTTGGCTCCCCTTAAGGTAGATATGATTTTGTTTGTACAAATAAGAAAAAATAAGTCAGATGTACCAGTATGATAGGAATCCTCTCTGTGGATCCTAACAGTTCAATTACAACAGCGGAAAAAAATAGCCACCAGTAATTCTGTTCTGAGATGGTATACTCACTATACTTTTTTTACTTTTCCAAAATGTTCATTGCACTGGGAAATTTCCTAATTTTGAATTACAGTGATAAATTTCTTTATGGTCATTTAAGACCTGTTTGGTCTTCTCTCAAATATTTCTTTATCCTTATTTTTAATTATTCTTAGAAAACAATATCTTCTCAATTTCTATTTTGAAAGGTTTCTGGTGATGAAAAAGGAGGATCTGGTTTTGTCATGACAGCCTTTGAATTCAGGCAGACCAGCAGAACCATCTGCAAATGTGAGAAACAAGGTCTGTGCCAGGTGCTGAGTTAACTTCCATTTCATTCTAATGGGAGCAGCACATCTGATTCTCTGTGAAAGTGTATTTTTGATGCACTCTACAACAGAATGTGCCATCACTGTGGCCATCCCACAGGAGCAGCTATGTTCTTCTCTCCAGGTACCTCTTGGTGATGACCTTGCTGTCTGTCACAGAAGCTTTCTTTGGTCACTCTGTGACTTGGGTAAAGAGGATTGGCAATATTAGTGTCCCATGCCCTTCTCACCTTCCAACCGCCTCCCCCCTCAAATCTGGAAGATTATTTTTTGTGTGTTAAAATGTGATCAATCACAAGAGAATTCCTAGGGGAGAAACTTCTTTCCAGATGGAGCTTTGTGTTAATTCTACTTTTTTGTCTCCCTTCCCTTAAGCAGGCTGCATACATAATCGCGGTCATTGACAACAGAGGCTGTGTTTAGCTTAGCCTGTCTGAGGTACCTGCTGGGCTGTTACCTGCCTGTGTTTTCTCTGCAGACACATGTCTCTGTCATTCTTCATTTCTGTGCTGCTTTAGCAAGCCCTGGTTGTCTTGCTTGTCTCTAGCTTTCTCATAACTCCATTATTATTTGACTTGGAAAACAGCAGCAGACAGGTAGATTTCTCCTCTCCCCTTAGGCTGGGAGAGGAACATCAACCTTCTTTTGCATTTGTATCTCTTTTAAAAGTAGGTATGCTTCCCAGATAAGGAATTCTCTATTAGCTTGGTTGCATGCCTCTGTGTGTCATCCCCTCCACTGCTTTGGATAGCTGTGGATTTATTTGGGAGCAGGAGCATTAGCTCTGCTGGGTTCAGCTGGTTCATGTCACTACATTGTTTTCCATTTTGTAAGACTGGTTCTCCTCAAATCTACCACTTAAGTTGCAGTTCCGCCTACTTAATTTATCTTTTCATTTAGAAATTGAATCAGTCCATAATGCTGTGCTCCACGGCAATTTTGGCAACTGATTTTTTCCTGTTCTTTTAGGCTTGAGTTTGTTGAGTAATCTTTTTTATCTAACTGTTTGGGGTTTTTTGTCACCATATCCATTAAATGAATAGCTGTGCCCCCACCACTGTGCTGATTATTCATGCTTCCATTGATGTCCAGAGCAGCTGTGTCTAACAGGACTGAGATTCTGGTGGTATCTGTTTCTAATAGAGCTCGCACTCCAAAGTGTCAGTGGCTTCTACTAGCAGCTATCTCCTCTCTGCTGTTGGAGATTGACTGAAGAGCATTAATGGTTACGCTGTAACCTCTATCCTTTGTCATGTGAAGGAACTCCAATTACAAAACTGAACAGCCCCCAGACAGGTAACTTCTATGACTTCTCCTGGTGACATGACTGTACCTGTCCTTTGAATTTTCCACTTTGCCAGTGAGTCTTATAATTCACTGATGGGTTAAGATTGTAACTAATAAATTGCAAATATGACAGAAGTCCGTTGTGAAGATAGTGAATTGATAGCTTACTAAGGAAGCCTTTTCTTTCTGTTGAAAGTTGGTAGCTTTGAGCATGCTGTACTCTTTACCAGTGCAAGTTTTTCAATCTTTTGCTAAGAGGTTGTCAGTGAGGTTGGGTCATCAGTTCTTTAGAATTCAGTGTGAAACCTGCCGTTCATTCCAGTAAACAGTTTCACTTTCATGAAGACTTACTTGAGGATAATGGAGTCTAAAGACTTGTCCCTGTCCTGCATGGTGTTAGTTGGTGATATGGTATGGTAACCAGTAACCAGCCTTGTGTCAGAGCTTTGTCCTGTGCCAGCTCTACCGCCTTTTCCTTTCTTTAAATACTTTCATTTCTCATTCCTGTGCAGGACAGGGGTAGCGATAGTAGCTATCTAGGTTTTGAAAGAGTATCAGACTGGCTTCACCAAGATGAGGGTTGGCTCCCCGGCACTGCTTCTGGCCTTGGAGCTGGGCCTGGCCCCAGGGGCACAGGTGTGCCAGCCATGCCACCGTGCTCCCGCCGTCCCTGGGGCCTCAGCAGCAGTGTGTGGGCAGGACAGTACTCCTGGGAGGAAGCCTGGGTTCTTCTGGCTGGGTCACCAAGCTGGTGTGGTTCTGCTCAGCCCTCGTGCTGTGGTGGGGTGGTGGCTGTCCTCCCTCAAGGGAGCTGTGCTCGGGTCCCCGAGTGCCCAAGGACAGCAGCTCTCCAGGATGGCACCCCAAGATATGGGCAGGGTATTCTGGCAGTTCAGTTGTAAGTAAATGCTTTCTTTTAAGGTGACCAAAAATGACAATGGACTTCTTGCTTATTCCTGGGCCTGTCCTTCCTGTGGCTCGGCAAGAGGATGTTGACAGGCAGCAGCAGCATCAGTATTAAGAACAGATAAAAGTGGGACAAGGTAATGCGTGTGCATGTTTACCCTGCTGTACAGGAATGTACTAATCTGAAGTCTGCATTAATAACCTTGCTGAAGGCTACTTTTAAAACATATAAAGAGTATTTTGACAGTATTCATCAGAAGATGTGCTGAATGTTATTTGAAGTTAACCAGCAGCGTTACTGTAGAGAAACAACTTACAAAGCATATTTGTCATTTTAAAGAAGCGACTTTGAAAACCTTATTTGAAGAAATAATTCTGTGAAGTATATGTGTGTATATATATATATATATATATATATGAAACATTTTTCATTTAGTTTTTATTGGGCTTTAGTTTGACAAAAGAACTGTGGTGTTACACGCTTCTTTTAAGCACAGTATGTGTAAGGTAGATTTTTGAGCCTACTTTTGCCCCTCCTTGCTTGACATGTTCACTTTTACTCTGGTATTTGCAGCTTTACCTTTCAGATTGTATGAGAACTGAAGTAATAGAGAATATTCAATATTAAATTAAAGAAAAAAACCCAACAATTTGAACTTCTGTAGAACCCCTGTGCTATTGCTGAAAAGCTCCATTTTAAATGTTTTGGATTTGAAGCAGTCTCTCACAAATAGGCAAGAAAATGCAATTAGGCGGATAAGCATTCCCTTACCATCTGTAATTTATCCTGCTGTCTGTGATGTTGAGAAGATAGCCAGCAGCTGCCTTGGAGCACCTTACTGAAATGGTTCGTTTTAGTGGCATAAGCGGTTTGTGTGCCAGGTGTTTTCAGCTCCTGCAGTGCAGTAGTCGGGTGTTGGTGGATTGCTCCCTTCCCCAGGCCCGGGTTCAGAGCTGTTTCCTGCCGCAGGGGCTCAGGCATTGCTGGGCCTGGGCTGCTCCTGCCCAGTGCTCCACTGCACTTCCCTGCACCCAGAAAGGACAGCTCGCAGCAGCTAGCTGAAACTATATATTCTTATGAAGCTGAAGTAAGCCATTCTAAAAATGGAAAGATATGCCTCTAACTACTATTACCCCCTAAGCATTACATAAAAGAGCAATAAAGAGCGATCTCGCAAGTGGTGGAAGTGCATTCTTTTCTGCTGGTGTCATCCAGGAGTGTATTTCCTGAGTTGTATTGACGTTCTCCTGAACTTGCAGAGAGCAAGCAGGAGCAAGCTTTCTCAGGTTTGAAAGTGGAAATCCCCTAAAACACTAATTAATTGTTGTACTTTTTTAGGACTTAAAATTGCGTAATTCTCCAACTCCCTCCTTGTTACTGAGAGGCTTTGCTTTTGATCACTGCCTTTAAACCCTTCATTCTAAGATTTGTGTTACAGCACAGTGAAAATAACTGGTTGAGTTTCTATCTTCACTGTTGGTAGAGTTGCTTATTTAAATATATCAGTATTAATTGTCAGGTACATCTAAATCCTAAGTGTGAACGATTAATTTTTTCTGTTATGTGTCGTTGTGAAATGATCTAAAAAATTGTGTTTGTTTGAATTTGGAAGGGCAAAAAGGAACTCCAATATTCCATTTAGAGGAGACAGCAACACTTGAATAATTAATGTAATTTATATTGCCTGATACTGGCAAGAAGGTACTTGTAGCTCTTAAATATTATCCTTGATTATTGTTTTGTCTTTCCTGCAGTGACTTCAGTATTTTGACTGTTACTGCTTTTCCCAAAAGTCTCTGTTTTGTATCCAAACACAGGCAACTTCTGCATAAAATTTGCATTGCTTTGGTTGCTTTCTTCTGACTTTTCAATAGATTCAGCTTGAAATTGGGTGCACAAAACTTCAGTGAAGCAGTCTGGGAAAACTGTGTTTTTTCAATGCTGTGCGAAATGGAAAAGAAGCAGGAGGGATCAATGAGGGTTTTTTGGTGGATGGGTGTTTTTTGGTGTTTCCCCCCCCCCCCCTTTCTTTTCTTTGCCATGGGAAGGTGCTTTGATTGCAGACATCCCAGCTTTGTGTTTTCCTGAGAGCTGTTGTTTTGCTGTATTTGCTTGGATGCAGAACTTGGTCTCTGTGTCACCTGCATCACCTGGAGTGTGGGTGAAGCAGGGTTATGTGTGGGAGGTGATACAAAATTGAGTATTGCTGGCATCGATGAACAGACTTCAGTGTTTGTTGTGAATTGGGATCATCTGGGTTTCAGCTTGCTGTCTGTTTTAAGCTGGATTCTCCTGTAGTTCCTGACCCCTGTGTGCTGGCCCACCAGTCCATGTTTTGTGTCCCCTGCCACAGCCGTGCCCTACAGAATGCCTACGAGTGCCAGCTTGTGCTGCTGTTACAGGGAGCTCGAGCACAGCTGTGGCAGAGCCCACTCCCAAGCCACTTTTCCGTGCAAGTGAGCTGCTGCTTTGGTTGTGGTTTCCTAAGGAGTGCCCTGGTCCCCTCTCTTTTCCCCAGTTCTCTCACCTGGGCTTTCCTGGTTGAATCTCACAAAGCCGCATAGCAGTGTCAAGGCTTTACAGTAAATGTGTTTCTCTAGTGCTCTTATCACAGATCAAAATTTAGGTAGGTTTGATAAAACAAGCCCAAGCTCTTTCCCAGCACCTGAAGTTCTAGTGCCTATTGCGGTTTTGGTGTGCTTAATTGCCCTGCTCAGGAATTAGCATGTGACTAGAATATGAGGCAGGGAATTAAAAGGTAGAAATAAGATTGGTGGTGTTGTGACAACTATTTGAGATTCCTTTGATGTTAGCTTTTAAAATAGTTTGAGTCATACTTTTGGTCTTTCAGGAACTGAGGCAGGAAAGTTTTCTAAACTGCATCTCCAACGGGTAAACTTTGATGCAAATGTTGCTATCTCATGACAAAATTGCATGCCTTTAGCAGATTTTACAGGAAGAAATCTTTTTCACTGTGAGAAGAAAATAATTTCTTGGATCTTGTAGTGTTGCATAAAGATGCAGTTCTACCACACAGCAAGAAGCCTGTGAATGCTGTTTTTAAAGTTTCTCCTTGTTTAACTAAGCATCAGCAAGTAACCATATGCCTTCATTCAGTATTTGTTTTGCTTCTTGACCACTTCCACACTTAAGCTTCATTCCTTCAATATATACTTTTCTGCCTCTCTGAATTTTTTTGTTGCTGTATGCTGGATTGCCTACATTTTGCACTGTGGGTGTCTGTTTTGGAGCATGGTTGCAATTATTGACATTATTTAATGTACCATTGACCTGACTTTTTCCCCCTCTGCCCCCCCTTCTGCAAAAGGTTTCCCTGCCTAGCCAGACACTAACCTGAGTCTGCCTAATTTTGTAACTGTGTTTCTGTCACCTACCCCTGCTACAGGAGGGCATATTGGTCATTTCGATGGAAACAGTACGTGACATTTTGTGTTTATCAACATTGGCTCATTCATCTTTCTTTGTGGTTTTCCTCAAATTACTCACTTGTCCTTGATCTCCTCTAATTGTGATATAATTTGTACATTTTGTTGTTCACAACTCTTCATCTCTTCATAAAGTATTAGTAGAAATACTAAATTCTCTCTAGCGTCGAGTTATGTGTAATCCTACTACCAATACTTTCAATTTTGAAGGGTAAACAAAATCAAATACACCTCAGAAAAATAATACTAATCTTTGGAATATTGGAGAACTGATGGAAGTATTGGTAACTGTGGCCTTAACACCCAGATGCTTGTTGTCTAATTCTTATGTTTTGCTTCTACATTAAAGTTTTGTGGATTTTTGCTTCTAGCTTGGAGAGCAGAAGAGGAGAGAGCTTCATTTGCTTAAACGTAAAAGTTTGCAGGTAGAGTGTTCTCGCCAGAAAAAAGAGTTTTGCTGTGCAGTTCTATTTCAGGGCAGAAGGAAGAGTAAACTGCAGTTTAGTAATTGATAAAACTTCATTTTAGTAAAATCTTTTGCTAATCCAAAGCCATGATTATTGGAAAACAGTGGTATTCCTCAGTCTGTGTTTATGGTATGCCAGAATTTGACATTTCTGTAGTAGTCATTTGAGCAGGAACATCCACAGGTAGCACTGAAGAACTCATAAATGTATCCTGAATAAAAGCAGGGTTTCAGCATCATCAAGTTTTCATTTTTGCAAGGGCATAGTAGGGTTGTTTTCCTGCCAAAGGCTGGAGCCACTGCTGCTCCATGGCTGGTTCTGGGGCTCTCCCTGCAGCAGTGCAGGCTGTGGTGTCACTGGGCACACACCTGGGAATCACTGCTGCTCCGTGGCTGGTTCCTGGGGCTCTCCCTGCAGCAGTGCAGGCTGTGGTGTCACTGGGCACACACCTGGGAATCACTGCTGCTCCATGGCTGGTTCCTGGGGGTTTCCCTGCAGCAGTGCAGGCTGTGGTGTCACTGGGCACACACCTGGGAATCACTGCTGCTCCGTGGCTGGTTCCTGGGGCTCTCCCTGCAGCAGTGCAGGCTGTGGTGTCACTGGGCACACACCTGGGAATCACTGCTGCTCCATGGCTGGTTCCTGGGGCTCTCCCTGCAGCAGTGCAGGCTGTGGTGTCACTGGGCACACACCTGGGAATCACTGCTGCTCCGTGGCTGGTTCCTGGGGCTCTCCCTGCAGCAGTGCAGGCTGTGGTGTCACTGGGCACACAGCTGTCCAAGGGGAATTGCTGTTCACTGCTGCTCGGTTTCTAAAGCAGGATATGACCGGGGTTGGAAGTGTCCAGCTCCAGACCATCTCAGGGATACATATGATACTACATCACTCAAAAACTGGCATTGTACAAACAGAGGAGGCAGTGGAAGTCTGTAACTCTCCAGCTGTCTTTTGTAATGGAGGTTGTAGGTAATAATTTTTGTCATTGAGAAAATTTTTTGTATAATTTTTTTTTTTTTCAAATATGCTGTATGACAAAATTGAGAAGCATACTTTTATAAAGGCGTGTAACATAGATTTGGGTTGCTAATACTTTCAGCTGAAGCATGTCTGCCTGCAGGTTGTGAGCATTCTCTCTAGCAATGACATAGTCACACTTCAGCAATAATTTTGCTAAGTGAAAATACAAGTAGAAATTGAACAGGAGCTGCAGCCACTGTTGTGGCTGGTAGTGGTCATATCTGTACTTACAGCCATTCTCCTTGTAATTGCTTGTTTGTAGGAGTGTTCAGGTGGGAGATGGAGCAGGTATTGGTTCGGAGCTGGGTGCAGGGCAGCAGTGCTTGTCAGCACAGCATGCCTGTTCTCAGCTGTCAGTGTGCAGCTTATGTTGTTCCATGATATTCATTCTGAAGGGCTTCGTGCCTACACTAATTGCATCTATTCCAACACCAAACTGAAGATTTATCCTTCTGTACATGGCTGAATGAGTAATTGATGAATGTCCTTGTCACCTGACAGTCTGTTTGGAAAACCTAAAATCCTTCTGTGATGCTGCATGTCCCTCCTCTGTCTCAGTCTGTGGTAGAAAAGAGACGGAACTTTATCCCTGGAGATCAATCTGCTGTCTGTGTGCTAGTCTGCAGAGCTGGCTTTGAGCACAGTGCTCTGATGAGGCTGTGTTCAATGGCAGTGGATTTGGATACCTTGGCAGAAGAGAGCAACACAGACATGGGATGGCCCAAAGGGAAAGTTCAGATTTGAGATCTCTTGTTTCTTATAAGTCATGGAGCCTTGTTGACTTGAACTACTGAAAACTCTTATTTATTGCCATTTAGCTTCTCGTACTTCGTATGTTTGCCAAGTGTAAATGCTCTCCAGACATCCTTCAGATGACAAAGAGGCTTCTTTTCAGGTGAGCTACAGACAGTGCCTCAGGCCTTGCAGGATGTGGTTATAAATATGTCTTTATTCAAAATGGTTGTCTTGCTCTACATGTCTGATACCTTCTGGTGAATGGTTAGTTTGAAAGCTATAAAAGATATTAGTCTCATGAGCATGTTACAACTAGATATTTGTGGATGTAAAATCTTGCCTGCTCACTGGAGTGAAGTTAAAGTATGTAGCCATCATGCAAAAAAGGAAAAAATACTGTCTTTTCCTAGGAACTGCAATAAATATGCAATAATATATATGTTTATAGAAAAGCTAGGGTAATGTACATTTTAAGATTTTAATCAGGACATAGTACCAAATGGGTTTTGAACCTGCATGTATTTAAGTAAAAAAAACCACACACACACACACACACACACAAAAAAAAACCCAAAAACAAACAAACAAACAAAACCCCCCCACCATTTTGTAAAGAAAAAGGGATTAGGAAGAGGCTAAATTGAGTGATAAGTCAGTTAAACAAATCTCCCACATTTCTCAGACAGCGGGTCAGGTGTGCGTAGATTTCCTTTTTGTCTGTGGGACTCAGTCTCCACAACTGTGCAAGTGGTTTTTATCCTGCCATTACTGAAGTCAGTTTCTCCCATGTAATTATCAGATAACATGTTTATTTTCCTGGTTTCATCCTTAAGTCCCCATGAACGTATGCGCTCCCAATGTCCATAGAGGAAACAATCTCTGAACACAGTGGCTAGCCTGTAGTGTGATGTTTGGAGTGTCTTCCCCTGCTGCATCTGGAAATTTCAAACCCTGCTTTTCATGGAAACGCTGGAGCCATCTTTCGCAGAATCCATTTTTAGTTGTTTGCATCATCTTTGCAAGTGGGTAAGTTGTCATCTGCTGCCTCTCCATCCAAACACGTTCTGCAGGCTGGCAGACAGAGCACAGAGCGTGGTTCAGTCATTTGGTTGCAGGAAGCTTGAGCATGTGAATCCCGGCCTGGTTCTTAGATGAGCAGCACTCTGGCCTTGAAGCAGGGTGGAACCAATGGCTGCTTCTACCTGGTAGTGTTCTGACAGCTCTGTGAAGGAACTTGAAAACAGATAAATTTAATCGTATCTTCCTGTAAAAACTAGAGATGTAGTTCATCTTGTTTAGGTTTTGACTTTTCATGCACACTGTGAAGGATGAGAAGAGCAGAGTCTGTGACCAAGAGCTCAGATGTGCCTTGTTGCTCTAAGTATAGATATACAAGAATAACTTTGTCATGTAGTAAATAACGTTAGTGTCCCAGCAAGTTGATTTTAGCTTATAGGAGCTTTTCCCCTCTGTACCAGTGAGTATTTGTCTAATACCGTTGGTAATTTGCTATTGTTGCTTGAGTTACCTTTGTAGCTAGATAAATATGAGTATTTTTAGTGATGAGAGGTTGGCCATTGTTTTTCTTATGTTGCCCTCATGAAATAGATACAGTCCATCATGTCCTAACTGGCAGCGTTGGCCAGCTCTGTTTTACCTCTTCAGCCTGAACTGTGTTGGTGACTGTTCTTACTGGCTGCAGGTCAGCAGTGGGAGGCTCAGAAACAGGGAACTTACGTAAGGAGCAAATTTGGAAGAATAACCAATGTAAGGAGGGCAGGAGGAATACGAAGGGAAAGGGATTAGGAAATTGTGAAAGAGTATCATTTCTGTCTGGCATCAGTCCTCAAAAGGTCTGGCTTTTTCTTGGGCCTGCGCTAAAAGAAGTGGGATTATTCAGTACTGGCAAAGCTGTCTGGATATGTCTTAGAAAATAACAGGAGGAGCACTGAAAAGTGGGGAGTAGAGACTAATGACAAAACATAAAGCATGGTTTGCTATGCTTGGTTTAGTGATTTCTCATATTTCTTCTCTGCTTCTCAATAGTATGTTCTTGCTTCCTTGTGTCAGTGATTATTTGGCTGCAAGATCAGCTGGCTCAGGAAAACACCCTCCCCATCTCGTCCCCAAAAGCATGGCTGTGTCAGATGAACTCCCTGAACTGCTGGCTTTGCAGCTGTTTGACCAGTGGATCAGACACAAAAGAAGGTATTTCCCAGGTTCCTTCCCTGTGTGCTGAGAGCAGTGTGAGAGCCCAGGCTGGCCAGCTGCCAGAGCCACCAGTGATTCTGCCCAGCCCAGTGCAGGGGGTCTGTGGAGGCTTTTAGGAGCCACGTCAGTAGAGCAGGGGGTGCACAGTGGGGGCAGCGCTGTCCTCTGAAGGGGCAGTTATGGGGCTGTTTAGGCAGGGTTTGCTCAAGCAAATCCCACAATTGTCCAGTGTGGTGGTCCCTGCTGAACCCTCTGTGGATGGAAAGCTGAGTCTTTATGGTGGCTTGGTTTGCTCTGCTGTGATTTACTGTGTGGGTTTCATAAAGCCATTTGAGTGTGTCTCTACAGCAGAGAGGCTGGAAAAACCACTGTTCTCAAAATTGTTTTAGGGTAGTTCAAACTGGAGGCTTCAAATTGAACAGCTTTGTCTTCCTTGCGCACTTGATCTGGACATGCCAGCCTGGAGCTAGGCTGTCACTTCTTTTGGCCTTTACGTCTAAAGAGAGAACTTGAAAATTCAGAATAGGTGTTAAGAATTTTCTTGGACTTATGCTACAAGATGAAATATTTAAGTATTTTCCTGAAAAATTATCTAAGTGATTGAGACATTGGTTTATCAGAAACTGAAAAGCACAGCGAATTCTCACCGTCCTCCATGTTTCCGAACTTCTCACATTATACTCTTAAGCTACATTAGAGCCATTTACACTGTGCACAAGTCTTATTTTTGCAATGTCCACCAAAAGATCATTCCAGAACATTTAAATATTTCAGTTCTTGTGTATTCTTTGCAATAGCAGGGAATTCAATGTGTAAGCTATGATGTTCAGTGGTTTTAAGATGTAGTTAGGTGTGCTGAAACACACTGAACAGAGCTATAAACAGTAAAATGCATTTTCTGAGTTTTCATTGTGGCTGCAGAGATCCTAGATCCTCAATATGCAGGAGCAGTTTGAGAATTAAAAGAACTGGAAGGCAGGGAAGCATTAAGGTACAATTCTGATGGTACCTGTGTGTACTGCGTGATGTGTCAGTGCCCAGGGCTTGCAGAGAGCAGCCCAGGGCAGCACCCAGGAAACTACAGCATGGTGCTGTGGGGGGTGAGGGTTTGGACAGCCTGGGAAAGATGTAGGAGCAGTCTCCTGTTCTGGGTGATGTATGAGTGCTCAGCCATGACACCAGAGACAGGCAAAATAACTATGAACCTAATCTTTTTGAGGTAGGAAATCTGGTTGCTAGTTTTCCAATAATGAATCAGTTATCCGTCCCCAAATGAGTGGTAGCAAAAGTCCAGGGAGCATTTTGAGTAGATAAATCTCAGTCTTGTGTAAGGAAGAAAGAGGGTTTTGTATTAACTTCTCACAACTTCTTACTCATACCAGATTTTAAGGTTCTCACAAAACCTGCTCTTGGTATTTCCTGTTCCTTGTAAGGTGAAGATGAGAACCTGCCTTGACTTTGTGAGTTCCTGTCCTTAAGAAGCATCCCTAGACAGAGCTGTGGTGGGAGAGACTGGGCCCTGGAGAGCTGCTCCTGTTCCCTTACTGTCCTGTGCTGTCACCCGAGCCCACAGGCCTGGCAGGATGAGCAGGCTTGTTTATTAGCTCAAGTGTGCACCTAAGCGTTTGTAGGATCAGAGCCAACAGTTATTTAATGTTGAAATCAAGATTAGAAAATCGGTAACTTTGCCAAGAAATGTGTTAATTGAAGGAACAGCAGTTGAAACAACTGCCTGTGTGAAAGGGTGTAGGTCTGTGATTACATCTCTTAACACTGAGATAGATGTACATTTAACACTGACACCTCACTAATAATTAATTTGATTGGTTTTTATTGGGATGTTTTTATTTGATACTCAATACTGGGTGTATTTTCTGTTCCAATGAATTAGCACAACTTCCAGCCAGCTCAGAGGGATGTTTTCTGGACTTGTTTACTACAAGAATTTACTACAGATGGGTTGAGAAGTTATTCACAATGTTGGGGTTAGAAGAGAGAGAAAACTATGGAAAAGACAAATTGAGATTTTTTCATTGCTGTATTTTGTACTTCTCCCTTGGAAATCCCAAACTGCAGCAGGCACTGCTCTGTTACGTGCAGGTGGAGACACAGTGGGATACATGGATCAACAAGCAGCCCCTTTCTGAGAAGCACAGGTGTAACTTGTGAGTTTTTGAGACTTGTCCTTTAGATTGCTTAGCAGATGTTTCTAAATGAAGGAAAGGCTTGATTGGGTAGTTTTATTACTTGATATGCTTGCAAATTTATCAGGTCATTTAGAAACCTGAAACACTGAGTTATAGTCATAAAGGAACTATGGTAAGTGATATAAAAAATCAGATATGACACATGAAATTGTGGCATGTATTCTGTGCTTTGAGTTCTTACTGCTTGATTAAAGAGTTGGTTTTCAGGAGTAAAACTTTGAAGAAACCATTTTTATTTTCTAAAACCATAAAGTTGTGCATTTGACTTTTCACAATCCTATTATACAACTATTAGAGGTCATTTTTTATTCTGCTTGCTTAATTTCTGTTTAATGGGTTCTGTAGAAACGGTTCTTGAAACTTTAGGTGCACATCCACCTGACATGCAGCTTGTGGCAAGCTTGGCGCGGCAGCCTTTGTATCTGCAAGCTGAAACCAATAAAAATAGTGTTTCAAAACAGCCAGATATGTCTGCTTCTTCATTTGTGGCACCTCAGAAGTCAGGTAACATTTAATATCGGTTTATTTGTCGAGAGTAGGTTCAGTTGCAGTGCTGAGGGCGGTCTCCCGCAGCCCCGCACGCCCACGGCCTGGAGCTGGGGCTGAGGGAGGCCGCGCCCTGCCCCGGGGTGCCCTGGCTGTGCCGGCACAGCTGGGAATGCTCACCCTGCGCCACGGCACTTGGACACGAGCAGGGCAGCGTGCTGTGCTCCTCGCAGTGCCACGTCTGTGGGGAGGGACGGTGAGGGGAGACCCCTATGTGTGGGGAGGGACGGTGAGGGGAGACCCCTATGTGTGGGGAGGGAAAGTGAGGGGAGACCCCTATGTGTGGGGAGGGAAGGTGAGGGGAGAACCCTATGTGTGGGGAGGGACGGTGAGGGGAGACCCCTATGTGTGGGGAGGGAAGGTGAGGGGAGACCCCTATGTGTGGGGAGGGACGGTGAGGGGAGACCCCTATGTGTGGGGAAGGACGGTGAGGGGAGACCCCTATGTGTGGGGAGGGACGGTGAGGGGAGACCCATATGTGTGGGGAGGGGAGGTGAGGGGAGACCCCTATGTGTGGGGAGGGACGGTGAGGGGAGACCCGCATCTGTGGGGAGGGGAGAAGGGAGTAGAGTGGCTCTTGGTGTGGCTGGGCTAGCAACCTCGGGTGTCCTTGTGCAGTCCTGACAGCAGAAACTTTGTGCCGTTTCTGAAAGTTGTGAAACTTTCTTTTGCCTTGTTGCAGAAGATAAATGTGGTGTGAATCTATGGTTAGAATGGGCTGTTCATACGGGCTCATTTCAGTACATACAGGGCAGCCTCCCCGTGCTTCACCTGCTAGGTGCTGAGGGGAAAAGTCCTTCCTTGCTGAGTTGGGCTCCTTCTCTGAGGTGTTTGGAAAGCAGCTTTTCTTTCTCCGTTTGCAGTGGTAGGAGCTGGTGGGTGACCAGGCTTCTGTACCACAGGTTGCCCCCATGACTGCTGCACTGCCTCTCATCACTCATCTCACCTGAGTTTCCCTGAAATGGTTTGATTCCCTCAGTGGCTGATGTGAAACTGCACATGAACCGTGTCACCAGCTCTTTTAGCTGACCAGAACAGTGTGGTTATTAAAGACCTTGTGCCAGCACCAGGAGAGCTCATGGGCCTGCAGAGGAGCGATTTCTCTCATATCTCAAATGCTGCTGTACACAGAGCAGAACAAAAGCACTTGTTCTTACACCATCAACTCACCTCTCCCATAGTGGCACAGCACTCCTCTGACAGCACAGGGCTTTGCCTTTTCCTGGGCCCTGCATGCAGGCACGGGGAAGAAACCTTGTGAGAGGCTGGCAATCCCAGGAGAGATCCCTCCAGGGTCGGCTCAAGTCTCCCCTTTCAACCCTGTCAGAAACATGCAGTTCTGCAGCACAGGTGTGCACTAATCCTGTGCATTGCCCTCTGCTCCTTCAGGTGCTCATGCCTGATACAGCTCTGGACCGAGGGGTCTTATGCATCCGTTCCTGGACTTGGAGCCCATTTGCAGCATAAGCTTCTCCTCATCCTTGGAGTAATGAATGGAATGGGGAAGGAATCTGTTCCTGTTTGTCTGCCCTGAAATATTGGGCGAGTTTGTTCTGAAAATCCAAAATTAAATACGGACTACTTCTAACATTAGACCTACAAGCTTTATTTTTCTGAAGGAAATTATAGCGTGGTATCTGTGTAGAAGCTTTGTGAATGCCACTTACTTGCTGTTTGCAAAGCATTAAGCACATTCATAAGTATCTCTGTAATATTAGTTAATAGTGACTTTGATAATTGAGCAAATTAATTGCTTTTTTCCATGGATTGGAATTGTTGGTGTGCTGCCTCTGCAATAACACAGTTTGGGATTATTGGCTGCTAATCCTGTCAGTCCTTTCCACACTATCCATAGCCCAGGGCAATTGCTTTAACTTTAGCATTTTAATTTCCTCTTTTGCAAAAAGAGCATCAGAAGCATTGCTCCCATTAAGCTTTTATTACCACAATTAGTCTCTTCCATAGTTTGTTCCTGACAGCAGAGCATTCTGCTGCTGTGTGTCATTCTTCTGTGCTGAAAACTGTGGTAAACTTGTACTGATCCTGTGTGTTCTTAATAGTTAACACCAGTATTTTTCATGCATCTTGCATTGTGCTAGTTTTATTAACCACCACAAAACAGTGTTTTTAAAAATAATCTTGAAGCATCATGCAGCTTGCTTGCTCCTGCCCAACCCTCGAGTTGTGTGACTGTGGTCTCCATTTGTGAAGGTGAAACACAGTCACACAACACAGATGAGTAATGCAAAGTTCTCTGCTTATTTAGTTAGGTTTGGAAAGCTGCTAGAAAATAAATATCATTTATAATTCTGGAAACTTGGATTTTAAACATCACTGGCTGAAAATGTAAACTATCTTAAAATCTTGTTATTGCAGGCAAAATGCCAGCCCCTGAGCAGAGCCCAATGGTGGAGGAGGGGCTGCCGCAGACAGCGCAGGAGACTTCCACAGGCCCAGGCATGGAACCAGAGACTACTGCCACAACCATTTTAGCTTCTGTGAAGGAACAGGTATCTGCCTTGTTTTCAGCAATTCATCAGTTCAGAGTGTGTGTGGAGTTAACCGCTGTCTCTTACTGCATTGCTGCAACAGCCATCGCTGTTTGTTTCTGTGGCATGTGACCCAGTGCCACTGTTGTCAGCTTTGTGTATCAGTTTTAGGATCTGAGTATTAGGGGTTCAGTTACCTGCATTAAACAGAGGCATCATTCTGGTGTTCTGTATCCTGTGGAATGTCTGCACTGCTGCCTTAAGTCAGACTGGAAATGCAGGTCTAGTGGCAAAGAAAGAAGAAAAGCTAGTGTAGAATTGATGCAACACTGGAATCAGTCCTTCTAAGTCCTGCAGAGCAAAGTGTTCAGTGCTACAGAGTCCTACACATACAGATTGTGTATGATTAGTTGTACTTTATTAAAAAATAGGCTTTAAACTCTGAGTTTGGTTACAGTTTTCAATACCAAGGTACTAATACATTTTAAATCTGCAGCACATTTATGGGTGTGTATTTAAAGAGATCATTTTTGTAAAAACATGATTGCAATTTTTAATGAAATTCAGCCTTAATTTGTAAAGATCATTTGAGTGGGAAAAATTGCAGTTTTACAAGGAAACACTCCAGTTAAAGTGTTTGTCGGTTTCTTCTTTTTTAAATTCAAGGAACACAAAGGGGGAAGGGATACTTTGGCTTTCATTGTATCATACTGAGACACAATGATCATCTTTATTGACTTAATACAGAAATTGTAACATCTGAACCTCAGAATAAATCTGCTTTGCTGTCTCTGTTTTGGAACTTCCATTAAGATGAATCTCAGCTTGATTCAAGATGGTAGCTCTGAATGCAAACACTTGATATATTAGTTCTTATGTTGTCCCATGTTCATATTTTAAAAAAAGGTGAGTTCATATCTTCTTCTAAACAACAGTTTTCATACCCATAATACCTTTTGGTTACACAAATAGTTTCTGCAGAATGATGAGATTTGAATCTTAATTTTTGTGCCTAAATTAATAGTTTCAAAAGTAATTTAAGGCGAAAACAGCAACCCTAAAAAATTTCTTAGCAGTGTTAAAATTAATATTTGCAGTGTGCTGGGTATTGATGGCAGAGGCTGTTGCATTGTGAGAAGTCAGCCAAGAGTTACAAATACCTTCAGTCCCCTCTCAGCAAACAGTTTGCATTGTGCCATCTTAGCCTGTCACAGATGGCCATTAGGGCTCATGTGCCTGAAGTACAGGTGGCTTTAAGTCAGTCCATTTGACTTGCAGTGCACAAGGTGAGCAGTGGCAGTGTCACAGCTGGGCCGTGCAGGCAGGGAACCTGTGCCCAGGGGCTGCAGTGGCAGTGTCAATGCTGGGCTGTACAGGCAGGGATTCTGTGCCCAGGGGCTGCAGTGGCAGTGTCACAGCTGGGCCGTGCAGGCAGGGATCCTGTGCCCAGGGGCTGCAGTGGCAGTGTCACAGCTGGGCTGTACAGGCAGGGATCCTGTGCCCAGGGGCTGCAGTGGCAGTGTCACAGCTGGGCCATGCAGGCAGGGATCCTGTGCCCAGGGGCTGCAGTGGCAGTGTCACAGCTGGGCCGTGCAGGCAGGGATCCTGTGCCCAGGGGCTGCAGTTTGCAGTGTCACAGCTGGGCTGTACAGGCAGGGATCCTGTGCCCAGGGGCTGCAGTGGCAGTGTCACAGCTGGGCTGTACAGGCAGGGATCCTGTGTCCAGGGGCTGCAGTGGCAGTGTCACAGCTGGGCTGTACAGGCAGGGATCCTGTGCCCAGGGGCTGCAGTTCGCAGTGTCACAGCTGGGCCGTGCAGGCAGGGATCCTGTGTCCAGGGGCTGCAGTGGCAGTGTCACAGCTGGGCCGTGCAGGCAGGGATCCTGTGCCCAGGGGCTGCAGTTTGCAGTGTCACAGCTGGGCCGTACAGGCAGGGATCCTGTGCCCAGGGGCTGCAGTTTGCAGTGTCACAGCTGGGCCGTGCAGGCAGGGATCCTGTGCCCAGGGGCTGCAGTGGCAGTGTCACGGCTGGGCCGTGCAGGCAGGGATCCTGTGCCCAGGGGCTGCAGTGGCAGTGTCACAGCTGGGCCGTGCAGGCAGGGATCCTGTGCCCAGGGGCTGCAGTGGCAGTGTCACAGCTGGGCCGTGCAGGCAGGGATCCTGTGCCCAGGGGCTGCAGTGGCAGTGTCACAGCTGGGCCGTACAGGCAGGGATCCTGTGCCCAGGGGCTGCAGTTCGCAGTGTCACAGCTGGGCCGTGCAGGCAGGGATCCTGTGTCCAGGGGCTGCAGTGGCAGTGTCACAGCTGGGCTGTACAGGCAGGGATCCTGTGCCCAGGGGCTGCAGTGGCAGTGTCACAGCTGGGCTGTACAGGCAGGGATCCTGTGCCCAGGGGCTGCAGTTTGCAGTGTCACAGCTGGGCCATGCAGGCAGGGATCCTGTGCCCAGGACAGCTCTGTGCTGCTGCTGCAGCTGTGCTGGATCCCACGGAGCGAGGAGTCAGGGCAGCGCTTTTGGGAACAGCTTCAGACACGAGTGTGCACTAAAGGCGTTTGTTAGTGTTCCTTTGCCTGCCCAAGCAATGTTTGTATCTTTTTATTAGTCTAGAGAAAAAACTATAATGGACTATTTCGTTCTTTTCAAAAGGAGATGAAAATCTCTTCCTCTTTCCATTTATAAAAGGACTATTAAATATGTGGCTATAACATAACTAAGTTCTGAAGAAAGCTAAAAAATTAATTTGTCATTTATCATTAGTGTTACACAAACTTCGGAAGTGCAGCCTTACTGTGAAATGTACAGACGCATAAAATGAGTGTGCGGAGAGGAAGATGTAAATTGTCCTGCAGTCTTGGAAGTGATAATGTGAAAGAATTAAGAATTGAACTGCTGCTTTCTGGTATTTTTTCTGTTGATAATAATTATGGACACTGACATGTTCAACACCCTTCCTGTATGGCAGAAAGCCCAGAACAGAATATTTTCCAGTGAAGTTCTGTACTTTATTAAGCTTGAACAGAAACTGCTACACTGTTTGCTGTTTCCTTTGGTACAGGAATTGCTGCGAGGTACAGCAGGTCAGTGTTTGTAAAATAGAGCTGCCACACCCTGACCCAAGTACTTCAGAAACACTGCGGTGGAAACACAGTCAAGAAAAGCTTTTATTATTACTTGTCAAATTGGGCAAGATTTTAACTTAATAAAAGCTTTAAAAATTACTGCAGTAGTTCTAATATAGATAAATAGATTGCAGGCTTTCTGCACAGCCGTGGACCGATAGTTACAATTATGTAAAAAGTTGCCCTAACTAGCCTATGAACCCTACAAGCTGCTTCTAAATAAAGTTCCCATTTGTTTCCACTTGTTTCCTTTTCCTAGGACCTCAAATCAGTATTAAGCAACTATTTTACCAAACTGGAGCTTCCTCTTAACTCTGTTGAGTCAGGTGTCGGACAGCTGGGTCAATCTCCCTTGGACATATTTTAGGAGAGGGACATTTTGATTCACTCATGGTGTCACAAAATAACACGAGTAGAACAGGTGTAACCTGTGAAGAAATTTAGATCACTACAGCTTTGTGCTTTTCTGACAAAGCTCAATATCTGTCTTAAAGTGAACATGAGCCCGGGTCGGCAAGAAAGCCAAAGGCTTTCTTGACCTGGCCCTAGTCAAAACTTGTGTGTCCATCAGGACTAGGGCAGTGCACATCCCCTGTGCTGTCACTACTGTGGCATATCCAGTGCTGGGGGCAGTTCTGGGTACCTCAATATGAGAAAGACATTGTGGGGCTGGAGTATGTCCAGGGAAGGGAATGGATCTGGGAAAGGGCTGGAGAATTCTAGAGGGAGCTGGAAAGGGGCTCAGCCCAGAGAAGAGGAGGCTCAGGGGGGACCTTGTGGCTCTGCACAATCCCTGACAGGAGGGGACAGCTGGAGGGATTTGGGATCTGCTGCCAGGGAACAGGGACAGGAGGAGAGGGAACGGCCTCAGGCTGGGCCAGGGGAGTTCAGGGTGGACAGCAGCCGGAATTTTCCCATGGAAAGGGAGCTCAGGGATTGGAAGTGCCCAGGGAGGTTTGGAGTGCCCATCCCTGGAGGTGTCCCAGGAATTCCTGGAGGTGGCACTCAGAGCTCTGGGCTGGGAACAAGGTGGGCATTGGACGCAGTGGTCTGGGAGGTGTTTTCTGACCTCAGTGATTCTAATAGATTAATTTCTTTTTGAATGCAGAAAAATCCCAAGGCTAATTGTAATAGAGCTGAAATTTTTTTTTTTTTTTTTTTTTTTTTTTTTTTTTTTTTTTTTTTTTGTGGAGGGGATTGTTTTCTATGGGCTTGTTTGGGAGGAGGGTTGGGATTTTTTTCATCCTAAAGTACATATTTCACTTCTAAAATGTTATGAGTCTTCCACACTATCAGAGATAGAAGTATATAAAGAATTGCTGAAACAAGCTTTAAATAAAAGTTAAATGTGTCTATACTTCTGAATCCTGGGGAGTTCTGAATCCTGCATAGAAGTTTGGTTGAGTTATGTAGGGAGTCTGTTATCCATGGTAATTGAGTGTTTTCATACTAAAATAACAACTTGTTAAAAATTGTAGGGGTAGTATGGTAGCAGTAACTTTTTTGGGGGGTTGGAATGTAGGGCAGCTAATTACCAACTACTCCTTGTTGGTTTGTGGAATCACTGCTGTTTTCTGTGTTCAAGCTGTATACTGCTGGATTTGGAATGAACTGCTGCTGTATTGACAAGATTAAATGGGATCATTTGGAACCGTGAATTTCATGCTTAGTACATTAGTTTTCAGAGGCTGGGCTGAAAAAAGGTCTTACAGGAAAAGCCACTCATCAATGCAGTTTTCAAAAGTAACTGTAATATGCTGATTATAATGACTTTGCTAAGGCACAAGCACTTGCAGCAGTGGCTGATTTTTTTAGTTTGTTGTTTGGCCTAGGTGTTTGTGACACTTAGAGATGGGCAATTTTTCACCTTTTTTTTTGTAAATAGGTGACAGTAGGAACTATTGGATATGCTTTCAGATAGATAATAATACATCTCTTGGGTTTCCCTACGTGTTTTTCTAGAAGTGTTGTTTGTTCAGGACTTCAGCAAAATCTTTTCTTTTTGTGTAAGTGTATTGAACTGTATTGTATAAATAGAGAATGTGCACCTCGCTTTTTTCCTTCATTATTGTTTAAGCACAATTTTTTTGCATTATTTCTGAGACTTTTTATAGGGTTTGGGAGCAGGGAATAAACCTCTATGTTTTTCAGATGGAAATGGAAGGAAAAATGCGTGTTAAAACATTTTTTTGGATGGGAACTATTGCTATTAACTCTTGGAGATTTCTTTACAGTTCAGATATGTAGTTCTGTACATTCAGTACTCTGTGTAGCCATGTCACTTCATGGAGATACCTAAAAAGAGACTTACTAAATGCACTTCCAGTAACTGGGCACAAACTTTTCCCAGTCTCACTCTGAAATTCTGATTTGCATGAGTCTAGTGTTCAGTTAGGTGATAAATGTGCGGCAGATCTGAATTGAAGACAGTACTTTTTGTTGAATGGACTCCCAAGTTTGGCGTGAGTGAAGAAAAAAATCTTGATCAACATTTTGTGAATAGCTGGAAAAACTAGCTCTCTTAGTGTTGTGTTCAATTGTGTAAGTCACTCTTGCCTATTTAATCCCAGAACTTTGAGGTTTAAAGTTTCTGCTGTTTACCAGCATTTTTAGTTTTGGTGAGTCAAATCTGAGATGTCAACTTCCTAAATGTCTTACTCTAGAACAAATTTAATGCTGCTCCTGTGAAATACCGAGCTAATTTCCTTGATCAAAAATTTCTGTACTCCTTTATCCATATGATGACCTAGAAGTTAATATTCCTTTTTCCTTTGTACTATTAGGCTTCAGAGGAGAAACTCCCCTTGAAAAAGAGCCTGTCTAGAACTGTGGGTGCCTCTGACATATACTGGAGTATTGACACTTTTTGTAGCACACTTGGTTTAGATTATCAGCTTGTCTGCCCAGCAGCAACTGAGCCCTGGTGCCCAGCTGGCAGAGCAGTACCCTCAGCTCCAGCAGTGGCTTGAGCTGCCTGAGTGCTGTAACAAAGCTTCCAAAGAGGATGTGTCAGAGGCAGTCCGGGAAAGCCTCCAGTGCCATTCTTCCCTCCTGCCACTGGCACCAGTAAGCTTTCTATGAAATGCTGAAATTTTGATCTCTTGTCAGCTAGAGCAGCACTAAACTGTTGTACCAGACTAGTGAACAATGCATGCATAAAAGTATTAAGGGCTTTAATGGTCTGCTGCTGTTGAATACAGAGTAAGTGTGATCAGCCAGTAATTGTAGCTGTGTCATCTCACATCCTGTAATCTGTGATTCTCTCTACACTGTCCACTTTTTTATCTTTTGTCTTCTATTTTGGAACATACTGAGATACTGAAAGCATGCAAATGCAGTTGTGTACGTGAGTAAACTTAATTTTTACAGAAAATATTAAGGTTGCTCTAATATGATTAATTAGAAGTACAGGCATTTTCTGCAATAGATTCTGGTACAGAATTTAAATATTGGGTCATTACAGTATGACATCCATTTTGGAAAATAGGATATTCCGTGTGGGTTGAAGTAGTCAGTTGCTTGATCTAGCTCTGAATTATGGCAGGTGGGAACAGAGAACTCTGCACAGATGAGTGCAAGAGGTAGGTGAAGGAACGTATAAATCAACTTCTGTTTTGTTTGACCTCTTCTTTGTTGCACATTTGTATCATGAAAATATCCAAAATATAATAGCCTTTTCTGTAGCACTGTGTGAACTTTCACAGGTATTAGAAGTTGTGTGCCTCTGCACTGTGGTTGCAGTTCAATAACAAATAGTAAACACAAAGTAAAATATTCCTCTCAAATGTGGACTGCACTTTCTTAGATGAGTAACTTGAGCTATTGAAAGAGGCTCAGCTCAATTGTTCAACAGGCAACACTTTTTTGATTAGAACACATTTCATAGTTCAGCTTACAATTACCTTCATAATATTTCATAGACCGTGACATTTGGCATTTGAAGCAACTTAGCATATCCCAGTGTTACTGCAGCTGGGAGTACCAGCCCATTTTAGCCCAGTCTTCTGCCGCAGCAACCACTGAGAATTGGTGAAGTCAAGAAGCTGCAAGAGATACCTTTGTTTATTGGAGACATTGTCTCATCTGATGTCCAGCTGGCCAGTCTGGGTCTAGCTAGCCAGGCACGTACCTTTCTAAAGGTTTCTGTGACTTCTTTTCACTGCTTGGGCAATTGCTGCTGATTCTTGCAGAGCTGTCACTAGAAAGCCTTTCGCTAGCCACCTGCACCAATGTTTGTTTAAAGTTGTCTGTGTTTTTCTAGAGGCACCCAAATCACAACAGGGCAGGAAGAAAGTAAATTTTATTTTTCAATGTGGTGAATGTTGATTCCTCATTCTCATCTATGTTACTGAGGGATAAAAGTTCCTCATTAACATAAATGAAAAAGGTGAGTCTGCAACACGGTATTGTGATAGGATGCAGACAGAAGGCACAGAATTGCCCCTGAACCCTCTTCTATTAATCCAACCCTGCAACAGGAGAATGGCAGTCTTCATGGTCAGTTGTGCAAACAGCATTCCCGTTACTTACTTGTTTTCAAATATTTGCTGGCAAGAGCCCAGCACAGTGTGTTAGTGGTTGTTGCCCCTTGCCCCAGAGCCACCAGCCTCTGAGACACCCAGATTTCACATGGAAAGAGGATTCAGCTGCTGAGATTGGGTGGCCTGTACCTCGGTGCAGTGAAATGTCATCCCAAGTGAGATTCCTGCTGGGCAGAGCTCGACAAGGAAGAACAGTTGGTCATCTGGTGTGAGCACTGCAACACTAACACACAGTTTGGCCTTCCTCTGAAAGCTTCAGCCTCCCAAAGGAGATTACACAACTCCAAAATGTTCTGGGCTCTGGTTTTCACTCACAGCAGCCTGTGTGCCTGCAGTCGGTACAGCTGCTTTCTTGCCCCGGGTGTGTGCTCTTCCTGATCCAGAGCTGGAATTGTGGTTAAAGCTGTCTTTTATGATAGTTTCCTATTAAGAATGATGGCCTGTGGCTTTGCAGTGGAATTTTAGATTATGAGCATAAAACCTGCATGTTGATAAGGTGATTTAGTAGTTGCTGCTAAAGAGGTTTATAGAATTACAGGTTGCTTTTTTCTCCCCAATGTATGTTGAATAATTTTGAATAAAAGTGGTTCTGGCTGGGCCAGTGTAATGTGTCTCTCTGAGAATGTTTGCTCCTTGGGATGCAGTATGGCAGTGTGTTCTGTAATTTTGTCTGTAATTTTACTATATGCTTGCCACATAGATGTTCTGCTGCAAATGCTAATAAGCTTATTAAGAGTTGTATTTGAGTCTTGCAATGCCATTTTGTCTTGAGCCAGTGCTGTAGGAGTCAGTGAGTTGTGATTTGTGCCCAGGGCAGCAGCTCTGTGCAGGGAGCATCCTGTTCAAGGAGTGAGCTCTCCCACTGCTCCCAGAGAGGCTGGATAGAGAAACAAATTCCAATCAATGCCTGCCAGAACTAGTGTGATGTCTAAAAGATACACATTGTGGGGGTATGTCCACCCAGACTGGTATAAAATTTCATTTATAAAGAAGCATAAACTAGAAAGGTGATCTATTTAGAGCTGGTTAGGGCTTCATTTTCTATATTAATAATATGATTTAAGGTAAAAGAAAAAAGTTTTAAAGCATAAGGTATTCCAGCTGTAAAAAAAAAAAATGGTAGCTCTAAAACTATCTGTCTTGTGTATTTAAGACATGGCACCTGCTGCAGATATCAAATTTAAGAAGGCACATACAAAAAATCAGCACTCATTTTTTCAAAGTCTGTAAACTGCTGTTTCATTGGACTCCCAAGCTGGGCCTCCCAGAATGTACTCAGACTAGAAAATAGATAATCCAGAGCTGGATTTTTTTTTTTTTTCCCCTTACTATGCTTGTACTTGCAAAAGCATATTAGATCTTCCTAAGCATCAGAGTGATTTAAAACTAGCAGATGAGTTGCAGGCCTCTTACCCCTCTGCTGTTCCATGCACTATGCAGTTTCTTGCTTTCTGGTCAACACCAAGAAAAAGTGAGGAACAATGTAAATAAACAGCCGATGGTGGTGTTCCCAGCTCAGCAGTGTAAGTGTCTCTGAAGTGGCCAAATGAGGCTTGGTGGCTTTTTCTCCTATTTCTCCTTATCTCTGTTTTTCTGATGGAATACAAGTGAGTTTTGCTTTTAAATGTAGTTTAAATAAATTAAGTAAAATTTATTGCTCTGTTGTCCATGTCTTATGTCACTCACCCCTTCTACTCTCAAGAAGAATAGAAGTATAATTCTTCTGTTTTAACCACCTTTGAATTTTTGTAGTGTGGGGCAAAAATAGGGATTTTTATTTAAATGGGCAATTTATTACTAGAGATGTTATGCAGCAGGATGTTTTCTAGAATAATGTGTTCATTAATGCCTCTATCGGTAATGAAAAGGGAAATTAATAGAGACTGGTTGAATGGAAGCAGTTAATGGGTAACATGTTTTATTTTATTCATCTAATTAAAAGATCAGTAAATAACACTAGGTTCAAATATGCAGTTTGCATCCATGACATTGCTGTTTAAATATTGGTTTAATAGTAAGGAATAGGAAACATGTCCTGGATGCAAACCCACTTTTTCTGCCTAAAATTGGGGACGTTAGGGTGTTTATTCAGTTTGGTTAGGGAGTTCTCAGAAATGTTTGGACGTGTCCACAATCGCTTGTCTCCTCTGGAAGGGCAATCAGCTGTGTGTGTGTGTGTAACAGCCAGTTTGGTGTAGGGGCTCAGATCAGATTCAGAAGTCATCTAATCTAGTCATTTTGGCAGCAGGGCAGCTGCTATTTGCCTTGGGCCTGAGCTGCCTGCCTGATGGCATAGGTACTAATTAGCCTTCTTTTGTGGGGCTCTTGGAGGGGATCTCGTGTTGTTGGTAGAAAAATCTGTATCTCAACTTCTCAGAATAGCTTTTCCCCACACTTGCTCTGAGCCTTGTTGTTAGTCCAAGGCTCCTGAGGGCTGTGGAAGCTCTCGGGGCTGGAGCAGGGAGCAGAGGCCTCTGCATGGTGCTGGAGCGTGTGACACTGCGGGAGCACCCTTCCTCCTACTGAGAAGGGGCACGAGCTGCAGGGAGTGCAGAGTGCGTGGTGGAAGGGAAGTGGTTCTGCCCCATTCCGTGTGGTGTGGGGTGTGAAGGAGCAGTTTGCAGGAGCTGATATCCCAGGCTGCATACAGCTGCTGGGCAGTGCCCGTACCTGAGTCACACGGGAGAAACCTCACCAGTCATTTGAGCTTTCACATCAAAGGAGTGCTCTGCGTTGCGCTTGACCTCTATGTAAGACTTGTTTGGTGCTTCAGTTGGTTACTAAATATTGGTGTTCATCTATTCTTATAGGTTTACCTAAACTTCAGAGGGTTTATGGTATCAGTTTGAAAAATAATGCAATTGCTCAATAGAACCCTTTTCTCTGGTCACTAAAAGCTAATGAGGAGAAAAACACCCTCAATATCCTTTGATGTGACACAGTCTGGATTTCAGAGTGCTGAAGAAAATGCACTCTGGTAACACCCATCCTGTGCAGCACTGGAATTTCCCATGTCAGCCTTGCAGTGTTGCATTCCGAAAGCCTCTACAAAGGCTGAAGAAGCTTGATGCTCTTGACCAAGAAATATAAAATAAGCTGAACTCAGAAAAGGTCAAATAGCACATCTCTACACTGAGCCAGTTTGAAGTTACAAATCTTAAGGTTTCCAACTACAGTCAGAATGTAGGATATCTTAGGATTTGAAGGTTTGTGATTGGAAAGGTTAGGATACGATATTTTCTGGTTTCCTTGTTTATAAATTAAATTGAAGACTGACTTCATAGGCACTGATTTTGTTAGACTGTGGTAATGTAAGAAGACACAAAAATTTTGATTGCAGGAGAAAAAAACCCCAAGAATGTTTAAACATGTTTTTTCTTTCTGTAACAGGTGATAAATCAATATTTGCATGAATCACTGATTTAAAGAAACATTAAATTTCCACTCTCATAGTTAATTCCCCTAAGGAAGACTCAAAACACAACTGTGATGAATCAGTGATTGTTTCGGAGTTAATCCACACTCGTTTTTTAACATCAAGAATGCTTTTCTTTTTATTTTGAAATTTCAGGAGCTTCAATTTCAAAGACTTACCAGAGAACTGGAAGTGGAAAGGCAAATTGTGGCTAATCAGCTAGAGAGATGTAGGCTTGGAGCAGAGTCACCAAGTATCGCCAGCACAAGGTACAGGTCCTGATGACTTTACTTTCATTTGTCCCATAAATTAAAGGCTTTTTAGTAGTGCTTATGTCCTCTATACATATATTTTCGCCAATAGCTATTCACCCCTAGTAATATCTGAAGGATTAAAAAAACGCAGATTTGCTGTAAAGTGTTATGGGACAGTTTCAAGAGACCTCTGTAGTTTATTCCAGACACTTTCTGAATTCACACCTGAAGAATTAGTGGTTTCCAGGGTCACCTGGAAACAGCCAGCACGTCCCAGGACTACCCGGTTTTGGTGGCAGTGCTGGTTAATTTGTCGGGGGGGGGGAGCATAGGATTGCTTAAGTTCCTGGTACAGGGTCTGGCAGAGTGGGTAGAAGAATCAGTTGTATTGGTCAATTCAAGAAGACAGCTGTTAAAAAGTTGCAGACTGAAAATTACCTCATTTACTTAAAATATTTGTGAAAATCTCTGCTTACCTGTCTCAACAAGAAAAGCAAAATACTGATTTTCCTGGTTTCCAGTTGCTTGTAAGGTGTAATACAAGTTTATGGAGTTTAGTACATGGCATTTTATTTTAAAAATCCCCCTATACTAAGAGTTTAAAGTTACACAAAGTTTTCTATATCTTGCATATAGTTTTAAAGGTGTTGTTGATGTAGATATTGCAAATGGAAGCTACAGGACAAGTAAAACAACACGTTCAGTCTGTCGGGGTACTCGAGTGTGGCCCCAGCTCTGTGAGCAGCACACCCGGCTCGCTGGGAACAGCCCTTTGCTGCTGCTGCCTCACAGCACAGAGGTATCCCAACGATGGAGGCGTAGCCACACAGGGAACTGAAATACTACAGCAATATGTCCAAAGGACATACTTTTTTAGCATAATTATATTTTTAGCTTTTTACAGCTTTTCCCCATTTTATGAATATTTAATAAATAGTACTTAATTTTTTCATCTGTTGCCTTTTTTTGATGACAGCGGCAGTATAGCTGAGCAGGAAGGTAGGCCATGGAAATCACTGCTTTTCTCTCATGTGGTGCTGTTTAAATCAGAAATACTTTTCACCTTATGGAGTACTTGCAGAGATGGTAGGCTTAAGCTGTTTCATGTCATGCAAAACCTGTGAAAGATGCACTGGGAATTGACCTGTCCAGTCTAGGAACTGGAGATCATATTTGTGTTTATGTCATTTTTTAAAAAATAGCACACTGCTCAAGAGAATCAGAAATCTGCAATTCTCCTAAGTGTCAGTGTTGTTCCTGAAGGCTTGCTGTGCTGTGCACAGGTGCTGGCTGGGACCTGGCTGGGACCTCCAGCAGCCCCTTCTGCCTTAGTCACTGAGAAGCATGCTGGACCTTGCTCTAACCTGGAAATTCAAAGCTGGAAAGTGTTTGAGAGCTGCCATATGAAAATGTAATGCCGTGCTGGTGTGTTTTGTCTTTAAATGACTTAATGCCAAACCTTTCCATTTATCAGATTTTTTTTTTCCAGATTGGCAGCAGGTCCAATTTTGTATCTAAGGTGGCTTTGAACTAAAGCAGTGAAATGGCAAGGAAAAGGTGTGAAATTAAGAAAGGGGCAAAACCAAAAAACAAACAAACAACAAAAAAATCAAATAAATCAAAACATCAAACAAAACAAAAGGAAAAAAAAACCCAAACAAACCAATCTAGATCCTTAAAAATACAAGTGAGGAAAAAAATCAAAAGGGTTAAAAAAAAAAAAAAAAAAAGGGGGGGGGGGTGCAGGACATAAATGGATTTCAGTACAGTTTGTATGCATGGTCCATCTTCAGTTACCAAATATCTGAGTTACTGTCATATTTGTCTCTACCTTCTGTAATTGAAAACTGGATGTCATACCAAGCTGGTGGGATACTTCTGATAGAGGAATATTTCTGCATATCTACTCTACTAACCTAATTCTTTTTCGAGGATAGTAGTGGGCTAAATTAACATTTTCCAAAGTGCAGCTTGCCACATGTGGGCTCTCTTTGGATATATAACATGCTGCTGTCAGGAGGAGACAAATCGTGACTAATTCCAGCAGCAGCTTGGCATGGGCACTGTAGTGTGCCACCACACTGGCTTTTAAACCATGGGATGAAATGCACTGGACTTACTGCTCAAAGCGGATAGATTTCCTGTTTTCAAAACAGTGCACCTGCTAGGTGACAAAATCAGGTGATGCTATCAGTAGGTGATGTTTGCTGAACTTTTTCCAAAATCATTTAATAAGAGTCAAGTTAAATGCTTAACCAGTTGAAGTATTGATGAAGCAGCTTTCTTCCTGTGAGCCACGGTCAGAGCAGCCTTTCCATTCCTACAATCCATACCTGTAAAGGAAGTTCAAGTAGTCAGGTGTGTTAGGCAGGGATGTGCTACAGGTTATAGCCTTGTGTGTGTGACAATAAAGTATTTGTGTGTATTCAGTGTGTGTTACTACTGCCAGCAGCACTGAGACATGTTGCCTCAGTGTAAGGAATCGAGTTTCCAAAAAGTCTCAAGAACAGAACAAAAGGGCAAGAGTGGAAAACTTGGTATTCAAGTATCATGAGAATTCTGGGGCCAGAGGCTGACTTTCAGACACCTGAAGTTTGCATTGGAATTCTCCTTTTACCTGAAGTCTCATTGCAACTCTAGTTCAGTTTGTGCTAGCTCGTGTCTTTAGCACTCTTTTATACAAGTATTTTGTTTTCAAAAAGGCTCCTAAATGATTGTTTTCATTTTAGAAAATAAGTATCTCATGCTGTTCATGTTGCAAGCTAGTTTTTTGTAATCAGTAGCTGTGGCAGAAAGAAGTAAAATAAGAAGTCATTTAGAAATTGCTACATCTTACCCAAAATCACAGTCTCATGCTTGATATTTAGACACAATCTAATCTGATGGACTTGCCTGTTTTTCCTTTAAAGAGCTTTTTTTTTTTGAAAAGAGCAGTTTATAATCACTGCAAAAAATGATGAATTATTCAAAGTTTGATGTTTTATATTTAGAGTGAGGTAATACATTTTCCCATAAAAATATTTCGAGTAGCTAATGTTAATAACACATGGATAAATTCTGCATTTGTTTGCAGAGGTAGCCATGCATCAGTACTACTGTGAGCACAGGAAAGCACGTGGCTCGGAGGAAGGAGAAAAGGGTGAAGATAGTTTGATAAAAAATGAGTATTGTAAAAATGCAGAAGGTTGGGTTTTACACTGATATCAGACACCTGTGCAGTGTCTGTGCAGTACTTGGCTCTGAAGGCATCTCCTTAACCGGGACAGTCTGACATCTGTCACCTCTTCACTCTCAGAGCTGCAGCTGTGTGTCAGGTGGTTTGACTTGTTCTGTTCAAAGGATCGGAATTCTCTCTGGAAAACTGGGAACTGAAAAAAACAGTGTTAAAACTGAACAGGAACAGAAACAGACCTCCGGTTTTTGAAGTGCTTTACATGTAGAAGCCAGATGCTCTCGAGTGAGCATCTCGGGTGGTGACCCCCAAAGCTCCTTTGCTGGACCCTGCCACGGGCAGTGACTGCTGCTGTCTGAACAGTGCTTGGTGCTGGTGGTACACAGGTGTGTGGGCTGCGCACGCCGGTTGCGTTGTGCTGCTGGTGGTGCACGCTGGTGTGGGCTGTCACTGACAGCACAACACCTCCAACAGGAGTTGTGTGGCCTAAGTCGTGCTCTCGCCTGTCCTGTTGCAGGCAGGTTGCGCTGCCTGGTGCTGTGATGTACAGGAGGTCACGGTGAATAATTCCCACTGACTAATAGAAAGTTGAATTCAATAACCAATGGTTTGGTTGTCAGCTGTAAAGCACTCCAGAGTGGTATTTACATAGACTATTGAAATTTTATCTGCTGGGGGATTTTGTAAAGTTCTTTATACTTGATTAAAAATGCAATAGAAAGTCCAAACTAACCATATGGTTCATTTGTGTGATAATTTTTTTTCTTTCTGCAGCTCTACTGAGAAGTCATTTCCTTGGAGATCCTCAGGTATTGTCTTTTATGTAAGATTTGCTTTAAGCCCGAGTAGATATATTTTTTTTGGCATTCATTGCTTGTTTTGACACAAACAGTACATTTAG
Source organism: Hirundo rustica (assembly GCF_015227805.2). Lineage (NCBI taxonomy): Eukaryota > Metazoa > Chordata > Aves > Passeriformes > Hirundinidae > Hirundo > Hirundo rustica. The sequence continues at coordinate 305,259 of NC_053456.1, read as the reverse complement.
CAGCAATGCTAGGTATCTTTTTCAAGTGTATTTTCTAAAGTATGACATTAATGTTTTCTTTGTCACACGTGGAACATGTGTGTTCCCTATGTTACTGTAAAAGGTGCTTGAGCTTACAGGTAGTTGCAAGTACTTTTCTTGTATTTTTATGTGCCTTTGCATTTCTGTGTGAGCTGTGACCGTAACGCAAGGCTTGTCATGTATTGGGTCTTCCTTGCAATTAACTAACATTTTCTTGTGTGTCTTCCCCCTGGCAGGTAAGGAGCATGAAAAAGTACTGCATGTTTTAAGCTTGAAAACTGTTTGTTTTATTTCTTTTTACAGATGCTCTTACTTAACTGAGAAAATCTCTGATAAGTGAAGGTTTTTCTGAGAGTGCTTTTTCTACTTTTGTATCTCAAGATAGTGTGAACTTTATTTACTTTATTTCTAAAAGAAACATTTTCCTTGTACTGCTACATCTGCTCCTAGGTATATAGGCAGAGTGGGTAGGACTGTATCCTCAAGGTGGCATTCCCTGGTCTGTTAGAATAATCCCTCCTGCCCCTGACAGGCCAGAGCACAGAGCTCTGACGGGTTGTGTGCATGGGTTGGTGTTTGACATTGTGGAGTTACTGCCTGAACTCCATGGGCTCCAGAGCGATGGGGGCACTGTGGGACAGGCACGGACAGGGGCTCCTGCAGGTCACTCCTTGTGCTGGGTGGCCGTGTGCTCTTGTCGTGCTGGCCAGAAGTGCCCAGCACAATCCCAGTGCATTGGCATTGTAGGGTGAGAGTTGCATGAAGCCCATCGTGTAGAGCCCTCCTGTCCCTCCTGTCTGTTCTCAGAGCTGTGTGGCTGCTGCACAGGGACCCTGCCTGCTGCTTGTTCCATCAAGCGTATTCATAACTACTGTCACTGGAATCACATTATATGCCATTCCTGGCTTTTGTTTTATTTGGAGATTAAACTCTTAAACCTGTGCATAATTGTATTTTTGTGGTTTCTGTTGCTGCAGCTGAGGTGAGGCACATGTTAGCTTTTTTCCTTTATTTTAAAGCTAATATTCTCAACAGCCTACTTGTATTGCCATTTAACTTTCGCTAGTCATGGTGGTGCTTTTCAGGTATTATTTCAGCAGTGGTTTTAAACAAAAATTTGGTTTTTCAAGTAATTGAGAAACAAGTCTTACTTATTTTTTCAATGTGAATGTTGGTTTTGTGGCTTTTGTTTGTTGGCGATTTTTTAAATCACATTGTTTCCCCTTGTTCAATGATATCCCAATGACACTTCACAACTGATACAGATTCCTTCCAAGTGCTCTCAGGTGTTGCTTTATTTATGTATTTCAGCCAGTTGCATTCCATTGCTTTATTTCCTCTTCTGATTTTCCTGTAACTTGCTCAGTTTTCTCCTTGATTTTCTATTAGTTAGTTAGTTAGTTAGTTTGTTTTTCTTTCTTTCTTTCTTTTCTTTCTTTCTTTCTTTCTTTCTTTCTTTCTTTCTTTCTTTCTTTCTTTCTTTCTTTCTTTCTTTCTTTCTTTCTTTCTTTCTTTCTTTCTTTCTTTCTTTCTTTCTTTCTTTCTCCCTCTCTTTTTTCTTTCTCTCTTTTTTCTCTTTCTCTCCCTCTTTCTCTCTCTTTCTTTTTCTTTTTTTGTTCTTTCTCTCTTTCTTTTTCTCTTTTAGTCTTAGATCCAGCTAATGTTTTTGTTTTGTTCTTTAATTCTCTCCTCACATTTGTGTGTTTTTCTTTAGAAATCTCATATGCACATCCCTGCTAAGCAGTCACTTGATATATGGCCAAAAATTCTGCTTCTACTTCAATGCTCTATGTGTTAATGCAAACCATGATGTATATTTCATATGTCTCTGTATTCAAAGTAGCCTTTCCTGAAGTAATTGCTCAGAAGTGGGAAAGTTGGAAAAAAACCCCTATTTCTTGCTTAGAATTTCCTGATCTACATTTCATTTCCTGTTTACATTTATGCTGTGATTGTGACTTGATTGTAGGTTTTATTCCCCAATTCACCATGGATCTTTGTGTTGTAGAAGTGTCACTGGATGCTGCTTTATGAACTGTAACCTGAGAATACTGAAGTTAAAGTTGGTTAAAACCACTGCCCTAAATCACCTTTTCTATGGCTGTAGGTAGTGGTTTATGTCAAAAGCATCAGTGGATGATAAGATGTGACTGTAGCTGTAATTGCTTTCTGCATCAGTAGAATTATACACAATTTTTCACAGAAATATAAAGTGATGCTGTTTTGCAGATGCTTATAAATAGAATATTAGACCAGCCATTTATAAGAAGGCTATTATTTTATTCAGGGCATTCCTCCTGTTTTATGGTAGTGGAGACAGATAGAAAGACAATAATTCATTTTATTGTGCATTCTTGCCTTTGTTACACAGCCTCAAAAATCTTTATTTTTTAGCCCTATGAGGGCTTTGGCCTGGTGGGCAGTGTGTGATGGGAGCAAGGCTGGGCTCAAAGCTCTGTCCTGGGAACATCTGCACTGAACAGCACAATTGGACCTTATTCTTCCTGTGTCTCTCCACAAACTGATTGTCAGTTTGACATTGATTTAGTATCGTGTAATATCCAGTAACGGAGATAATAGGGCCTTGTATTAGATAAACAAAAAGATTGAAGATTAAAGTATTGAAGTTGGATGTAATCCTAATGTAAATGTCCAAGTCTTCCAAGTGTTTTATTCCAAAGAACATGGAACACCCACTGGTGTCTGTTACCATCTGGTGTTGAGTTGGTGTAACAGACTGTGAAGTGAGTTCTTGCAGTGATGGTTCTCTGGATCATTTCTAGGCATACTGACAGTTTAGAAGTGTAATGGAAGTGTAGTAACACTTCTTATTAACTCTTAAAATTTGGTCATAATACTCCTATTCAGTAAATTAACTAGCATCAAATTATACAAGCTAATTTTGACCTAAGGATGTATTACTGGTAAATAACTACTGACTGTCTAGGATTTCTAATATTTATTGATTTTTTTAAAAATCTGACTAGTGTTCAAGCATTCATAATAGCAATTGCTGAGCAACATTTTTAGTATGACTGTTCCATTTTGGCTCATTATGTAGGTAGTGAGATAGCAGCATTTTGTGTCCAGCCACTGGTAAAAGCCAGAGTATTTCTGTGCAGCAGGCATTGCTGCCCAGAGCTCACAGCTCCTGGCTCCAAGCAGTCCTTGAGGCTGGGCTGGTGCTCCTTGGCACATTCCCTTTGGGTTCACTCCAGGCTCATTCATGGATTTCTGCAGCAAGAATTTACATTTCAGGTGTTGCTTTTAAACATAACCTCCATTGCCTACTCTGCTTCCTCAGGGAGGTTTAGCTTGGATATTAGGGAAAATTCTTCATGGAAAGGCTGTCCAGCCCAGGCACAACTGCCCAGGGCAGTGGTGGAGTGCCCATCCCTGGAGGGATTTAAAAGCCGTGTGGATGTGGCACTTTGGGATCAAAGGTCAGTGGTGGCCTTGTGCTGGGGGAACAACTGGGCTCGATGAAGGATTTTCTGACCTAAACCATTCTGTGGCTCTGTACTTCATCACTGCTGCCTGCATAACATGAGAACTGAATGCTTAATATTTCTGTTAAAATGACGTTGAGTCAGTATCCTCATCTTTGTCCTTTTTTTTCCGGACTCTTTTAACTTTCTCTTTTCTTCATAAGAGCATTGCCGTGCCTCCTTTGCCCTTCCTTATAACACTGTAATTTGTCTGTACTGTTCAGCTGACATTCTTGGAACTGAAGTCAGCATAAGAGGCAAATATTTAGGTAGTAGTTTACTAAGTAAAAGAAATGTATAGAAATTTGCAGCAACTGCTTTTCATAGTACGCAAACAGGGATGAAATTCAGCTCAGCCTTTTACATCTGGAGGTGTAGATTACAGGCCCTTAAGCCAAGGGTAGCTGTCCAGTGGGCACTGCAGCACAGTTGCACAGTGTTTTTATTCTTCAGAGTATACTAGGTAATCAATTAAGTTTTCATTAAAACAGGTTGGAACATATATTTGAAAAAATTAGAATTGTAGAACTATATCAAGACTTTCAGTTAGCAAAATTCTCAGAGATTTATATTAACATTCTGTTCATTGTGTTTGGGAGATGATACCTGGTTGCTTCTGTTTGGTGTAAGTTGAGAAAATGATCATTATTGAGTTTACAGGAAACTTGTACATGAAACGCTGGATTTATCTAAATAATTTATTCTTTCAGATCCTCCGCCCACCAGTGTAAGCAAACCCCAGGTGTCAGAGGGTGTTCACACCAATGCCTATGATATTAGGACAGAAGCAGAGCAAGGGACTCTCTACTCACCAGAGCAGACATCTCTTCATGAAAGTGAGGGTCTGTTGTGTGCATTTTAAATATCGGAATATATTTCTGTATTGACAGTATAAAAACATAATGCAGTTATGAATGCAACAAATAACAAAGCTTTATAGTAGTTGGCGAACTTGTTGAATGATTTTATTCTTATGCTGGCTTCATATCTACAGGGTCTGTTGGTAACTCAAGAAGTTCAACACAAATGAATTCTTATTCTGACAGTGGTTACCAGGAAATAAGCAGTTTCCATAACAGCCAAAACTTGAACAAGTCAGAGATCAGACAGCAGCATTCCCTTGGTGGAGCCCCCAACAACCATGTGGTGAGGAGCTCGCGCGCCGAAGGGCAGACGTCAGTCCAGGTACTCTGACCAGTGCTCCGTGCACCTCTGCCTGTGCACGGGCTCCAACAGGCTTTAGAGACTAGCTGTACAGCTGGGCCCCCCTTTGTATGGGCTGGAGGTAATGTTCCAAAATTAGGTTTTTGACGCTCACTGGTTCCAAAGTGGGAATGGCTTGCAGCAGAGACTCCTTTGCTGGGATCAGCACGTGTGATCTGGGTCATTCAGGAGAGCTGAAGTGAAGTGGTGCTCCTGACTGCACGGTACACTGCTATTATCATATGAAGAAAGTATCGCTTGAGATGGGGGAAAACCTTCCTGGAAGTTAGCCTGTATGTAAGCTTACCTCTTAAAGGAAGATGGTGCTCGTGTTCCTATACATTCTATGGTTTCTAGCTTTTCCCTCCTTTTTTGGTAAATGGAATGATAGTAAGACTGCAATTGTTGGAATATTTCTGGATTCTACCAGAACTCTTTGTGTTACAATTCCTGAGTTTCCAGAGTGGTTGAGTAGTGAGGAAGGAAAGCATAGGTCAAGATTAACATAGCATGCCAAATGAGAATGAGAAACAGGTGGTTTTTTAATGTTAAATTGTCATTTTATATACTAAGGAGCACTGGATAAAAAAAAGTTTCCCTGTAACTTGAAGGAATTAGGTTTAGGGTAAAAGCTACACTCCAGCTGCCTGTATATACCATTAAGTTGTGTGTGTTTCCTGCTGACTTCTTACTCTTACAGGAGAACAATGTCCACTGTACGACCTAAATGATAAAACTCCTAAATGTTTTTGATTTTCAACAGCCTTCAGCAAACACCGCTACCAACCGTGTGATGCGACGGGTCAGTTCGGTGCCATCCAGAGCACAGTCTCCCTCCTACGTGGTCGGCACCGGCGTGTCCCCGTCACGGGGCTCGCTGCGGACATCTCTGGGGGGCGGCTACGGCTCTCCCGGAGTGGCTGAGCAGAGATCCCTGCCTTCCCACGCGTACTCCTCCAGCACGCTGCCCGTGCAGCGGGCGGGCTCCCCGTACGCCCCGCACAGACCTGCCTCCCCCTCGGCCGTGCGGCGCGTCGGCTCGCTCACGTCCCGGCAGCCCAACCCCGGCAGCGGCGCTGCCCAGTACCAGGCAGCTGGCAGAGTCGGCTCTCCCCTTGCCCTTACTGATGTGCCAACCAGAGTGGGTTCTCCATCCCAAACTCAGCTGGGATCCTCTTCCCCGAAGCGTTCTGGCATGACGGCAGTTCCGCAGCACCTGGGGACGACGCTGCAGAGGACGATTCATGACATGGAACAGTATGGACAGCAATACGATATCTATGAGAGGATGGTCCCCCCACGGCCAGACAGCCTCACAGGTGAGTAACGGGCACAGACACGGATCAAGCACGCCACACACCGCAGCTGGAGAAAACCCAGAATGCAGTCGTGGCATTGTGGATGAAATGTCATAGCCCTGGGGCACAACTGTGGTGCTAGTGCCAGGTTAGTTGTAAATACAGATGTCAAATGCTCTGTGTCAATTGCAAGTTCCTTGTGAGTACTGGCCTTGTGATTACTAATTGCTGGCCGTGCCTTGAATGAAATCCTATGATTTAAGTTGCTAAACAAAATTCTAAGTCTTACAGAGGCATGTCAACATTTTCAGAGACAAAGTACATTTAATTGTGTATGCAGGCTAAACATAACGTAAAACGTACTAGCCTGGAACTAATTTTATGTCTAGTTCTTTCTTAAAATATATAACTTATTACCACTGAATATTAGGGGTGTTTTCCACTAATATTTCTAGACTATTTCATATTTCAAGTTAAATACAGGGTAACCATTTTAATACTAGCTTAAAATAGAGCCCTAAAAGGTAGAATCTATTTGTCTGAGAGGCAGTTCTTGTTAACATGCAGTTACTTTACATTTTAAATTTTATATGTTACTGATTTTGTTTTGACCTTCATCTGAATGAACACAGAAAAGGTGATTTTCCAATTGGACCGTGTGCCCTTTGGAACAGATGGCAATTTCTGTTTTTTCTTTTGAGCAATTGTAGTGCAGGAAACTCCAAAATGCTCTTAATTCCTCAGCAAAAGATAAAATGTGTCTTCTCCCTCACCACTGTTTGCAAGACTTAATGATATACCAGTTTGATAAGAGATTGGGAATGAGTTTGATGGGAAAGACCCTGCCGCACTCTTTGCCTGCTCAAGTCCTTCTGTTCTCAGCACCTGTAGGTGTTTTCTTAGTGATGGCCCAAAGCTTTCCTTGCAGACACTGTGGCAGAGTAGGTCTGGGATTTTGGGGGGGAGAATACACAGATGAAGGATACACTGCTCCATTGCACTTTTGAAGTTCTGTAATCTCCATCATTTCATCATCCTTGCATAGCTCATTTCACATATTCTGTTGCTTTGATAACTGACAAAGCTTTAGTGCCTGCAGTAGTAATGCTGAAGTCAACAAAGTTGTATGCATTTTATATAAAATATTAAATATATAGCAAGGTGAAAAAAGCTCATCCAGCTGCAGCATAGCTATTTATATATGCTCACATCATGGGCTATTTAAACCTTTATAAAGATTTTTCTCCATGTGCTTACATTTCTGCTGCCACTATCAAGCAGATCTTTGCTCTTACTGCTATGGACTGTTTCAGTTTCAGGGTTATAACCCCTTTACACTGTGCCCTCTGTCACAACAGGGTTTCTGTCAGGTCCGTACTTACCTTGTCATTGCTGCATCTGTGCACTGCACGTGCCGACTCAGCTTTTATTCTCTGTGGTTTAGCCTGTACACAGACTAATACCAAAGAAATTAAGTTGGAAAATATCAATTTGTCAGTGTATGGATGAAACTTTTGGTCAAGAAAAAGCTGCTTTGTCAACAAGCCTTTCTGTATGGGCCATTTAATAATGGAACAAATGTAGTGAATAAGTCTTTGTAACTGGTAGGTTTAAACACCACCTTTTCTTGGCTCAGGGAAGATTCAGTCCTGACAGCTCTGTTGCTTTGCTGAAGATGGCCCACACAGGCGTGTCCCTGTGCTTGGTTGCAGGCCTGAGGAGTTCGTACGCGAGCCAGCACAGCCAGCTGGGGCAGGAGCTGCGCTCGGCGGTGTCCCCGGACATGCACATCACCCCCATCTACGAGGGCAGGACGTTCTACAGCCCCGTGTACCGCAGCCCCAACCACGGCACCGTCGAGCTGCACCACGGCTCCCAGGCCGCCCTGTTCCGCACCGGCTCCGGTGGGTGACGGCCTCGGCTCGGGGCACGGGGCACAGGGAGCACGGGGGACACACGGAATACCAGTGCAGAAGGAAGAACTGCAGGGTATCAATTAATGGAGACAGAAGCTAGGTGTGAAGGACTTAAAATAACCTGCAGGAATTAAAAGGCTCTTGTGATGTTTGCAGGGAATGCTTGGGGCTATACATCGCTGTCAACCTGGGGTCAGAGTGTTTTCTTTTTGATAGCATGTGCACGGGCACATCCCAGATAAGCATATTCGTGACACACAGAATTTACTGCTTCCTCTCTTGCATTCTCTGTGCATCACTCTCTTATGAATTGAGTTGGTTCATGGGGTTTTTTTATTCATCGATACAGTAAAACAACAGCTCACCACTAAAATTACCTACCGCATCTTTCACAGTAAAAATACTGTTTTACCCAACTTCTCGACAAAGCGTAATGGTAAATGCTGCACCTGAGGATTGTCTCTTGAAACCAAAATATTCCTCTAGGATATCGTAGAAGTGCCACTCATGTATTATGAAGAGCATAGGCGTTAGATTAGTATTAGGATTTATTTTCTGTAGAGAGAAAATGCATGTTGCAATGCAGTTTGTCCTTTAAGGTTGATTAATAATTTGTCTAGTGGTTTCCAAAAACTCTTAAAATATTAGTGTGATTTAGTTAAGTAACTCTCTAGAAGTATTTATAGAGAACTGTCCAATTCATGTCATGTTTTCACACACTTGAAAATGCCTTTCTAATGTTTGCTAATGGAACTGCAATACCAAGGGAACAGAGTGCTGAAGGAGGCACCAGTTTTTGCAGTCTCCTGCCTTCCACAGCCTAGAGAGTTTGTCAGGATGTGCCAATGAAGAAATATAACTAGAAACTGGAATTCTTTGTTTACTTGTCTACTTAATACCACTTACCTTGGAAGAACAAGAGCCACCACAACAGCCCTGTTCAGATAGGAAGATGCATGTTCTTGTTTGCTAACCACTCAGCTTCCTCTTTGCAATGATCCACGTGTTACCTTTTGTCAGGAAAATGTACATGTAGTTAGGAAAAGCAAAATATCATATAAACAATATGAATTTTTGTTTACTTGTTTTTCCTTTTTGGTACAGTTGTTGAATTGATATTATGAACTTTGAAAACACTTTGCATCCAGATTTCTGCTTGTTGGCATGGGATGCATTTCCTGCTTTAAATACTTATTGAGGGAAGCTGAGGCACAAGTCTGAACCCAACCAAACCATTCATTCTGTAACTAACCTCTCCGTTTCCATGGGACGCTGAGGAATCGCTCCACGAAATCTGCCATCAGCTTCCAACGTGGAGCACAGTACGCATTTTCAAGACTGACATTTTTTTTGCTCGCACTGTTAAGTAGGTGTGGCCCGTTCTCTTCAGCAGGCACTCGTTACCTGGTTGGTTTTGACACTGTTTTATCCTAGGCATGGGTAACCTGCAGCGATCCTCCAGCCAGCGTAGCACGCTCACATACCAAAGAAACACCTACGGGCTGCCCACAGCGGCAGCGCTGGCGGAGCCGCTGCGGGCGGTGCCGTTCCGGCTGCCCGAGCCCGCCTACGGCCGCCTGCACCCCACGCCCGATGGCGGCACCACGCGCTCGCCCTCCATCGACAGCATCCACAAGGACCCCAGGCAAGTCCCGCCAGGGCAGGGCCTTCCCTGCACAACTGGGCATGACACCGCCCGTTAAATGTTCGCATCTCTACTTTTATTGCCAAAACAGTAAATGCAGCCTGCTCCCTGCAGTAAGAAAAAGCAGCTGTTATGCATTTTATAATTGCATTTTTCTTTCACATTTGTTTTTATGGAGGAGTTATTACAGGAAACACAGCTTTGATGAGATTTGACTGGATTATTGCAAATATTTTTTAGTAACTCGTAACACTGTAGTGAGATTTCTCTTCATATGAAGGGGAATCAGGGCTTGAAAATTCAAAAGAACAGACCTAATTTATTTGAATAAGTTTTTTATGAACAGCCTACTTAAATTTCAAAACAAAGAAAGTGTTAAAACTATTTATAAATGTGCCGTTTTGAAAGTGAACACACGTTTTTCTTCAATAATTACTGTTTTATGTAGATGTCTGTGCACAATGTGGGCTTACAAGCGTGACAAGCATGGTATCATCATTGTAATTTACTCTAGGCGCTGTGCACTAAAACCTTGTATTTAACCTGGGAGTATCAAAGCCCAGGCTGTGCACAGCTTGGAAGGATTTATGGGTATGTTCAGTGTGGACTTGGAATTGGTAGAAATTCCAGTCCCTCCTCAGATTGCTGGTTCACTGAGGAACCAGGTTGTCCTGGAGGAGCTGGGCTCAGCTGTGCCTTGAGGGCTGTCCTAGGGACATGTTGGGCACCAAGGAAACCTCAAGCAGGCATGGTGAGACTGGAGCTTCTTGCTGCATTCCCCTGCTCCTGTCTACAGCAGGCTCATGGCACCAGGCAGTTATCTGGTCTGGGCCAGTCCTGTCATCTCAGCAATGAAAACGCTGCGTAAATGGGTTTTGTTACTCTATTTATAAGTGGAAATTGGTATATTTAATTTTTTTTAAAATAGCTATGGAGAGACTGAATTAATTTTATTTACCTGAATGGTACATTCATCCAAATGATGATAATAGGATAATCTTAGCTCTAGGTAGTAAAGCTTGAAGGCTACCTGCTCTGGTATGGTGGCAAAAAGAGTTACTTGTAGCAGGGATGCTTCCCATTCATAGCAAGGTGCTTTAAAGAAACTGACTCAGTTGTTACTGCTGATGCACCTTCTCAGCTTGTGATCTTACAGAGGAATTGTTTTTACCTGACATTCAATCTGTTGAAGTTTCTGATGTGCGTATCAGGCTGTGGCAGGGAAGCATGTTACACAGCCTCAGAGTGGGCTGCTAGGAAGCACCACTCTGGAATGAGAGTGGAAGCAAGTGGCTTTACTAGAAAGCCAGTTTCCCCTAGGGTTTTCTATCATTAGTATGGAAAAATAAACCCCTGAATTGTTGAGCAATTCAAAATGGGCACAGACCTGAGCTTCCCCTTTGTGTGACTTTGAGTCCTGGGGAGACCTGAATGGCCAGGCCAGCATTAGTTTTGGAACAGCTTTCCAGCTACTATTCTTGGAACATACTTAGCTGGTTTATTTTGGTTTTATTTTGGGGGGGATTTTTGGTGGAGTGATTTGTTTGTTTGATTGATTGATTGATTGATCGATTGATTTGTGGGGTTTGGGTTTGTTTTGGGTTTTCCGAGCCTGGTAAAACTTAAGATACAACTTTATCCCCCGCACCCCAGTCCTCCTTTACAGAAGGCAGATAGCCCAGCAAATATTAGTGACTATGTTTCTGAATCTGCAAACTGGGCATGTTTCATCACTTTTCCAGGATTGGTCTGCACAAAATCGCTGTGGTTTAATGAAGGAGATATTACTTAATAATTTTAAATTTACAATCCCTGATTAACTCAAATTAAGCAAACATCCTGTATCCGATCCTGACAATAACACGTCAGGATGTGCAGGTTTTGTTGAGATATAATTGGCTTCTGCCTAGGGAGAACATTAAGTGCTGAGAGAAAAATGTGTGGAAATGATGCCCCTAAGCAGCACTCTTGAGGGGGTATCTTTTGCAATATATATTTAACTTTGGGGAGATTTTTTTGTAGGTTGAAGTGTTTGAGCGGGTGTTACTTAGTGATTATTTGTATTTGTGTGGTTCATAAGCCACCTGAAGCACATTGGATATAATGTCCTTTTCCAGCTGAAAGACTAAAAGGTGATGTGACCCACTGTTACCCCATTATACCTGGTTCTTCTAGCCCTCTTACTCCAGAATAAAACTGAAATTGTTGGGAAGCCATTAAGATGGTCAGTACTTGTGCTTAGTAAATGCCCATATTTTGAGTAATGCCTTCTCTCCGTGTGTCCAATGAAGGGAGTTTGCGTGGCGGGATCCGGAGCTGCCTGAGGTCATTCACATGCTCCAGCACCAGTTCCCGTCGGTGCAGGCCAACGCAGCTGCCTATCTGCAGCACCTCTGCTTTGGGGATAACAAAGTGAAAATAGAGGTGGGTGCTGCTTGTGCTGCTTTTCCAGGGCAATGGTACCCATGGGTACCTCTTGCCTCTTCTCTTTTTTTTTCATCATGACACAGTATTTGGGACCCTCTTGTGTTCCTGTGCATACCAGGTGGATGCTAATATTGAAATGCCTGGGGTGTGTAATTATACACACTCAGATTCTTCCTGTCATAAGAGCTGCATGGAAATTCTATGGAAATCTATTACCTTGCAGTTGTGTCATCCAGCAGAACTCTACAGGAGGTTTGCCAGAGCTTGGCTTTGTGTAACCTGTTGGTGACTGGAGACAAGAAATACCAGGAGCTCTGGAGCACTTTCATTGGTTTTTTCAAGGCATTTTAAAGCATCACAGGGAATGAGTGAGCTGTCAGGCAAAGGAAAGGAGCTCAGCCCTAGGGAAACATGGAGGAAACTGTTTACGCCACTGTCATGTGGAGGCAGGATACATCTGAGCAAACATTCAGATTATTGAAATTTCTTGAAACTTTGCATTCGAAGACCTGCTGTTTTTGCAAAGCAGCTATGAGCTGTTGATTTGAGGGAATTTGCCTTTTCATTTGCATCCTCTGTGTGTGTGCTAGATGTTATTTTCAGTATAAATTGTATTTATGTTAATTAAATATTGGTGCAAGTTTTGTAAGAAGATAACCCAACATAATTCACTGCTGCTGGGAGATGAAAAATAGTGGTTTTGATGATCTGCTGATGATCACAGTGATAATCAGCTCCTATTTCCAATATTCCCTAAAAAGTTGTTCTGGAGTATAGGAAATTACTTTTAAAACTGGAAACAAAACTGATGCAATAACGATTCCCTGAACACAGCAAGTGTCTGAAAATGACCCTCAGCCATTGCAGTGGAGTGGGGGGGAGGTTCAGGCCCATGTAGCAATCAAGTCAATAAGGTTCGGCAGCAGTTTCTTCTGCAAGTAGAATGGGAAGTACTGTTCTCATAGAAACAAAAGCCTTTTGTTTCTGTGGAGTGAGGTGTGTGAGATCAATGGGTGCTGATGGTCCTGACATTCCACTTTCCAGGTCTGTAGGCTAGGAGGTATCAAGCACCTGGTGGATCTCCTGGATCACAGAGTCCTGGAGGTTCAGAAGAACGCCTGTGGTGCACTGAGGAACCTTGTTTACGGGAAGTCCACTGATGAGAACAAAATAGCCATGAAGAACGTGGGAGGGATTCCTGCCCTTCTGCGGTTGCTGAGGAAGTCTGTCGATGCCGAGGTCAAAGAGCTGGTGACAGGTAAGCTTGGCAGGGAAACTAGCAGAGAGCTATAATACAAGGTATTTCTGTGGACACTTGTCTTGATCAGTTAAAACAGCATAGAGGTGGAGTCATTGGGAGAAGTGAATGCTGAGGTAGTTGCACTAAGGCTCCACCTAGGATGGATTTTCCCTCATATGAGTCTCCTGCACACACAGCAGGTATTTCTTTATTGATTCTGAACATTTCTTTTATTACGGGCTTTTTTCATCTTTGCTTGACAACAGTTTTAAATAAGATCTTGCAGAATTCGTAAGATGGATCCAAACTAGGTAAATGTGTATGGTATTTAGTCTGAATTATAATCAAAGATGACTTCTTCAGAAAAAGTATTTAAGCTGTGTCTCATGATGAAAAAGAAGATTCAGTGCTGTGTTCAGCATGGTATTTGTATATACAGTTCTGCTGGTAATGTATGTCAGATTTCTTACTTCTGCATCTGCATATGGACACTTTGCCAGGCAGGGTACTAGGGACTTCTGCCCTGAGGATAAAAGATGGATAGCAGTTCCATGTGGTGGGTGGATGGATGGATGAATGGGTGGGACATGCTCTGGTCTGGTGCTGCTGTTTCCAGGAAGAAAGTTTCTGTAGGATTTTTAATTTTTACATTCCTTCTTGTACATTCAGCTCTGCTCCTCAGTACCTGACATCCCCAGTATATGCTGCGAGGTAGCAGGAATGTCAGTGCAGGCCAGCCTTATCATTGGGAAAAAACCCAACAAAACAAAGCCATGTCCTCCTCCACTGTTCTCCTTGTTCACCTTGCTTTCCTCCTTTTTGCATGCTGGCTCTCCACGTTCTGCCTGCTCTAGAATCACACCACATATTTAAAGTAATGTCTTTTAAGTTGTCAGTGTTGCTTCATGTTTGTTTGCCAAGTCTCTGCTGACTTTACTGCTCTGGAAATGTCTTCTAAGGGGTTCTCTGGAACTTGTCTTCATGTGATGCCGTGAAGATGACAATCATTCGAGATGCTCTGTCCACTCTGACAAACACTGTGATAGTGCCCCACTCGGGATGGAACAGCTCCTCCTTTGACGATGATCATAAAATTAAATTTCAGACTTCCCTCGTTCTGCGCAATACAACAGGATGCCTGAGGTATTTGCTCTTCTAGAACACTCCCTTTTAAAGAGTAATCATGTTTTCCAGCAGGTCTTTCTTGTATTGTAATTTTAAAGATGAAGGAATTGTTTTAGTCTTTAAAGTACAGAGTTCCATCATGTAGACAGCTTTTCCAATTGTCCTATTTTCCTAATATGAAAATTACCAAGTTAGTCACTAAGAGTTGCTAACCAGTTACCAATCAGCTGCATAAAATCCTTCTGCAAACTGTCTAATAAGTGATTATCTACCTGTCCTTGCATGTTCCTTGATCATTCCAACCTTCAGGAACCTAAGCTCTGCTGGGGAAGAGGCACGTAAGCAGATGAGGTCCTGCGAAGGACTGGTCGATTCGCTGCTCTATGTGATTCACACCTGTGTGAACACCTCAGATTATGACAGCAAGGTGTGTGCATGTCTCATCTACAGATACTTCAGTGCTAACCTGTGTGTCTGATCTTGGGGCTTTGTATAGCTCAGCTGAGCATGGTGATGTCCTCAGCTCAACTGGCATTGCTCCCAACCCCAGGTTACTGAGGCACAACCAAACTCAGCTGCAAACTCAGCACAGGGTCACCTCTTGTTTTCAGCGATGCTGCAGTATTTGTTTCTTAATAAAACAGTAATAAGCTCTTATGCTTTTCACTTTCAGAATACTAAAGAATAAGCAACTATAGCAGAGACCACTCTTATAAATATTGCAGATTTGAAAGAGATTGTATTTTCCCAGAGAAGTGGCCAAAATACAGCCCAAGGCCCAGCATTAGAGTTTAGCACTTGTGCTCCCAGTGACTCTTCTCCTCTCCTGAACTGGTTTGGTTTGTGTCTGTGTGAGGAAGAACTGGTGACATGGTGTCTCTCTGGTTTGGTTCAGACAGTGGAGAATTGTGTGTGCACCTTGAGGAACCTTTCCTACCGCTTGGAACTGGAGGTACCTCAGGCACGGCTGCTGGGAATCAATGAACTGGATGACTTGTTGGGAAAAGAGTCACCCAGCAAAGACTCAGAGCCAAGCTGCTGGGGGAAAAAAAAGAAGAAGAAAAAAAAAACTTTGCAGGAGGATCAGGTTTGTATTTTCCACGTGCTGCAAATACCTCTGATGAGGTTTAGCTCACGGTGGGAGAGGACGTAGCTTGACAAAAACAGTCCTACACTAAATGACAATATGGAGGCTTTGTCCAGTTACAAATCTGCATTCCTTTCTCAGTGGGATGGAGTTGGCCCTATTCCAGGATTTTCCAAGTCTCCTAAAGGGGTGGAAATGCTCTGGCACCCGTCGGTGGTGAAGCCATACCTGACACTCCTGGCAGAGAGCTCCAACCCAGCCACTCTGGAGGGCTCTGCAGGATCACTCCAGAACCTTTCTGCAGGCAATTGGAAGGTATGGGAATTCCTGCTCCTTCTCCTCACTTTGTAGTCCAGCTGGTTTTTCCTAGTAGGACCCTGGAATGTGTTTGGGGCAGGCATGCCATTTTCCCCTCGTGTCTGTGCATTAGTGCTCATGTGCTGCAGTCATGTTTCCACAGTGAGATGCCTAAGCAAAGAGCAGTGGCAACAAGAGCCATATGGAAGCTGGCCTTTATTTTAAATAAACAGAAAAAGCTTCTTCCAGTGCATATCAGATCAAAACAATTTCTGGCATCTTCTAGCTTTGAGTTCTGGTGGGAAGGTGCTGTTGAAGTAAGACCAGGACAAATAAATTTACCTTATTTCCATATTCTGTTATTTATTTCCATACATTCTGGCCACGGCATATAATGTTCTACAAAAGCAGCACGTGAGAGCACTATATTGTGTCATGTATTTGTCACGGAGAAATTAAAAAACACAGCAAGCATTAATTGCTTCCTTTGCTTGCAGCGAGCCAGCTCAGCCTTTTTCAGTTTGACCATTACGAAATTGGTTTTTTAAAAAAAAAATTACAACAAACAAAATCCAAACCCTCTGCTCCCTTTTCAGTAATCATCATCTATTCAAATACTTTATCTCTTTGTAAGAGGAATGAGTGAAAAATGGCAAAGAGCCAGCTCCTTGCAATGACAGAAAAAGCACACGTCAGATGTGTCGTCTTTAACTGGAAATGACCAAACGTGCTTGGGGGTCGGGGTCCAGGCCGAGGTGGTCTCAGTGGCAGTGCTGTGGTGGATCGGTGGGTAACAGCTTCTGCGTCAGTTCGCAGCCTACATCCGCGCCGCCGTGAGGAAGGAGAAGGGGCTGCCCATCCTCGTGGAGCTGCTGCGGATGGACAACGACAGAGTGGTGTCATCTGTGGCAACTGCCCTAAGGAACATGGCCTTAGACGTGCGGAACAAGGAGCTCATTGGTACGTACAGACCGTCCTCAAGAGCACCAGCACCGGGCTGTCAGACCCTGGCTGGGAACATCCAAGGAGAGATTCCACTAATGGGAGCAGCACACTTGATGTTTCTGTGTCATGTCAGCTGTGTCATGTAAATGAGTCCTTCTGACAGCAGCAGCTTTCCAGAGAATATTGCCACGTTACTTTGCTGCTGGCCACCTTTCATGCATGGGAGTCAGCCAAACCAGACAGAAAACCCTCAATGCCAAATGGGATGGAAACACAGTTCTGCTTCCTTGGAGCTCAGTGCTCACCTGCTTGGGGGGTGCAGGTCTCCCACGTGTTTCCAGGGGATGGAACAACTCTGCTGCCATGACAACTGTGCTTTTTAAACAATCTTGGACAGGAAGAGAGGGAAAAAAATCTTCTCCTGGTAAAATATTTCCAGGAAAACACAGATATAGAGCAGTATCTATGTCTTTGCTGAACTAAGTCATCAACAAGGGTGCTTGCCAGCAAAACTTATTGTCATGTCAGTTCTAATATTTAACCCTTTAAGCATTCATCTATGCCTTTCTTATCTAGCATTAAAAAAACCCCAACAAGATAACAATCAACTTTCCTGCCTTTCCTGCCCTGAAGTTTTTCAGTCTGTTAGTGTTGAACATGCTCCAGCCTCAGGCTGCTGTGGCTTTAGTGAACCCTGTTAACAAATGGCACAGTATAAAAAAGTCTCATTTTTGTTACAAAAGCATTTCTGTGTGTAGAATTATGGGGTCAAGGGTATAACTGTTCATAGACATAGGAGGATCATTATTCTCAAAAAGAGAAATACAGGTGAACAGAACTTTGTTATCTGTTTCTGAAGCTTCTCCATCTGGGACATTCTGAGTGTGTTTTCCTGCAGTGCAAGTGTTGCACATGAGGAATGTGTAAAGAGAGAATCCTATTCCATAGCACCAGCCCTGTGCAGGTCAGACTCAGGTGATATTCTCTTGTCAGGATGTTTCTTCCATTCCTGGCAAAACTTTTCAGTTCAGGAACCTCCACCTGCTACCTCTCCCTGTCAAAGCTCTACCTCTGAAAGAATTTCTGCCCTCAGACATGCTTTGAAACAGACCATTGAATAAAATATTGTGAGATGTGAAGCGAGCTGTGCACTACCCCATGCTAGAAATCCTCTTCAGGAGTTTTTCTCCTGGTACAGGAAAGGAACAATGGGCTCACAGGGTCACACTGAGGGAAATGAGAGACGAGGACTCCAGCAAATTGCAATCTGTGTCAGAACATGCAGCATGTGGCTGAGCTTGCTAAAGGGTTGGCAGTGGCAGGGTATTGCTGCAGACAGCATTGTAGGCATAGTTTTCCAGTGGGTTTCCTTTTGCCTGCAGAATTCCATTTTTTTTCTTTATTTTTTTCCTCTCAGGCACATTGCACAAATAGATAGCAAATTACTTTGTGCAAAGCTCCTTCATTATTCAATTTTATGTACAAATACATGTCTGCTATAAAATCAATTAATCATTCAATTAACAGTACAGCCCAAACAGGAAGAAATCTTGACCTTATCAGTTACTGTCCCATGTGTGCAGCTTATCTCTGGCATCAGTCAGCCACTGGAGCCTGACAGAGCTGAGCGCTGACAGTTAGCAAACAAGGTGAACAGAACATCCGGAAGAAAGGATTCCTAGTTACTGTAGGGATTCCTTTAATCCTCACATGGATGAAGCCCAGCAATGTGCACTGTTCTGTCAATCATAATAAGTAGCCTAGCATTCTTCCATTAACAATTCTGCTTTCTCCAAATAATTCTTGTTTAAAATTGTTCCTTTTAGTGCAAAATTCACCTTCTCACACTTTTAAGCTGGAAGGAAAAGAAATTTAAAAAACATTATGTGGTCTCTCTTGACTCTGTGTCAAATGTGAATTCTTGGCAGGTTTTGATACTGTGCTGCTTCTCACTGCCTTCAGCTGCAGTTTTATGCTGAGTGCTGCAATTTCCAGCCTGCAGGACCGAGCTGTGGTTTGACCTGGTTCTGTGGGTGTGTGTTTCCAGGTAAATACGCCATGCGAGACCTGGTCAATCGGCTGCCGGGAGGCAACGGGCCGAGCATCCTGTCGGACGAGACAGTGGCTGCCATCTGCTGCGCCCTGCACGAGGTCACCAGCAAGAACATGGAGAATGCCAAGGCCCTCGCCGACACCGGTGGGATAGAGAAGCTGGTCAACATAACAAAGGGAAGAGGTGACAGGCGAGTAGGCAGCAAAGACCACACCTGAGCTGTTTGTGTCCACTTTAAACGCTTAAGAATGCGGGAAATGGTTTTTTGAGTGAAAAAAAGATCTGCCTTTGCAGTCTGTGTCTGAGGAGCTGTCAGCTGGAGTCTCGCTGGGAGGGAAGAGGTGCCGATACCACTGTCCTGGGCAGTGCTCTCTGCCCAGGCTTCTGGAGGCTTGCCCAGCTGCTCACAGTAACCGTGGTTATGGGACCTGTTCCAGTGAAATGAGTTAACCAGTCACCTCTTCAACCGCTACAAGATTAATAAAGCATTTGGAGCTTTTCCAAGTCACACCGTGTGGGCATCTTTGTCAGGATCTATCCCGGCAAGTGTGAATGTTGCACATTCTAGTGCAGCCCTTTGGTCAGTGAAAGGAGAACGTGGCCGGGAGGTGCCCTTGAGCAGCATTGTCAAGCAAGTGGTGGCTGAGAGGAGCCCGGTCCTGCCACTGCCAGGGCTCCATGGAGGCTGTCAGAAGAGTTCTCTGCTGGCCCCTGGTTGTCTAGTGGAAATGAAAGCTGTGAGCCTGTGGGGTGTCAGCAGCACGAGGCCCCTGTGGCTGGGGGATGGGGTAGCAGGAGCCCCATCTCGTGGTGAGGCTGCTGGCTTGGCTGTGCTCACGCTGGTGATGCAGTGTCTGGTTTGCCCCACAGCAGCAGGTTCAGGCTGTTACAAAGCTCAGGAACGCTGTTCTTTTGAAATGCAGCTCAGTGGCTTTCTAACACTGCCGTATTCTTCACCTGCTCAGGTCCTCACTGAAGGTTGTCAAGGCGGCGGCCCAGGTACTGAACACGCTGTGGCAGTACCGAGACCTCCGGAGCATTTACAAAAAGGTAAATTGTAAGATTCGTTTCCACTGGAAAACAGTGCCACAAAAACTCCTCATTTATTTATAACTTGCAATTTATTCTGATGCGTTTTTCTTTTTGCCACTCCACAGGATGGATGGAATCAAAGTCACTTTATTACACCAGTATCAACACTGGAACGAGAGAGATTCAAATCCCATCCTTCTCTATCCACAGCCAATCAGCAGATGTCACCTGTCATGCAGTCCGGTCAGTCAGGGAGGGTGAAGGGGACCTGCTGTCCCATGGTTTTAACTTGAACAGCCTCTCAGTTTGATACTAATCCCATTTAAAACACACAGGTCAGGCTGTTGCTCCTTGGTGTTTGAGCAAAGTACTTCATGTGCTCTGAGTGCTCCCTGAGCTGTTCCTACAAAGCGAAATCCTCGATGAAAAGAGCTGGACATTGTTACCAACCATTGCCCTGTCCAAAGCCGCTCCTGTGCTAGGTGGGGATTGTGGAGTGGCCTCATGGAACATGGGGACCTGGCACCTTGAACAGCAACACACCCACAGTGAGGAGCTCATTTTCATTCCCAGCTATGTCACGTTCCATAAGAATGAGGAACCAAACCCAAAAACCTCACTTTTCTGACTCCATTCATTTCTCACCTTTGTTCCTTCAATGTCTTCAGTGCTAGGATTTAGATCTTTCAGATGGCTGATACAAAGCCTACCTGAAGCCTTCTATTTTGTCTTCATCTGGCATTTTACTTTACCCAGTCTACTCTTCTAGAGACAATCTAGAGCAGATCTCTGTTAATACTGAGAAATACTTACCTACTGTGACTGCTAAAATTAGTGACCAGTTCCTACAATGCTCTTGTTTAATTGCTTCTTTACATAAAAGTAACAACCGCCACACATTCCTTTATGACACGGTTGACTTGAAAAACAAGGACTCCACCAGGGATTTATTTTCCTACAAGAGGTAAACCTGTTGTGGTGTTTGTGTCAGAGTTCCTCTCACCCACCAAGGAAGCCAGTACAGCTTAGGCTCAGGGAATGACTGGATTCTACCCAAGTGTAAAAGGATATTCTGACACCAACTGCCAAATTTCTATCTCGGCACTTTCTCTCAGGATACAGCAGCAGAACAACTGTTGTCCTCCAGTTCTTTGAATGACAAGTAGGAAGTAGATGAGCAGCTCTAATTTAGTATTCAAAGGATGTTGTATTTCAAAGAGGGTTCAGTAAAAATTCCTAATAGGAAGTGTCTGCTTTCCTGATTTAGAGCATGACCAAGCCCAAGGGAGTCAGTGGAAGCTGGTGCAAGACCCATCCCCAGAGGGGCTGTGCAGTACTGTGCTGGGCACAGCAGATGCTTGTTGGAACAGATACGCTTGGCCTGAAACGGTTGTTCTTCTTTCAGTCACTCCATTATTATAACATTATTATGTCAGAATTTTAACGTGGGATATTTAGCCATGATTATGCCAGGAAAATACCAGTAATTAAACCATCCGTAATAGCACAGAATTCTGAGCTATTATGTAATGGACACATCAGTGGAAGATTATCATTTAACTGAAGTTTTGAAGCAAAAAAATTCTAGAAATTGTTTTAAAGTATTTTTCTCCTGTTGCTGGAGACTTTCTGAGCCAACAAAGCCCAAGTGATCTGCAGACCAGGGAGGATTTAGGAGAACAAGATTCTTACAGCTGCAGTTGAGATTCAGCTGCCTATTGAGGAACACAAAGTGATCCCTTGCTGGGATCCCCCCATGGCCATTGGCCTTCTGGAGCACACCATGCTCAGGACTCACCTGTGTATGCAGGGGTCACTAGGCCAGGTAGGCTGGACAAGTGACAGGGTGGCCTTAAGTATTGTGTTTAGGTGTAACGTAGATAAACCATCACCATTAGCAGAGTATCATCTTCTGCCTCCACACAGGTGATGTCCTAGGCACAGTAAAGTCCCATATCTGGGCTGTGAGCATCACCGAAGTCCTGTGTCTGCCTGTGAGCCCCACAGAGCAGTGACTGCCCCTTGCTGTCTCTGGTACCTTGCTGGCAGCTCTGGGTGTTCCTGCAAGAAGAGCTCCGGCTCTTCTGTCCTTACCCACCCCCTGGTTGTGAACCCTCAGAGCAGGAAGGTGGTGAGGAAGGCCGGGTGTGTGAAAGGCTTTTGTTGTCAGTCTTGAGAACTTCTCTTCTCCCCTCAGTTGGCAGCACGTCCTCGTCCCCGGCTTTGTTGGGAATCAGAGAGCCTCGCTCCGAGTACGACAGGCCGCACCCTTCTATGCAGTATTACAGTAGCCAGGGCGATGTCATTGCACATAAAGATATCTACACTGGTAAGAGACCAGCTGAGGATCTTCTGGAACAGAGAACTATTCCTTGTGGGAAGAGTTCACAGTTGTACACAGCCAACTGTATTAGTGGGCTGGTCGCTGCCAACTGTTGCTTTCCATTTCCACTCCTTGTGTTTCCTGGCCGTGGCACAGGGCAGGGTGGCACCCGGCTCTGCTTCTCTGTAAAACTGCCCAGTACCAGAGTAAACACAGATCCCTTTCTGTATTGGAAGGTGAGAGGCAGTTGGAATTCTTATTTTTATTTAAAATACTAGTACAGAAAATTGTATTATTATGTACATTATATTATGATGGTGATGTTACAAATTTTAATGTGGAGTAGTATATTATATTACTAAATTATGCCGAGATTTAATCTTTCCTCTGATCTCTCTTTTCCTTCTTACTGTGTCACACAAGTAGAAAACCAATAGATGAATGATGGTGACTAAAGAGAAGGAAACTCCTTGCTTTAAAGATTTTGAGTTTGTATGAGCAACATAAGCCTCCCGCCTTCACTGTAACTGCTGTTGAGGGACAACATTTGTCTTCATTCTGTTATTAGATTATATGATTAGTAGGTACTGAAATCTGCAGATTTAATAGCATGGGTGCTACGTACAAGGCAAGATAAAAACCAATAGACTTAAGGCTGAATGAATAAAGACTGACGTTTATGTTAAACTTTTTCTTGCAGGTTCTAGCAAAGCTTCACCAATTTACATCAGTTCCTATTCCTCCCCAGGCAGAGAACAGAACCGGCGGCTGCAGGTGAGCCCGGTGCTGGGTTTGGGTAGCGCTGTGCCCAGGCCCAGCAGGAGGGGCTAAGGCAGCCGGGGGCTCTGGGCACATGCCAGTTCCCACAGTCGCTGGGTCAGTGCCCTGACAGGGCTGCTGGACCCTGGCCGGCTCCATTCGGGTCTTGCATTTTAGCACCTTCTTATGGTGGGATCTGAGACCTCCTTTCTGACTTGAGCTGGGTTTGGGCTGGTTTTGGTAGGTATGTGCTTACTGTACTTGAGCTCTAAAGTTGTGCACTTTGGGAGTTACTCCCGTCGAGTGATGTGGGAGACACACAGCAGACTCAGGCCTTCCTTCCATTTCCCTGGGTACATTTCACAGAGGTTTGAAACCTGCCCTACTGTCATGGTAGAGCTGCACTTGGGAAAAGTATTCTCTCTGCTAATTATATTTTTGAAAGTTTATTTTGCTATTATTTTACCAGCAGCATCAGCAATTGTACTACAGCCAAGAAGATACCACCAGGAAAAACTACGATGCTTACCGGTTGTACCTGCAGTCCCCACACAGCTATGAGGACCCTTACTTTGACGATCGAGTTCACTTTCCTGCTACTTCAGATTACACAACTCAGTATGGACTGAAATCAACCACCAATTATGTTGACTTTTATTCCACCAGACGATCTTCCTACCGAGCAGAACAGTACCCGGGCTCTCCTGACTCCTGGGTGTAGCACCAGAGAGAAAATCCCAGCGTGCTTCTTGTCTGGCTTGAGAAGGACTGGAATGGCCACGTGTTGTTTTGGTTAAGAAATGTGAAAGTGAAAAAAAAGAAGGAAAAAGGACGATTGTTTTTTTGTTTTGTTTTGGTGGGGGGTTTTGTTTGTTTGTGGTTTTTTTTTTTTTTTTTTTTTTTTTTTTTTTTTTTTTTTTTTTTTGAGTGAGGAATTGTCAGGAGAAAAAGCTGGCAGGGATGGTTTTGCTCTGCTTAGGTGTTAGGTATCATTACTTGTAGCTCCTGTAGTCTGGTGAGGGTGTGGGCGATGTGATGAAAGGTTTGAGAATTGAGTACAATGAATTTGGAAAGTGTGTAGGTCAGAGCAAACTAAAACTGATTTTTTTTTATGTGAATAAAAGTCTTGTTCTGATAGTTTGTACAGAAAAAAATCCAATGGCTGCCCTTGTTTTATTGCTATTACTGAATGTCAGGATTGTATGCTACTGCATCATGTAAATTTCTTTGTTGGTGTAAATATGGAAATGCCACTGGTCTCAAGTGCCATCCATTTGTAATGCAGTGTGTCATTGAAAAAGGAATTTGAAACATCATGCACAAGAAAAAACAACCCCCAAAACCAAGAAAGTGTTATGAATTCTAAGAGGAAAAGAGCCCAAAGTTTAAAAACTGAATAGTGAAATTTTGAAGCACAAAGTCCAGTCCAATATATCCATATCTCTCCCATTCCCTGCCTATTTCATAAGGAACTTCACTGCCATTTTCTATGCACATGGAATAACAATAAATATGGAAGTCTCATCCATGGAAAGCTGTTCCCTGTTCATTTTTTATTATTATTATTTTCTGTGTGTGATATTCAGAAACAAATACCACAAAAATGAAGTCTAATTGCATGTTCTTAAGCAGGTTAAACATATCAAAACATTTGGGCCATTTTCCCAGCTATCTCCAGTGGAAATGTCCTGAATGTGTCAGGCTGGCAGCCCAAAGTGCTAAATCCATCAACTTCCTACCAAGATTCCTCAGACTTGTGTTTTTGTGTTTGGTATTGGCAATCCAAGGTACTTCAGAACTCCAGCCTGTTTTCTTTCCAGCACTCCCCTACCCCTCCTCTTGCTCTCTCGAGGAAACTGAGGTCACCTTGCTGTCCTAGAAATTATGGTCTCCATTCTGACTACATTCTGCTTGGGTTTCTTTCCAATAAAAAATATTTTTTAAGTAACTAAATCACAAACTCTCCTGTGCTGTAGAGTCTGGCACCTCTACCCTGTCTGTAACCACCATTATTACTCCACATCACTGCATTTTCCTTGGGTTTTCAGGGTTTCCAGGATCCTGAGGAAGGATTATGAAAACTGGGAAAAAGGCTGATGAGTTTTTCTATCAGAGTAGACAGACTGAAGAGAATCCATCTCAGCCAAGGACAGCAGTCAAGCATGCATTCCGCATTTGAGTTACTGTATCAAAGACTAACACTCACAAAAGGTAACATGAACATGAACAAACTTTCGAAAAAACAAGGCAAACATGACTTTGTAGCTACAAGTAGATTCCAGTAGCTGTCAACAACAGCAGGCACTAGGGCAAAGCTGTCACTGAGACGTGCCCGAAAGTTGGTAATTTCCCATCACAGTGCAGGGATTTGTTTGTGGCTGTCAGATGGAGCCGAGGGAAGGAATCCGTGCTGGCTGCCCCACTTGGAAACCTCTCCAAACCCTGCCATGGAGGGGGCAGGGAGGGACCATTGGCCTGGAAGGCAGAAGTCAGCAGCAAGGTTCTTCATTTGCTCAGAATTGGCATCAAAGGGATTTTCATGAGTTCTGTTATCCAAAGACATCACTACTTCATTAGAGTTTCTAAATATTTTGTATTGAGATGCATACAACTTACAGGGCATTCACTAGTTCAAAATGCACGCATTTTCAAAAAATACCGAGTTTTCTTTTTGCTCTTATTAAGGTTTTTACCCCATCAAAAAAAGGGTAATATTTATTTGGCTTGGTTGACGGCATTCATAGTAGAGTTGATAATTACATCACAATTAGACAGAGGAAGGTTGACCTTGTTTGTTGCCGTGGCAGGATGGTGCCCTGCACACAAGTGGCCTGCGAGTGGTTGGACAAGCAGCTGTCCTTGCCTTGCTGGTTATTCTGCTGCCACACCCATCGCATTCTTTTATTCCCACTTTGGAGACTAACCACAGGAGCAAGAACTTTCTATTTTTGCCATTTACTAGCACACCTGCCCAGGGGACACTGCCATGCTGAGTCCTGGGCTGTGTTTGGAAGGGCTATGAGCAACATTTCAGCTGTCCACATTAACTTGCCCGCCCTCATTCTGTGACAGCATTCCCTGTATCTTTAAATAATGTGTAGGAGTTGAATTGACTTTTCGTATGGCTTGAACAGAAAGAAATGCTTTGAACATAGAAAGAGAACCAAAAGCTCAGTACGACGTATATTCAACAATGGAATGGGCAGGCAGGTGTGATGGTATCTCTGAAGAAACTTCTGCATTCTCCTTTTAAAAGTCCAGTAAGTATTCCTGTTCTGATACTTGTCCTCACATCTCCCTGCAGAGCTTGCCTCAATGTGATTAATTCCCCAATTTCCTTTTTCAATTTCACTCTTTTTTTTAACTACATTCCACAGACAAGGGATAACTTGTCTTAATTGTTTGTATGATCCATGTCACTGAAGATTTAGTGTGCAACCATAGTATGCTTACTGTCACACCAGTAGAAATTGGTAGTGCTGTATAAAACAAAGCCGCCATCCCTTTGAGACCCTTTTGGTCCCTTATTCCACTGCCCAGCAATACTTTTTTAAACATGGCCACTTAGGTGGATAAAACATGTGATTACAAAGGTGTATATATTTTCAGTGCTTCTGTGGGAAAAAAAAAAAAAAAAAAAAAAAAAAAAGAAAATCTATAATTAAAATTAGGCAGTAAGGTTCCTCTGCTTTATGATGTTGCCCTTTACCTTCCAGCATGGAGGCTTCTTTTACTCCTGTAGTCTGAGAAACAGATGGCATCCAGATCAGAACCAGAACCCGAACTTGTCAGGTTTCCTACAAGAAACAGGCAAGCTTTACAGACATGAAGCCAGACTTACCCTCCAGATTTTGTCAAATACATACTATATGCATGAGTGAACAATTTTATCAATACAAACGCCACTGAAAATATAGCTGCCTTCACCTGTCCTTGCTTTAGACACTTAACACAAATGATCTCTCTAAGATTATTAACTTTGCGCTGAACTACTATAAAACAGAAAATAAAACCAAGGGTGGGGGAAATGAAAGTGTATATTAATAAAAAATAGGCGATATACATGCCCCAGAATATCTGTTGTCTCCACTGGGCTCCTGGAGGATCTAAAAGTATTGACTCATCTGAAAAAGGTATTGCCTACCTGTCAGTGAGCTGAAGAAAACAGCAGCAGTATTTCACCATTCAGTTGCCAGATATAAAACCAGTATCAGTTTGTATCAGTAACCACAATTTAGTAATTCTGACATTTGAAAACAAGCAATACTGGAAACAAGACAGAGAAGGGAAAATACTGCAGTCACAAGCAATAGATTTTAACAACATAGAGATCTGATTTAAAATATGACACATGAGGAAGGTATTCCATATGTCTGCATGCTAACTGCTTATTTTAGATGTGGACTGTGTCTGATGTATAATTATGCTAATTGCTGTTAGCTGGATTAGAACAGACAGTTTGCTTGGGAACATGGTGATTTTTGTTCCTGCCAAGTGACTTATCAAACTTTGCAATCAGCTAATAACCTGCCCATAAAATGTAAATTATAAAGGAGAAATTGCCAAGAAATAGGAAGAGTTCCAGAATGCTAAAAACACCACTCAAGAAAACTTTCTATGACTATTGTCTCTTTATCACAATTAAAATTCTCTGTCTCCCCCCAGGCTTTCCCACATCTGCCTCTGTTACAGAAAAAAACACATTCTGAAAATACATAGAACCATTACAATATAAACTCATTTTTAATTCAGTAATTCACAAATTACTATCATTAAAATAAATCTATCCCCAGCATCAGATGATCCTCTCAGAAGTTTGATATTTGTGTGATTGGAATATAGGACTGAGGAGGGCAGGAAAAGCAAGAGATTTCAACCGCACAACCAACTGTGCCATGGCCACGGAAGGATTATTCTCTTACTGACTCTTCTCACCCAGACAAATCAGTCTATTCATTTCCATCAGGTAAAAAGTCTAAATGAAAACAGAAAAAAAATCTAAATAAATGAAATCATTAAATAAAAACAGGTTTACAAATCTAAGCCAGCGCTGTGGTGTTGTTGAGGTAGTGCCAAGGGCTGCCTGTCAAGTATAAGGTGCTCCAACAAGCACTATGTAAATACGATTTCAATTTACAACAGCTCCTGGTTTAAAGATATAACAAGTGACAGAGGAAATGAAGGAAAGAGGGTGGAAGAAAAATAAAGAAAGAAAGGGTATGTTATATTTAAATGGTAAGAAGTTGACTTGAACTTACAATTTCTTATTTAAACCAAGTTCCCATGCTTGTCCCAAGAATTCCTAGAACAGATGTACAATGGCACTAAACTTGATCATTATTTATGTTTTAAGCAGCACGCCAAGGCTGAGCTACATGACTGCCTTATGTGGTAACTAATGAAATTTCACCTCTCCAATCTGTGCAGTAGCAAATAGCTCATGTAAATAAATTGAAAAATCTGTATTTTTCTGCTGAGGCAGAGTAACACGAATATCAAAACCCCTTACTACTGGCCAAGTACTTCAAAGCAGGGTTCTTTTGTTCTCTCTCCTGCAGTTCATTTTACCTGAAAGAATTTACTTCCCCAATCAAAATTGCTATCATCCACTTCAGGCTAAGTGCTTATGGGCAGAGACATGCAGCACGATCGACTTTAATATTTGCAAAGTAAGTTGCTTTTCTAGGGAGGAAATTGCTGCATTTCAAAATTATTTCCTGCCTCATACATACAGAATTAAATATCAGAGAGATCTAGTTTGGACTGGATGTGCTTTCATTTTTTTCTGCTTTAAAGATCCAAGCCAACAGTAGTCACCCATAAGGAGGTTGCTGTACTATTAATATCTGAAATATCTACTGGTTTCTTAGTCTATTTTTTTAAAATTTTTAACTTCACTTCCCCCTTCTTCAGATTCCACCTAATCACAACACATCCTATTTGTACCTTCCCTCTCTCCCCCTTTTTTTTTTTATCATTGAGATCCAATAATAAGACAATTCCAAATAAATCACAAGATTAACAATTTTTTCTTCTTTCATTTTGCTTTCATTTTCTTCTTTCATTTTGCTTTCAGAATCCCTAAAAGAGCTACTTTTTTGTGATTAAATGCTTTAGCACAGCACGGCAGATCATGTTTACAGCAATCTAGGAAAATCTATTTGACAATAGGCATTGCGGTTCCAGCAGCTGCCTGCAGGTCAGCCCAGCCCAGGGCAGCACAGGCAGGGCAGCCCTCCCTGCAGCAGGCGCCGTGAGCAGCGTGCCCGCGCCCGTCTCCGGCCTCCAGCACCGAGCACTGGCCGCAGCAAGAGGGCAGGCGCCGGCAGTGCTCCGGGGCTGCCCTGCAATCTCGCCGCCCAGGGCACACACACTTCCCTTCAGAACGCTGGAACAGTGCCTTAGGATCCATCTTCTGCCCCCCAGCTGCCCATCACCTCCCACATCCTTCGAGAGCCTCGGGGATACCAGCACAGTAATACAAAATGTTACAGCCACCGACAGGTTCAAGAAACCGACAACTTTCGTGATGAAGATTTCTTCGTCCACAGCACAGTTTAAAACATAGATGGTAAATATTAAAAGATAATTCTTCTTTTTTTTTTTTTTTTTGTCATTTTAAATACTGAAAACGAAAATGTTGCGTAATATATATATAGTTAATAATTCCAGATTAGTTGTATCTACTTCCAATGTTGTTTGTACTATGTTGTGTAAAACGCGAATGTTTGTTAAGGGGATGGATTTTTTTAAAGCAGGCACGTGAATGCCAATGTTTGGCTTGTTTCAAGCAGATACTATTCATTGAAGAGGGTAAGATTTACCTCGCTAAATCATGTTCTTTGAATCTTTAGCAATGTTTTTAAAAGTCCCCGCCCCTCACACCGTTCCCCGCCTTCACACCGCCCTCATACCACTCCCTGCTCCTCGCTACTGACTTCGTACCGCCCCTCACACCGTTCCCCTCCCCTCATACCGTCCTCACACCGCTCCCCGCCCCTCACACCGCATCTCTCCCCACACACCACATCCCCGTTTCTCTCACCTCCCCTCACACCGCTCCCCTCACACTGCTCGCTGACCCTCACTACCTACTTCGTACCCCCC
The DNA here is from genome assembly GCF_015227805.2 of Hirundo rustica. NCBI lineage: Eukaryota > Metazoa > Chordata > Aves > Passeriformes > Hirundinidae > Hirundo > Hirundo rustica. The sequence continues at coordinate 275,293 of NC_053456.1, read as the reverse complement.
TCACACCGCTTCCCGCCCTTCACACCGCATCCCCGTCTCTCTCACCTCCCCTCACACCGCTTCCCTCACATCGCTCCCTGCCCCTCACACCGCCTCCCTCCCCTCACACCCCTCCCTGTCTCCCTCTCCGCACCTCACACCGCTCCCAGCCCCTCACACCGCTCCCCTCATACCGCTCCTAGCCCCTCACTACCGACTTCGTAGCACCCCTCACACCGATCCCCGCCTCTCACCTCCCCTAACACCGCTCCCCGCCTTCACATCGCCCTCACCCCAACTCTCACACCGCTCCCCGCCTCTCACTACCGCCTTCGTACCGCCTCTCACACCGCATCCCTCCACTCACATCGCTCCCCGCTCTCCCGACCCCGCCCCGCCCCACCCAAACCGCTCCGAGCCGCATAAGGCGCAGCCGCTCGGGTCGGTGCGCGGTTTTCTGTGGGGTTCCGTGGTCTTGCTCTGCCCCGCTTGGTTCTCGGCGCTCCCGGTCCCGCCATGGCGCTGAGGAGGAGTGCCCCGCTGGGCCGGCGCCCTCCCGCAGGTAGGGGCTGGGGCCGCTCCGGGCGCGGTGTGAGGGGCTCTCCAGCCGCACCCTCTCACACAGATGCAGCTCCTCTGTGGAGAGGAGCGGCTGTGTGGGACCGGGAATGGTGAAGGCGGGTCTGTGGTGCGCGGCCCGCTCGCCCCAGCAGGTCCAGCGGCCACTCCATCGCGGGTGCGCTCGGCGGGCGGGTGCGAGGCTGGCGTCGCTCGGTATTGGGCGTTATTGAGGGATAGCGAGAGAAACGGATATCCATGTTCAGTGAAATATCCGTGTTTAATGTTACAGCCGTATCCCCTCGCCTCCTATAGTAATGTGAAGGATCTACTTCCCCTTCACCAAGCCCCCCACGGCCCCGATAGATCTCTGTGTGAGGGAAGCCCTCGAGCCTGCGGTTCCGGCCGCCGCTCTGTCTGTGTGGCGGCTGTAAGGATGTGGTACTGGGATTTTAAGGATGTGGTAGCGAGTGTAGTAGCGCCTGTGTTTGTTGGGGGAGCGCGTAAACGCGTAGAGTGTGAGCTGGGCCCTCCCAGGCGCTGTGCGGAGCGGTCTCGAACAGCCCAGTGCGTGGACTGTGTCCCGCCTGCTCTGGGGAACACGCAGAGATGCTGCAGGTTCAGCCTTTAGAGCTGGGGGATAGTCACAGGAAGGCCAGTGACTACAGGCTCAGCCTTTGAAGTTTGAGGAACCGTCGCTACAAAGCTTTAAACCAGTTGGGGCTTCCCCTCGGTTTATTCGGAGCAATTATTGCCTGAGGAGCACATACTTGTGTGTCTCCCTGTACCTCTAAGAACTGTTTTGTTTTCTTGATTTTTTTTTTTTTTGCATGCTTTTACATCAATTTGGGATGTAAATATTTTTTTTCAGCTTGTCGCTAGTCCATTCTTCAATTTGTGTGTGTGTGTGGCAGGGACAGTCGTGCTGTATCTGAAAGAGCCTTTAACCACTGCAGTCAGAGACCTGAAGCAGGTGCTGGTCTTTCTGAACTTGTATGATAATAACTGCCACTTGTTTTTTGTTTGTTTTTTTTTTTTTTTTTTTGGAGAGGGGAGCATAAAAGGGAATGTGCCTACTTTCTTGTTTTATTTAAAAAATACATGGTGTTTTAAAAATGGAAATTAGTAAAGATTTTGTTATTTAACTATTAGATTACATGGCTAACAGATCACTTATAAAAAATTGAACTCTGTATTAAAAGTTTGACATACCTCTCTATTGCTTTGGAAAGCAAATTATGAAACAGGTTTGTGGTGCATCCCAGATGCATCTGTGTTTAATTCTTCCCCCACCATGGACATGTTAGCAGGTGGAACAGCTGTTCCTAGTGGCTAGTTTTAAGTCAGTGCAGAGATGGAGAGGAAGATGGGTTATTTTTAATCATTATAGATAACATTTTGTGGGCCAACTGGTAATAGACACAATTCCAGATTGTCCACATTGCAGTATCTCTCTCCTCCTTGCTTAGCTCCCCTTGTGCTTTGTGTAAAGACTCATAGTATAAAATGTCTGCCTCTGTCTGGATCTCCTTGCCCCGCTAAATTCAAACTGAAAACAATGCTTGTATCTAGAAATTGCCAGGTGAGGGAAGGTCCCAAACTAAAACTAATTAGGTTCAGTTATTTTTTTTTAACCTAATTCCAAAATTTTAGTGGCTTTCCTGTTTGTGGTTTGGCAGGTTCCTAAAAAGATAAGAGCCTAACAATATGTGGGAGAACACTTAGGATAACTTGCATTGGTGTTCTGGATGAAGTTATATAAAGTGAAATGATATCAAGATCCCTGAGATCTTGAAAGACGCCAGGGCTTTTTTTGTGTGTGGTCTGATTTGTTGTTGTTATTTGGTTTGGGTGGGTGTTTTGTTGGTTTTTTTTGTTTGGTTGGTTGGTTTTTTTACATGCTTTGTCATTCTAGTTTGAAGATGCCTCAAAGACAAGGAAAAGTTGAGCAAAGAAAAAGTGAGCTGAGGGTATTTAAAATCTCAATTCTCTCTGCCTATAGATACTTGGAAACAAACAGTTGAAACTTCCATTTCAGATACTTTTAATTTTGCAGTGATGCTGCCAGAAGGATTAGGTTCAGTCTAGGTCTCCAACGTATTCACAGCTGTAAGATGGCTGGGCAAAGAATTTGCTGCATATGCAGCAGTATAGCTAACTGTATGTACCTAATTTTAAAAAGAGAGGAAAAGCCAAGTCTAGCTATAGCATAACTCTGATATTGTAGTGCTGCTTTGGTCATGACTGGGGGAGAATTTTGGTTTCTAAAATTAAAGCTGTAACCAGGAAATACAAGGTCAGGAGTCAGATTTGGTAGAAAATGGGTGTTAGTTACAGGTGGATACAAATGCATTTCTCATGCTAGCTAATTGATTAATTCTAGAAACTTTTCTCCATTCCCTATTCTTTCCCACTCCCAAATTGAAACTCTAGCCTTGATTGTTTACAGACAGGAGTCTTGCTGAAAGGTGAAGCAACTTGCTCAGAAGGATGAGAAAAGAACACTAAAGTTGTTCTTTCTTACTCCCAGTTTTAAAACTTAAAATGCTCTCCTGAAGAGGGAGAAAGTATTTCTTTCAATAGCATGTTTTAGATATCTTTACATGTACTTTGTTCAGAATTAAATTTTCAGACATGCCTCAGAACTTAGATTGTGATTGTTAGGTCACTTGTAGTTTAATTAGTGCTAATTGGTTTTGTGATTGGCAGATATGTTAATAAAATATAATTAACCATGTTGGAACACAAGTACAAGATGAGTATGCATCTGGTTCTTATCTGCATTATTGGATCTATTTTGGAATACCCTGAACTAATCATGAAACTCTTACTGCTGTTGGTCACATTGTTCAAAAACTTGGAAGTGTTCAGATGGTGGTTTGCTTTTCTTTTTTGTTTTTAAAATACAAATCTGAGATATAACAGTTTCTGGGGAAGATTGCATATTAACAAAGTAAGGTGTTAAGGTTTAATATAGTTAGCAGTGCCTGGAACCACTCTGATTTCTTGATTTATGATATCTGGAAGTTCATTTGAGTCTGCCATGACACAGAATTTTGAGGCCTTTGTTCTTTGGCTACTCCTGTGTATGCGAGTGTACAAGTAAAGCATGGAGCAAAATACTGAAAGATGATTTCTGGTTAATGGTTTTCTGGGGTAAAAGTATTCTCTTCTTGTGTATGTAATCCCGTAGGTATTTTTACTTACATTTTACTTTCTTCTTGCAGTTAAAGCTGGAGGTATGAGAGTGTCTAAAAAGCAAGAAAATGGACCTGTTGAGAAAAGTGCTAGACCTCCAAGAAAAGAAAAGTCAAGGTATTACAATGCGGGGCCTGTTCACCCCTGCCCTGTAGCTCAAGTTCATAGGTAACGATCTTTGAAAACAAAGAAAACTCTTATTCTACAGAAGTTTAATTCTTAAATTTACTTCTGCAATTTATAGATAAAGTAATACTGATATTGAAATAAGTATCAACTTAAAAAACACCAAAACCCAACAACTTCAAAACCCGAGGATAGTGCCTTGCAATGAAGGGCAAAGGCTTAATCTCATCTCTAATGTCATGTTTTGTGGAACAGAAATTAAAACTATGTGTTACATACCTGTGCCTAATAAAGGAAGGTCAATAAAGGTCAAACAGTTTCCAGTGAAGCAGGAATGAACTATAGGCTGTCCACATTCCAAAGGAAATTAAACAACATCAGTTACCCCCAAGGAAGAGTCTTATCTCCTGTATAGGCTATACCCCATATTTCAATCTCAAATCTAATTTGGCTTTTGCTGTTTGCAACTTTATAAGGTTAATCAAGCTGTTTTGCACCAAAAATGAAGGCATGCTTCTATTTTGAATAAAGTAACAGCAACCAGTTGATGTGGTCATTAAAAAAATATTTTCTTGTAGCTTTTTCAAAGACTAAACATTTTTCCTAAATACATACAGCCTGCCACACAATTTTTCTGTTGTTCCATTCTGAAACAGCGTGCCTTTTTTGACATTATATAGTTTTCACTGTGACGAATAGATTTAGCTCCAAACCCTAAATTTATATTGCAAAATATTTTGTATTAAGTGTGGAAAATGAAAGCGACAAGTGTTCAAGTGTTTCTGTGAGATGGAAATGCTAAATACTCTTTTTCTTCTGCTTTACAGTGCTATTGTCAGTTTTGCAAAACCTCAGAACATGGGTGTCTTGGTAGCAGAAGCACTGAACAAAGTAAGTCTGGAAGAAAAAGTCAGGGTTTCTTCATAAATCTAAACATGAAAAAAAGTTAACAAGTGAACTTTCCTTAAACTGGTGTCTGGCAGTTGCAGGTGTTTCATCTCCCACTAACTGTTCTTGGGATAACCTATTTCTGTCATGGTTGTGTGGCTGAGCTCCTGGATGGCTAAAAAGTACCTGGCCTTCTCTCCTTACTCTGATTGCTCTCCTAGTTACTGCAAATGCCCTGGGTAGCTGTGCACACCTGGACTGAGAAGCACAGCCAGACAGTGAGGTGTGGCCTGGTGCATTAGCTCTAGTGAAATACAGTGAAGAATCACAGTGGCATCTAAGTGTCTGGCTGAGCTGGGATTGCAGAGCAAAACCTTGTTTTCAGTGCTTCATTTCACTGTGCAAGTCACTCCAACTTCTGTAAGGGTCCACCAAAAATACCGAGCTGCTTGGGGGAGGTGGGTGGCATGACTGGCAGGTGCAGGGGACACCAGGATGGTGATCCAGTGTCCTGCTCTGTGAATGATCCCCAAGAGAACAGGCACTGCATGTCCTACTGCTGCCTCATATCTTCTTGTTTCATCTGAGGCCTGACCTCACTCAGCCAAGCTCCTTTTGACTTCTCCTTTAGCAATACTATGGGATCCTGTAAAATCTTGTATCCCACAGCTGCTAATGGACCTTTCTGTTTATCACATGCTTACAGCTTCTGCCATGTGTCTTGTTAGGCTGTTGGTGCAGACTTACACCTGCCCTTTGGAAGAGCTGATTTCACAGACAGCTCTTTGGTTTGCATGGCAGTCAAAAGGTCTGACAGTTATCATCTCTTTGTTACACACTTGCAATCTTCAGACTCTGAAGCATACAAGAGTTCCTCATACCTCGAGCTCAGTAAAGCATCAGCTGCGTAATTTCAACACAAGCCTTTTATCAACAGTTATGTTTATAGCTTTAGCCTGTAAATCTTGATTTTTGGCTTCAACTTTTTTAAGGAGAACAGATACAACTCATCCTCTTTCTCTTCCACCTGTCCTCATCTCCTCTGTTCCTTCTCCTGTTGGTTTCCAGAGTCTTGTATATGAAGCTTCCTCACAACTTTAGAATGTGATAATTAACTACTGTAATAATGATGATTTTGAATCTGGGAAAATAAGAATTTAATTCAACTTACTGCTCGCTCTGGCATACTGATTATTTGCTGTATTTTCCTTATCTTGGAAGCTGATTCTGTGAACTACTAAACAAAGGAAGAAAAAAAAAAATCAAAAATTCCCTAAAGGTAGTCAGACTAATATCACTTTGAAAACAAATTACAACTCAATGTACTGAGTTATCATGAGTTCTGTATATTGATCCCTTGAACTTCTTGTAGGTTTACGTTTTACTGCTCCTTTTAAATGACTTTAAAAAGAGAATAGCTGAAAATCTGTATTCTATCACAACTTTTTTTCTCCCCCCTTTAATGTTACAGATGAGCCACAAAGCCCATGCAGCAACATTACAAGTGGCTCACCAAAAGCCACAGCCTACCTTGGAGAAGTTCATACTGCCTAAAAGAATTTACATTATTCAACAGCCACGAAAATGTTAGATAATCATTAAAATACTTATGTTTTCTTAAAAGTGAGTTTCTATTCTATATAGCACTTAGCACACTGTGGTGAAGTGCTTGAAAGCTGTGTGCCTTGTATCTTGGCCTTGTATCTTGCTGTGTTTCTGTTACTGACAATAAAATATAAGAAGTTACTAAATGTACTCAGGATTTATTACAATATCATGGCTTCTGTCTAACCTGCTGTTACTGGTATGTAGTAATTACTCAATGCCAAAAGGTCTAAGTTTCATTTACTGTGTGAGTTTTGAGAGAAGGAATGGAAACTCAGTCCTGTTATTTTGGGGGTTTTTTTTTAGTTTAATGGTAGCAAAGCTGATGTGAACTTCTTTCAAAGAAAGCAGGTCATGACTGAAGAACATGGAGCTTCTTTCAATTGAGCCTGAGGTTTCCCATGCTGAATGCATGCCTGAGGCTTACTGCATGATAATTCACAAAGTCCTGGGAATGGTTTCAGTGCAACAAAATAAGTCGTTTTTGCTTGCATTTTTTCTGTAAAAACCCCAGCTCTGCTGCAGGGATCCAGCAAGCAGGAAGAATTGAGTTGAAACAGTCCAATCGAGCCTGTATGGGGCTGGAGTGGATAAATGAAGGAAGTACCTGACTTGGAGCTGGACACTTGGCATAGGAGGGCAGGTAGCAGGGAGGAGCCTGGTGCAGAGAATGCTATGACTGGAGTTTGGAGTTAGTTGGTAGAATGGGGTATGAGACTTACCAGTAACTGCTAGTAGTAGGGTCATGAAGGGTCAAGCTTAAAAATGTTGAGGGGCAAGTGTAAATCCCAGTCCAGGCAATGTCCTTGAGCCATTACCTGCTTGCAGGGACAATAGAGAGAGCCAGAGGATGATACTGTCCTTCTGTTGGGAATTGGTTGTAGAGCTCCACTGACTCAGAATTTTACTGTGACTTTTTTTAAGGTAGTGAATGCAGAAGAGTGTTGTCCCAAAACTGGCTCTTTCACCCTTTTGGTGTGCAAGAAATTGATCCCCACACAAAGTGGGGTTTTTTTATTTATTTACAGTTGTGTGCAGAAAAGGGTGCTGGGTGGTGAATTGTCAGAGCTAGCATGGAGTACTGTCTCAGTCCAAGCAGATCTTACTCCACTCCATGGTTACGCTGCTATTAGCTTCTCCTCTCTGTTTCAGACTCAAGGCATAGTGTCCCAAGAAGTCATGGTATGTGCTCATAAGCAATGGGCTCTTGGAGGACAGAGGGGGCTGAGCTAGGGATGTGGCTTTTACTATTGTAATTATGCTATAATGAAGAAAGTTCATGGCAAGGGCAAGTTCTCACCATAGAAACAGTCAGACTGGGGGGTTGTTGGCTCATCATAACAGGTTCTGAATAAGAAGAATGTGATCTTTTTATTCCCTCCCCTTCAAGGACATAGGACATCAGTTGTCTGTTTTCTATGTTCCTGTGGCTGTTGCTCCCGTTGCTTAAGTGCTTTGTTCTCTGTCTTATTTGGAACTTTGTTCCTGTTATTCATCAATTCCCCACTTCCATACTTAGGATTCTTCTTATACATATCATAAGTCTCACTTTGGAACCATCACACATTTTCTTGAAAGGAATCACAGGGCTGACAGGACTGAAGTCAAGTGCTTCATTATATCCCAAATGCAAATACATAGTGCTGCAATTAAGACAAAACATAATAGGGTTAGTATTAGGAGAATAACAAGATAAAACATCTCATTTAAACTCCCTTTAGTGATGGTTAGTGACAGTCTGAAAAGTGTCCCACCGTCCATTCACTTGTTCCAATCCTTGTGTGCTTTCCACATCACGATGGACATTAATCAAAGTATTTCATCCATTCTTCTGAGCTTGTTTCAGCAGTTGTTGCACATCGTCATGCTGTTTTCTTACTACAATGAGATTCATCCCAACAGGGGTGGGCAGCAGATCTTGAGTCAGCATATAATCATACTGCAATAGCTGCTATAATGTGACAGGAGCTGAATAATTGAAATCCCACCCACTGATTTTGGTGAAATTACGAACACAAACGTTAGAATAATCATCCGTATCTACAATTAGATTATGTACAAATAAGAAGCCACAATGTATTCTCCTATAAGTGCATAATTTTCCAGTATAGAAAAGTACAGGTTCATGAGCTTCATCAGGATGGATTTCAAAATGACAAACACTCTTCTGGATCCAGACAAATGTCAGAGCTTTGGTGTTAGTGCACAGGTGAGTCCCTGTTCCGATACAGTGCACATGCTAAAGCTGATGGTTTGCCATTCCCCATGGACCCATGTCCTATGCTCCAGGGTAGAGTTTGGTTATGATTCGGGCCTAGTGCAGTGACTGAGTGATGGACTCCAAGGCATCCTATATGGATCAGTACCAGGACTGTGCTGTTGATGGTATTATAGGTAAAACTGACTAAATGCCACTAAGGCTGGAGTTCTTCGCAAATTCAGTCATTATTCCAAATTACTTTATGAAGTTCAATGGGTGAAGGTGCCTTCTTCACCTCTTAAAATTGCTGCTGCTGTTGATTGTATCCACAACTGAGTTCAGTTGTAGTTAAGGCGCAAAGAACCTTCACCTTGGGTTGCATCAAATGCCTCTGGGATCAACTATGAGCTTGCTCTTTGATTCTTTCTTACTGAGGCAATATGTCAGGTAAGAGCCATTTATTGGTTTCTAATGCTGGTAGAGAAGACCACAAAGGGTGTGGCAATTTGCTTAAATCACTTGTGGTTGTGCTCAGGTTATTTATAAGTCCTTCAGCATCTGTACAATTTAAAGCTTCCAAGTCTCTGTGTTTCCAGTCACATCTCCTCTTGTTCCTTTTGGAGAAGTGGGGGTTTCCCCATGTAGCCAAGCTAACTGTCTTGTGTGGGAAACACTTAAGAATGGTGACCGCATTTGTTTAAGTGTAGAAATATTAATCTGCATTACTAGCTCTGCATGTTTAAGAAATGAAGGTGGATTAAATAACACTTGTTGCTGATCTGCATTTTTGACCACACAATTTCAAAAATTTGTGGGGATTGAATTTTCTCATCCTCTTTGACTGGGGCAGATGTAGTTGTTTTGGTTTCAATAATATCTAACTTGAGTTTAAATGTTAGTTCCACATTATGGTGGTCCCAAAGGCATATAACAAAAACAGGTTTAACCAGAGTAACATTATACCAGCAATCCCACCTTTCGGTGGCACAAACCTTTGAGTCTTTTGTGCTTGTGTTGTACTATGAAGCACTGAAATCTGAGTGGCTTTCCCATGTGTAGATCCACTGATCATTCTGCAACCGATCTGAATTTTTTCTTGGGTTGTTCCTTTCAAGAGAAGAACCCGATTATATCTGTCCCAACCTTACCCACGTTCTAAATAAGTTTCAGCTCCATGCACAACCAGAGTAGTGAAATTGTACACTAAAATTCATGCTTATACTTAAATTCATGCTAAATGCGAAAGGTGATACTCAAAAAATGGTTATACTGTTAATGAGGATTATTTTTAAAGTGCACCTACCACATGACTGCAGTGGAAAGCTATTGCAAGCACATGAGATACTTCCTCTAAAATCAAGGGGTCCTGGGAAGGTTACCTGGAGTTAGTGTTGCCATTTAACACTAATGTCTGCATCTTTTCATCCATCCATCAAATGTAAATACCCTTGTGTTGATTAAAGATTAAATTATGATTGCAGGAAGTGGTGATTAGTATTTATATGCAATAAATGATTTGGTTACACCTTGAATAAATAGAAAAAATTAAAATACTGCTTCTCCTTTGAAGACAACTGCATTTTATCTCTGGTTCCATAACTGACTGATAGTGACTTGTGGAATACTATCAGTGCTATCCTGGACAACAGCAACAAGATACTTTATGTGTGTTGAAGTTGTAGGTATGGGATTTGGAAAACAGTCTGCTTTTGTATCTTTTATAGCACACTTCTATTCCCCAGGCTGGCTCTATGGCAGTGAATATTGGTATGAAGGTCAGTGAACAAACAGGACTTAAGTCAAAGCTGTCCTTGTGTCAGATGTCTATGCCCTCAAAGCCAATAATAGCACAGTGCACTCTAATGTATTGATGGCCAATACGTGCTCCCTATACAAAGAATATTAATAAAATCTTTAGAATTCTAATCTTCATGCTTTTTGCTTCTGATGAAAATCAACAACTAATGAAAAGTTGTAGGGTCTGATTCTGCAGGTGTTATGAACATCGCTTTGTACGAAGCTGAATGTTGAATTCAACTGTTTAAAGCAGTAGCTTCAGGGATGGGGGATGTGCTTGGTGTAGAAGGGAGATCTATGCCTTTTGTGACATGAATCAGACAGTCATACAGCAATTGCTAAGGATGGAAGGGTTCTGTTAAAAAGCCCTAGCCACTGCTCCGTGCAGTGCACACTTGGCAAGTGCAGTCCTACAGAGACCAACTAAGTGCATTTGGTAACTCGAGTCTCTGGCAGGACTGTGTCTGTGGGCAAAAAGGAGTTCTGCAGCATGGGCTCAGCCCATGTATCTGAGCTGCATCAGTCCCCCCCGCCCAACGAATCCAGGTGTGCCCTGCAGCAGTACCCAGGTTCCCATGTGTGCTGCAGGCTGGTGTGGGAGTGCCCAATGGCCTGCCAGCGAGCAGGCTGCAATGGAAAGGATCTACCTGGGTAAAACTTTCACATGTAAAAACAGGTCCAGACAAGAAGTCAGGAGGTCTAGTTTTAATAAATTCTGTTTCATGGGTTTGCTAAATGTAGAGCAGGTGCGATCTCATCTTCTGCTATAAGGTGAATCTTGCAGAGCAGGAAATCCTGGCAAGTGTTCTGTTCCATGTCCTGCTCTGTCAGGGGGTGTCCAGTTTGTGTTTGTACCATCATTGATGATACTGTAATGAGGCTGTTGTGCCTTCTGTTGCAGGGAGTTTTTGTTTAGTTCAAGCCTTAACACTTAGCTTTCATTATTTAAATATGAATTGCCACCAAATTCAGCACATAAAGAACAAATACAGTAGCTTTGCTAGAAAAATCAAAGCCCTGCAGGAAGACAGTTTTCAGGCTTTTCATGGACTATTTCAAACAATGTAGGCATTTAGTGAGAAGGACATGATTTCAGGAAAGTATTTCTGCTGCTGATCTTCATTTCACCATGCTGGAGGACACAATGTTGGTTAATATGCAATTGTTATTAGCTGTAGCCCTCAAAACACCTTACAGAGGTGGGAAGCCAAGGGACAATGAAAGCTGTGAAAAGGGATTTCAGTACATGTTGGTTGGTTCAATGTCTGTCAGCTGTTTGATGGCCTGAGACACACATGTTCTGTTGGACTTCTCTGCGGGGAGGAGTTTCCTCTGAGGCAAGGAAGAGTCTCTACCCTTAAGTACTTGGTGTTGCTAGGTTGGGTGGTGCTGGACAGAGTTTCTTGGGTATTTGGGACTGTGCAGCTTGTCACTGGTCTAGCAGGAGCTACAGTATATGCTGTGCAGTGCACAGACCAAGGCCTGAATTGAGACAATGGGATTCCTGACTCTTGTGTGAAACTGCAGCAGATGAAATGGCAAAGAAATTACACATGGCAAGACTGGGAAGTTGCAGTAAAAGAGAACTACAGCACAAGACTTAATTTTAATAAATATTAGCTGTTGTTTAAAGCCTTTGTGCAAGGATGTACTTGTTCAGCCTGTTCCTCTCTAAGTGGTTTGCATAAATCTGCAAATCATTTCAAGCACATTAACCTCTGCCTGGCATATAAGCCCCAAAAGTCTTGGTGAGTAGTGCATATATAAGCCGAATAATTTCTTGAGTTCACCTTTAATTGCAGCACAGAAGACTATATTCCTACAATGTTAAAAAGAATAAAATAAATTCAGTGGTCTAATCAGTATCATCTGCCATACTCTTACTGTTCCTGTTATGTGCAATTCCCACACCAGGTTCCCAGGAAGGTATCTCTTGGTTTGGAAAATCTTGCTGTTGTTGAGGGCTCTTGTTTCCACATGTTGTCATTCCTCCTCTTCCCTCCTTGCACCTTCTCACTGCCCTTTCCTCCTCAGCCTGTGCAGGATGGGTATTTGCAGCTGGTCAGGCGGCTGGAGGAATTTGTACTTTTATAGTGTGTTTATGGTTCTTGTCATACATGACCACAAATTCTACTCCTGGCCATTATGCCACTCTTGCTCAGTTTAAATTAAAAACTTCTAGGTTATATTATTAGCAGAAATTTCAGTCTGACACTTCATTTATAATGGGCTACCAATGTTTAGTTCATTCCAGAATTGAAGAGGACTGTTACAGCCCTGAGGTCTGAGTATTTCTGAGTGTCCAGCTAACAGGGATTCTCCAACTCTCCAGCTGTTTGTCTGTTAAAACAATTTTATAGAGGTTTATAACTTGTATCAAGAATAGCTTATGCAGTTTCAAAGGTTATTAATTATTACACGTATGTTGAATTTGCCACAAGAGGTTGCTGCATACCTACAGCTTGTTCCAGCTCTGCCAGCTGAGCTGGCCTCAGAAATACAGCTGTTTTCTGCCAAGAAGGTCCATTTTAATCTGCTGGAAAAGTTTCAAAGAAAAAGAATAGATAAGTTTATGAAAACATCATTTGGCATTTGATAGGGGACATGACTACCTAGAAGCTGTGAAGATACAAAGGGCCTAATTCCATGGTAACAAAAAGTGGTATCAGACTCCCTACTCTTCCTCCAGTCTCTGGGTTCCCAGCTGGAGTCAGGTACAGGTGAGGCAGCATAAGGAACAGGAAAGAGTGCGGACCGTATTGGGTACATTCAGTATGGTCTTCTCAGTTTGTAGGTGCTTACATAGTCTGTTTCTGAATGTGGTCACTTCAGAACAAATTCATGGCTTCATGAGCCAGGCAACATTAGAAAGTTGGATATAGCATCCCAAAGTCAACAGTTATGTATCAAGGGATGAAGTTTCTGAACCAAACTCTATACACAGTGTATTTCTTTTATATTTGGGCCTGACTTCTGGAGAGCAATAGTTATATAAAGGAATGATAAAGATTTTTCTTAAGCTATGATAATTTTTTAATATAATAGTTATCAAATTAGTTGCAAAATATGCATTTATATACTGAAATAGAGCAGTTACTAAAATGAAGATTGATATAAAAATTTAAATCCAACCTTCTACTTTCATTGATCATAACTTTCTTAAATTCCTTCTAATTTAAATTTTTCACATTCAGTATGTTTTTTCAAAGTTGAAGGGCTGGAGCAAACTTAGCTATTTTTAAGCCACATAAGCCTCAAATATTTGTTCTTTGTATGCTATAATCAAGAAATATTAAATAATGAAAAGTAAGGCTATCTATTGAAAAAATAGCTGAAATTGAAAACTTTAAATTTGGTTTGTTCTGTGGATCTCAGTCTTAAAAAGACTTACAAAACAAGTCAAAAGACAAATTTAGACTGATTTTGCTGAAGGTGTTCACAGGTGCCAGCCAAAGGTAACAGGTGTGTTGCTTGTCCCTGGTGTGTGTGCATTCGAACTCTTCTCCAGTAAAGTCTTTTGAGGTTTCTGAAGACGGTACTTGTAAATATGCCACAGAGCCCTCCAATTATGTCAAAAATCTAGCTGCTGGTTCTAAAATTGGTCTTGATGCCTTGAATTGTAATGAATAAAAAGGACAATAAAGAGGGTGAAGGGAGGTGGCAGAATGTCCTAACACTCTGCAGACCTGGGCTGTAAGGAATAAGGAATTTGGCTGGCAGAAGTGGCTACACTGCATGCTTCTGCTGGTTGAAGTGGATATACTGTTATACTGTTCTAATAAGCTTACAGCTCATGAATAGGACTTTTTTTTTTTTTTTTTCCCTCATCTCATGCTTTGCCAGTGAGGAGGTTCACAAAGGAAACTGGGAGGGAGCATAGCTGGGAGAGGTGACCTGGGCTGACCAAAGGGATATTCCATACCATAAAATTTCATTCCCAGTCTATAAACTGGGGGAGGTACCCAGAAGGGCCTATCTAGTTCTGGGAAGGGAGGATCTGGCATCATTCAGCCAATGGTGAGCAGTTCCATTGGGCATCACTTGTTTTCTTCCTTTTTATTATTTACCATTATTACGGTATTTTATTTTATTTTCAATTATTAAACTGTTATTATCTCAGCAGACCAGTTTTACTTTTATTCTCCTCTGCATTCCACTGGGGTGGGGGTGAAGAAAGGGGGTTGAGGGAGCAGCTGCATGGTGTTTCATCTCCAGGTGGGTTTAAAATCACAATCTACTACCTTAAAATCAGTAAATTGAAGATTTTCTACCAAAATATTATGTTGCATGAGAATTAATCTTGTGGGATAAAAGCATCTACATTGAATGGAAGCCTTTAAATCTACGAACTACCTTCCTTGGAGGCAGCCTCCAAAACCAAGAATTGGAATAGTAGGTTAAGATGAGAAGCCTGAGCTAACATAAACAAGACTGAAACTGAGCTGAAAAAGGAAGAAAGACTGAAATCTATTTTCTCTAGCCCCCAGCATATATGTTAATACAATGAACACTGCTGCCATTATATTTCAGTGTCGCCTGATTCCTGTTTTCCTAAAATAAAAAAGCTACTAAAAACTTGCGTGATAAGTGCAAGACTGAGGTGAGCCATAACCTTTGTGAGAAGAAAAAAGGAAGAGCTGAAGAATTTCAGTGGCTAGGAATGGATAAATCATCCGAACAAAAGAGTGGAAGGAGCAGAGGGCAGAACAGTTAAAGTAGAAGAACAGCTGTGAGCTAAATTCTTCTCAAAAGGAAGCTACTGATGAGAGCAAAAATCTTTACATTCCTGATATCAAAGGCACTGCTCTACTGAGACAAATAGGGAGCACTAGAATCAATTGTGAACTTTCCTGTGACACAGCAGGACCTAAATCCAATTGACTGTAAATACTACTTCAGAACTTTTGGGTTCATATTTAGAGGAAGAGAGTGCGAGCACTGGACATGCTGAGGAATAGATCCCATAACAGTGGAGTCATAGCTCAGTTTCTTGTCTCAGATTTCAGAGACAAAGACAAAATCATAAAATGCTGCCCAAACTTTGACATTTCCTCTAAGAAGGAAAATTCCTTTATTTCCAGATATAGGCCTCATCACACTGGTAAAATGTAGGGAAGAGAATGTGATTAAGAGGATTCTCCACTGGAGAAAAGACACTGTGTGCTGCTGGCTGAGGTGCACACAGCATCCTCCCCTTGTTTTGGAACCAATCTTCAGCTACCAAACTGCTGAAGTGACAGTAAAAGAAGAATAATGTCACTAATTGCTGTTGCTCTTGTCATCTTGAGCGCTTTGTTTCCATTTCCTCTGCTCTTCTGACACCAAACAAGGCAGTTATGGCCAATGTTCTGCAGAGAATGTACTGCTTGTGTATCAGCCTATCACTTCTTTCTGAACACATACATGGATTGTCTTGTGCCCCTTACAGACACATTGGAAGACATTTTGTGAAATGCTTGCATAGAAAATATAGAAAAACATAGAAAATGTTCTAGAATACTCCGGCACTATAATTTTGCAATTAAATTCAGATTTAGTTTGTCATGATGAATTACATATGAAAATCAGAGTTTGCACAGAAAACAGCAAATCCATTATTGATCCATTTATAAATGTATTTTGGTTTGTCCCTACATTTTCCTTTTTTGGTGTGAGGAGGATTCGTTTTTGTATCTAGTTATGTGAAATTGTAGAGGTTGTGTGTAGCAAGGCTAAGCGCTTTGGCCTCTTTGTAGGGAATAACTACAGTATTGGACACGTGGGGTGGAAGAAGCAAGCAGCTTCAGCTTGGGAGAGAGAAACATGTCAGCTGAGTGTTTCTGCTGACATTTTTGATAGATGTGCTCATAACAATGGCATGCAGATCACCACTGCTAAACCTATGTTATACTTAACATAATTAATGCTTAAAATCACCGGGCACTTCAGTGCTAACCCCATTGATGTTGCACAGTTATCTATCTACATGTGACATTCCCAGCCAGAGATAATGCTCTTTGGTGCCCCACAGTAAAATTACCAATACCTTGGGCTTTTTCTCATAAGCTGCCATCTGAGCTGTCTTTGTGAGGAGCTAAATAGTTTAACACTCTTGCTGCCTGGCATCATCTTCAGCCTTCAGATCAGTTTTGTGGATTTCTTCTGCAGTCTCTTATTCTTCAGTATCTTGGAAAATATGGATGGATAGACTGGGAACAGTGTTCACTGCTGTATTCAGAGATAATGCCATATCTACATGTGCTTACTGATCACTCGTTTGTACAGGTAAAGAACACACTGGCTTCTTTTGGAGCAGCAGCATTGTTGTCGTGTGGCTTTGCCATGGCAGCCCCAAACCCTTTCCAAGGTGCTGCTTTCCAGGATGCAGGTTTTTTTGTGTTGTGGGTAGGGCCACACTCCTTCTTCCTACACCTTCTAATCTGGCTGGCTGAAATGCCTTGCGTGGTCCAGTTCAGAAAGTAACTCGGATCAGTCTAAGATTTTCCCAGAATCACAGAATGGGTCAGTTTGAAAGCAACCACAGTGGGTTATCTGGTGCCATCTCCCTGCTCAAGCAGGGTCATCCCAGAGCACATGGCACAGGATTGTGTCCAGACGGTTCTTGAATATAACCACCTGTGGAGGGAGACTCCACAACGTCTCTGGGCAATCTGTTCCAGATTTGTCGTTATTATTTATAGTATTTATAATATGTATAGCATTTATGTTCCACTCATCTTTTGCCTTGTGCAGCTTTTATAAGCTCCGATGCGATTACTTTCGTGTTCCTGATGGAAGGCTGCCTTGGTGGAAGTGGATGGCCTCCCGTGCGGGTCTGGGGGAAGGAGCCCCCAGCCCCGAGCTGCGCCTGTGGGCTCTCAGGAGCGGAGCTCAGGCGGGCAGAGGGCACGGACGGTGAGGCGAGCCCGGGCACGGCTCTGCGGGGCTCCGCCGTCGGTGTTTGCAGAACGGGACCGCGGGGCACCGAGCGGGCGCTGTCTCCCTCAGCGCCGCAGCCCGGCCCCGCTCCGCCCCAGCCCGTCCCGCGGGGGGCGGGCGCTGCTGCCGCCCCTCCCGTGAGCTCATCCCGCCGACGCGCCTGCCCAGCCCGGAGGAGCCCGGAGCAGCCCGGGCTGGGCCGCGCGCGGAGCCCGAGGCGAGGGGCTGGGCCCGCCGCTGGGTGAGACCTCCCTGCCTCTTCCTCTCCTTCCCTCCTCCGCCCCGCGCCCGGCCGGGCCGGGGGCTGCGCGGGGTCGGCGGGCGCGGAGCCGCCGGTAAAACTTTCTGACGGGGGAGCGTGTGCGGGCATGTCGGGCAGGCACGGGCCGGGGCCGGGGCCCGGGTGCGGAGGGGCGCGGCCCGGGGCCAGCGGGGGTGCCCCATGGCTCGGGAGCGTCCCGGGGGGGCCGGGACCGGTCCGGTCCGGGGGAGGCGCTACCCGGGCGGGGCCCGGCCGGGATTTCCGCCTCCCCGGCCCGCACTGTCACGTTTTGGTGACTGGGACGGTCTTCGTGCCTTTAAGAGTAAAGATTTGGGAGGAAAGAAAAAAACAGTGCTGCTTTCTGGAAAACTTGTTTTCTTGGTGGTGTTCGGTTATGGTGGTAGAAGGCGAGGAAGAGCCGCTGGGAAGAGGCGCCCGGGCTGGGCAGAGCCGGGGTGCGGGTTCGGCCGGGCGCGGGCAGAGGCGGGGATGGGTGCGCCACACGTGCGGGTCTGTGGGCAGCGACCTGGTTTTGACGGCTAGAACAGAAGGGCCTGCCCTAGAGGTCATCAGTATTCCTGCTGGGATCTCAAGCATAAAATGATAAAACGATAACTTGATTAGTTTTTAATATGTGAGTTACTGATAGTGTATAGTAACAGTGTATTTTAAAGCAGACTTTCTAAAGCTTTCTGATTTCTAAGTACTTGTTTGCCATAGCCTCATAATGTGTACTTGTTGGATAGGGGACTGGGTCCTGAGTTACTGTTTTCAGAGCTAGAATGTGCCTGGAGACATCATTCTGTGAGAGTGAGCCCCGAGGCATAGAAGGAGGTTTAGATCCTCTTGGGTGTGATGCAGAGTGTGTCCCTGCCCGTGGTCCCTGCTCTGCAGCCCGCGGGGCAGGGTGGCAGTGGCACTTGCCTGCTCTGCCTCGCATGGCGCTTGCTGACGAAGCCAGTGCTGCTGCACCATTTGGAAAGCCAACAGCTGAGGATGTGGGAGGTTTACTTTGGGCTTCTGTGACTGCTGGGTGTAAAAACAGTTGGCAAGAGGTTTGTTCACTGGTCTGGAGTATTTTAAATGTTTTACTCATCCAGCCTACTTCAGAGTTTTGCAGAATTATTCAGTATATGTGGAAGTCCTATGTTACCTCGTGTTTTTGATAGCTGTTGCTTAAAAATAGCCTGATACTTAAAAACTGAAAATACCAGGGAATAAGGCAAATAAGTGCAATACCTTAGATCCTAGAAAATTTCCTCGCACCATTGTTTAATATACAGTGGCCAAAAATTAACCTTTCCCATTTGTTCTGATCTGCTGTTTAAGTGAAAAATGGTAATATGCTATTAAATAATGCCAGTGGCCAAGGTAAACACAAGTACTGGTTTTTTCTGCCACTGATCGGGTAGTGTATTCAGAGCTTTATTTATGTGGATGCTCTGAAGTGCTGGTTGCCTTGCTTTCTCAGCGTAGCTAACCATTGGAATGTCCAAATGGTGATGAATTATATCTGCTTTAGAGCCAAAACATATTTGGTTCATGGCCAAAGTTGCTCAGCTTCCCATAAGAGTCTGTAGGAAAAAGACATTTTGTGTGTATGACCACAGTCCTGAAGTCAATGCCATGGCAACTTTGTGATCTGAATTATATGTTGGAAGGCAGATGAGCCTTCTTAGCAGAGGTGTTTGTTTTTCTTTAGTTGATCTTCTTCCTCTCATCAAAATTAAATGTTTCTTTGAAGGTGAAAGATTATTTAGCAAGCTTTCAAACTCTCGTGCATAGAAGAACTTCAGCCTGATCTGTTAGTTATTTGTAATGACATCCATAAATATCTGTAAATTGCAATTTATATCTGTGATTTTAAAATTAAGGTTTATCTGTAGACATGCTGTTTTGACTAAAAAGTGGTATTTCAAGCCCTATCAGGAGCTAGATCTTCATGTTCTCCAGAAAAATAGAGAAAGGTCAGATTTGTTTTGTATGTGGGAAAATCTGAGAAAACTGGGTTAGTTCATGTCTTTTGGTTGCTTTCAGCTCCCAGGACTTGATGTGGAAGTTGGAGAGGTTTTTTTTTATCACAAAGCTGTGGCAATGGAAAAAAAAACCCCAAAACCTCAGTGTATGGGCTAACAAATGTGTAGGGTTTTATTTCTTAACAAAATGTTTGTGTGTAGGAAGCACAACTGTTAAAAAAATGGACTTCTGAATATTGAAGGCATAGTGTAACACCAGTCTGAAGAAACCCCAGAAGCAACCTCTGAAACATTACGTGATCCTCTCTGCATTTGGTTTTGTGTTTAACTTTTGTTTTATAAGTGCCTTTTTTTTTTTTTTTTTTTTTAATAAGTTTGTTTTTGTGGGGTCTTAACCTCTCTGATCTTATCCTGAAGGGAAGTAAATAAAGGGATCAGTTGTTCATTAATGCAGAATATCCATTGTGTGGTCTAACATTAATATGTCTGTTTGCTCTGCTGTCTCCTACTATCCTTTCCTTTTAAAATTCATTGTTTAGCATGACTGAATTAATCCTTCAGTATTCATTGTACTTGAGAAGTTCTGTAAAGCTATTTCAGCGTGCTTAATTGACTAGATTATTTATCTAAGTATAAAACTCTAGAGCTCAGGGGATGATCTCTATGCTGTGTTTGGGCTCTCCACAGACATGTTGGAGTCTCCTGTGGTGTCCATCTTCTGCTCACTGGGGTGTAGGAGAGTGAACTAGAGCGCAGGTTTTCTTTCACTCTGTGCTTCAGTCAGAGTGCTTTTGGTCTCCTTTCATAGCTAAAATGTCTTCTTGCTCTACCTCCCTGTCTTTCAGCTTCATAAACCTTCAGAGGTTTATCCAGCATAGTGATTTCAGATTTCTGTGCTATGTAGGTGATGCATCGCTGGGTAGGCTTTTTTCATCCATCATTGCCACTCCTGCTTCTTGAAGTATATGCATTCTTGTTCATGTTCATGGAATTACTTTCACTTCTAAAAGTCCTGTTTCTCTTGCTGTGTTTCCAGAATTTTGTTTTTGCTCTCCCCCTCACCAAGAGGAAGCCTGCTAAGCCATAGACTTAATCTCTAAGGGTACTTTGTTACTAGAATATACCAGAATATCTTAGCTTCAGTGCTTGGCCTCCTTGTGTAAAGTACGGAGATACTGCTGTGCCTGAGGGATGTTCATTAGAGTGTGGGAACAAAGGCCCAGGCAGCTGTGCTTGTGAGAGTTACTTCTCCACTGCATGATTGGGAGCATTGCTGGGATATGGGCTTTGTTTCCTGAGGTAGTATCACCAATTTAGTATTTTGCATATTTTCTCCTCTCGATCTGGAATACTAATTTTTAATGAGGGTTTGAAAGCAGAAATTCCACTTCTTTTGGAGTGAACGGATCAGCCAGCTTGGCAGAAGTGAGGTGTCTCGTTGGGGTCTTGTCCCATAGGACAAGTCCTTGGGTGCTGGCAAAGAATGGTTTGTTCTCAGCCTCATGGGTGGTGTAACACATCAGCCTGGGGTTCTTGCTGGGCCACAGAAGATGTTCGGTCATGGCAGCAGCAAGTTCTGCCACAGCCTTTACAGAAATGTAAATGTCTGTGGTCAGATCAAGAGCTGCCTTTACAGTGTTGATGCTGTTGACGTTGGTGGAATGCATGCTGAATTCTACCTGTCTGACGTTTTTCTGTAAATACTGTGTCAACAGGTGCAGAGGGTATGGTTTACAGTGTTTGTGAGGTGACTGACTTGGTGAGGCACTCCGTCAACCACTTCTCAGGCACTTTTGCAGTCTAAATGGCCAAAATAATTTTGGGAATGCAGCTGGTCTTGAAGTCATCTAGTTCTTGTGCATTCGGGAATTCAGCTGTATCTACGTGTGTATGAAACTGGAAAACTACATGCATCTTAGAGTTCTAGTGGTCCTAAATATTGTAACTACATAATACATATAGACAATATATAAAATATATATAAAGTTACAGCTCTGTATTTTGAATATCTGAGAATTTTTTATCAGCTGTCCTCAATTCATTGTGATGCAAATTAGAACTTGTGAATTATCATTAAATTCAGATTTCCTCCATGTTTTAGGTTTCTATAATACAGGGTAGTGTTAAAAGAGAAAAAAAATGCCACAGCCTACAGTAGAATTGTTTGCAGTTTCATTTTGCTCTGTGGCAGAATTTCCCCCTGAATAGTGATCCCAGTGTTAGTGGAATTTATCACCTTTTTATTTTTAAGAAAAGATGCCTGGTGGCCCTGTTCTGTCCAGAAATCCCCATGCAGGGGATGTGCCAGGTGACGTGGCGTGTCTCCTGCCTGGCACAGAGGTGTCCCAGCTGTTTGGGCCCAGGGGTGACCCTGAGGGTGGCTCAGGACAAGCCATAGGCACACAGCACGTGGGACAGTGGCTGCAGGCAGGAGCCTGAGTGCCGAAACTCCGTGTCCCTCAGTTGTTTCTTACTCTTCTACCTGCATATGCCTCTATCTAACTCAGACAAATCTGCAGTTAAAGTATTCAATAATTAGCATGTTTGCAGCAAAGCCTGAAGACTTTGTAAGGAGCCTTTTTTGCTTGATGGGGGCTGTGGTGATTGCTGTGCTTCCCATGGCCAGGCACCTTTGGCTGTGATGGAACCTCTGCCTTCCCTGTGGAGATCACCAGCTGTCAGATAACACCTACTGAACAGTGGGAGCTGCTGTCACCTGTGCCTCGGAACCCTTAAAGTGCGTTTCCAGAAGTGCGTAGGATGAGAGAGTGAGGGGCTGCTGCTTGTTCGCTGCATATTTCATGCATTTGATCATTAACCACTTTAAGACCAAAGGGTTCTGTGAAATGTTTGCTGCACTACACTGAAGTTGTGTATATGGTGTAGGTAGGTTGGGTTTTTGTCTTGTTTCCGTTTGTTAGTGGAGTTTATTTGGTTTATTGTTTGCGGGTTTTTGGATTTTTTTTTTTTTTTTTTTTTTTTTTTTTTTTTACTTGATCTTAGTCTTGGTTAAATTTAGCTCCAGAAGGAGAGAAGCTGGAACTTGTTAGCGCACAGGAAACGCCCTGACAGGAGGTTTTTGATGTGTGTGTTTGCGTGAAAATGTGAACTCTGCAGCTCCACAATGGAGTCATGCTTGGGGACCTTTGGGTAGGTCACAATGGTTTTACATTTTTAAATGTTATCTTAGGTTCTGGTGGACCTTCACTACATTAAGAATTAAGTATTTCTTTACTTGTCAAAAGCTGGTAGTTTTAAGTTAAATCTAAAGCTATCACTCTTAAAACAGCAGAGGTGTTTAATTGCTGTTCAGATTTTATCTGCTTTAGCTTTGTTTTATCTGGAAAAATACTAGAATTTGTGTAGTATAAAGATTGTGCTTTTCTCTCTTCAGTCATTTACAATTAAACTAATCCATTTCTGTCTTAGCAGATGTCTCTTCCTTAGGATCTATACTTCTGACCATACTTTAACAATTAAGTGTTTGAACAATATCCAAGTAAGAGGAAATAGAAGCACATTATGACCTTTGCTTTTTGAAATTTAAATGAGGTGGAAGTTGGTAGAGACTTCAATATGTGGGTTGGGTTTGATTCTTTTTCTGTGTTGTGTCGAGTTTTTTGTTGCTGGGGTTTTTTTGTTGTTGCTTTTGAACAAGAATGACAAAACACAAAATATTCTTAGTGTGAGTTTTAGAGGGAGACTGGTTTTGTGTTTTATACCAGAAATGCCTTTGAGTTCAGTTGATTGTTTAGTTGATATGTTTCAAGGTCTGTTTAACACTGGGCTAAATACCATTGAGGTTGCAAAGGGATTTTTTTGTTGTTGTTAGTAAGGAATGAGTTCCTGGATTTTTCTAGAAAAATTTCCAGCAATTGAAAGTTTGAAGAGGACTATTGCTACCACAGAGTGTAGGTACGGTAAGGTAAAATTTTCAGCACTTCCCAACTGCTGATACAGAATTTTTGTATTCATGCAAGAATTACTTTGACAAGTTAGGAGACAATGTGACAAGACATAAGGGGAAAACTTTGCTTTACTCTCAGGTAAATTATACTTGGCAAAGGTAGAATGGAATATAGGAACATTGTGCCTTCTAGCATCATATACTAATCTGTTGTGCAGTTTCAGAATTCAATGGTACTGGTATGTTCAAAACTCTTGGAAAAAAGAGCTGTTTTTGTTTATTTATTCTTTGTCTAAGCCATTTTTTGTGTCACTGTGGTATGTCACCAGATATTTTTTGTGAGTGTGCAGTAAGTCACCCAGTGATTGATGGCAGCAACTTCTAAAGTGTTTTACATTCATGTTGAGGTACTGGGCATAGTTTGAAAGTCTAAGGGATAAAAGACCTAATTAATATTAGGTTTTTCCCCAACCAAAAATGTTGCACTTTTTCCCTTGAAAGACAAGGAAAAGAGAACAGAAGTGACATTAAATTACTTTGTTCTGCTGGAGTTCAAAGCTCTGTAAAAGTCTGCACTGGAGGAATATGCTGAATGGTTTGTCAGAGAGGACTTTTTCCTCTTTTTGCCCCTCCCATGCCCGTGCAGAAGGTTCCCCCAAGGCTCTTGGACCCTGTGTGCAGTGTGTGCCACCAGAAATGCCTTGGATCTCACTGGGGATCTGAACTTCTTGAGAAGGCTCCTTTTGTGCATCCCAGGCATCTGCCTCACTGGCCTCTGAGGAATCTCACACTGTCCCTCAAGTTTATTTTCTACCTGTTTTCATCATCTCTGCTAATAGGAAAAACAGGAGCTTTTCTTCTCAGTGAGCCTTGCTTGACCCTCCTTTCTTCAATTCTCAGTCTTCCCCAGGAGAAAAACTGAATTTTGATTCTTTGCAGTTTTTCTTCTGTTGGCAGGATTTTGAGCTGTGTTCTTGTTGGTGTTGCAGCTCTTCTCTTCATATATCAGTGAGCTCAACTCATGTGATGTGCAGGCATCCCAGGAGCAGGTTAAGGGGAGGCAGTATATACTGTCTTGGCAAACTTGTAAAGATTTATACAGACTTAAGATTTTAATGAATAATTACTTTCTTTTTTCTTTTTTTTTTTTAATATAAAAGTTTGTTTTCCACTAGCAGTTAAATTCTGGTTGCAAGTATTTAAATTCACTTATTTTGGGCACTTGCCTGTGGAAGGAATGCTTTCTGGCATCTGAGTTAGAAGCTTTAGTGGTGCTTGGCTGTTTAATTACTGAAAACAACAGGACAACTGTAAAATTTAATAAATACAGGCTTGCCGGGTATTTCATATTTTTGGTGAGAGCATGTAGGATCTTGTCAACCCCAGAGAGTTGAAGCAGGATGGGAGAGGGTGTGAATGTGAAGCACTTTTCCCCTTGTATAGACAAGCCTTTAATTTTTCTTGAGTGAACTCTGGGATGTTCTGGGTATTCCATGTTCCCGTCCTTAATTTGAGCTCTGCAGTGGCTGACAAGGAGTTATACCTAAAGCATGTGTCTAGTTCCTGTTTGGGGTCTGTGTGTAGAGAGCCCTCACGTGCCAGGCTGGAGCTCGGGGAGGCCCTGGGCATGATCCCATTGGGGCAGGTGTTGCCTGTCAGGAACGTGCAAACAGCTGATATTAATGCTGTAATGAGGTCTCTCAATGCCACTGCATTGTACATTACATTGAAAAGTGCTTAAAGGGAAAGGGAGTTGGGAGAAAAATGGATGTTAGAGTGTTTCTTTGTAGTTTACACTACTGAAGAATGCCTGAGTCTGGGCTGTAAAATAACACAAGCGGGTAGTTGAAAATGGAAGGTTTACATTTCACGAGAGACAGAAAAAGGCAGCATCCCAGGATCTGAGGTGGAAAGCAGGGAGAGTAATATTTTTGTGTTGCCTCATTCTGATGAGTGAGATTTCAGGAAATAGCCAAGCTAATTTAACAGTTTGTTGTGCTTCAGGGGAGTGGCTTTCCTTCCTTCTGTACCTGCTGTGAGATCCTTCTTTTCTCCCACGTCATCTCCCCTGTAAGCACAGAGATGATGAACCGCATCTGGCACGATGCAGCAGGAGCACAGGGCTGACCCCACTGGCCATCTCGTAAAGGATCTGCCAGTGTGACCTTGCGAAAACTGGGCTTTGCTCCTCCTGGGTGAAATGGAAATAAGAGTGTTCCCCTTCCTGCAAGCTGCTGCATATGTTCTCAGATGCTCTGAGGTTGAAGAGGCAGTATATATATCGATTCCCAACATCCTTTCTAGATTATGTGATTTAAATGTCTGCTCTTTAGGCATCCTCAAAAATGTTAATGTTTAATTCCAAAGTTTGCTAATTTATTTTGTCCATAAAGATATGTACCTTTCTTTGTGTATGTGTGTGTAGTTGTGGAATTGTGCCAATGTGTCCGGGACTGTCCAGTATGTTTGAGCTTTTTTGCGTTCCTTGTGTTCTTGCTCATTCCCTCATTTTAGGGTCACTTAGCAGTTGCTCTTCTTTTATTATTTTTAGGAGGAGAAGGGTTATAGGGGGTACTGTCACGTTATATTAACTGTTATTAACTGTCTAATCCAAAACCAGCAGAGGGATCCATTTAGACAGTTACGTTCTCTGAAGGAAATAATTTTGGTTTGTATTTTTGGTAGATGTTTCCTAGATTTTCTTGTGTGACTTCCTCTGAGCAGGGGGCTAGACCAGATGACCTCCAGAGGTCCTTTCCAACCTCAGCCATTCTGTGAGTCTGCCCTAATGAAAGAAGTCCTAATGTTCCCTTTCTGTCACGCTGGGTCTCTCAAGCTGTTGTTGCACACATACCACTTTACCTCTAGTAATTACAGGCAACGATAGTTTTCCTGAGGAAGAAAACATCAGAGTAGTATATTTTAAAAGCCACATTAAAACCTTCAGAAGTGTTTACTTAGTAATAATTAAGTTCATCTCTGCCTGTGAAGCAGGAAGTAAGCAACGTGTTGTTTATGTACAGATTTTGGATAGAACTCTGTATTGGATTTCTAGAAAAAGTGGCTGTGAATGGCTGTGATTTGCAGACATTTCAAGATCAGGTATTTTATGATTAGGGTTTATAGAAAACGTAGTGTCCCAAAATTTCTAAGGGTAGCTGATGTAGGGGAGAACCAAATACAGGTGTGTGTTCTGGTCTGTGTTGAAATAGAGATCTGTAGTGTTAGGAGAAAACTATTAGTAAAACAGGAGGAAATTCCATGAAAAATCAGAGAATAAAATCCTGAAAATACCTGAAAAGAAGGATGAAAAATATAGGAGATTTGGAACTAGATATGATAAGGAACTAAAATAGAAAAAAGCTTTGAGTTTTATGAGCACCATCTTATATTATCATCCAAGGAAATAACGGCTGTCTGTATTAGTGTGATGTTTCTTTAAAAAAATAAAAATCTCATGCATACTGGATTAATTGAAAGCCTGCAAAGTAGCTGTGATGATGAAAAATGTCACCTCTTTTGAGTTCTGGACATAATACTGACCCAGTTTGAAGTTTTGTTGGGATTAGTTAGTTTTCATTTTGGTTTGTAAGTTGTAACTGAAGAAAGGGAATACTCTGTAGAAAAAGGTCTGTGGTCTTGGCATTTGCTCTGGAGAGTCTTAGCAGAATGGGAGAGAAAAGTCTAAAACACCCCTGCCATGATCAGATATTTTTCATACAAGGAAAAGCTGTGAACAGGTAAGATTTTCAGGTTGTGTTGACAGCTGCTGCTATTCTTTCCCAGGGTAGCCGGACAGGTGCTTCCGCTTGTGATTCTCCATCTGCATGATGCTGCATCCTGCGGGTTGGTTCAAACTGGGGCTTACGACCTTTGAAGTGAAGAGTTCTGGCTTGTGAGTGCTCTCCATCTGCTTCAGCGAAGATCAGTTTCCTCAGTGCTTCAGGGTAGTAACAGGTAAAGGGGAGCAGTAATCTCTGAAATGGTGATAAAGAGTCAGTTTTGCAGTGGCTGGCACCTGCCCAAGAGTTTTGGACTGCAGTCAAGTGAAGTGACCAGCTTTTCCCCTGTGTTGGCAGCCCTCAGGGACAATGGCAAAAATAATCAGTAATTGGTAAAAGAGTACCATAGCAGAAAACTGGGTGATTGCAGGGCAGAATAGTTACATCTGTGGCATCTGGGAAATGAAATCTAGATCCAGACTGGTGGGAAAAAAGCTACTGCAAAGGCACATTCTAACAGCTAACATGATAATGAGGTTTTTCTCACGCTTCCTCATCTTTCACCTCTTATTGTATTTTAATAGTGCTTCAGGGCATAATTCCACTTCAGAAGTGAACAGCAAACTGGAAACCTTGCTGTGCTTTTGCAATTTTCTTTTAAACTGCTGCATAGCTTTCACTGGGTCAGACGAGAGGGATAAAATGTGGAGTATCTCATAGGTAAGTTTCATAACGATTAGATGATTGAGTGAAGAGCAAATATGGCAAATGTATGACAGCTTGTAAGTTTTGTATCTGTATTTTAACTGTTTTGTACCTGTATGGATCTTTCTGCATGAGAAATATCTGCAAAGGGTAAAGACTATAATTGCTTAGGTTATTGTATAAAAATATTCCAATAATAGCTATTTAACTTTGGTGGGTCTGGCTAAATATAGTCTATTGGAAACATTATATATGCCACTTTCTACTTGGCTATAGGGACAAAGGGTCAGGGACTGATCTCTCTCCAGTGTATGCTTTATCATTTTCATTCATGCATTTGAATCATCATAGCACAAATATATCTCACTGGAAGTTATATCTTTAAACAAAGGTAAAAACACTAGCCTCTTCAAATGTCTGTTCGTTCACTAATTTGTAGTCTTGTATCTGGGGATATGTCCTCTGTTTATTACAAAATACTAGATATTGATGGCCCAAAATGTAGTAATTTTAAATGATTTTTTTACTTACTGTCTTAATTTGTTGTATCAGTAATACCTTGCTCCTTGAAGTATTGTTTTTTGCTGTATATTCCTCTTGTTAAAAATCTGCAGTTCAGGTAAAGGACTTTGAATTTGCTAGAAAAGGGCAATGTTGGAACTTTTCTGTGACACATAGAATGACACTCTGAATGTGTTTGTAGGCAGTGAAAGCAGTTCTGACTAAATGAAGTTTTCTTTCTAAGCTTAGGACTTGGGGATTCAAATGTTTGAATCTTTGGATTCAAAAATGCAAAATACACTTTAAAAATACAGATTATTTGAACTGTGTGTTTAATAAATCTCACTCTGAAAGGTGGCAAATCCTTAAGTACTTCTTTGCAGACAGTAGACTAAGATGTTCTCCTCTATTTCTTTGCAAATAAATGCTAACTGGTTTTCAGGATCTAAATATGGAAGCTTGAACACAGCTGTGGGTAGTAATGTAAGGAGTGTAAATATCTGGAGTTCATGGGCATTAGCTCAGTTGCTTACCTGCCCTGTGTGGGATTAGTTTATTTGACCTCTGCAGTAGTGAGGAACTCCTGTGGGTAGATCTCTGAAAATAACCCCCTCCGAAAGGTGAGGCAGGTGGAACAAGAGCTGTGAATCATCTTGTTCCTGATGTTCGTGTCTTCACTAGTAGCTTTACATGGAAAACATTCCCATGCAGGGAAGTTGCTGTGTTTTAAGGAGAGACTTGCAGGCTGAGTGAAAGTGTGGAGAGAATTTTCCCTCTCTGCTTTTCAAAGGAGATTCCTCAGGTAATGAAGTACTTAACTTACAAAGGTTGAGAAATGGACTGTTGCATATGCCTGTGCTCCAGCCTCTTTCAATGACCTAAGATTTGTGTTTTATAAAGCTGACAGTGTTTTGGAGTTGTTCTTAAAGAAGCTGACCATTATGAATTTTTGAATCAAAGGACTATCTGCCCTTTCCATTCATGCTCTGAGCAGGAAGCATGTATGGAATGTCTTCTGCATCTAAAGACAAACAGTGGAGCTGGTGGGAGGACAGCATTTCTTAGAAAATGCTCTTGGTGTGCACTGCGACTCCACCTTTGTCAGCAGCGGACAATTGAACAAGCAGAAGAGTTCTGTTGGGATGTTACTATTAGCACTCTGGGATAACAAATCCACATCTAATTCCCATTTTAAAATGAGAATGATAGTTTTTAAATCTTTAAAAAAACAAACAACAAACAAATTGTTTCATGGCAGAATTTAAAAATTAGAATTAAGGAAATGTAAACTGGAGTTGTTTACCAAAGTGAAGTGATTGCAGTAGCTGAAAGGGTTCCTGAAGTCTGAGTTGGGGAATTATTCTACTTCAGCTTAGCTGTGAGCAGAGAAAAGGTGTAGTGTACTTAGACAATGGGCCAGCATTACTGGAAAATATCCTGTTAATGCAGTTATCTTTAAAACAAAACAAGATCTAACATCTTGTGCCTGGTTCAAGGGATGAGAAATTATAAATGCACACTATTGCTGTTCACCTTAATTAGTGTTCCTGAGGTGTGAATGATGGCTATGAAGAAATTTCACCTGAAATGCTTTTGGATGTATGTCAATAAGTATCACAGAAGGTGCAAATAACTTTGTTATATCTTTTGGGTTTGTTTTTTTTTTATTTTTTAAGTAACATTGTCTGTAGTATTTCTGAGCTGTAGTAGTTGGTTCATTCCCCCAGCGTTCACCTGCACGCTCTGAAATGCAAATGATGTACTGGAACCAAGGTGGTGGTTTTAGCACTACTTCAGAAAACAGTTTATTTTTTATACCTTTCAGCTTGCAAACAAAAAGCACTACTGTTGCTTTGATGTTGCAGCCCTTCGAGTTAGCTCTGTCTCTGTGCGTAACTCACATAACAAAAGGTGAGTTGCTTTGGAAGTGCTGATCTTTTATTTTTTAGGGCATTTCATTTTATAGAGGAAAAGGAAGGAAGTGGACTTTATTTCCAGGTAGTTGGCACTTTTCATATCTACACTGAATGTGGTCTGAATAAGCAACCATCTTACATTCCAGTTCTGTTCTGCGTTGGAATAGATCCTTGAAGAACTCTTTGCACAGTAGGGAAATTGGCCTCAATTCCACGAAGTGAAAATCTAGGATGGAATTGTCCTTGATTCCTTTTATTTGGTCTCTCATTAATCGTTTTCTATATTCTAAGAATAGGAATGACATGTACTGTAGAGTTTCAGTTCTATATCAAACCTGTCTGTTCTGGTTAATAGAAAATTCTTTCTGTCATATTTGCGCAATAAGAAATTTAAATTTAACGTGATTTTTCCTCCCCCCCCCCCCCCCCCGCTGCTCTAGTCTAGCTATGTATGTAAAATACTCTTCTTAGCTTCTGAAATTCATTAACAGCATCAGGTCCTGCCATTGCAGAATGCAGGCTTTCTAACATGGCAGATGGTTTTTTTATGCTTATTTTGATAAATTTATTTTGCTTTTTATCCAGTGAGTAATCATAAGTTGCTTCCTTTTAGGACATTTCATTTTTCGGTTAGATGATCTAGTTTTCGGGTATGTTTGTGAGCTTTTTCGATTTTCTTGATGCTGGAATTGGAGAGGGCTGATGAGTTTCCATCCTTTAGGAAGCAGCTGAAGGTGTTGCGGAACCTCCTGGCCATGGCACACGCAGGGCAGGTGTCTGTGCTGTGACGCCCTGAGCACAGCTCCCTGTGCTGTCCCTGCCTGCCCTGGCACCAGCCCTTGGTGTGCCTGGCTGGCACCTATGCCAAGCTGTTGGAGAGCTGCGTGTGGAGTACGAGCCAGGCTGGGAACCTTCCAGTCTTCTGGTTAGCTGTGTGTGCTTCAGGTTATTCATAGGAGCTGAAGGATTCTGTTGTACCGATTTCTCTTCCTCTGCTTTATTTTGTCAATTGAAGAGAACTTTCTGAGGAATTCATAGTTCTTGGATGAAAGACTTTTGTTTTTCGTGTTGATTTCATGTGGGGTTCATGGTAGTCTGTTACATAAGACAGTATATCAGATTACTTTTTCCCCACTTGTTGCATATTCCAAAACTGCAAGTTTTCTAAAACGACATACCTTTAAATTTTTCAATAGAGAAGACAAATGAAATTACAATTCGCACATGCTCCCAGAAAGCTCTTTAAGAAAAAAGTCCTCTTCATAATTCCTTTCATTCTGTTTTACTTGCTTTGTAACTGAAGTTTCTTATGTGAATGAACTGTCTTTCACGTTTATCAGGCTAAATTTATTTTTCTTGTACTTCATACTGCTCCAAAGTCTGCAGCTGGTGCTCACTTGAGGTTGACTGTTAAGGATGCCATGTGGCAGGCAAAAAGCATTGTGAGGTTGGAGGAGTTTGTTCCTCAGTTCCCCTGTGTGCTGTGTGTGGTACCATGTCCTGCCCTTATCCCTGCTGTACAGGCTTGCAGTTGGCATTCCCAGGTGGCACCAGGCTGCTCCCATTGCTGCCAGTCGGGCTGCTGAACTCCAGTAGTTTATTTTTTTCTGGAGTGTCTTACAGGAACTTACTCAGGTTTAGCCCTGTAACTGCATTTGATGGTGGAATGTAGAGAATGCTGCATTATTTTTCTGTACCAGAAGACCGCAAACTCTTAGTTGCTTAGTTCAAGTATTGAAGCATTCCTTGTGCATCTCTTTGCTTAACCAAGTGATGCTGTAAGAAATAAATGTGACTACCAAAAAGCTTCTTGTAATTACCTCAGTGTTTTATTTGTTTTCATCCTGTTTTTTGTTTCGACTTGTGTGAATGGACACTGTGTTTATTTTTGTTTCTCTCTGTTATTCTCTAGGAGCACCATTTAAAATGTTAAAGGCCGTTCTAAAAAAGAGCCGAGAGGGTGGCAAAGGGACCAAGAAAGACCCAGGTATGACTGTTATTGCCATGTTTTATACCCCAGATGAGCTGAGCATGGCAAAGCCAGAACTGTCCGTGCTGTGCTGGAGCACTGCCCATCCTGGGGGCAGCTCCCTGCCCGGCTGCTGCCAGGGGAGCAGGAGCTGCAGGTCCTCACCTGCCTGCAGGGCAGCTCCAGTGCACTTATTGCTGCATCACCAGTGGGCAGGACGGCTGAGAGCAGTTGGTCATGGTTGTTGCCCTGGAAATACTGAGAGCAAGCTGTGTGGGCTGTGCTGCCAGCTCCTACATGGCCCAGGGCCAGGCCTGCAGAGCCTTCAGCTACAGAAATGCACTTTAAATTGCATATTTGTTACATTATTAAAAAGCTCAATGCTGGTTATGTATTACGGGCAGTAGAATTTTTATTACGTATGTCTTCCAAAAAAAAGATACTGAATTAGTGAAAAGTTATTAAGCTGGTTATCAGGTTTCTATTATGTCCTAGCTTTTGCTTTAACTACAGAGATTTTTTTGAAGGTAAAAGTAATCATTATCAACAAATCTTACTTAAATAGTAAGTAAATTATAGTAAATCTTACTATTAACCACAAATTTAGTAGGCCACTATTT
The DNA here is from genome assembly GCF_015227805.2 of Hirundo rustica. Taxonomy (NCBI): domain Eukaryota; kingdom Metazoa; phylum Chordata; class Aves; order Passeriformes; family Hirundinidae; genus Hirundo; species Hirundo rustica. Next base: position 242,446 of record NC_053456.1, on the reverse strand, counting down.
ACCTGCATTACCTTCCAGGACGAAGGGTAACTAAGAGCTCTCATTGCCGTTTTCAAGGGCAGAGAAGGCCCAGCAATGCTTGTTGAGGAGGAGCAGTAGCTGTAGATGGTAGGTGTTGGTGACTGGTATGAACCTGCCTGCTCTGTGCCTGGCATGCTGAATTCTTTGCTGCAGTGGAAAGCTCATGGACCTGAGTGAAAGTTACCTGTTTTTCAGAGTTACATTTTTAACTTCAGACTATTAATTTAGACTAACATTGCTGATTTTCTGATGAGTTTGATCCTAAATTATCCATAAGAGTAAATTTACGCTCTTTGGCAATGTGAACTTCTTAATTCCACAGTAAAATACAAATAAATCCAAATGTTTCTTAAATGTAAAAAGAACAGAGCATAATAAAGCTGCCATATCCTTGTTTGGTGGAACCTTTAAAACAAGACAGTCCTGTGTTCTTGGAAAGCAAGTTATATGCATATTGCAGCTTTTAAAACTATGCTGTTACACTGAGCCCTACAAGGGGACTGTTTTGCAAAAAAAGTTCTGAGTTCATCTGGCAGGTAATGTGTTGTTCTTCAAGAAATTTCTGTGGTCTTGTGAAGTTTGCACTCTGGCACAGTTGCTTTCTAAATGACTGAATGGTAGGAGCTATGCTGACTAGAAAAAAGCATTGACACTAGATCAGAGATGCACGGAAATGATCACAGAACAAGACGAAAGGCATCCTGTTAATTTTTTGTGTGCTGCTGACTTGAAGTTACCAGCTGGGTTTGTTTATACAGAGTAGGCTAAAGATTCCTGTGGTGAGGCTTTCACTGGTACATTTTTCGTTAAAATACTAGATGGAAGTTGGTTTTGGCTTAAAAGGAAAATTGGGCTGTTTAGAATGGAGCTCTGACCAGGCTTTGATTAAAATCTGAAGCTTCGAAAAACCTTTTTCCTGTAGGTCAGAAAGCATGGCTTTTTATTTTAGGATCTCATGACATCTGTCTGTATTAAAGTGTGCAAAAGAAGATTTTTCTCTGTTTTGAAAATATTTTGCAAATAAAATGCTGCTGTATTTCTGAGCAGCAAGGGAAGAGTTAAAGCATGGAAAGTTTTTTGGTTTAATTTTTGGTTTGGTGGGTTTGTTTATTCATTTGGGGGTTTTTTGTTGTTTAAGCAGAGCTCTAGAGTTTCATGTATTACTTAGATGTTATGGAAACCAAGTATTGGGAAAAATTGGTTAATAATGTCTGGCTGGTGAGAGCTAGAGCAAGGAGGAGTTCAGGAGCAGTTTTTAAAAGAAAGTAAATAATTTATACATTGTATTTCAGAGATTTTGGCTTTTTTTTTTTTTTTTTTTAAGATGATGTGAAAAGTTTGAAGAGAGATATGTGCATTTTATTCTGTTCTGTGTTACACCAGGACTTTCTTTAAAGTTATGTCCATCTTATTAGCTTTCTCTGTTGTTCCAAGGGACATTCCAGTATTTTCAGCTCTAAGTCGTTTTTCCACTTCTAGAAAAGATGTGAAGCAAGGGAAAGAACATTGCTCTTTGTAGAGCTTCTTTTTGCTCGCTCATCTCCCTGGTCTTTAAACTGAAAACAGGGAGAAACTGAAGCATTTTTTTGATTGTTGTTTTCCCAATTCATGGCCCTTCGGATATGGAATAGCAACAACAGCTTTACATTTCCTGTGCTCTGAAGAGAGTAGAAATGCACCCCAGCGATGGGAGCTGACTGGAGAGATAGGACTGTTAACGTGGCATGGCCATTCTTCAAACTGCTGTTGGAGAGAGGAATGCAGTAGTAAATTTAGATGCTTCTCTCAGCTCTGTGGGCACAGGGGCTTGATTTTTTGCTTATGAAGATTTGAAAAAGTTTCCAGGTTTTTCGGAGCTTCCGATTGTGGGAGGAAGGAGACAGCACATCTCAATAGGGCCACCCTGAACACAACTGGGAAGACTGCATGGTCTTTTTTCAGTATATTCATGGTTTAGGAGTGATGCTGAGGAGCTAGAAGGCAGTAAAATCTCCATGGGTCATAGTGGGCAGCCCAGCCGATGTAGGAGGGACACCAGGGTGATGAGTTGCAGCTGCGCCTTGACCACATGTGGAGTCAAATTGGAAGGGGTTTAGGCTAAACTGCAACAGCTTTTTCTTAAACTGAAGTAACCCCAGTTGTCCCATGGGTTGCATGAAAGGAGCGCCTGGAAGTCTGCGTAATTTAGATCCAACTGGGATGATTCCTGTTTGACAGAATAGAACTTCCTGTTTGTGTGTTAACTCTATTTTATGAGTTTTACAGCTGGTAGGCTTGTGGGACTAGTGCGAGTAGGAGTGGTGGTGGTTTTTTCTGGATTGAAGGCAGGCACAGCTGTAATATTGAAAAGGTTAAAGGACAAAAAGAAATTAGTACTTTTTTAAAGCAGTAGCTTATGTGCATTTTAATATTAGAAGTTCTCATTTGCCCTGACATAAGGGCTTAAGACCTGAAACTGTGCATAACATTTTTGAAATCTAGCTGCTGGGAATGTTGATTGCAGGTTTTAATAGATTCTTAAATTCAGGGTTATCTTGAAAAAGAGGGTTGCAAGAACTAGTATTGATGGTTTGAGAGAGACACTGAAGTGCTCTGCTGAAGAGTAGTAGAGTTTTTTGTAGAAATAACTTCTGTCTTGATTAGGTGGAAGGCTGTCACGTGGGAATATCACTTTTGGAAAAATGATGCCTCAAGCAACATCAAAAGCAGTTATTGGAGATACGTAGTTGGGCTCAGACTCTGCAGTTGCCTCAGTAGAAATTCTTCTACAATAGTTTTCTTAAAATGTGTTTATTTAGATGCGGCTGGGAGACACTGATAGGTACGGTAGACGGCTGTTGTAGAATTAGATAAAATCTAAGTGAAGCAAAATTAGTGTGTTTAAACATGCACATATGAAATTATCAATTTGGGCAAACGTACATGAACATGGGTGTAAAGAGCTGTGTTGGCAGCAAGTTATATGTAGAACAGCTTTTGCAAACATGACTGAAGGAGGTTATTTCTAAATGTGGATTTGAACACAAGGTGGTTGGTATCCTACTTAGGTAAACAGGTGTGCCAAATGAACAAAATTTCCAACAAATCAATTTTTTTACCCAGACATGCAACTTTTTCAGCATCCAGATTCTTTTTGATTTTCTGCAGCTTGAAGAAACCTGTCTTTACAGCTCTTCATACATAGTTATTTCCATACAACATAGATAACTATCTGAAAGTTGATTTTTCTTTTCTCTTTTCCTTCCTCACATTAGTGATGTACATACTTGGTAAAGGACAAAATCTGGGGGGGAAAAAACCCCACAGTCTGCACCTGTAACCTTAAAGTAACAGAAAACTCTTTGGGGAATGTTTGAAACCAGGCAGGAAGATTAAGTTTTGTGTCCTGGAAAGTAATCGATGTGTTTACATGTCTCACTTACATTTAGCTGGAAATGCACAGCAGTTCCTCCCACAGTTTCCCCTTATTTCTCAAGGGTTTTAGTCAGTCTCAGAAACAAACTAAAAAGTGGTACTTTCTCCTCTTTGTTGGCTTATTGTCATCAAATAAATATTACCACTTTAAACTGTTCCAAAGTTTCCAAGTCCTCTAGAAGTTCCTGGGAAGGTGTCTCTCCAGTGGGACTTGGCAGAGCTGTCTTGCCTTGTGACCTCTGCTGAGGGTGCACGTTCTCTTTCCTTGCTCTGTCTTTTGCTTTGCTTTGTTATTGGACTTTATTTTCCAGATTTAAGGTGATCTCAGCTCTTTGTCTATTTCTGCCCTGTGTTTCTTTCTACCTGCCGTAGAATTGTGTGCTTCTGCTCCCTCTCCTGTGTTCTCGTAGTTGAGGTTTACTTGTTGTCCAGTTCTTTTCCTTGAGTTTTTTAACTTGACCTCTGTAACCACAAGGAGATCTTCTGCCTCTGGCCTCAGCTGAAAGGAGCTGGCTGTTTTTATTTTAATACAGCTTAGAGATTTTGTGTGTTAGCGACACAGTTCAAACAATCAGAGCCAGAAGACTGTTTAAGTTCTACCAGGTTACCTGTAAGTCCTGTCTGTGCCTATGCTGAGGTGATAGTATAAAGAATATACATTAAAAGCTTCAGAATATAAACAAAAAACCCCTTCTTGATTATGTTTGGTTCAGAAATTCTACAGAGCTGCTCATTCTTAAATGCTTAAAAATGCTTCAGAGATAAATTTTTGTTAGTATTTTCTCTTGGGTTTCTGTACCGCCAGCTGCTTTCCTGTATATAATCACATTTGTTTTCTTTAACTGTCCCAAAGTCAGCAACTTGCCTGCATTTGAGAATCTGCCTTTTTTTTTTTTTTTTTTAAACTTACTAAGCAAAAGCTCATTCAGTATGAAATACATGTAATGTATTTTAGCTTAAAAAGAAAATAAAATCCTGTATATGAAGTTTCTACAGAACATACTCAGTTATTTCGGATGGCTTTGTAGTAGCATGAGCATTGTCGTTCTGTTGACCCAATAACAGGCCTGAAGGAACACGAATAATGGCTGCATTGTGCTTAGTTTGCAGTGTTCTTCCTGCACTAAATCGCATCAGAAGTTGAACATTAAATGTAGTACATGGTATGCCTGGAAACTTCATCAATGTCGGTAGAAATTCAGTGTGGTAAGTAGTTGGGACTTTTAGGTTTTCCAGCTTCAAGGCTTGTTAGATATTAAAAGAAGTGGTCAAATAATAAGGGACAGATTATTAGCTCAACAAAAAGATAATGTTTGGAATGTAGCAACATAGGGCTTTAAAGGCAGAGAATCTGGAGAAACAAGATAGGTGGTTTTGATTTCTGAAATAAAAGTTGTTGATGTACCTGTGGATTTGTATGCATCAGATTTTCAGTGATTGCCTGCATATTAGTTTGGGGTTTTTTTAATGTGGTCTGCAAAAAGGGTCCCTATTAATAAATATTTTTTGTGTCCTGTTTGATTCAGATCTGGTAGTTCAGACTTAAATGTTTACAATACCCTCTGAGACTCAGTTTGTATTCACTTTAGTTTCCTCCTTGTTGTATTCAGGTATCTTCATGTAAGTATCTTTGACTTAAATATGAGTGTACAGACTTTTAAATGTTTGTATGGAATGGAGGCTTTATTTCTGCATTATCTGCCATCGTAGATTGGCGTATCGTTAGTCACTTTTGTTTGTCTGCCTTGGGATTTAGGAATGTTGTATACTGAACAAGTTGGATGAAATCTGTGAATTCAGAATTTCCTCTCTTTTATTCACATCATCAGATGCAATTAAGAAATTCTTTTTCATAAGTGAAATTGCTTTCAAAGGCATGAGCTGTATGATGTTCCCGCATCCCTGTTTTACTTTCTCCCTTTCCTTTCAGCCAAGGCTCCTGTTAAAAGCCTGATGTGCAGCACTGGGGCAGTACTTGGAATGATAAACACAAATATGCTGAAATTCATTGTCAATGGGTTTTGTAGTTTTTTGTTTGTGTTTTCTTGGTGGGTTTTCTGTTTGTTTGTTTGTTCGTTTGTTTGAGGGTTTTGTTTGTATGGGTTTTTTATTATTTATTTCTTGGGGTTTTTTTTGGTAGTGGCAACTAAATTGCTACTGTCAAAAGAAAAGTGAAGCTGCTGTGCAGAAAAGCCTAAGTTTTTCTTAAGACCCAGACTCACTATTTAATCTCTATTTTAAAACTGAGTGTTTTCAGATTTACTTGCCTTTAACAGTAAAGGTTTGATTCTCAGCTGTCTGTGGTCAGCCAAATGCAGGTTTTAACACCCCTATCTTGCATTGTATCTCATTCAGCATTTCTGACTAATATTATAGTCTGAAGCCAGCTGAGAGCATCAAGGCTTCAGGTGCCATTCTGGAAAACTGGAAGGCTTTTAAATAAAATAAGCTTGCCTTTTTAAATCTAAATATGCTAATTCAATTGGCTTTTTCTGTCAAAATGCTGTGTGACACTAGGCTTTGAATTTTAAGAGTAAAGGGCATTTGTGGTGCATAAGGTATACATTCACTGTCTGGAACATAGAACTCGGAATAGAATACTTTTATGTTTCAGTTTGACTTTTTGTTGTTACTCTAAAAATATCTTGCAACAGAAGAAGCATTGTTTCATGCTTAAAATATGGAGCTGTTTTTTATTATCTTCTGTTGCTTTCCCCACTTTCAGCTGCTCTTGTCAGTTATTTAAGAGCTTAAGCTTTTTTGCTGAGCTCTGGGTATTTAATGTGGTAAATGTCTTTTCAGAAGATAATTCCAGTGATGTATCCCATGTATATATAAACACCTTCCCTCAAAAAAAATCTTGCCCTTTAAACACATAGGCAAATTACATCAGTGGTCTGAATAACCTCTATTTTTCACTGTTTTCTTTAAAAATTGATTGTTTTTTCTAAGAGCTACAGGAGAACATTAATATTTTGTGTGCTGATAAAGTAATCCAGGGTGCAGAAATAAATGCCAGAAAGTGAGCAAATATTGTTGAGTACGAGCAGAGTTGGCAAAGGTTGGCCATTTAAACCATTTATTCTAATTTTGCCTGCGTTGTTTCTTGTTCAGTGCACTTCACTGCTTCCTTTACTTTAGTGCATTTTTCTTCCCATTCCATGCTAGTTTCTCTCGTTTTCTGGTCTTCCCAGAGTCTCAAGAGCAAAAGAAATAAATGTTGTTCTCCCCTCATGCGTGCATTTTCCATGCCAGCAGCCTGTGTCCTGTCCCAGAAGGCTGGCTATGGATGGCTCCACTTTGGCAGAAGTGGTTCTGCAGCTCCTGGTCAAGTGTTGGTAACTAGATTGCCTTGTCCTGACTGGACAGACTGGGACACTGGGCTCCCCAAGCCTCCTGGATTGCCGTCTCCTGAAGCTGGGCTGGCTGTGTGCACAAGCACACACATAGGTATAAGCATTTCAGTTTTGAAAGACACAGCCCTTCAAGGTCAGTGCTTAGTGTTTTACCATTAAAATGAAGCACCTTACACTCAGTCTCTAAACTGTGTTGCAGAGTTCTGTACACTTGCCTGTCAGTTCTAGTGAAAGAATATCAAACACACTGGATGTGGTAATCCTTAAACGGTTTCTTACTGCTTAGACATAGAGATGCCTTGTTCTGGAAGGGGCTTTCCAGTTTGGATGGTTTTCCTTGTTCTTACAGGTGTTTTCTTTTTCCCACATGGAGTTTCCTTCTGAACTTTTCTTTAAGGTCACATTTTTCTTAATATTTGTTAGGGTGAAATGCATCCTGTGAGGCAGACTGAACTTTGTTAAGACTGTCAGTGGTAATGTGCAATCACATTACCAATGAGCATTGGATGTGGTGGTGTCCTTCACTCCGAGGGCTCACAGGGAGCCTTGGCCAGCAGCAGCATCCTGCACTTCTTTTTGTTTTTAAAGCATCTAAAGCAGAACTACAGAACATAAGATTTCTTCTCTTGTAGCATGGTTTTGGATCAGATATTTTTCTTAAGTGGGTTGAAAGTCTTGTTTTGCTTTAGTAGAAGAGAAAGACAAAAGAGGCTATCCCAGAAGGGATGAGGGAATTCCCTGTTGAAGGAATTCAAACATAAGATTTCTCTGTGGTTGCTCTCAATATCCAGAATCAAGGAAAGGCTGCATGTTCATTGTTTTAGCTCTCACTGTTGTAAAGGTAGTGGTCCTATTCCTTCATGTTAACAGAGGATCTGAATTCCCACATCTGCGTCAAACTCAGTTTACATATATTTTGGTAATGTACGTGGCATTCTTCTGGTTTCTAAGCAACTTATATTGAATGAAGACTTAGATGCATTTTATTATGCTTGATACTGATATAGACAGGTGTGAAGGTTTCCATTTTAGTTATGGCTCCCTGTTCAATAGGATTAGTTTAATCTTAAAGGTAGAATTCTCTTTTAGAATATTAAGCTCTACAAAATCACTACTGTAGTCAGCCATCCTAGTATCTTTTTGTATCTAAAGGGAGAAAAAAGTAGTTTGTAAATCAGATTATGCAGTTTAGTTGCATCCTTAGCTACAGTGGGATTTGGTTTTAAAAAAACAAAAGTGGGGTTTCACAGGACCATTCCTGATGTGTTTTACATTGAGAAACTTGTGAGAGGTCATCTTCCTTCCACTCCAGAACTGACACAGCCTGTCTTATACTCTGGTAGATATGAGGCAATGTCATGTAATTTTAAATTATTGTTTTGGTAGCTAAAATATTTCAAATTACTAACGTTTAAGTTAGTAACAAGTAATTTTGGGGTTTTGTGTCTGTGTGGCATGTGCTAGTATCTGGACATTGTTACAAATTGTATTTTGACAGGTATGTCTCATGCATTTTTCTAGTATTGTTTCCCTAATGTTGAATTGCTGTGTGGGAAGCATAATCTATTACTGGGTGGATCCCACAAGCTTGGTAATTTTGGGTTTGTCTTGTCACATGTAGAGCCAGGTACGTTACGGCAGTTTTCGTATTATTTGGATGAAATGTGGAGATTGGTCATCAGTCCAGTTTACACAAAATGTGAAGTACAGGATTAGAATTAATAAAATCTACAGGATAGATTTAGAGACCTAGTAAAGGATGATGTAAGCATTTGAAGACCTCGGCAGCCCTCATTGTCCCACATGTAATTAAAATGGAGGCAGGCACAGAGGAGGTTCCTGGTGGTGCAGCACAGGACCGTGCGTCTGTGGCTCCGTCCGAGGTGCCACAGGCTGGGCTCTGCACCAAGGGACCAGGAGCCCCTCACTAAGGCAGGGACACTGCAGTGTCCCCACGAGAGCCCTGGCAGCCTGCCGCGGGCAGAGAGCCGCCTGTGTGCCGTCTGCGTGCCCGCTGAGCCAGGGGAGCCTTGGAGCCAGCTGTGTGCCCTGTGCCCGCTGAGCCAAGGGAGACTTGGAGCCAGCCTTGTGCCTGCTGAGCCAAGGGAGCCTTGGAGCCAGCCCTGTGCCCGCTGAGCCAAGGGAGCCTTGGAACCAGCCGTGTGCCCTGTGCCCGCTGAGCCAAGGGAGCCTTGGAGCCAGCTGTGTACCCTGTGCCTGCTGGGCCAAGGGAGCCTTGGAGCCAGCCTTGTGCGTGCTGGGCCAAGGGAGCCTTGGAGCCAGCCGTGTGCCCTGTGCCTGCTGGGCCAAGGGAGCCTTGGAGCCAGCCTCATGCCTGCTGAGCCAAGGGAGCCTTGGAGCCGGCCCTGTGCTGTGCCCCTGTCCCTGCCTGCTGAGCCAAGGCAGCCTCAGCCTGTGCAGTGAGGGGCAGGCTGTGCCAGCCTTCCACTGGAGCTGCTCTTGGGCCGTCAGGGAGTTCTGGGGAAGAGCTGCTCTGTGCCTGTGGCTGGGCAGCATTCCGGGAACTGTGATGTACGTGCTCTGGTGGTTCCCTGCTCTTCCTGCTGTGCGTGGTTTCTGAGCTCCCAGCTGTGGGTTGTTCTGTTACCTTGAGTTTACGGCTTGTTAGAAAGGGCCTGTAGGAGTAGGGTGCTGTTCATTCTTTCTTGGAATGATAATCTGTCTAATGGCTGTATGATATTCCATAGTGTCATAACTGTTTTATGCTTAACACAGGGGTTTTCCTGCTTCAGCAGAACACAGCACTGTTCAAATGAATTCACCATCACTGAGGATATAACACCCTTAATGCTGAAGCCAGTACAATTGGCTTTTCGTAAGGTGTGTGATCTGGAGTTTTGCTTCAGGGAGCTGTTCTGTCTGAACAACATGGGGATGTGAGTGGTAATGTGCAAAGGCTTATTGTAAAGTTAGGAAATTAAGTGATTGAAAAGGGGAATTTCTGTGGTACACATCTTAGATTTTTGCCTTTTAAGTCATACTGTTCTCAGAAGCTGAGTCATGGAAGCCTGTTCACCACAGCATCAGGAAAAAGAAAAACCAGAATATTGCTGGAACAAAAAAAGGTGCAGTAGTGTCTCTGTATATTGACTGTAAAATATCTTTCCTGTTACTGTCATGATCAAATACTCTAAACTTACTGATTAGAGTTATTTAGCTCCATCGAGCTCACTTTCACGTTGTAATGTTTCATGTACAATAGAGAAGGAGAAATTAATTCAAAATTCAAAAGTCTACTAAGAAGGCAATGAATTACACAGGTTGTGCCGTCATAAAAAGGAAAATAGAAGTGAAGGAATTGCAGGTGGATGTGTCAACCCTTTTGCACCCCCCACCCCTCAGCAGTCCACCTTGAACGCTTTCAAATTCCAGCCCATAACCTGGGTATGTATTTAGTAAAAAGCTGTTAACAGGAATTCTAGTATTTTCTAGTTATATATAGCTGTATTGCGATTCTACTGTGTTTTCAACACCTTTTGAAGCAAACTCATGTATTCTGTATTGAAAAATAAGAAATAATATTTCCAATGTTAAATCTGTGTTAAATCGGCTGTTGTAGAAGTTTAATTTTCAAAAGAACAGAGAAAGAAAATCCTTATCCTCTTTATTAGCACTGAAAGTGGGAAAACAAATCTTAGGCTGCTTATCTCTGAGTGTACCTATTAGTAATCCACCTTTTCATTACATGTGAGGGGTAACCTAGCCCTCCTTTAACTAGTTCAGTAAGCATTATTTCAGGTGGTCCTGACTTTCGTGCTAGTACAGTGATGCTAAAACACCTTTTTAGTTTGAAAAATACTTTTATCTTCATAGGAAACTTCATGTTAACCCTAAGGATGAAATCTGAAAAGTGCTGACTGTTGAAAGTCAGAGATTTTTCTTCCCCCTTTCTCTCTTTATTACATTAAATTAAAATGTTGTTTACTAGTGTATTTACATTTTCCCAGTGGTTATCTGGATTCTGTTGTGGAGGTGGCACAGTAGGGCGAGTCACATTCAATTGTTGCTGGCAAATGTTTTCTTGTGTTAAATACTTATATTTCAGTGCAACTCTAGGCTGTTTATTTTGGCACATCACCTAATAGATGACAAAATTTTATTTTAAGCAGGTGACTGTTGCTCAGAAAATGCCTCGCAGGTTACAGGAACATCTGGCCACAATGCAGATTTCCCCACTGGCGAGCAGCCAGGCTCCCAGGACACTTACAGAGCAAACTTGGCCAAAGGAGTCTCAATGTCACTGCCGTCCTCGCCCCTGCTGCCACGTCAGTCCTATCTGATGCAGGCAAGAGGAAACAAAAAGTCTCCAGGTAAGATGAAACAATGACCCATTAAAATCTTCATAACATGTTAGCTCGATTATTGATAAATGTTGCATAAAATAACACAGTAAAATCATATTAAACATTTGCAACAAGAACAAGAGTAGTGCATGTTTCCAGGTTAAAAAGGTAATTGGTTATTAAATAGAATGTATTATTTCATGTAGCAAAAAATAATTCTATTTGGTGTTGCAGATACTTACATTGAAGTGTCTGAATGTGATTAAACCTGGTTATTTATGTTTAGTTTATCAGGTAGAGAACTGCTGCAAAAACCTTTGTGCATGTGTTAGTGACGGTGTGAGTGATGTTTGTGGCTTTTACAGTTCATTTATTTTACTTGTATCTCCATACGCGAATGTATTAATAGATAAATCGCTGTGGAAGTGACAAGAAAGTTGTTCGTTTTCAGCAGTTGTGCCCTCAGTGATGCCTACTCACTGGTGTGGGAGCCAGGCTAAATATGGGGCTCCTTTTATCAGCATTCTGTGCATAGAAATCATTCCAGCACACCAGCATCACTTGGGTTCACTCAGGCCAGGGTGAGACAGACAAGTGAAACTGTCCATGTTCCTGTTGCCTGTGGAGACACTCGACTGGTTTGAGTTTATAAGGTCTGGGAACAGGGTGTCAAAAGCTGGGCTTTGTCAGCACAGCAAATGCTGAACAGTTGATGGGTCGTGACTGAAGAGCCATATTCACGATGACTGCAAACCACTGTGACCCACAGCCAAGGGAAAAGATTTCCTAAGATTCTACAGTGCTGGGAATGCATTGGCGTTTATGCATCGTGATTTTGTACAAAGACCTAACCAGGTTATATAGGAGGCTGACAGAAACATTGTGCTATTCCTTTGACTTTCACCAAACTCTAGCTAATGGAAGATGATTTAATATAAATTAGCTGTCTAGTAATCTGGGGCAGGGGTAGTAACAAGATTATACTGATGTCCTGATTTCAAAGCTCTCTTATTTCGGTAGCATGACAGCAAGTTACAGATCTTTCAGGATATGGTGAGCGAAAGAAGAAAGGACTGCACAGGAGGCTGCAGTAGTGCTCTAAAGTTGGGTTGTAGTGATGAAGTTGTCTAACAAAGGTAGAACAAAATTCTAATTCCAGTCCTCTCAGTTAAGTTTCTTCTATTACAAAGCTAGAATGGACATTGTTTGGATTGGTTCTCTTACAGTATTAAATTCTCTTACAGTACTAAATCAGTATTTGTTGTCTTAAAGGAGTAATAGTTGATTGTAGTCTGATTTAGGAGGCTCAACTAAAAGAATGAAAATGCTGATTTTTAAGAGATATTCCGAAAAAATGGATTGTGGAGTTTAAGGTATGAATGCAAGGGGCTGCTGCTGCCCTGGAAAAAAATGTTTGCTGCTTTCCTTACATTAATGATACAATAATGCTTTAACAGAGAAAGGTTTCCTTTGAAGTTAATTTCCATCGGTGAATGCCGGAGGTGACTTCTGGGAGACTCTTGCATAAATGTACAACAGAACTTTAGTAAGTTTTGAAGTTGAACTTCAATTAAAACTTCTAATTAATAAGCAAATTAATCCTCATACCTGATTCTTGAGACTAGACTAGGTCAGAGAACTGGTTTCATCACAGGCTGCAGTTCTGTGCCCTGCCCTTGGGAGCCTTGGGGACTGTTCCTTCTGCAAGCACTAAGCTGTCCCAGCTCCAAGGTCCTGCATTGGGCAGTCAGTACAGGTAGTACAGCTACCACTTAGTGCTGACGAGAGGGAAGGGATGGAGCTGCACAAGTTACAATGATCTTCTGAGAAATCTGCTCTTCTGCAATCAAAGAGGCATTAAGAATTATTATCAAAGCAATAGATTACTCTAAAAAGAATTGTTATGAAATTGTATAAATCTGTAGTTTATCCCCCTTGGGAGGAGACTGGTGTGACTCTGGTAATACAAACTTCAAAAATCTGCGCTAGATTTAGGACAGAGCTAGAACAGGCTCCAGGAGTGACTTTCAGTGTGGAATGGTGCTGAAGAGAAGTCATGGTAATAGACTGGAGTGGTGTTTGTTGGCATGGAAGAAAGGCAGGTGTGAAAAGGAGACAGTGCAGTCACTGTGTCTGGCAGTGTCGTGTTCACCTGCTGATGTTGCAGAGTGTGAAGGAAAGGCTAGGGTTAGTTCCTGGAGGAAAAATCCATCCTCTTAGGATGAGAACTCTTAGAGAGCAAGTGCCTGCTTCTGCATCAGGACATGATAAGGCACTCGGCAGCAGTCACGAGAGCATAGCAGGGACTGTGTTTTCCCTTACTGACATTGCTCTGCAATTTTCTGCTGAGAAAGTCCTGTCCCAGATGAGCCTTCCATCAGACCTGATTCAGCCATCCTTCACTTCTGGAAAAGAGCTGCTGTTTTGCAGATGCAGTTCACATTTAAATGAGTACTTTTCATCCAAGGATTAATTCATGTGTTCTATTCTAGATTAGTGCATGAAAATAAACTTACCATGAATTCTTCTACTTGTTGCAATGTTGTGTATCAGATTGGAAATACTGTTAAGTCACTTCCACAGCAGTTTGTGACGAACAAAATTCAGTAAAGGGTCTCCTCCACAGCTTAAAGCATGTTAAAAATACATCCTGAAGATCTTTCCACCCTGATCTACTTTTACAACTGCTACAGGCTGGTTTTGTTTATTTTAGAATGAGTGCTTTTTGTTGTCCAACTTTGGTATGTTTGGTTATTCTTTTGCTTACGAATGACAGGTGTGGACTATTGTCTCCTTAAAGAATGTGATTTTGTTTCAAAGGAATGTATTTTTAGCTGCTTTCGCCAGGGCCAATGCCTCTTATTTTTGTTAGAGAGTAATGTTGGAAGAGCCCCCTCTGGCGTTGGTGCCGAGCTGTTGGAGTAAAAAGTGAAATCGACTCAAGAATCTCTACTAGAGATACAAATACAGTGTAGGACTGACACTTCCTGACCAATATTTCTTAGCTAAGAAATTAGGTTGACAACGTGTTCCTGTATGGCACTTCTGGGTGGAAACCTGAATGAGCGGATGGGTCCGGCCAGATAGAGCAAATGATGTATGTTACCCTGCGATGGGGTGGCCAGGCCTTCACAGCCCGGTGGCAGTGTCACCCTGGAAGCCTGAGGCTGCAGGGGAGTGATGCAGCTTTTCTTTAAAAGCAGTCACGAGTCTCAAAGTGCTCAGAGAAAAGAGCAAGAAATCAATGTAGTTTTCAGAGACTTAATGTAGCATCTGAGGCTGCTGCCCAGAGGAGAGATGGGATGCTTAATAAGTGCCACAGCCTAAATACAGGTTTTCATAAACAGAGTGTGAGAGACCTTTGGTGTGCCCTTGAACTCTGAACCAAGGAGAAGGATGATTTTTGAAGACCCGAACTGAGGAAGGGGGAAAGCCCCTTTATCAAGGGCAATGTGGGACAGTTGGCATCAAGCCCACAGTTGCTCTGCAGTGCTCCCTGAAGGCGTTTTGCTCGGATAGCATGGGAAGTGCGGAGCAGGAGGAGGCACAGGTGAGAGCTGAGGTGTAGTCCTGAGTTACACATCAGCACTGAGAAGAGGAGGGAGACCAGCTGCCGGGGTTACATGCGGTACGCAGCTTACGCACCACATGCATTGGGTTTGTTTTCTAGCAGACTTCGTGTTCTGAAGAGCCTGGAGCACGTGTTTCTCACAAGACTGGAAGTGCAGCAGCTCGCTGATCTTTGTGATAGCAGCCGTGTGTGTTAAGAAGTAATTTCTCTGCTTTTTTTACATCATAGAGAGTAGATACAGGACATAGGAACCTTGTGGTCCGTGTGGAAAGAGTTAGATACGCTCAGCTTGTTCCCACTGCAGGTGCGGTCAGGAAGCCCAAGTATGTGGAGAGCCCCAGGGTGCCAGGGGAGGCAGCCCTGGCCCTGCAGAGGAGGCCGGAGTCGGGTGAGCCCAGCGCCAGCGGTGAGTGTCTGCTCGGCTCTGCTGCCACCAGCTGTGGCTGAGAAAGTCCTTCTGTGCTGGAAGCAGGCTTTGCAGGAGGAGCTGCTTGCCCTTACCTGCACCGTCTGTAGAGCTGTCTCAGTTCCTCTGGCTGGTCATGCGCGGTAGGCAAAGTGATGTCCCAGTGTCCTTGACTGCCACATGGAGCTGAGGCCTTCTGGCCTTGCTTTTTATTATAAATTGATTATAAATAAATCAAAGCTACACATTTGATTTATAAGTTATTTTAAATCAAATGTGTAGCTGTGCATTATTTGCAGTGCTTCATTTTAGAAATTTTGTAGAAGTTTGCTGACAAAGGCAGTAACAGTTAAGTCCTGTGTTGGCAAAGGTGAGAGAAGCCACTTCCCTTGAGTTAATTGGCATTCTTGGGAAGTTTCATGTTAGTTAAATCTGGCTAGTGTGTGACAGAGTGTGCCTTTTACAGTGAATGTCATGACGTATATGTCATGTATTTTTAGATTAATTTTTCAGTTTAACTAACTGAAGTTAAGGTCGGTGGATATAACTGATGATGTTCTATGTAAAAATTCTTTTGCCTTCCTTTTTTTCAGTTGTGAAGGAAACGAAGTTTCAAAAGTCAGTGTTTTCTTTCTAAAATATAGATGTGTTTAATAGCAAAAATAGAACTATTTGAAATTGTGTTCACTGTCTGCTTGATACGGTATAGTTACTCTGGTTGCTCTTGTGCCTTCATCTTCACAGTCATCTTGTAGTGCTGGCATTAAAGTTCTAGGTCCTGCTCTTAGCTTTAGTCTCTGTTACTGACTGAATTTGGTAGTATGCCTAACATTTACTCAGAATTGTCAGATATTATAATTTTTCTGGTAATAATAGTAGTAATTTTTTAATTTAGAGAGAAGAATGAAGATGATTTCACAAACTGTTGTTGCCAGAATTGTGACTTAAAGATTAATTGTAATCTTTAAAATTGCTTTTTTTAAAGAGGAAAATATATTTTCCAGGCAAATATTTGAAGGCCTGTCAATTTGTGAAAATTCTGAGATAAGAAACCTTTGCTGTCTACTTTCAGAGACTCCCTTATTTTGGGATTAAGTGAGAATCAATCTTGCAGAGTAAAACCTTAAGCTGCCCACAAAATTAGGAAATACATGCATTCAAATAGGCATTGAGCTGGAGTGAAGTAAAGACAGAGGGTTGATTAGTACTGTGCATATTTGCAAACCTTGGGGTTTATGCCACTCATAAAATTGGGCGATTGTTGAAGTCGTGCTTATGGTCAGGCTGTTCAGTTACAGTTTTTTTGTGTTTTTCTCCCAGTCTGCAGCTTGGGGAAAACGTGCTGTTTGCAGGTACCACTGAGTATCAGCTGTGTCTTACATGGTTAGAGACCACATGCTCCTCACGGATAATAAAAACTGTCCTGATGCCGATCTGGCTCAGTGACACTGTGAAGGAAGACCAGGGGACAGTTCAGCTGAGTTGTTTTGTGGGTTCCCCCATCACCCTGCCTCCTCTCAGTGGTGCTGCAGCTGAGGGCCTTGCATCTCCTCTCCTAAAATTCATCCCTGAGTCTGGGCACATACTTCTCTGGCCTGCTGAGGCACTCTGTAGCATTTGGGAATTGTTTGTTGCACAGCATCTCCAAAAGCTGAAGTGCTAGAGCTGCTGGGTGTCCTTGCTGGCTTGCAGCAGGGGGATGGCACCAGCAGCCCCGGGTGTGCTGCCTGGGAAGTGGCCGAGCAGCTGCTCCTGGTGTCCCCTTGGCACTTCTGGGGATAAGAGCTCCTGCTGGGAACTGCTTCTCCAGGAGGTAGGATGTTGCTCCTCATTTAATTAGCTGTTTATACCTGAGGATGGGACAGACCTACGTGTGTGTATGTATATATATATTTAGTAATGGATGAAAGACGTAAATGTTCCTGTCAGAGCAGATGGTCACAGGTTGGTGGGTGATGCCAGACTGCTGGCATCAAAGAAGGAGAATGGCTGGAAATGCTTGTTTGTGAGATTCCTTTAGCAAGAGTCTGTGCCAGGGCAGAGCAGTGCTTGGCTGCTTTCGTTGCAGGTTGCCTCATTTTGAATTTTGTCTTGTTACGTCTGTTGAATGCTAGAAGACATTTCAAAGCACCGTACTGATAAAATTAAATAGCTTTGCACCAGAAGAGCTGAGACATTTAGAACTGGTGTGACATCTTTTGCATAGCAAGCAAAACAAAAATGCGTGGTACTAGTTCTAGTGTTAACTGTGAGATTACAAAACGTCTGTGTTATTAACCTCTACTCTTCACGTTTTTATATGACACAAATAGAGTTTCAGCTTGCCACTAAGCTTTGATAGCATTGATCTTAATACTGCTCTTAGGAGAATCATTGTGTTGTCACTCATCAGTCCAGTGATGAACTGATTGCACTTAAACATTTCTGCTTTGACTGGCAAGTGGGCTTTTCCTCCCCTAGATTTGTGCAGTTATGCAGAGGATTCAGGACCCACCAGCAATTAAATGTCTGTACTTTTTCTACCTCCTTTAACGATTTCCAAATATAAGACTAACCTTCAACATTTTTCCTCCCAATCCAAAGCAAAGCCTGACAAAGACTCAAGCTGTTCTCCTGCAGCACAAGAATTGATGACAAGATTGGGGTTTTTACTGGGGGAAGGAGTCCCAACTTCTGCTCACATGGAAGAAAAAAGCGAAGTTATGGTAGGATAATAGAATATAATATATTTAATATTCGTCCTGTTTCAGAGAGGCCTAATGGTTTTTTTTCTACTGCTAGTTGCAGTTACTTGATACCTACCTAAATACCATCCATTTTAATAGAGATATAGTAATAGAATTGGACTTAAATTTTAACAAGTGTTTGTTTTCAAGAATTCAGGATCAATTCACAATTTCAAAACGCAAACTGAATAGAGTTCTCATAATTTCTGGAGGTTCAATCTAATACACTATGAATGTGAATAGCTTCTAGAATTCTCTCTGCTTTCAGTGTTTAGGAGGAAATTTTTGCCTTCTCTTTTCAAGGATTTCCAAGAATGGAGAAGGCCAGCATTTTGTTTAAATGGGCGCATGCTTGGGGAGAGCGGTGTGTTTGTTTCTTCCTGAGAAGTTCACTTGAATCAGACAGTCCTTCTCTGTCATTTGGGGTGGAGGGGTTGGAGAGAAGTAGGCAGCTGTTATCCACATGAAACTCACCTGCTAACTAAACCTCCAGAGTAACTGCCAAGCTCTGATCTTTGCCTTTACGCTCTCCACTTTCAGTCCCAGCCCTCCTAAATCTTAGTGCATCAGGTTGGGTTTTTGCACTGATAGTGAGGAATTAATAAGACTGCAGTTCTAGGTTTTTTCAACTCAAAGAATAAATGCAAGAGGTGGAGGGAGGGATATCCAGTAAAGTGTTAAATAGAGGAGAAATCTCCCTCACTGCAGCTTTTTCACTGAACTGTGAAATTCCCTTTTTAATTCAGCGGTCACTTTTTAAGAGGAGTATGAAAGATTAAGATTCCCAGTCTAGACAAAGTCTTCACTTCTTGAAGTTTTTACTTGAAAAACGGGCTCTTCGCTTTGCTCTTACTCTACCTCAGCTTGAGGTCTCTAGTTTTGAGCCCAGCAGGGTCCTGCCCGCTGTGCAGTGAGTGTTTCTTGCTCTTCCCCTGGCAGTGTGCAGTTGCCAGCCAAGGAGTGAGTCCGTGTTCCACCCTCACCAGCAGCACGACGTCGCCCAGCACCGACAGCCCCTGCTCCACCCTCAACAGCTGTGCTGGCAAAGCAGCAGCCAGCAAGGGCAGTCCTTGCGGCACCATCAGCACCCCCAGCTCCACCCTGGAGAGCAAGGACAGTGGGATTATAGGTGAGCATATTCATTGGTGGTGCACATAGTAGAAATTACTTTCCTCTTAATTGTGCAAGTCTGAGCAACTGCTTTATGTCACCAGGTTTGGTTTTACACTGTCTACAGATCCCATTTTGAAAGATTGAAATCCTGTTCTTGGCTGTGACAGCTGCTGTTGTAATGCATGCATTTCTCTTCTTTTGTTTTCCTGGTGCAGTTCTAATTTCTCCACTTTTTCCTTTGAAATAATTAATTTCCTCTGTTTTTCTCCATTCCTTGTTTTCTTATGCCTTTTTTCTTTTCCATTCCAGAGGTTTTAACAGTGCTTTTCATAAAGGTGAAGCACAGCAGGGCTTGAAGTTGATTTATTTTCCAGCTGAGGAAACAAAAATTGATATTATTTCTTATGAGAGTAGCCTAAATCAAACTGTTTTTAAAAAGTGCAGACTTTTGAGTAATTGGTATGAAAGTGAAGCTAAAATGGGGCATTGTGGAATGAAACTGTGTGATCCTCCTTTGAAAGACGGCTGCCTTGAGGGTAATATGTGCATCTCCTGTGGGAAGTCTGTGGCCATTGGACACAGCTGCCCTCACAGCCCAACTCTTACAACCTCCTTGTACTACCCAGCTGAGTAGAAATTTTTACTGGTCAGTTACCCTAAGAGATATTGTTTGTCATGGGTCAAAACACTCTTGTATAAAACTTAAGTGTTTCAGTTGAAGAAAATTATTTTGTGTACTCATTCCATGTCAGATTGATACTTTATCAACTTTGTGTAACATCTAGTTTTGAGATAGCATGAACATCTTGATATGAAGGAAAGGATGTATCAGAATTTTGCTTTTGGAAAAAGAGCACAAATGTAGATACTAATATGAACATACTAGCCACGCTTGACAAGCTTGAAATAGTCCAAGAGTATGTCCATGCTCCAGATAATGTCAGAATGGCCTCATGATTGTTTAAAATAGTGTACTGGCATAACAACATCATTATTGCGTAACCTTGTAAATACCAGTGTTTTAAAGACAATATTTTAGAACAGTTGCTTATTGAACTACTTGAAAAGGAAGGATGAGTGTACGAGTGCAAGAGCAGGGGGATCTTCCTGATGGCTCCTTCAGTTGAGTACGTGTGGTTCATGGCTGCGGGACCACATGGAAATCATCTACTGCTCCTCTGCAGAGCTGCTGTTTGTGTCTCAAATTCCAGTAGAATTTAAACACCCCCTGTCTCTTGGCTACCCATAGCAGCGCCCCTTACATCTGTAAAGGCGTGAAACCAAGAAGAGGCACCTTTCTGAGACATGACCTGTGCTTTTGGTTTTTGTATACAAGTATGTCTCTGCATTCAAATTTGTTATTAGCACATGTGCATTTTAAATTATGTTTAGCAAGTATGTGTTTTCTAATGTCTTTGACAGAGTTCATCCAGGCATGGAAATATCTTGCTCTTTCATGCTACTTTTGTGGGCCTCCTTTGTATTTCTACTCCCGCTGTGTTTTCTGGACCAGCAGACTGATGGGAAATCCATCCTTTCTCCCTTTTCCTCTTTTTTACTTACTTCAGGTTTCCTTTAGTTCTCCAGTGTTTTACTGCTGTAGCTGAATTCTCCTTTGCTTCTGTTGAATTTGACTTAACCAGTAGTAAAGGCAGGTTTTAAACTTCAGCAAGGAGCTAAGCAGGAGAAAAGATTGGGCTGCTGGCCAGAATAAAAGCTTTGCTGGATCCTTGCTGCTGTGTCAGGATGGAAATCTTGAGCAGCCAGATTTCCTGGAGCTGCATTTCACTCCAAGAGAAATTGAAGTTCTAAAGATTTCATACTGCAAAAGAAGCCAGATTTTTTTTGACACAATAAAAATAAAATAAATTCATCATATGGAAGTACAATCTAAGTGCGTGCAAAGATTAATGGAGTGCCTGGGAAGTCGTTTTTTTTTCTTCTATTGCCTCTAGATTGTACGTCATATTATTGGTATTTCTTAGAATACAAGCTATTGAATTGAAGCATCCAATCTTCTGTTTGTTATGAATGTGAGCCTGAGCTGGAGGAAGGCAGAGTTGTACAAGTGTCTCAGCACTTTGCACAGCTGAAGCTGCAGTGCAGCTGGCGTGGAAGAACAGTTGGTCCTTCCTTGACTGGACCAGTCTCAGCATTGCAGGAGCCACCCCTGTGGTTGCATTTTGGTAGCAGTCCGGTGTGCCAGAATGTTTTCTTTAAGGAATGGGCCAGTTGAGTGAAGAATAGCCACAAATATGGCTTTGACTTTTAAATTGGTAGCCAGGGAAGGACTCAGAGTTCACACAGATATTATAGTTTGAACTGGTATTTATTTTATTTTATTTTACTTTACTTTATTTCTACTTTACTTTATTTATTTAATTATTTTTCTATTAATTAATTTATTATTTTAGAGTTTATTATTTTTATTTTTCATTGTTTATAATTTTATTTCTTTTTATTTATTATTTTTAATTATTTTATTTTTAATTTTTTTAATGGTTTATTTGATCCTGATGCCCTTTCATCCTATTTTGTATTTTCCTCTGCTGAATTTAAGTTCAAAATGCATCAAGCGTTGCCTTAACAATTAATAAATAACTTCTTGTTCAATTATTTTGTGAGAGTTTAACGTAAAGTAATTGAGAAACTTTTAAATTAAACTGAGTAGTTTCAGTATTAGTCATGCAAAAAAGTATATATCTGCAAAGTGTTCCTAAGTGGGCAAGGAGGTTAGCATAGTTGTATCAACATTACTTAAGTAGGTCTTCAGGAATATAAAGTTCACGTTATTGCAGGAGGCCTTGATTAAATACAATCTCAGACAAGTACAGGCACACTGTTAACCCTCAGCGACCAGACTGGAACATTTGGGTCCCACTGGGTCATGCAGGTGGTGTTCTCTCATCGAGAGAGTCACTGCAACAGCAGAAACTGCTCTTCTGTACCACAGCATCCAAAAACAGCTGCCTTTTAGTTGAGGGGCTCTCTGGGTCTGTGTTGCTTATTGCCTAGCATATGAAATTTTCATAGCAGAAAAAGCCCCCTCTCCCCCCAAGCCTTTATTTGAGCCTCTGATTTATACTGGCGCACCCTTTAAAAACATAAATCACTATGTTTAATATAATCTGAAATTCTACTAATATACTCTACTGATTCTGATTAATCAGGCATCTGCTTCTGTTTGCTCTTTCTGACAGTGAAATGTAGAAGGTGCTTAAGAAAGGAACAGTAAATAACTCGCTTGCTGGAAGGTTTCTGTCAAGATTAGTTTGCCAGGTATATGAGTACAGGCTGATTTTCATCCTTATGTGATTATGTATTTTAGGTGAGACAGACTTGTGAACAACACTGGATTGTTGTAATTTATGTTTCACAGTGCCATTTGAGAATGAAAATTCTGATGTGTGTTCCCTACTCCTCTGACTTTGCTTGTTTCTTTTCCCTCTTTTTCAGCCACTATAACAAGTTCATCAGAAAACGATGATCGTAGTGGATCCAGCTTAGAATGGAGTAAGGATGGGAGTCTCAGAGCTGGAAAACACCAAGGCATTAGCCGTGATCGAAGAACAGATAATTGTTCACCAGTTGCAGAAGAGGAAGCCATTGGATCTTCTGAGAATCTGCCAAAAGAAGTACCAACAGGAGAGGGTCCCCTTCCTTACACTCAGAGTTCTGCCTCGTTAATAATGCCTCGTCCAAACTCTGTTGCAGGTAAAGTCCTGAGGTCAAAACCCGTGGGTGTTCTTAATGATAGGACGTTTCTTTTGAATCTTTCTGTTGTTAGTATGAAAGTATCTCTGTAGGATAAAAAAACTGTCATCCAGAAGGCTGTTATCATGCTTTTTGGTAGGTATTGATTAGGTCAGGACTTCGGAACACTTCAGAAATCCATCAGTTATTCCAGGACTCTGCCTGATGACAGCTAGTGTATTAACAGGAATTACCCGTACCTGTTCTGATGCTTCTGACATTGCTGATGTGGCTGTTCCCACAATAAAAAATGGAAACTGTCTCAATGGGAGAACTGAGGGCCATTAAAGCAGGGAAAAACCCAACTAAATCTTTAGTGAACTTGATTGAAATGTATTTTGTAAATATTACAACACGAATTACTTTGTTGCCATTGTCTAGAAAAACTCTGTAAGTAACTTGTGTTGAGAGAAAAATAAGCTTCAGTTCTTTAATACTCCAGCAACAAGTTCAACCAAATTGGAAGATTTGAGTTACTTGGATGGACAAAGAAATACTCCTTTACGAACGTCAATTCGCTTACCTTGGCACAACACCGCTGGCGGAAGAGTGCAGCAGGAAGGTAAAGGCAGAGATGTTTTCACCTGCACGTCTGGCAGTCACGCATTCCTCCAGCAGTTCGGAGCGCATGTGGGCTGCGAGCTTTGTGAACAGCCCTGTCCCACAGGGTTACTGTGGAGTGCTCCTGACCAGCCACTCTGCATGTCTGCCAACAAGATGCTTGCTTACGTTTTCTCCTGCACAATGCTGTGGTTTAGAGATGGAATGTTTGTGCGTCTGTTGAAACCAATAACAATTAAAGGCAGAAAAATTTAAGTGAAGTCCTAATAAAACCGATCTTGAGGATCGTATGTAGATGCTATGCTGCCCTCTTCCATTTATGTCTTTTCACAGTCATAGATCATTGCTGAAACAGGAGTTGTGTAACATTACATTTTGCTAATGAAACTTCAGAGCATATTATTAATGAATATTATGGTTCCTGTAAAGTTTAATGTGTTTTATGCAATCAAACCCAAATTCTTCCCTAAGTCATCAGGTGTTTCCCAAATGTATATATCAAAGTAATCAAGGGTGTAAACACTGTTCCTGTGACTTGAAAAGTACAAAAAAACAAGGCAGTAATTTTTTTTTTAATTACTTTTAAGTTTTTTTTTTTTTAAACAGAAAAATTAAGGTATTCTCTGTACCATTTTCTGTTTCTCTGTAAACGTCTTTACAGATTTGAAGACCTAAGACTGTGATGCTCAGCACATAGTTCACTCTAAACTGAAAAATGGTGCTTCCCCGTTTGTAGAATTATTAATGCATTTTTAAGAAAACTTTTTGGATTCTATAACTAACTTACTCGAGCTCAGTTGTAAAAAAAATAAAATTATACCTTTACCTTCTTTCTTCTACAATTTAATTCATGCAAAAGTTATGGAGATGACCTGAACTGAGGCAATCAGATTTTATTGTTTTCATGATGAAAGCACTAGAATGTCTGATTATGACTGATACTAACAAAGCTTCTAAATTATGTTACATTTTGAAACCATGCTGTTTGATTGCATGTCAAGTTTCTTCTAATAAACTTTCCTCCCTGATACATCTTTTCAGCTCGTTTCATCCCCTATAAGCCTCAGGACATTTTGCTGAAGCCGCTGTTGTTTGAGGTGCCAAGCATAACCACAGACTCGGTGTTTGTTGGAAGAGAATGGCTGTTTCACATCATTGAAGAAAAACTGCAGAATCCTGACCCAGCAGAGAACAGGGGAGCAGTTATTACTGGAAATGTGGGGTTTGGGAAGACTGCAGTAATTTCACGGCTGGTGGCACTCAGCTGTCATGGAAGTCGCATGAGACAAATAGCCTCCAACAGCCCGGGTTCATCTCCTAAAAGTATGTTCCTTTTCTGGGTAATAGTCTGGGTTAATGTGCTGGCATCAGGAGTCACATGTTTGCTTTTTTGGCTTAAGGTAGTCAGACCTCAGCAAATCTTCAGCAAACACCTTTCTTACAATGAGCAAAGGAAGGAGTTAAAATTTTGTGTTCTGACAAATACCTTCAACATGACAGTAATGTGGGCTCAGCCCATCAGAGAGGTGGTAACACAGAGGCAGTGGGCAGGATCTCTTCCTCTTGTCAGACAGCGTGTACCCCAAACTCTGAGGATGTGACTGCACCAACTTTGTCTCTCACGAGTTTGGAAAGGGAGCAGTGAGTGTTTCTTTTCCTGCTGTGTACCCGCTGTGCATACTTCCCGTAGAAGTTTTGTAGAGGTGAGAATAAAGCTGTGGAGAAACCCCTTCTGTCTTCTGCTGAGAACCACAGCATCCTGTCGCCAGACCAGTCCAGTGCCTACATTAACTGGAAGGATGGTGAGACTCATTACTCTTATTCCTCCAACTGACACTTTGAATGCTATTATTATTAATAATAGCAGTGATCAGTTTCCCAAGAGTTCAGTCATGTAGTAACTACTAGTTTAAATGAGGAATTGTACGTGTATTTTTAAGGAAACTCTTCACATCAGCATGGTTTTGCTTTCAGTAATTCTAGTTTTGATCTAGAAGTCAGTTGTTTTAAAATCATAAAGTTGTGAGCGTGTGCCTGTATTTATCAGACTAGTTGCAGGCTTCTTTTATAATGGTATTGCTCGGTTTCAATTTTTACTCTAGCAGTAGGATAATCTCAGGTGTTTTCCTAGAAAGCAATCTGCTATCAGCAAATTTGGCCTCTCTTGTATTTGTTGCCTTTTAAAAACAGGTGGTGACTCGTGTCACGAGATTCCCTTAAGCCAGTTACCCCTGTGTGCCCCTCTGTCAGTTGACACCAATACAATGAAGACTCTGACTTGTCCTGGTACTCCTGAATACACAACCCAAACAGGGGACTCTGTAAGACGCCTCGCTTCGAAGGTGAGTTTTCACTTCCAAAGAGGTGTTCAGTGTGTTAGAACGCTCTAACCTGGGGGTCAGTTTGCCTTGCAGAGCCCTCCGGGAGGCTGCGGGCAGTGCTGGGACAGGGGCACTTTCGCATGATGGCTGGTGAAATCAGCTGCCTGCCTCTTGTACCTGTCAGGTACAAGAGGCACACACCTGAATCCTGTGTGGTCTTAGGAGGAGTTACCTTAACAATTTCTCATCAGTTTTGTGTGGGTGTGGGAGTTTGGGATTCTTTCCTTGCCAGAGGGGCTGTATGTTTTCTACAGGGAGCTGCTCAGTGTACCTTCCAAAAGCAAAATTTGGGGTGGGGGGAGGTGGGGAAGATAAAATGTTTGGTTCTTGTATAACCCATCTATATGCTATGATACAGGTTGAGTCTGAATGTAGTTTTATTTCAGACTCTGAGAGTCTGAAGTAATTTTTGTGTTAGATTAATATGTTAGGTGTTTAATTTTTTGCCAAAGTAGTAAAATTAATGAGTGTCTGAATTGCATATTTTATGTGAATAATCATAGGGAAAACGAGATCTCTAACATTTGTAGTCTTTAAAGTGATACATATTTGTTTGAAGCAGTGTTATGAAAACCACTGCAAGTGCAGGCTTTTTCTTCACTGTGAACATGTTTTTCTTGTGGCTTGTTTTGTTTTGTTTTTTCCCCCAAATAAATATGGATTATGTCCTGGTTTATTTGGAATAAAGCCAGTTGTCATATTTCTCCATTTGCTTATGTAAGCATGTCTTTTAATAGTTGCCTGTCATTTACTTTTGCCTGATGATCAAATTAGTCCTTCGGTCGTTACTGTGTGCGACATGGTGTTGTTAAATTACAGCTACTAGGTTACCTAGTCGGTTACTTTCCTTGTGCTCAGCAGTTAATCAGCTGCTTAACCACTGTATCCAAATGCCACAAACTCAAATTATGTTTTCCTGCCAGAATCTGGCACTTTGATTTTTCCTCCTCTCTGCATACCCTGCAAGGTCAAAAACCTATTTCATTGCCTTCTTCCCTGTGTTTGACCCAGGCTGTCAGAGACGGTTACAGCGTGGGATCTAACACTGAAAGGGATTTCGTAGTGGAGAGAGAAATTTAATAACACTTTTATCATAACTGCACTTATTGGTAACCAACTAAAATTCTGAAAGGGTAATGCTTTATACTTTGTGATTCTGCAGGTTGTTGCGTATCATTACTGCCAGGCTGATAACACATACACGTGTCTCGTGCCCGAGTTTGTGCACAGCGTGGCAGCTTTGCTCTGCCGCTCACATCAGTTAACAGCATACAGAGATCTCCTCATCAGAGAGCCTCACCTGCAGAGCATGCTGAGCCTGAGGTCTTGTGTCCAGGATCCAGCAGCAGCTTTTAAAAGGGGAGTGTTGGAACCACTTTCAAACCTCAGGAGAGGTACGTTAAATCGAAAGTGACTTGGGAATGGAATATAAACTGCATAAAGAGTGGGAAAAAAATATTAAAAATAAATAAAGCAGAACATTCCTGGAGAAAGGGATTCCTTAATTGTGCTACTTGTAACAATAATACATGGGTTTTGAAGAGTTGATTCATGTTTAAATTAAAATTCTGTGAAACTTATTAAAGATCATGGAAACCTTATATTTACTTTTTGGCTAGAAATGGGAAGGCAGCTATTAGCTTGAAGTTAAGGCTGGCACTTTTCACACTGAAGGATTTTGTTTTAAGATGCGTTTGAGTTTTGTCTCAGCCTTTCCAATTTTCTGGGCATAAACATCTGCAAAGTGGATGTGGGTTTTGCTTGCTTTTAAAATGGATGTGGTAGTTTTCCAATAATCACAGGATCTCCTGAGCTGAAAAGGACCCACAAGGACCATCTAGCCCAGCTCCTGGCCCTGCACAGACACCCCAATTATCTCACCCCGTGCACCCCTGGCAGAGCTGTGCAAATGCTCCTGGAGCTCGGGCAGCCTCGGGCCATGCCCATTCCCTGGGTAGCCTGGGCAGTGCCCAGCACCCTCTGGGGGAAGAACCTTTCCTGATATCCACCCTAACCTTCCCCTGACAGAGCTGCAGCCACTCCTTCAAGTATGGTGTGTAAAAGAAAGCATGTAGCAAAATTATTTTTGTATTTAATAAAACCCTGGGAAACTCCCCTTGAAAACAGCTGCTTCCCAGCATGTGTCAGCTTGAGCAGATACCTGATCTGTGGCAGAATGGGGCCGTTGCCTACATATGACCAGAGTATATAATTCCTGTTAAAACGGTTTTTAATCTCCCAAATAATGCTTAAATGCCATAAGATGTACTGGTGTGCATGAAGATACATTTTTGTTTCTTGACATTTGGAATTTGAGGCTAAAGATGTGTCACTTTAAGGGAGAATGTGCTTTTATTCTTTCCTTTTTTATTTTCAAATCTCAGAGCAGAAGATTCCTGAGGAAGACTACATAATTTTGGTAGATGGTTTAAACGATGCTGAATTTCATAAACCTGATTATGGTGACACAATTTCTTCATTTATCACAAGTATAATCTATAAGTTTCCTCCATGGCTGAAGCTCATTGTGACCGTAAGAACTAATTTCCAGGTAAAACCACCTTTTAATGCTTTTCTTACACTCAAAGACCAAATGATCATTTCTATTGGTGCCGCTGCATTATTATGAAAAATACTGGGTTTAGAGGAACTTAAGTCTCTTGGAGTTTTTCCTTCCTTCCTTCCTTCGTTACATGTTTATTTGCAGTGCAGAGATGCAATACTGGAGGCCTTTTCCTTTGTGAATCACTTTATTGCAGCTTTCAGTTGAGCTGATAATACCAGAAGTGATGAAATTTGGGTCTGTTCCCTTGTACCTCAGGAGTGCAGTGTTAAGCTGCAGGTGCGCCTCAGTACAGCCTCCGAGAGGTTATTTCTTCTCTGCCTTCTTACCACTAGCACACTGAGTGTTTTAACTGGCTGAAGAGTTTATTTCTCAACTAAATTTTTGGGTTTAAAAAGGGATTTCTGTAGCAGAGACTATTCTCTCTCTAGAGACTGGAGAAGTGTCTTTGCTTCAAACATCTCACTAGCCTGAAAGTGCAGCTTTTTGAAATCCATTTAATTACATAAAGCGGAATAGAGTTCCTTTTAGTGTTGTGAAAGTCTGAAGATGTTTGTTAAACATTTCTAGTATATAACTCTATGTAAGAGGTTTCTGGTTCTCAGACTTCAGTTTTAGAAATTTTAAAGTAAGACCTCAGAAGATTTACTTCATGTGTGAAGTCTGTTAGAAGCTGGATAAGTGTTTCTTTTAAATAAAGGTCTTTTGGATCTTTATTTACATAAACATAAAAGTATTCTGTGTAACAGAAACATGAAAGTTTGTTGAGGTGAACCCGCTGAAGTGTCTGTGCTGTGCTTGGTTACTTGTACCTTCAGGCACATGGGGCTGGGGATGTGTGCACGACACCTTTTCTGGTACACTGTTACTGGAAGGTGAAATGAAAAGGGGAGTCTTTTCTCTCTCCTCATTTGTGATACTTCTTAATAAAATGCTCCTGCCTAATAGAGCATTCCTTTTGCCTTCCTCTTTCCCTGGCCTGTCTTAGGGTCCAAGTCTAATAACTGTTTTCCATTTCCTTAACTTTGAAGTGGTCATTACTCATCCCCTTCAGTTGTTGAGTTTGGTCAGTGAAATATTCGAGACCTTCCTATGAAAAATGATAAAATGTAGAAATGCTGTTCTACCTCTTAGGAGGAGGCAATATTTGCAAAACCATCTCAGGGATACCGAATTCCTTTTTAATCTGGTACTCACTACAAAAGGGAAATGTAGCAGAGATGCATCGTTGAGTTCTCAGTGCTGGAATACTGTAAAGTCTTTGGTTTGTTTTTTTTGTTGTTTTTTTCCTTCTCTCTCCCTTACAGGAAGTGGTAAGTTCACTGCCATTTATTGCAATATCCCTGGACAATTTTCCAGACAACAAAGGAATTCACAACGATTTGAATGCTTATATTCAGTACAGAATTAATAACAGTCAGGAAATTATAAACAACATGTCTTTAAATGGAAAAGCTGATGCAGCTACAATTGGGAAAGTGAGTAATCACCTGATCATGAGAAGCCTGGGATCTTACCTCTATTTGAAACTCACTCTGGATCTTTTCCAAAAAGGTCATTTAGTAATCAAAAGTGCAAGCTACAAGGTTGTTCCTGTGTCTCTGTCAGAGCTGTACTTACTGCAGTGCAATATGAAGTTCATGACAAACTCTGCTTTTGAGCGAGCTCAGCCCATACTGAACGTGGCATTGGCATCCCTGCATCCCATGACAGATGACCAGATTTTCCAGGCTATTAATGCGGGACAGATAAACAGTGAACAACGGTGGGAAGACTTCAGCCAGAGGATGGAAGCCCTTTCGTGTTTTCTGATCAAAAGACGTGACAAAACACGCATGTTCTGCCATCCTTCCTTCAGGGAATGGCTTGTCTGGAGAGCAGAAGGTGAAAATACTGACTTCTTATGTGAGCCAAGGTAAATTAAAACTGCAGTAATTCTTCTTCGAGTAACCAAAATTAGGTTTTGTATGTTTGATTGCAACAGTTGGTGAGAGGAAAGAGCGATGTTAAAATACAAGTACACCAACTTTTTTCCAAAACCAATACGTATATATTTATAGGTAATGTGACTTAAGATTCGGTTTACAGTGATAAAGTTTACAATGCATAATTGACTCTGTAGAAGCCAGAAGTCTGCATCTGTCTTTGCTACCTTCATGGAGAAATGAGAGTGCTGTATTGTTACTAACACAGCAAAAGTGTTGAGAATCCCCTGCAGCAACACCTTGTCTACATAATGTAGACTGCAGGAATAGAAGGAACAGATCATTTGGGCTTTTTTAAATGTAAAAATATTGAGACCTTCTGTGCTGTAATTATATCCTGCTGGCATTGTTTCAGTTTGTTCAAGCTCACTTTCTGTGACTTGGAGAGCCGGAGTTGGTTGAGTTGGAGACAGAGGCTCTTACTGTTCATCCTGTTCTCACAGTTGGCTCCCCATTATATTTTTTTCCATGTTCCTTGAGGTTTACAGCTTTTGGGTTTTACAAAAGAATAAATAACACTGACGTTTAAAATTATTACCAGCCCAAGACTTGTCTGAGCTTTCAAGTGGCTGTAACAGAACCGGTTCTGTAGATTGGACTGGGGAGTTGCAGCCTTGTGGAGCCCTGGTCCCATCACGCTGAGATCTCCCAACACTTGCCTCAGCAGCAGCGTGGGCTGCCTGGGCCCAGCTAAAGCTTCTGATTGTGGAAAGTTCTGTTCAGAAATGTCTGAAGATGGGGTGAGAAGTCGCTTCCCACAACTTCTCCCTCAGCTGAAGAGTCCTACTAGCATATGGCTAATTGCCTAGTTCCAGTGTACAGTCTGATTAACAAATAGTGTATGATAACCTTGTTTTTGCAGGGTTGTGCCACTCTCACTGTTTCCTAGAACACTGACCACCACTAATGTAGGTGTAGAATTACTAAATACATGGTTTCTCTCAAATTTTGCAAGTATTGAGATCTTCTGAAAGAGTTGGCTTCTGTCCAAGATGCCTGCAGTTCCTGGCTCTGAGAATGCAAAAGGGAGCAGTATGTAAGCCACCTAAAAGCTGACAGAGGCCCTCTGTGAGGGGGCAGTACAGAAAGAAATACCAGGAGTGTTTCATCTTCAAAATTTGCCAGTTTTCATTTTGCATTATTTCATTATGGAAAAACATTTGTTTAGATGTCATGGTATGTTTCAGTAGTCTGACAAAGTTGAACTGTTACAACAGGCATAAAGACATGTTAGACTATTTACTGAAATACAGTTATAAAAGTGGTTCTCTCTTAATCCTTTTTATTAGGAATGGACATGCTCTACTGGCTTTCATGTTTTCTCGGCAGGAGGGGAAGCTAAACCGCCAACAAACTATGGAACTTGGCCATCATATACTTAAAGCTCATATTTTCAAGGTAAGGCTTTGTGACCTATTTGAATGAATGCATCATAGAGAGTCTCCTCTGACTTGCATGAATAATTTGTTAGGAGCTTATGCAAAATATTTGTTCGTGTTATTGATCAAAATTTTATTTCTTTTTATACTGAGTTGTAGATTAAAACAGGATTTCTAATTCTATAGAGAGATTTCATGTTATATTATTTCTGTTAGGGTCTCAGTAAAAGGACAGGAATTTCTTCCAGTCATCTCCAAGCCTTGTGGATTGGTTATAGCACTGATGGACTGTCTACAGCTCTAGCTTCTCTAAGAAACATCTACACACCCAACGTGAAGGTAAGAACATCAGCAGGGCTGTACAGCCAGTGCTTTGCCTGGCACTGCTGTGGCACTGGGCAAGGGAATTGCTGAAGTCAGGGTAACCCTTCAGCAGAAAAGCACCTGGATATGAACTCTTTTTTTGACAAGCCTTCATGTACTTTTGTTTGCTAAAGTTTTCAAATCAGTTTTCCTTGATAGTATTGATGGAAAGAAGAGTTTTTCCTTTCTTTCACACAAGTGAGCGTGTGGGTGCATTTTTGGGGGTTAGATGTCTCACGTGGCCTTGCTGGGCACAGCTCAGCGCTCTTTGCTTCTGTGGGAAAGTGTCAGTTGTAAAAGGGGGAAATACTGTGAGAGGAAAGGATTTAAAATACCCCAACTTTTACACTATGATTTGAATCCCCAGATGATGGATAGTGAGATCCATCTCAGTCAGTTGGAATTTGAGCCGACTGCCAAGGCTTTTGACTAGAAATTTGTGTGTACATAAACACACACGTGCGTGCTCTGGCCATTCTTTTGAGATTTTCTTTTTATGCAACCTGGTTTTCTCTTAATGAAGGTAGATGCGGCAGAGTAGCAGCAAGTCACACATGCAGTTGTGATGAGTAGTGAGTTTCAGGGCAAAGACAAGTCTTCTCTTTGGGAGTGCAGTACTCAGTAATATCGTAATACATTTACTAAGAGAAGATTTTAAACTGGTATATTGCTATATATGAGTTAAAGTTGATGTCTGCCCATCAAATCTGCGTCAGAATTAGGGAGTAACAAATGAGTACCTGATCAAGATATCACATTCAAACGTAAGGAAAACATTGTTTTGTTTAAATTAAATTTTAGGTGAGTCGGCTGCTGATTTTGGCAGGAGCAAATGTGAATTACAGGACTGAAGTACTGAATAACGCTCCAGTGCTGTGTGTTCAGTCACACCTTGGACACGAAGAAGTGGTCACTCTTCTACTCGAGTTTGGAGCTGCTATTGATGGAACTTCAGAAAACGGGATGACAGCCCTTAGTTATGCAGCCGCTGCAGGCCACACGAACATTGTGTCACTGCTGTGCAGAAAAGGTGCAAAGGTAAGCCGATACACAAAGATTGCCAAGCCTGCAGTCAGAAGAGTCATACAAAGGCCTAAAAAAGCTGTTATTGATTACTTAAGTATATAATTATCAGGCATAGGCTTGAGGGGTGAGTCCAGACTTGCATGAAGCATTTTGCACCGCTGGTCACAACTCTCTGGCAGAGCCGTTCAGCCAGTTTTGGGTGCCCCTCACTGTGCACTTTCATGACGTGTTGTCATCAGCTTGTCAGTGACTGTTACTGAGAAAGTGTTGGAGCCCTCTAAAGTCGAAGTCAAGGGCATCCCCAGCTCTCCTCACCTGCCCTCTGGTCCCCTCAGAGCCGCTGGCTGTCCAGCAGGCTAAGCACCATCTCCCCTTGGCAAGCCCAGGCTGACTGGTCCAGCTCGCCTTGTCCTTCCTGTGTTTGGCGGTGCTCACCAGGATTAGTTTTTCCATCACCTTCCAAGCCACTCAGGTGAGGCTTTTAGGCCTGTAATTCCCCAGTTATTCCCCCTTGTCCTGGAAGTCAGGAGTGAGAGCTGCTTTCTCGAAGTGCCCTGAAGCATCTCCTCTCTGCAGCCTTTCCCTGCATCTTTTAATCTCAGACATTCCCTTTTCCCCCGCTTCAGGCTGACCTTGCAGACAAGAAGGGCCAGTGTGCTTTGGTCCATAGTGCACTGAGAGGGCACTGTGGAATTCTCGAGTTCCTGCTCGGCCTGGTTTGGGTGACTCCCTCCCGAGAACAGGATTCACTGAGGAAGCGCCAGGCACTGCAACAAGCTCTCACAGCAGCTGCCAGCATGGGGCACTGCCAGGTGGGTTGGGAATTCAGGTACTTGCAGACCTGTTTGAAATCACCAGAATTGTACAACAGTGCTTGCAGCTGTTTTTAAAAGAGGATTGGAAGGAATTGTTGACACTTCTGATATTTATTGTAGTATGTATTAGCAGCTGGTTTAAATGCTCTAGCTGAGTATCCGATAATACAGTTTACTTCGGGATTTGTTTAATATGTCATTTTCTGTCTACTTTTTCCTCTCTGTTCTTGGAAGTAATCCTAAATCTCTAGTGGTGTTGATGATTTTCTGTATCACTGATCTACCCAAGTATGTTTCTGCTTCAGGTTGAATTTTTTCTTCGAATTTTTCACAGCATGCAATCGCACAGGCTTCAGTTTTTAGCTTGATGCACATATCATCTTACAGACTTCAGCTCTGTGTCACTTTAGACAGAAATTTGGGAAGGAACACTAAAAATAAACACATAAGAAGTACTTACAATGCTTTAGATATTTAGGTATTACAAGTATGTCTTATTTTCATTGGGAAGATAAACTGTAACCTTGATAGAAAAGTAATGGGTAAGTAAAGATACTTGAATGAAGAGCAGCTAGGCTAAGGCACTTAATGAGTGATGTACCAAAGTGGAAACAAAAATCTCTTCAATAAAGCTGTTTCAATATTTACTACTTTTAAATCTATTTTTAAATTGCTCTAAGATGAAGAGTCTGATCTTTGAAGTTGTTTAGATGATCCAAATATACAAATGTCTACATCCAGGTTATTTATTATATGGTATATAGGCCATCATTGTCTTACGATATAAACGAAAGGGTTCTGAGGTATGATTAATTTGGATGAATGGATAATTCCTTCGCTCTCATGAAAGTTCTTTTTTGCAGTCTTGGATATCAACAAAAGAGATCACATTAATCATAAATGCATACCTGAAAAATGTCCATCTTTCTCTATTTTTAATACATTAAGAAGCTGTATTCTTAGCTAAAAGAAGGGCTGTGTGTTTCATGAATTTTAAAAAATTACATCCTAGCATTTTGAATTCTAGGATTTTCCATGCATTGCATACAGTTTTCAGACAGCCTGAAAAGACCAAGATCCTTTCTCCTTTTCTGCCTTTGTTTTTTGCCTCTAGCATCCCAAACTTTGTCTGTGTAATTCTCCTCCCTCACCTGTTGGCTGCAGCCTCAGTGACCATGTACCCCATTAGAAAATCTCTATGTACCCCATTAGAAAATCTGTTTAAAACAGTCATTAGAAAAAGTTATAATTTAATAATCTTTTAGCAGGTGGTTTCAAAACATAGATTTCCTTAATACAGTAGAAACACAGCAAAACTTAATTTAAAGTTTATTTCAGCTTTAAAAGTTACCATTTATCAACATGTGCTTAGACCATTCTGAAGAAATTTAGAGAAACAGGTAAGATACAACCAATGTGGAAGAAAAAACCTAGGTATCACCATTTTACAAAATGTATGCAAATATTCTTGGTTTTGCTCTCTTGTTTTAGATGATATGGAATTGCCTCGCTGAACTGGGATGCTTTATTTTTGCCACTGTTTATTTTGATTATTCTATTCTATATAGGCCACGTGGGAGCTCATTAAATCATACTCATGCCAAACAACAAATTCACGGAAGAGCACTGGGATTTTTTTAAACGGTTTTCAGTACCATTCACTTGCCTTCAAGTCATGCTAAAATCCTACTGAATTTGTTTTAAGCAATACTGATTTTTTTTTTCCTATTGATTATATGCACCGAGAAGCACTCTCACTTGTGTCGCATCTTTTCTCCCTTGTATCATACAAGTGACAACTGATGCTCTTGTGGCTCAGCGCATCTCTGCTCACTGTTTTTGGCAGGTGGTTCGTTACATCTTGACAGTTGAAAAAGACCATGACATGGATGTCAATGACACTGATGCCTTGTGGGGAGAAACAGGTATTTCCCTTCTTGTGTGTTTCCTAATTAGAGTTGCTAATTTAAGAATAAAGAGTTTTTAATCTTACTTTTTAAATTTAATTTTCTGTAATAAAAATAATGAAAAATACCAGTTTTAATAATAAAATGCAGTTTATAAGTATTGTTTTAACTTACTGAATCTATTAATCTCAAGTATTGATGAGCTATTTTATATTAAAATTATTGTAAATTACTTTTTAACTAAATGGAAAATTGTGGAAATACAGTGCTTTAGTTTCACTGTGGAATTTTATGGGATTCTCTGTGTGAGAACCTTTGATTAAATATCATTAGTTTTCAGGAAGTGCTGGGCCATAGCCTCATTTGTTCTAATTAGGCAGTGGAAGAGAAGACCTTTGGACATCTGGGAAAGGCCCAATGTAGTTTTTAAGGCAGCCTGTAATGCCTGCACTGCAGTTCCTGCTGTGCCTCTTGAGTGGCAGCTCTGTTCCAGGGAAACAGTCAAGGGTGGCGCAGCAACACTGGGATGATGATCAGTGGCCTCTCACATCCTAGAGAAGCAGTTGTGCTTCATTCCTACTCGTGTACAGAACCCTTGTCGCAAGTCCAGTGAATTCTAAAAGCCATAC
Source organism: Hirundo rustica (assembly GCF_015227805.2). NCBI lineage: Eukaryota > Metazoa > Chordata > Aves > Passeriformes > Hirundinidae > Hirundo > Hirundo rustica. Next base: position 206,173 of record NC_053456.1, on the reverse strand, counting down.
ATCTGTTTCTAAATTAATTTTGTTCTTCAATATTTTCCTGTCAGTGTTTCTTATTGAAATCTTTGCGTAATATATTGGGAATCTTCACTCACTGAGGAAGTGAACTCCCTAAAAGGGGGATTTTTGAACAAGGCTCTACTCTTTTGCTTGTAATATTGATATCCACAACAGTTACTTTCCAATTGTTCAGCTCTAAACAGTTGTTATTACTGTAACAAAGTGCAGTTTCATCGACTGAGGTGGGAATGGGTAAGATAATGCTAAAAAAGAAAAAATGTACTTCTTCATGCAGTCTTTGTAATTTCCTTTACTTTCAGCATTCATTGGAATTTAAAAAAAATTCTACCGGATCATGTTTGAAAATGCTAAAAATGAGTAACAGGAAATTCACAATTTGACCCGCTTCTTAGTAGAAAATGCAGGTTATTAGGCTTTAGAAACTGGAGGGGCAAGTCCTTTAGTGATTCTTGCTTAAGTCACACATGATCTCAGTTTCTAAACACTGTTGGCATGAGTGGTGAGGCTTCAACACAAACAACAAAACTTGACTTTTAAACTTGTGTTTAAAACACAATATGAGCAAAATAGAAGAGGGAGAAAAATCAAAAAATCATGATGGGGAAAGTATTTTCCTTTTTTTTTTTTTTTTTTTTGTGCTTTCCAGCTTTCAGTAAGTGTCACAGTGAAAAGCTGAAAGAACGGGGATTCAGTAACTCTCACATATTGTGTATGTGTCCAAAGGCCAAATAAGCCAAGAGCTGATGTTGATGCACATGCTTTCTCTAGCACTGACAGCTGCTGCAGGAAGAGGGAAGCTGGAAGTGTGCAAGTTACTCCTGGGGCACGGAGCGGCCGTGACCAGAGCCAGCAGGAGAGGCGTGCCCCCGCTGCTCTGCGCCGTCCGGCAGGGCCACTGGCAGGTCTGGCACAGCACTGGGGATCCTTTGGGAGGTGGTCCCTGATTCCTCCCATCTCTAGTTTTGAAAATAATTAGGGTCAATTTTCTAACACGTGTCCGCATCTGCTTCAGAGGCATGTGCTCAGAAGCTTCACTTCCAAACCCTTTGTATCCCTTGAAATAACTTAAAAAGCACATGGCCTCACAACAGTCTTAGTTACAATATACCTGCAAAATAACGTGAGTTAAAATATTTTATTTCCAAGATCAGAGGTGATTTCAGATCTTTTATACTGCTGCTGTGCAGAGAGAGAATCTTGGATTCAGAAGCCTTCCTCTTGCTGGCCTCTCCTGTCAGGAGAAGGCCTTGAATTGCAGTCTGGGTTTGAGCTACATGGAATTCCTCAGTGGTTGCCATAACTACCACCTTAGTCCTCTTTTTTAAAAGTTCGTGATATTATGGCTGAAATCTCAATCTGCCAATTTCATAAAATCATAGAGTTGGTAAGATTGGAGAAGCCCTCCAAGACCATCAAGTCCAACTCTTCCCCAGTACTGCCAAGGCCACCAGTAACCCATGTCCTGAAGTGTTACACTCATGCAACATCCCCCTTCAGGGATGTGGCAGACGGGAATTCCACCCCTGCCTCTGTGTCAGGGCTTGACAGCAGTTTATGAGAAGAAATTCTCCTAATATCCAATCTAAACCCCCACTGGTGCAAGGAATGTATTTTCAATTTTTCAATATTTTCTGTTTCAGATTGCTAAACTTCTAGTGGAGCATGGGGCTGATGTGAATTTAAGTGACAAGCAAGGCCGGACACCACTGATGGTGGCTTCTTGTGAAGGACATCTGAGCACTGTGGAATTCCTCCTTTCTGAAGGTAGAAAATAAATAGCTGCACCAGGGATTGCAGCTGGGTGAGTTAAGCAATTTTTCCGTTTAAGCAGAGAATCTTTATAACAAAGTTCATTTTCATTTTACAGGTGCAACTGTTTCATCCCTGGACAAGGAAGGACTGACAGCTCTGAGCTGGGCATGTCTGAAAGGCCACAAGGAGGTAGTTCAGTATTTAGTAGAGAAAGGTGCAGCAACTGATCAGACAGACAAAAATGGACGAACACCCCTAGACTTGGCAGCTTTTTATGGGGATGCTGATATTGTAAGTATAACAAAACAGAAAATTCAAGAAAAAGCTGTAAAAATTTATAATCTAGAAAAAATATGGCCTACCAAAATAGGAAATTTGGGGAAGTAGCTAAGATGGTTACACTGCTCTCATCTTGACTGCAATGAAAATGTTTGCTCAGGAAAGCATTTTGTAGATGAAGGAGAAGCCCAGAATTATGCTGCAAACCCACAGAGGGCCCTTCTCAGGGTCCTGGTCGGTTGGTGCCTTTGTAGAGGAAATACCCCAAGAAGAGGTATAAGAAGAGGAAGGGCACACTCATATCTGCGTGCACTGTGGACAGATCCACAAGTTCAGCAAGGAACTAGACAGAACAGCACATGCGGCCTCTCACACTCACGTGTGTGTTTCTGCAGCTTGCATAAACAAGAGCTGTTTCAGGTGCTGCTGTGGCATGTAACTCGCTGTAGCACGTTGTCCCATTCAGCCTTTTTCTGATTTAACTTGAAATTGTTAATAAGCCCTCAGGTTCCATATTGGCTTTGGTAATTTTCAGACACCGTGTGTGTTTTTGCCTGTGACATTGGGTACTGGAGGCGGCTGGAGAATGAGGGATGTCCAGGCTCCTTCCTGTCCCTGCATTTGTTGTAGGTCATTGTCCTGGAGTGGTGCCTGCTCCCATTTCCCTGGCCAGGCTGGGACAGGGACAGTGAAGGGGTCCTTGAGCAGGCCCACGGCCATGGGCAGGACTGTTGGTGTTTCTTCCCTTACAAGATCACTGCTGGTGGCACTTGGGCAAGTAATGGTTATGGGAAAGAACTGCTGCTTCCCTCCAGCCTGCCCATGCTGCGGTGCCTTCGGTGGGTTTTAGATGGCTGTACTGTACTCTGCAGCATATGCTCAGTGTGTTTCAAAGAAGATTACATGGTACCTTAAATATTTCATTGATCTGCCTTTGCTACCAAAAGCCCTGTTACAAGGCATGTCTCATTTCTTCTCCCAGGTGCAGTATTTGGTGGAGAAAGGAGCAATGATTGAGCATGTGGACCACAGTGGCATGAGGCCGCTGGACAGAGCGATTGGCTGCCGCAATACCTCAGTTGTGGTCATGCTGCTGAGAAAGGGAGCTAAGCTAGGTTAGTGAAACTGCCCTGCACCAGGACAAACAACTGGATTCTGCTCTGCCACAGTTACTTCCGTAAAGTCGATGAAATAAAAGACCAGATTTTTGCAGGCTGTGTGGTTTGCAGATGCCCACCCGAGAGAAACAATCTCCTTTAAAGGCAGAGACTCACTTTAGAAGTGAGGAAACAAGGACTTTTATTCTGCTCCTCCTTTAATGTGTGCTGACGGTGAGGTCTGGAGGAGTTACTGTATATGGTTACTCTGCCTTAATATAGTGCCTTAAGATAAGAAAATGATGATTGTGCTATTACTGATACATAATTCTGGCACTATTAATGATTTAGATACGGAAGTTTCACTTTTAAATAACATTCTTCTGTATAAACTATGGAACTGTATTTTTGCAAAGAGTAAGCCAAAAAAAAATGTAAGTCATGTATTACCAGTAGGCGAGTACATGGTACAGTTGTGTATGTGATAATTACTGAATATTTAGTACCTTTGAATCACTATTTCATATTATTTTGATAGTAAGTGTGATCAAATACACATTCTTACTTAGGCCTGAATTTAATTGTGACTTCTACACATTCCTTCACAGGGTTGAAGTGTATCAGACCATTTAATAAATGGCTGCTGTCCAGGTGGTGGCATAGATATATTTTAAATGTACACACCCTAATTATGATGATAATAGTAATACTGGTTCCATGTAGGTGGAATATATACTGAAGCAGGACCAGGACTTCTTCTGTGGTAGACAGCAGAAACACACTTTCTTCCCTTTTGTCAAAGACCCTTAAATTTTAACTTGCAGGAAATGCAGCGTGGGCAATGGCCACCTCCAAACCTGATATTCTCCTGATTCTTCTGCAGAAACTGATGGAAGAAGGAAATACACTGTATAAAGTAGGTAGATTTTTATGTTTTTCTGGCAGCAGAACGTTGGACTTCTGCCTGAAGGTAGACTGAATGCCTTTATGCCTCCTTCAGCTATATAATCTGATATATTACTACTCTGTTTAAAACAAAACAAGATGTCAAATATAAATGTGCTTTTTGGCAACAGTATTGCAGTATTAAAAGTTTTGGAAAAATCTCTTGTTCCCTTAAATTTGCAGAAAGGCAAGATGAGGGAAGCAGCACAGCGCTATCAGTATGCATTAAGGAAGTTCCCAAGGGAAGGGTTTGGTGAGGAAATGAAAGCCTTCACTGAGCTGAAAGTTTCATTATACCTGAACTTGTCACGATGTCGCCGCAAAACAAATGTAAGCTCTTGCTGTTAGTCTGCACCTCTCTGGCATTGGAACGTGAGACATACATCCTACTGTGTTACTGGGGTTGTACGTGGACACCTGTCTGTGCTATTTTAGAATTCTTTTCACTCTGTCCTGATCTTGGGCTTTATCATGTCAATAAATGGGTGCTTTGTAAGATGAGGATGCGTAGCCATGGGGGATCTACTACAGCTGGTCCTACATCATGCATTTATTTTGGAAGAATGAACTGCTGGATCTTTGTGGTACTTTTAAAAGATGGAAGGAAAAAGCACTGCTACCAGCCTTTGTTACCAAACAGCACAAGCGGGTGCCGTAGCTGTGCCCGTGTGTGCTTTCAGCAAATGCCTGCTCTTGCTGACTGGGGCAGGAGCCTCTGCCACATGCGCTGGCGGCGCTCCTGGAGCCAGAGCACGACCCGGCGCTGGCAGCTGGCTTTGACTGTCGCTGTGTAACGAGCGTGTTTGATTCCTTTATTAGGATTTTGGTATGGCTGAAGAGTTTGCTACCAAAGCGTTGGATCTGAAGCCTAAGTGTTATGAAGCCTATTATGCCAGAGCAAGAGCCAAGAGGAACAGCAGGTACTTTTTGATTCTGTGCATCTGTCGGCAGAGATATTTTTTTAACTTTTAATAGCCATTTTTAATAGCTTGTTATTTTCTGCAAGTTATATTTCAAATTCGGAAAGAAAAAATTATTTTTAGTACAATTTGCATCTGTACTAGGTCTCTCTATCAGATAAAGCCAACCACATCCAAATAGCAATATTGAATACTCTGTAAATACTTATGAGGCAGTCTAGAAAGTAACAAATTCATTTGAAGAGGGATCATTTTAAGTGTAACAGTGAATGGATCTGTTGCTCCACATGACACAGCTGAATGTGGCCAGCAGTGTGCCACCCAACTTCAGCATTTCATTATTTATTGCCAAGTTTATGATTTATTACTGGCTGCTTTGATAGGACAAAATATGATGAATCATTAGCAGCTGAAAACAAAACCAAGGGGAGAGAGGAGGAACTATCTCTTTAGGTTGGAAGAATAACAAACTGTAGTGGTGTAGCTGAAGTACAGGAAGAGGTGCCTTTTTGATTCACCATGTCTTTTCTAAACATATCAATAAATGGTCATGAAGCGGAGTTCAGCAGGTTCCCTAGTCTGGAGGTAACTGTGAGGAGCTTGTGAGACAAAGTGTCAGTTCCTGGTATTCCCAGCAGAGAGTTCTCCTGCCTGTCTGCATGGGGTGTCAGGATACTTGAGAAAAGAGTTTAGGATTGGGTCTACACTTCTGCCCTAGTTAAGAATTTCCTGAGGTGAACTTCCAGTTCTAATTTGTGACCACCCGCAACAGGAAGCAACAAATCCTATTTCGCTGCAAGGGTGGAGGTGGATTAGTAGTAGGCAGTGCTGGGTCTCAGATTTGCCCCAGTTTTCATTCTTTACTTACTTCTTCCTGAACAGAAAACTACTTGCTGCTCTCGCTGACCTACGGGAAGCCACTCAGCTGTGCCCCAGCAATCAGGAGATAAAACGTCTCCTGGCTCGGGTGGAAGAGGAATGCAAACAGTTCCAGAGAACACAGCAACAGAAGCATCAGCCTCCACAGCTACTTGAACAAACCAACAACTCTGATAATGAGGAGGAGGGCATTGTACCAGGTGTGAATGATAATTTTAATGTTCAAGACAGGGAAGATGAGCTGCCACACCCCAATGAACCTGTTTCCCCTCCCCAAAGGCTGCAGTGTTCCTCAGCTGCTTCATTATTTAGCAGGACCCTTCAAGAAGGTGTTCAGAAAACTCAGTCTGTGTCCCCTCAAAGCAGAACAAGCAACACGTACTTGAGAGAGCCCGGCTTGATCATGCAGCCAACAAAGCAGGCACAGATTGTAAAAACTAATCAGCATCTGAGCTCCATCCAGCCTGGATCTAAACCAGGAAGCAGTCAGTGTAGCACCAAGACACAACTGTCTTTGCAGCATCTTCCCCACAGTCCTTTGCCTGTCCGGCACTCTAGAAATCAACATGTGGATGGGACAAGCACATTGTCATCTGGAAGCATTTCCACAGATCCCACTGATGAACTTCACAATGAGAAGTTTGTGTCCAGCCAGCGCTCACATCCACAGCATCATGAGGCTCTCTCTTCTTGTTCTTTTGCTAGTAAACCTAAACCCAGTGACACATCAACAGCCTCTGCTCCAATGAATATCGGTGACTCACGGCAGCAAAGTCCTGTACCCTGTGGTGGCTCTTCTGCCTCTCCATCCATTAGTGTGATTCTTGGCAGCTCATCAAGCAGCTTCACTTCAGCCAGCAGTTTGTCAGGCACTGTTAAGGGGCTGGGCCCAGATGTTCGACTGAAGGAGACCAATGCTAGTCAAGCTCAGGGTACTGAGCACCGACCTCGCAATACCCCATTCATGGGAATCATGGACAAGACTGCAAGGTTTCAGCAGCAAAACACACAGTCCGGTCGCACTTGGCACTCTCAGGCAGCAGATGGATTATCCACAAACATTGCTTCTGCTGGCGTTCAGCCCTCCAACTTGGAGCCGTTCTCAGTTAAACACTACTCAACTAAAGGATCCTCTACAGCTGCTGCCCCGGGAGATGGCAGCCAGAGCGGTGTGGAAGCTAAAGAAAGGGAGGAGCTCATGTGCCAAATCCCTCCCCGCTGTACAGACAGCAGATCACCCAGCCTTTTATACCCCGATGCTGTAGCCAAACTCCCATCCCTCAGCACCCAGGACGGCCACCTCAGTCACGTCACCACGGCTAAATCAAAGCGATCGTTCATTGAATCAAATGTATAAATACTGCTCTGTACACAGGGGACACCTGGGGTCTAAACATTGTAGCATCTGACTGCCCTACAAAAGGCTGACTGCCTGGGCATGGCTGGGTCCCAGGGAGCAGTCTTTAATGGGATACAACCACTTCCACCTGTTCTACCATCGCAGGGCAGTGACAGTAACTGGAATTACAAATTCGTGTAGAAAGACGCAATTAGATTGGCCTAGGAGCTCGAGGAGAGGAATCCTTTCCATTACATGTTACCATTAAATAAGCGTTTCCTTTCACATAGCGCTTCAGTCTTGATTTTTGGTTCTCTTGCATCTCACACACTGTACTCGTGCCTCTCAAATGCTTACATGCTGATGTCTCACAGCAGTGCTAAGGGAGATAATCTGCTGCAGAATACTCAGATCTGAACATGCATGCATTTTTTTTTCAAATCAAATCATTTTATCACTTTTCTAGTGGGATCTAATTTGGGTTGCATGATGTACATTTAGGAAGCATAAATAATTTGTGTATGAGTAAACCATAAGTAGCCATGCTTTGACATGTAAATATAACTGGTTTTAGTAAATAGAAGAAATTAAATAAAATGAGTGACATTTGCATGTGTATTGAGAGGCTTTGACCATATTGGTTATTGCACTGAAGAACACAATATTATGGCCTATTAACAATAATCGCACTTTATATAGGGTATCTAATCACCTTTGGGTGCTATCTTAAAGTAAAATGATCTATTGTTTATTTGTGAAAAGGTACAACAACTCAATGCTTAGTAAATGTTTTTATGGGAAACCCAAGAAAGGGAGAGAGTAAACATGAAAGTTTGAGGAAAAGCGTATGTGCAGTTGCATGACAGGATGAAGTTGAGAAGTTGGTTTTTTGACGAAATGAGGGTTTGTTTTTTTTTTTAACTTGGTGAGAACATTCTGAAAATGAACTGCTGCAGTGATGTTCTTATGAGTGCAATTCCGATGGAGTGCTCAGCTTTATACTCTTCCCATCATGCTTGATTACAGTGTTCTGTGTACATTGTAAACAGCTGTACCCAGCTCTACACAGCCTTTTGCAGTTTGCATCTTTACACTTTAGCTTATTTATTGTTTATTGTTTCTCTGGTATTTTGTACAAGTCCTATATTAGTCTTGTCCTGTAGTTCTATTTTTGCACAGCTACTGTACTCTTTCCGTACAAAATAAAGGTCATTAATATACCTGTGGGATGAGATGCAGTCCCTGATGGTTACAGGAGAAACTCTCTCCCAGCTTTTCCAACCGCATGTCCAGTAATGGGGAACAGAGAAAGACATACACATTTTGGTTTGTTACAGTAGAAAAAGAAATACAGACCCTATACTTTGCTATTTCTTACCTTCTGAAAGACTACTTGACAAGATGAAGACTCAAAACTCATAAATGTAGTAAAAATTTTATTTGAAAAGCTGAGTTTGAATACTTGATTCTTAAACAGAAATATCACAAAGTAGAACTACCAGGAACTTAGTTTATCTGGAAGTTTCCACCAATGAAAGTTGAACCAGCCACAGGTTAGAAGAGAAATACAGCTTTTTCTTTCCATTTGTTACTGATGCAATTAATTCCTTCAGCTGCACAAAATTTCAATTGATTTTAACAAACAACTTCAGAATTAAGTGGTTTAACTATTTTTGCTGAGTCTCTAGCCAGCGACTGATGGCCATTTTTAGTGTCCTGTTTGGTGTGAGCATAAGAGAGTGGAGAGGAAGATTTGTCATGGGACTAGATCGTCTATTGCTGATCCAGTTTTCCATTGCTTCCCTTTCGTAGGAATAGCCATCTGCAAAGAAACCATCAACAAAAGCTCATATTACAGAGGCTTGGGCACTGTGGCACTGTGCAGATGTTAGCTGTTTAAATGTAAAAGGGAAGTAAGGAAATACATCCAAACAGGAAAATTGAGATCTAGAATAAGTACACTGTATGTGAAATCTTTACTGTGGGTCTAAACAGTTCTGTCTAGTTTCATGTAGCACTCTCTGCCTGCAAAGCACCAAAATATATTATGCACAAGTTAAATAACACTTTCTTTTCAGTTTGAATGATCTACAGTGTGAAGTACAAGCTCATTACCGTCAGTTGCCTAACACAGCTAAAAAACTTGCTGCCCTTCTGACCCAGCCCTAAGCAGTGCTTGTACAGCTCACCACCTGGCCACGTTCAGGACTTTGGCTCTTAAGAGCTGGGAGCTGAACCAGCTGATCATTAAAGAACAGAAATTAGGCCAGGAATATCTGTGGTGGAATACAAACCTGGGCTCTATGCCCCTCCTATAACACAGAGCTACTCTTGTCTCCTTATTGAATAAAGCCACCATCACTCCAGCAGTTAGCAAATGTTTTTATATTTTGGCCATTTTAATTCTCAGAAGTCTGCCCTAATAGCTCACAACTGGATGAAGTTAGTCACTGTTCACAGAGGAACAAAAAAAAATTATACTGATCTTCTCATGCTTGTATGCTCCTTACCTCTCCCCCTTGAATAGCACTACAAAACACTAGTTCGTCACAAAATGTTTTAACTACATAACATCTGATGTTGCTGGCATATCACAGTTCCAAGGGCTTGCTGCATTTAATGGAGCCTCATTCTGTACAAACTTTTAAGTAAGTGCCCTGTAGTTGGTGTGCTAAGCATAGTAATGAGCCTGTTTGGGTTTTTTTTTATTATTATTTGTTTGTTTGCTTTTTGCCCCACTGAATGCACAATTCCAGTTTGCACTTACTGAGCTAATGCTGTAATTAGGCTTGTAATTATATTTACAAAGGCACATAAAGGGAGTCATTGAAAAAAGGAAGAAGCTGCTTGATACAGCATTTTTCTCCATGTCAGAGCTGTAATTCAGCAAATTAAACGTATATCACAATTCTGGTTTGTTGCAATAACTGTTTAGAATAGTTTATCGTTCTAGGCTGATGATAGCATAGGTGTGGGAACACAAAAATGGGCCTATTTTTACCCTCAAGTAGTTAGTTTTAATCCATGTCATGAAAAGACATACCTGTGGCAATAACAGGATCATTCATAAGCTCTCTTGTTATGGGACATAGGAACTCATCAGGAACAGAAACCGAGATCATTGTCATCCTCAGTTTTTCAATTTTCTGGAGAACTTTACTGCGCAGGCCCAGAGACTCTGAAAAATTATTTGTACATGAAGTGGACAGCACAGACATGTAAGGCAAAGAAGTCAGTTCTTGAAATAGTCAGCAGCTGTGTTACAGGAGACATCGCTCCATCTTACCATCCCCCAAAACCAAAAGCCTGCAGCTAGCCCTGGCTCCCGCCCCAGTCAGCTCTGCCACAGGCTCTCTCCTGCTGTGCAACAGGAACTTGGGGCAGTAACGAAAACAATCAGTAAAAACAGTGCAAGTGTAGCAGAGCCATGGAGAGCAGTGCATTCGGCTCACACAGTGCGAGCTGCAGCGCTGCCCTGCAGCCACACCTGGCACGGGACAAAGTAGTGCCCGTGGGAAGGCAGAGCTGTGCACAGGTGCTGCCAGCACCTCCAACACACTGCGCTTCCCTTCGCCTTCGCCTTTGACACAGCTGCTCATACCCAGCTCTGTTACACTACACCTGCTCTACAGCTCTGCTGTCTAGGGCTTATGTAAGGTACAACTGAAAGCTGCCTGAACCTGTGGTTTTTAAAAGAACGTTGATGTCCTCCAAACTGCAAAGACTGTGAAAAACTTCTAGAGGTCTTTAGCAAGATCTTGCATCACATTCTCAGAGCAAAGAAAACAGGTTATCAGGGAGAGAAAGGACAAGCATTTGTATGGTGGTAGACTCCTAAAATTTAGTTTAAAAGGAATTTGTGTAACAGAGAAAATGTTCATTTTAAGCAGATAGTATTTTCCTACTTTGTAAATGCTTGAGCTATGGCAAACAGAGAACAATTTTTCAAGTCAGATATATGAGGCCATAATTTCTGTACCTTTGTTGTATTTCTTTCCCCACAGAATTCAATTCTCACAGAACTTTCTAGTCAGTGTTATTTGATTAGCCTCAGCTGGCAATTGCTGCAACAAAGTTTTAGGCTACTTCAAAGCTAAGGAAAATGTTTGCATAAACTGAGGAAGCCAAGTGTCTTTCATGGATGATAATTCCTGACAGATTCCCAGCATCTCTGTTATTTCTAGACTTCCAACAAAGACAGCTGTTACACAGAGATAATATGATCCAATACAGACCAATTCCACAAACACAAAAAAACAAGCGAGCAGACTTCTTACAACGAACAAAATCAAACTGTAGTTTTTAAAAAGTTCCTTACCTCATTCAGCCTTTTGTTACACTTGATGTCACTTTGACAAACATATTAGCACCTAATTTACACCTAAATCTGGTCATCAAAATTAATAGAGAACTTCTATTTTGAAAGTTCCAGTGCAGTTCACTATCCTTAAACTTCTTTCATAATGACCACTGTGAAATCATTACTAATAACGGTGCTTCCTTGTGATTCCTTCTAAAATGTAATCACAGTTTTGCACTAAAGCAACAGGACAATGTATGAATCTGATGTATTAGAAAGTGTCTGAGCTAGGCAAGATTAGTTTGATCCTTACCGAAAGTCATAATCAAATGCACACTTAAAAATTTCACTGATCAATTCAAGGTTGCTGAACGCCTGCAATTCTAAACATGGCACTTCTGCAGACTGATAGGAGAAACTATAGACCACCCTATTTACCAAAGTGAGAGACATGAATTATAGAGAAAAACTGAAATTCGTTTTCCTCAGCTTAATAATACAAGATCAAACAAGGAAAATAGAAAAAAAAATCACATAAGAGCATTTAAGAGCATCATTAGTAGAAGTGCATTGTATGTCTCCAGGTATGAGCAAACGCACACACGAAAAGAGGAATATTGTGGACAATGTAACATGGGGTTTTTAATAGGCCTGGAAATGAAATAAAAAAGGCATTTCAGGGGTAAAAAAATTAGGTATGGAACTCCTAACATGCTTTCATGACAACATTTCAAAGTACTCTAGAGATTTCAACAGTCTTACCAATTTTTAATTCATTAGCAAGACTTTCCTTAGTGAGCTTCAGTAGTTCCTTGCCATCAATATTATTCATTTTGAAAAGCCCAACAAAGTCTGATAAATCCTGTGCACAGAGCCAGGCTGAAACGTCATCCTCTGACCAGTCCTCAACAGCCACCTTTGATTCATTTTCTACAGTATCTCCTTTGGAAATGAAAAAGAGTTAAAACGCAACAAAACAAACCAAAAAAACCACAACAAGCAACATCTTCACCCCTCCCCCACAAAAAATCATCACCACAACCCCCCAAAAAGCAACCAACAATGAAATTCTCAGTTCAAAGAAACAATGCCATTAATAGACCCTGGTTTTAAGTGTTCTTCATCAAATAAAAGAAATGCTTATTAGACATTTGTTTGGGTGGGAGGACAGTCATTTGGGTTTACCTCTTACCTATCAATTTTCAAAGTTTAGAGGAATTTAATCTCTTAGATGCCTACACTTCTGTCAAATCTGAATTGAACAACCAACCAGAAAAGTGTTAGCGGACACTGGAATCATCTTGCACCTCCTTACAAGGCACACCAAAATCCAAAATTGTTGTGCTTTGAACAAAGACAATACGTACCTTTGTTCCACAAATTTTAGGTGCTGCTGTAGTTTGTGCCATTAATTATCCTATATTAATGACACTAATGTAATTTGTAGAATTAGTTTTTCACCTATAATGACTGGTAAGGTGCATTTCTAATTGACAATTATGCTTGCAATTAGTGTATTTTAAATTTGTCACTAGTTATAGGTGTCCAAGAAGTCTTTCAGCACTCTGGCAAAAATACTCATCTCTTACATGCTGTTCAGAAAAACATATAGCAAATTAATAAAGATACGTCTAGTATATTTTTCTTCACAAAATAACAAAAAGAGAATACCTCTTCTAAGCATATGCACACAATCCTAACGTTACACATTAAGTGCAGGTAAGAAAGTGGGATTTTTGCATCATTAGATGGTGTTTTAATTTAAAGAACAGATTACAAATACTTCACACACTGACCTGCACATTTTTTCTTAAGGTCAAGCTGCCATATGTGCACAGTTTTATCCATTGAGCCTGTGGCAAGTAAGGGACTGTGTGGTGCAAAAGCACAAGTGGTAACATATCTACGAATTAAAAAAAAAAGTCTGAAAATTCACGAGAAAAGGATTTCTTTTATTTATGAAAAAGAATAATGATGCTGATTTCTTACCTCGTATGCTGAGACAAAGTATGAAGGGTATTGCCAGTACTCTGTAAAAGAGTTTTTGTGATTTTAAATCTTAAAGAATAAAAAAAAATATTTCTTCACTTGTATGCTTCCTTTTAAAAAGGGAATATTGCTTCTTGAAAGGTGATAGAAGCTACATTCAGGGAAGTTAGATTTCAAACTCAATCACCTACAACCTTGACAAAGCTGATCAGCAGCAGAGTTCGAAATGCAGCTTGAATTCCCTACTTGAAGCCCCTGTTTGATTTTCTGGAGCACTGTTCCCCAGCACAGCATGGAACATGCAGGGGGGACAGTGCCAGAGACACTGACTGAATTAAATCCATATTGGTTGGTTGTGTAGATAAAGATATTTCTTTGACAAATCTTGTGTTAGAAATGACCAAAAGAGTCATTGTGGGGGTCAACCCATCATCTTTCAATTGGACCAATAATTAACCACGCCCCCGCACCTATCTGGCCTATGCTCTATTTGGCCACTAAATACTACTAAGAAACTAAATCCACAAATGTTGGCAGTTTTACCTAATTATTGAAGGATTTTTCCCTCCTATGAAAAATAGCATTTCTTTGACAGGTACAGACAGGTTGGAAAGATGATCAGCAAAGTTATTCTGAATCACTAATTAATCAGTCAGCACTCCAGTATTTTGAGCTGTCCAGCATGATCAAAGTGCCCTAATACAGGCTGAAATCTCTCTTCCTCCCACAAAGGTTTGTTGTCCCCACTTTAGCCCACAGAATCACAGGACGGTTGGGGACCTCTGGAGATTCATATAGTCCAACCCCCTGCTAAAGCAGCATCACCTAGAGCAGGTGTCCAGGCAGGTTTTGAGTACCTCCAAAGGAGAAGTTATTGTCCCATTTGATAAAAACCTAAGGCCACAAAAGCTGATGAACAATATTAAGAAATACTTAGGCTGTGGCTTCCTTCATCTTTCAATTTTCTGAGGCTCCCAGGCCCTAGAGGACATCTTACACAACCGTCTAAACTTATAACTACTAAAATAACTGGGCCAAAAACTGTGCAGGTATAATATTAGTGATTTTTGTGAAAAACTTTAATGTTAATTTAAAAACCATATCATGTTTATGATATGTGCAGAGTATGTGCAGAGCAAGCTGAAGAAGTTTAAAATTTGTTCATCCTTCATTTTCAGCAAAATTATTATTTTTAATACTATAAAGTACAAAAAGTATATATACCACTTACAGGTGAATTACAAAGTATATAACATTATTATAGAAAACAGTTAAATAATATGTTTTAAAGACACTGTATTTAATATAACATTTTTCTTGAATTCTTTGTTACGCTTCTATTTTATGTGCACATTACATATAACTAACTACAGAATTTCCACAATCACCATTCCTGGTTTTATGTCAAAAGGTACAGTCCTCCTTGCTTTGGAAGCTAAGCTAAAGTTAGGATCAAAAAAATCCTTCTGCTTCAATATGAATCTTGTAATACCTGTAAGTATGGAATTAATTGAGTAACACCCTACTGCAGAGAAATCAACTGACAAATCCCCACAATGAAAATAAAAAGTGAGAGACTGATCAACTCTTAGGAGATATTTTTCCTTAGACTCCCTCCCCTCCTACCCCCAAATGCACAGTAAATATTTTGGCTTAGTATCATCTGTATTCTTTAGTATTTTTTCACTGATAAAGACGCTGAAGAAGCAGTGCTCATATTTAAAGACACCCCAACAAATGGTTCTGTATTATACTATACTTACAGTTTCATAGATTATGACACACTTGTCCACAGACCTTAAAATGAAACAAACTGACATTATAATTATGCAGAGAAGGAAAAGGAAACTGTTTCATTAACCTTTTCCACAACCGGAGATTTCAAACTCAATCACCTACAAGAGGATTGTAAAGACACTTCAACAACTCTAGAGGTCACAGAACTGTTCCTTAATTATTGATAATAAATATTTAGAAATCTTCAACTCTTTTGAACTTTCTGTTTTACAATATTGAAGCATGAACCTGGACAGCCAGACATTTCAACAAGGTGCTGCTTACCCTGAGACTATCATCTGTCCATCACACGAAAATGCACAAGCCAGAACTGGGGCAGAGTGCCCATTCAGTGTGCATTTATATTTTAACTGAACACCTAAAAATACAAAAAGTAAAGTATTACATATGGCCATATTTAACAAGGTATAACACAAGCTGCTTTAAGAAGCCCAAAGCTCTGTGATGTATTGCTTACAAAAAAGGGGATTAAAAAAAAAATCACAGATCTCTTCCTCTTCTACTATCTCCAACTTACGCACTTTGTAGTCTTAGCATGTCTCACGAGGTTTTAGATAATTAAATGTGTATCTGGACACACAATATTAATCCTTAATACTTTTATATAAAAGAGATTACAAAAAAGTACCCACTGAAGATATTGTTGGCAATTTACCTAGTCTCTACATTGCAGTTTTTGGAGGAGCCAACATTCTTTTCTCCAGCTCTTATTCAAGGCCCAGGATATACAGAAACATGTAAACAAACATGTGCCTGGCCAGGCAGATTAAGAAGTTTTAACCTATCAGATACCTGCTGAAAGGCCACAGTAGAATTTTTTTAAAAAATAATTACTTTCAATACTTGTTGATAAATAAATGGTCAAATAAAATCTACATGGTGCAGCATCACAAAGTGCTGAATCCCTTAGCTGTTCTCCAGCTAATAATTAAAAGAAAACTTTCAACTTGCACACAGTTTGGCTGTGAATCCATTAGTATAAATTTGATTTTTGATTTAAATTCACTAAAGACCTAAGACATATTCAAAAAATATTTCTATACAAACCTATGAAATCTGCAGACAAAATAAGCCAGAGTTTGATCAGATTATCTTGTCCACAGGAAGCCATCTGGAAGTATTTGAATCCATTTTCACTATCTGATAAAATTAAAAAATATAAATGGGAATCAGAAACACTGAAAATAACAGCAGATCAGTAAACTACATCAGCATAAGAATCATTGCAGTTCTAAAACAGTTTGGATGTAAGAAATAGATTTCGTTATACTCCTTCCTGAATAAGTAGATAAAGACCAGGGCTGTGCTCATGTTTTAAGTTTTCTTGATGGGAAATGTTTGCTTCCTCTGATTTTACCACTGGAGTCTTTTAATCTAAATTATATGGTTATATCCTTTTTTTTCTACAGTTCCATAATTCTCAAAATTAACCACATACACCTGTACAAAATTTGAATGTATCTGAAAGGGAATTTTCATACTTTTACACATTAAACTTTTCATTTTTATAAACTGGCATGACTGCAGTCCAGCCAAATACTTAGTAAATACTGCATTAAGTGTGAAATGCAACAATAATAGTTTTATAGCTTTCCCCCCTTGATTCAATGGCTATGAACATTTCTGAATTATCATGTCCCACGAGTGGACTGTTAGATGCATAAGAAAGTGGTTGGGTGGTTGCAACCTGAGGGTAGTGGTCAATGGCTCAGAATCCCAATGGACCAGTGGTGTTCCTCAGGGTTCTGTATTGGGACCAGTGCTATTTAATATCTTCATTAAGATATTTAATAGGGAGCAAGAGCACCCTCAGTGAATTTGCAGGTGACACCAAGCGGAGTAGTGAAGGTGACACACCAGAAAGACAAGGATCTGGGAGGATCCCAGAGGGACCTGGACAAGCTCGAGCGCTGGCCCATGGGAACCTCAAGTGCTGGTGCAGCAGTTGGACTACGGCAATCCTGGTAACAATCCAGGCTGGGGGGTGAGTAGGTGGAGAGCACCCTGCCAAGAAGGACCTGGGGGTGCTGGTGGGTGAGAGGCCGTGAACATTGCACCCTTTGTCAGGTTTAGTTCTAGCTTCACCTTGGCCTTCCTCACCCCCTCCCTACAAAATCGTAATTCATCTCTATACTTCTCCCAGGTTACAGGTCTTTGTTCCCACTGCCTGTGCATTTGCTTGCCTTTTACTTTGACCAGCAATTCCTGACTCAGCCGTGCCAGTCTCTCGCCCTCCTTGCCCAGTAGCTGGCTCCCAGGGACCACTGACTCTTGCATCCAGTAGAAGCCTTTCCTGAAGATCTGCCAACCCTTGCTCCGTTCCCCTGTCCTTGAGGACAGTCACCCAGGGGATCCCACTAACAACATCCCTGAAGAGCTGAAAGTCTGCCTTCCTAAAGTTCAGGAGCCTGCCCCTATTCCTTACCTGACCTATAATCCTTAAGATGGCAAACTCCACCAGACTCCACCACAACTGCTCTAGATCCCATGAGCTCCTACGCAACTGTGACAGAATCCAAAGGCAGAAGAACCACCTGTTACAGCCTAAAGCACAAGGAACCTATCAGACACTCCAGATCAAAACTCGCTCTGAATTAAGTAGGTAAAGAGAGTCTCAATTTAAAATTATCTCTAATTGTACTGGATAAGCACTACTTGTATGCATTCCATTATGTTTTAAATCTGCCAAAAATCTCTGGATGTTCAACCACTGACGATTAAACAGCAACACACAAAAGGAAATATGTTGACTTTCAATAATATATGGATTAAAAAATCAAGAATTATCATAAATCAGACAGAACCAATCCACAGTGTAGGAAATACCTGCTTGATTGCCTGTTTCACTTTATCTTGGCAGAAGGCTGTAATTTTTAAACCAAGAGAATAATCTGAATATGAAATGGAGTGGTGGAAATTCCACTCTGATCTGTTTCACCTGCAACACAGTTTTGCCCTTAGATGCAACTCTTAGTTCACAATGGAGTTTTTTGTGTAGTATTTTCACCAAGAAAGATCCTACACCTTGCAGTGGAAACACATTTGTTTGATTTGGTACTGTCAATCACTAATTCTCCGTTCTGAAGCGTATGTTCACATCCTTCTTCCTCAGCTTCCTCCTGTTTCTGTCCTGCTTTCTTCCTCATTGCTTCCCTCCTGTTTTCTTCCTGCTCTGCACCTCTCCTTAGACAGGGTGGTACACAGACAGCAGTACTTACTGCTGGGTTTAGCACTTGAAGATGCGAGTGGCTGCTCAGTTAGGACTTTTGGGGCCTTTGAAAGGGCAGTTTGTGTATTCTGAATTCAAAAGCCTAAATATGTTGATGAAGATCACTGTGTGTCTCAACAGCAGACCTGGAAAGTATACACACAAGGTTGTTAAGTCAAATTGCTGCATTACTTCCTAAAGCTGACAATGAGGCTTCTTCCCAATTTCCTAACCTCCATTAGAAGCAAATGACTATGTGGTCAAATGTTAAAACAGCTCTAAGATTTTTGAACATCCTAGTGGAATGCGGGAGATTCTGGCATCATTACTCCCCCAAATTCCTCTAAATGAGAAAGGTGCAGGAAAGTAGCCCTTTTGTTCATATTCCACAGATCCAGCATTTAGCTTAAGCTCTCTGCATTGTTTTAATCCAGTCCTGCTCCTTGGGAAGCAAAGTATGAAAGAGTCAAGAGGGAATGGTAATCAAGCACTGCATTTTCTAAAACTCTCGTCGGGGTAATTAGCTACTCAAAGTTATCACCTTGTTTGTTAACCTAGTACATTCCTTGCCAACAACCTGACCAGAACCTTTACTTAAGAATATCCAGAATATTCCAAAGCACCATCTTTTCACAAGGTCCTTTGTATTTTGAGCACCAATGGCAAAAAGAATATGAAAACAAGAGCTAGGAAGAAATAGAGTATCTCTTTTTTAAGATGTTCCTCCCCTGATGAGTTGAAAAACTAACCAGATACTGGATGTGAAGAAATATCACAGCAGGTAACGCCAAGATCATGTGCTTTTTCATTATACAGGCATCTCATTTTATCATCCCAAATAGTTAAATCACCACTTGATGATCCAGTGACAAAGAAATTTCCATTGGGAGAAAATGCACAAGCCATCAAAGAACCACCTTTAACTTTCCCAGATCTGAAAAGCAAGAGTACACAGGATTTGAATTTACAGTAGGTAAAATTCTACAAAGTGACCTCTTCAAATGCCGTCTGATGCAATAAGCCAAGCTCTTCTAAGGTTTGCACTTTGGAACTAGCTAACCGAGGAAAGAGAAACTCAGACCAACTACGAAAAGAGAGCAAAATGAGCTCTGCAGCAGGGACCAGACGTGCTCTTTGACAGCAGGAGGAAAAACATGAGATAGAAGCCCAAGGCAATAATTTTAACTGAGTGATAAAATAATTTTCAAACTAAAGACAATTTGCATGGATTTAACACTTAAAAGACACAATGCACTGTTAAAATTCTACAGCAGGACACATTTTAAAAGTCAAAGATAAATACACAACTATCATTAACACAGATTTACATGTACACAAACAAGGGCAAAAAAGACTGACAATTCTTCTGGTTTTAGAGACAAAAGAGAACACCCACTAGCCCATATGATAAGCTGTAGCTGAGTAGAATACTTTGTGATTTATGATGTGGGATTAATTTTGAACAACTTGTACACAAGAGAAAGCAAGGTGGAAAAGAAATTCTGTATTTTAACTAAGTCAACCAAAGCACTTTGTAAAACTGATCTTCAAGGAAAAATTCTAGCAGATATGGAAGTGGGGTCAACCTGACATCCTTTACATTATCTGATAACCTAAAGCTAATAGAAAGAGTCTTACTCCTTTAAACGGACACCAAGTCCAGCCAAGCATGCACAGCTGAATCTTTAAGTGCAAAGAGAAACTCACAGCCATGAGAAACAGTCACATGGCAAGAAATGTCAGTGCTATTTACTCTGTCATCATACTTTGTAGAACAGTTGCTAATTCTCTTTTACTGACAGAAATTTTATTTACTACCACAGGTGTCAAACTTAATGTCACAGAAGACAAGTCAATAAATTTTCCTCAGCGTCACAATAATCAGACCCATGACCTTCTAAAAAGCATTCTCTCCCTTAATTCTTTTATTAAGAATACTACCAAATCCACTAGCGTTCTTCCCATATTTATATGTACAGTCCTTTTTCTTTAGTGCATCTTTTGCAACTTTCCTTCTTTCACACAAAATGTTGCAGATTCTGCTCTGAAAGCAACAGTAAAATAAATAGCATTGTGCATGCATTTAAAACTTGCAGGCCAAATACCAGTTTTGTAACTTAACTACTGAACAGGAAAGAGACCACTTAGAAATACACATAAGTCAACTTGCGTTCTTGTTCACATCCACCATAGAAACTGTTTAAATAGCCATCTTACTTCACAATTTGAACAGTCAATTACAACAGCTGAGTAGATAAAGAGCAAATATTACGTAATTTTATTATTATTACCATCTATATATTTAGTCAAGTGACAAAACAGTGTAGTAAAATGTCTTCTCATTTTCAGCATCAACATAATCAACTGTTTCAAAAGAAATAGAGGACCACAGATTGACATTAGATAGTTAACTAACCTCCTCTGACATAATTTTTAGAGTACCTTGATGATTTCAATGTGATATTGATTTCATCTTTTAAAAACAAGACATGCATTTTTCTATCTGCAACTACAAATGACAATAAAAAAAATTCATCAGATGAAAATACATACACATCTCAAAATAGATATAAGGTTAAGTTGACTACTGCTGGCCTGTTAACACTCTGAAATGAACTTTTAATAGTTGAAGAGGACAGGATAGAAATGTTCAAGTATTTTCTTATTTCTCTACAATGAAAAGACTAAAGCAGAATAATTTCTGCTTGTAATTACAATATAGTTTCTACATAGTCATTATACATCCTCCATTCAACTAGAAGAAAATTAGGATGTGTAAAACATGCATCACTACATGTATTAAGAGCATATAATTGTAAGAAATGTTTTCATAATTCTGGGTTTTTCCCTTCAGCAACAAGCACTCTGAATTAAAAAAAAAAAAAACAAAACAAAACCATAATCTCTTCACTACTAATATCTCAAAACAGATAAACCCTCAGATTTCAGAATACTAACAACCGAATTTCCCAATTTTTCTTAAAGATAGAACTAGGAAAAAATAGGTTATCAGTAACTCTTTACTATCTGAAAAGAAAACTACCATTTCAGTGTTTCTTTTTGTATTACAAAAAACATGGTGGCAAAAATCTGTAAGAATTCTGTCTGTGGACAAATTTCCAGATTTACACGATTTCAAGTAACTGTAATCCGTAATTTTGAAAAACCGTACAGGTCCCACATACATCAGTGCTGTGGAAGGCAAAGAGGCCACAAAAGGAGGGATTTGCTTGACAGGGGACCACCAACATCAAACAATTCTGTCTTTCAGAAACAGATGCTCCCTCAATCCTGAGTGAAACATCAGTTCACTCAAATTCTTAACTGCTTTTCTAACTTTAGAGGGCAATTTAGTTGTGTAATAGGGCCCTAAAACCTAAATAATGTCTTGCCCAAGTACAGATTACAACAACTGGCCTGAAAAATTCACTGAAAGACACAGATGTGGAGGAGGACTCTGAAGATAGCTCTAAGGCTCACGTGTTTAACTCTGCAACACCAATAAATATGCTCATCTGCTTTGTTTTCAAATGTTTCTTGGAAACCTATGTGAAACGTTGACTGTCAAGCTTAACTTATTTAGCACCAATACTTCTTTTTGTCACTTTATGTTTTAAAATGTACAGCTTCAGGACAGCTCCATAGTTTCCAAATTCTGCTGGATTACCGGCAACCTTCCAAGACCTTCCTGAACTCCAAACTCCCAGTAATCAAACATTTAATTTATACTACTATGTGTAACACAATATAAAGCACACGGTACAGTCAGGCTCCACTAACTGTATATTAGGTATCACAGTTCGTTGACCCACTGTTTAGAAACCAGACGCATACAGCCTACAATGCAGCCTGGCCTTATGTTAAATCAATGAAATTAACCTTTAAAAAAAATCAGGATTTAGATGCAAAATAGCTTTGTAAAAATTAAAGCCTCTTGAGTTCACGTTGTGTAACTTAAAAAACCAAGAAGCTACTTAGCACTTCTCCCTCACTTACTGATAAATCTTTCGGTCATCTAAATCCTATCCCCCTTTTCTTTGTGATATCCATCAGTGGTGTAAGTTTGTTATATACAAGTACAGCATACTACTTTAACTATATTCACCTCAAAACGAAGTATTTGTCAAAAAATATTTGGCACTCACCGGTACAGTTTCAAGGACCGCACGTTCCAAAGAACCACGCTGCCATCCGCTGCCCCTGCCAGCAGATAGGTGGGCTCAGGAGAGAAGCGGCAGACCCTGACGGGGCTGGCCCCGGGCTGCTCCAGCACGGCCAGCCTGCGGCCGTCGCGGCTGTCCCACAGCGCCGTGGTGCCGTCCGTGGAGCACGAGGCCAGCACGTGGCCTGACGGCGAGAAGCAGCAGCAGTGCACGGCGTACGCGTGACCTTCCAAAGGCGAGTACGGGAGCTCAGTGAAGTTGCTCAAAGAATAAACACGAATTGTTTTGTCCAAGGAACAAGTAGCCAAGCATGATGATGAGAAGGCACAGCAGTTGACATCATCGCTGTGATCGGCTAAAGTGTGAACTAATGTTGCCATTTCAAAAAGAGAGAAATCTGAAAAAAAAGTTTAACGGTTAAGACTTATCGTCCTATTTCATAAATGAAGCATACTACCTCAGCAAGACCAATTCCGAAGGAAAAAAAGAAAGAAAAACTCATTTGCAAAGGCAAGTTTTTCACCTAGTATTGTTTAATCACAGAATCATAAAATCGCAGACTAGTCTGCATTTGAAGGGACCTTAAAGCTCATCCAGTTTCACCCCCTGCCATGGGCAGGGACACCTTCCACTGTCCTGGCTTGCTCCAGGCCCCATCCAGCCTGGCCTTGAATGCTTCCATGGATGGGGCAATCACAGCTTCTCTGGGCACCCTGTGCCAAGGCTTCATCACCCTCACAGCAAGAATTTCTTCCTAATCGCTAATCTAAACCTACTCTCAGTTTAAATCCATCCCCCTTTCTAACACTGCATGCGCTTGTAAAGACCCTCCAGCCTTTTTGCAGTGTGTGATTGGAGCACTTTCCAGTGAAAGCCAAGACAAAAAAGTCATTGTGTACCTCAGCCTTCCCCATGTCTCGGCTAACTAGGTCTCCTGTTTCCTTACAGAGAGGGCCCACATTTTTCCTAAACTTCCTTTTATCACCAACATACCTACAGAAGCTTTTCTTGTTGCCCTGACATCCCTATCTGGATCTAACTCCATCAGGACTTTAGCTTTCCCAACATAATCCCTGACTGCTCAAATGATCTCTCTGTATTCCTCCCAGGCTACCTGTCCTTGCTTGTATCCTCTTCATCTTTCTTTGAATATGTCCAAGAGCTCCCTTCTGCTTACTTTCACAGATAGCAACAGTAGTGATAGCAAAACATCAGCACAACACCACATACTTGTGTTGCCAATCCAAGGTTTGACTAGACTGACTAAAACATTTAAGTAAAAATGTGAATATTAACTGGGTGATCAGAATTGGAACCTCTCCAGAAATTGCATTTGCTGCTACACAGAACAACAAAAGACAATGTGAACTTCACACGCATTTTCCCAGGACTTAAAACTGCTGGCACCAGTTTAAATTGTATCAGACAAGTGATTTACGCTGCTGAATTCTGGAAAATCCCCTAAAGAGGTACATTCCAACTGGTTACTCCCCATGCTGCAGATCACAGACAAGTTTCCTGAGAAT
Source organism: Hirundo rustica (assembly GCF_015227805.2). NCBI lineage: Eukaryota > Metazoa > Chordata > Aves > Passeriformes > Hirundinidae > Hirundo > Hirundo rustica. The sequence goes on along the minus strand of NC_053456.1, from coordinate 181,961 downwards.
AAAGCACAGAGCCAAAATGAAGTGCCTACAGCTCTTATAAACTATTTATAATAAAACCCCCTATTTATATTGAGTTAACTTAAGTAATAGTCTGCTGTTTTAGATCACAGAATGTGTAGGTTGGAAGAGACCTTCAAGATCATAGAGTCCAACCCATGCTCTAACAGCTCAACTAGATCAGGGCATCCAGCGCCACATCCAGTCTGTTTTTAAACACGTCCAGGGATGGTGACTCCACCACCTCCCCAGGCAGACCGTTCCAGTACTTTATCACTCTTCCCGTGAAAAACTTTTTCTTAATATCCAACCTATATTTCCCTTGACACAGCTTGAGACTCTGTCCTCTTGTTCTGACCGTTGCTGCCTGATTAAAAAGACCAACCCCCAGCTGTCTACAGCCACCTTTCAGGAAGTTGTAGAGAGTGATAAGGTCACTTCTGAGTCTCCTTTTCTCCAGGCTAAACAACCCCAACTCCCTCAGTCATTCTTCATATGGCTTGTGTTCAAAGTCCTTCATCAGCCTTGTTGCCCTCCTCTGGACACGCTCAAGCATCTCAACATCCTTCCTAAACTGAGGGGCCCAGAACTGGACACAATACTCAAGATATGGCCTGACCAGCACCGAGTACAGGGGAAAATAGATAAGTGCTTCATTCTGAATAATAATTTCAGTGCCGAGGCATCTGCAAACTCACGCATTTGCGAAGCATGTATCCACTCACACTTTTTCTTTTTTTACAGAGAAACATACACAGACACACACACATTTGAATGGACATGGACATGCAAGTATGTATAAATGTATGCACACATGCAGAGGTATGTACACAGAGATATAAAGGCAAAATACTTGTTCTCTTCAGTGTATGGCACACCGATTTAGTTAAAGACCGGATCATTGAGTATTACCTATTTTAGCTGCAAGATGCTGCTTTACTACTATTCTCTTTAAAACCATTAAACAGAAAGAGTAGTACCAATAACAAGGCTGCAGAAAGAAAATAAACATACTTTCATCAACAATGAGAAACCAAACAGTCAGACAAAGCTTGACATCTGGAAAGATGAGCTGAAAAAGGCACCTTGATCTCACTGTCAGGAGACTTTCAGGAGCTCACTGCAGGAAAACCTAAGAACAAGAGGTTTCAGTATCAATAAATCGACTGAGGGAGAGACGAGCAGCGGGAGCATTCATCACGAGAGATGTTCAGCGCCACAGCACCGTCTCCTCTGGCAATTACGTATGTTTTCTCATAATCCACAAACCAGCAGCACTTGCCCACAAAAAGAGCTATAGCAATTCTCGACACGGCTGCCAGCCCCTTCCCTATTGCTCTTTCCCGCAGCCTAGCCCCACCGAACCCATCGCGCCGGCGCCGCGGCCGGGACGCGCCCGGAAGGTCGGCGGAGTCATCCCGACCTCCAGTGGCAGGTGTTGAGTAAACAACATGCTGCCCCGGCTGCGCGGGGACCCCGCGGCCGCCACGCACGGCCAGCCGGCCGTGAGGGGATCCCGCCCGCACCTCCCGCGCTCCGACGGCGGCGCCTCCTGCCTCGGCCACTCCGCACGGTCCAGGCAGCTGCGCACACACTGTGCTCCCCCGGCCTCCCGCCATGGTGCGGCCCGGGCCGACCCACTCTGCGCCGGCCGCGGGGGGAGCCGGCCTTGCGTTTCCCGCTCTCACCGCCGCCACCGGTCCTGGCCCTGAGGCAGCGCGGATCGTGTGACGTTGAGCCCTCCGCGCCCTCAGCTCCGGCCTGGAGCCGCACAACAACCGCCGGTGCTATGGCTGCCTTGGCACGAGACCTGCGCGGGTGCGGGCGGTGCCAGCTCCCGTGGGATGTCCCAGCCACTGCCGGGCGCCAGCCGTGTCCGAACGGGCAGCGCTGAGATCCACACGGACACCGCCTCACCCCGGCCTCCGCCCGCCAGAGGCGCGGCCCTCGAGCAGGGCAAAGGGGACTTCTAACAAAGAGTGCTCTCCCAGCCCAGCAGCCGTCAGGTAATTTACACCATCGTCCTCTCCTCCTCCGCATACACGCTCAGCAACTGATGCATTACAAATGGTTTAGCCGGCACCTACATGTTTTGAGGAATAGAAAGTCACCTCTTCGGAGTCACTGTGCCCGGGAAGCATTCCCGAAATGATCGGCCTTCCGTGTTCAGTCTGTACCGTCTCACGCTCTGTTTTATAGCATGCTATTTGATTGCACACTCTGTGATCCATGGCTGAAACCTGCCCTTTCATTGTTCTGAATCCTAGGTGACAGCCACTATTAAAAAGAAGGCTTTTATACCTTCTTTTAAAGACCTGTATTTTGATTTTCAGCTGCTTTTTTATAATCCAATTTTTTTCAAAGAGATGATAGCCAAAAGAGAACCCACACTCAACCAAAACACTCTTCACTGAGCACCATTAAAGTACTTATAAAATAGTAAGTCTGAAAGTTTCGGAATAAATCCTCTAAACTAAAACTGGCACATTTTGTTCAAAAAGGATGAGAGCACACTGGAAAACTTTTCCTCTTAAGAAAACATACAAACATCAACAAGAAAGAAAAGCAGCAAAGCGGAAATGTTACAAACATTTTTCTAGTGGTTAAATCCCTGCTCTTTTCTGTGGAGATATGAGGCTATATGCATGACTCAAGCTTGCCATTCAAATATAGTATTTCCTGTAAATTTAATTTTCCTGCAAGAGTAATGAAGACACTGGCTGTTAACAAGGAAAGCAATGCACTGGCCATGTCAAGTTAGAGAGGGATGATGCTTTGTCTCACTGTCATCACTATAGTAGCTGTTGCCACCTTCCCAGCTGTTCAGCTGAACTGGGATACAAGCTGAAAGAATGCAACTTGTATTACAGATATTGTATGTAGTGTAGCCGGGAATCTGTCTGACATTTCAAAACTAACAGTTCTAGTATTACAGACAAAGCATTCATTAAGCAGTATAGAATCTGGAAAAAAAAAAAAAAAAATCATTGAAGAACTAGATTTCTCAATTTCTCAATTATCTAAGCATACATAACACCTTCTTACAAGCTTACCATCATAAATTCAAAACAGTGATTAATCTTCGTATCTCTGGTACATGTCAGCAAACCTCTTTACTGAAATCTTCAGAACGGTCATGAAAAGGAGAGGCATGGAGCAGTCAGTGTGGGAGCTCACATTAGCATGTGAGACTGACACCCGAATGTGATTTTTTTTTTTATTTGAAGTAATAACAGATTATTCTAACAGGACTTCAGAATAAAGGATAATATTACAGAATAAGATATTCTGGGAAGAGCAATGGAAACTATCATTAAAAAATAGGCACTAAGATTCAAACATGGCACACCTAGTTTAAAAGCATAAACCAACACCCTTCCCAACATTATTTTGTGAGAGAACTACAGGTACTGTGGCTCCACAATATCTGCTTGTAATTCCTTTATTTTCTTCAATCGGAGCAAAGGTTATGATTAATGCCCTTCTATAGGCATTTGTTGCAAAAATGCAACAAAACCTTACATGGACAGTGTTTTTCAGAAACATGACCAAACGTGCATATTCATGTCTGTAAGGACAGTGGTCAGCCTGGCACACTATTTACAGGCAAGGAACTGCTCTCTGACTGCTTGGCAACTGCTTCCTTATGAACTATAATTAAAAGCCCAGGAGAATTAGATGCATCATAAAAAGAACTGAATGTTAAATGCAAGACTCCCAAGATGTTATCTAAAAAATACCCCAAACCAAAAAACCTGTATACACAGGACCTGAAGTATTAAAATTGCCAAGAAAATCTGGTTTGCAAAACAGTCTTTTATTGTATCCGTGCCACACATACTAGTGAAAAATAACACTCCTATAAAAGGAAAAGAAAAAGAATGCTACCTTTCCACAACATTTCTTTTAAATAAAACTTCAAGTACTCTTACATTAGTACAAAAAAAATTCCGATCTATCTGCCCCAACAGGCCACCACAACACACAGTAGATAAAACACAGTGGTTACAAATGTCTTCTTTTGTTATTCTGTGGCAAGGCAAATGGAGGGAAATGTTTCTATGAAAAAATACTGTGTGCGTAGGAAATTGTCACAATTTTCTTCCACATGGATACAAATGATTATACTTGAATTTGAGGCCGTGGGGACTTGAAATCATATAACAAAATAGAAAAATGGAAAACTAATATCCCCTACACCCTGTTTTAAAGGCAGGCACTACCAAGATTAAGGAGACTCCACAGTGTTGGTAGAGGATAATTACTGTACAAGCCATAGAGCTGTAATTACCTTAAGACTAAAATAAAATGCTACCATCCTCCTAAGGCATAAACAATAATGTCTGCAAACAATATGTACACATCATACATATTTAAAACAAGACTTAATATAAACAATAATGAACAGTATATACATGTCTCAATTTTTCTTCACTGTCTTGAAATACAATTTAACTACACAAGTGATGCAGCAACATATATATAAATGTACTTGTAACTCTACAGTAAAGTTTAATTTTTAGTGCCTTCACAGCACATCAGTGTAAACAGTTTTACTTGGCTTTGTTTTATATTTTAAAACATTCCTTGTTGTATTTTCAACATTTAAAGCAATTTTCTAGTTCTTCCTTTTCATAGAAAACGAAGATTTTGAATGCTGTATAATCATAAATAATTCATAAAATTAAATACATTCACTAAAAAATAAACTACAAAGTAAAAAAAAAAAAAAAAAAGAGAGAAAGAAAGAAAGAAAAATAGATATTTATTGAAAGGGAAAAGAGAACCATTTCCCCAAGCAGAGCTCTGGTGGTTGAATATTCAGTGCGTTTTGATAAATTGCTATTGCACTATAACACCCCTTTCTTTGAAATTCTTTGGGTGTGCTTCCCTGTTCTACCTAAATTAGTTTGTTAAAACACACAAACCAATAACCAAGGGGCCATGGTTGCTGTAGGAGTGAAGCCTTTAAAACTAGTATCACAACTCTGTGACATTTCAAAGGAAAAAATTAGTTGCGTATGTGCCTTGCACTTCCACGTAAATACAGTTCACATTGCTGGTCTTATCAGTCCTCATTTAATGGAAAAAAGAAAAAAAAAAAAAAAAAAAAAAAAAAAAAAAGAGTTCTAGTAGCTTCAGCTCACTTTGAAAATCTCTGTCCATTTTTTTTCAAAATACTTCCTCATGTTGTGGCCAGCCCTGCCAATGTCAGAATCATCTTCATTGAAAGTTTCACAGTTGTCGAAAACAAGCCTGACATCCAGCGAAAATGCTTCAAGATTAGGGTACCTGAAAGAAGAAAAATGTGAAGGATTTTTTGGAACATAGAGAATCAAAGGGGAAAAATGTTTCAACTGCATGAGAAAATACTTAAGTCAGATTTTAAATTAGAATTTCTAACAAGAAAATGAACATCAGTGAAAGGAAATACTCTCTCGTCACTGCTTTATTCTTTTCCTCAGAAGTTTTGTAAGGTAGAATTTCATGCCTGTACTGGAAAACAAACTTTTAGAAAACTAATTCTTCCTTCTCTTTAACAGCTTTCTAGTTAAAATGTAATGGCTATTTTCCATTTATGCATCTATTCTTAGGCTCAGGGTCCTTTCAAAATGTTGACTAGAGCCAAATTCATCTAAATGAGGTACAAATGGGTACAAAAAAAGGCTGCCCAGATAATCCTGTGCCACTGTCTTCGCTAATTCTTTTTACTATCCTGAATAGCCCAAAGAGTGTTCTAATATTCACAGGAATTATTAAAAATAGACTAAAAGCTTCAAGTCTACTGATATGAGCCCATGGGGAGCATTTAAATTTCGTATTCCTGGGTGAAAAAGCCTGAAGGGCTTAAAAAGCTCCTTGTGCTATCCTAGGAAAGTTGCTCTGTGTGGAGCTGACTGACACTGCAGAGGGTCCATTTTCACAGATTCATTAGGGCACAGGAATATAAACAAGAAGGGAAGGTACACAAAGGCATGTAGTGTGGTCTTCCGTTTTAAGAATCTGTGTAGTCTAATTGCAGGGCTATAAAATGATTAACCTCTGTTACCCTGGTTTTTCTGAGCCTTTTGATTTTCTTAAATGGAGTCAGATCTTTTTAGTTATTGTACAATATTAAGAGCCGTTTTCTACCTTTTCCCACAGATGTAACGTAAACAAATCCTTTGTTTTTCATCCTCTGTCCTTTGTTTGCATATTTCTAACCTGAAAACAACTGTAACTGACAGTTGGTCTGGCCACTGAGGCTGAGGGGTGGAAACCCCAAAAAGCCAATCTTCTGCTAGACCCACAAATGTATAAAAAGTAAGAAATAAACAAAGGGGTCGCTTCTCTCCGCTCCCTCAGCTGGGAGCTGGTTCGGAAGGACCTCTGCCTTGCGAAATCTCTTGTCTGCGTGTGACTGCTTTGTGTGTCTCGGTGACAAACCGCCACTACAGGAGAGAGACCCACGACAGAGCTGGCAATTCACTCCACAGCCACATCATTTACAGGGCAGAGTCCAACAGTATGAAGTTTAGTAAGTCTAAGTGTCGAGTTCTACATTTTGGCCACAAAAATCCCCTACAGCGTTACAGGCTGGGGACAGTGTGGCTGGACAGTGTTCAGGTGGAAAGGGACCTGGGGGTGCTGGTCGACAGCCGGTTGGATATGAGCCAGCAATGTGCCTTGGTGGCCAAGAAGGCCAATGGCATCCTGGCCTGCATTAGGAATTGTGTGACCAGCAGGAGTAGGGAGGTCATTCTTCCCCTGTACTCGGCACTAGTGAGACCACATCTTGAGTGCTGTGTCCAGTTCTGGGCCCCTCAGTTTAGGAAGGATATTGAGATGCTTGAGCGTGTCCAGAGGAGGGCAACGAGGCTGGTGAGGGGCTTGGAACACAAGCCCTATGAGGAACGTTTGAAGGAGCTGGGGTTGTTTAGTCTGGAGAAGAGGAGGCTTAGAGGTGACCTTATTACTCTCTACAACTTCTTGAAGGGAGGTTGTAGACAGGTGGGGGTCGGTCTCTTCCACGGGGCAGCAACTGACAGAACAAGGGGACACAGTCTCAAGCTACGTCAGGGAAGGTACAGGTTAGATATTAGGAAAAAATTTTTCACTGAAAGAATAATAAAGCACTGGAATTGTCTTCCCAGGGAGGTGGTGGAGTCACCATCTCTGGATGTGTTTAAAAAAAGACTGGATATGGCACTTAGTGCTATAGTCTAGTTGAGGTGTTAAGGCATAGGTTGGACTTGATGATCTTAGAGGTCTCTTCCAACCTCATTATTCTGTGATTCTGTGACTCCAGCAGCTTAAAGCCTACACAGCTGGTTCTCTGACATGCAATAACACCAAGATGTCTCCATGAAAAAAAAAAGTGGGAAAAAAAAGCCTTCTTGTTGACTATTTTGGTGCATTTGACCTGGCAGTTTTACTGGTTTTCAGCCAGTTCCACAGTCTCCCATCCAACATGCTATTTCACTTGAATATGGCAAAGATTAAAGCATACAATTAAGAATTTTTATTTTGCCTGTAGAAGTAATCACAGATGTGTCAGAGCAGAACAATACAGTTTAGCTAATTTTAAAAATATATTACCCTGCTCAAATATTTTTAAAATGTAAAGTGAATTTTACAATAGATTTACTTACTGTCCACTACTTAGCTTGTCTCTAATGGTAGAAAAGTCCATAGGTTTTTTAATAACTTTCTTATAACCGGGGACAAGTTTCAAGTTTACAGGAAGTAAGAAAGGCCAGGCATCTTCATGAGTTTCCAATTCTGAGAGAATCATGCTGAATAAAATAAGGTTTCAAGTCAGTATTTTTTAAGTGTTCATACATTCACAGTGTTTTCACTATTACATGAATTCCCCAAGAACTGCTGAACTATTGACTTTACAAAAGGAAAGCACTTTATTCTGGACTTTTTGCAAGGCTGAGAACAATGTACATTGAGACAGACAATTGAGTAACTAAAATAGCATTACGTTCTGTCCAGGCAACCTCTGCGAGATAAAATTCTAATGATCAACATTCCAAAAGAAAACACGCTCCTGCAACTTTGATCCTCAGTGTAAACCATTTGCAAACCAGCTGCTACTAGTGACTTTCCAAGACTGTGACAAGGCTAAAACTATGTCCCTTTTGACTGAGCAGCAATGCTGCCACAGCAGATGGTTTGTGTGTGCCCCTTGAGACGTAGCAGAGATTGTCTTTGATATCCTTGAGAAAGGTATCACTGCTACTGGGGCTGCGCTTCACTCCTCCCAGTCTTGAGAGAAGCATTCTCCCAGCAGACACACATGTGTGTACATACACACACACAGAGAAAATGTGTATATATATACATTTATTTGTCAGAGAAGAGCATTCCTGTTCCCCAGAACAGAGAGAAAAAAGATCAAGTACTACTTGTTTTAACAAGACTTACCCCTAAATTTAGCATCTGACACATTACCTGCATATAGCCAAATCCTTGGAGCTGGAGTCTCCATCTCTCTTAGGTTTCTTAACAGCAGTGCAATTTTCTTGCTTTAACTGGCTTACACAAACATTTTCATCAATTTTTCTTTTTTTGGGGTCTGTTTTTCCTCTTTTTAAGGCAATACTTGTAGTTGCAGAGTCTTCATCCTCTGTTTCTCCTGTTAATTTCCTACTTCTCTTTTGTTCATTACTTTTTTTACCTTTAATTTGAAGCTTTTTTATCTTTAGGGTTTGACCACTTGCCTATAATAGAGAGAACTGAAATAAGTAATAACCTAGAAATTACAGAAACCTGTGTTATCACTGACAGACAGCAATGGAGATCAGAAACAGAAGCACCAAAACAAATTAAACAGAAAACAAATTGAATATTTAATATTAGAGATTATTCACTTTTTGCTCTTTTCTGAAGGCAAATAAGGCTTCAGAAATTCCCAATACTCATGACCTAGGTTCTCAACTTGTGACAATACAAAAGCACCTGACATTCAAATTAGTAAAACAGCACCTCCTAACAACCAAGTTGGCATTGTTTTAGACAAACATTAGTCCATTACTAAATGACTGATATAAACATACAAAAAACAAAAAAAAAATTCACTAAGTTTTTCCTCTGCTTTTTCTTTAAAACTAGAACCTGACACATTGGCCTGTCAACGCTTAATGATGAAATTTGAAAACAAATACTGAATAGATTTTAAAACAGAAATTAAAAATTATTTTATTGAATTAGCATGAAAATTCTGTACCTACTTACATTAAAAAGCCCACAGCATATAAAACTGTAGTCTTTACTGTCACTGAAATACAAGTTCAAGAAAACTACTAATCTCATAATTTCATGGAACCTCCCCATAAAATACACAGACCATCATTTTCACTGAAAAAAGCACTGGTAGATCTGTAACACTACCACATATAATAAACCAGTCACTTGCTCCAGCCCCTTCACCCTGACACGAGGGTTACCTTTGCTATGCAGGCAGGACAGAACCAGTCCCCATCTGGGATTGTGCTGATCTTGGGTCTGTGGCAGTAGGTGTGACAGCCTTTATCACAACCATCACAAAGGAGCAGCAGTTCCTCATTATCTCCTTTTCGACAAATTTGGCAGTACTGTAATTCATGAAAAATAGGTTTAATTCAATTTTCAATATTTGAAACACATAAATGGCACCTCAATTCAAACACACAAATTCACTCTCAAAAATACCTTCATGTTACTTCAATCAGAATCTGCTAATGATCCTATCCATAGAAGAATATACAGAGCATATATGTAAGGGACTAATTTAAAGGCTACATTTGGGGAACATGTTGGAAAAGCAATTCATTTATTATAAGACAGGTGTCCCTAGAGTACAGAAAAAAATGAGCACTTTTTATAATTCATTAATGGCTGTGAGAAGTAAAGGTATACCTATCAAAACCTCTTGGTCCAAACATACTATTTCAGATATCTTCTCTTCATTTGTGACCATACTGTGTATGTACATTGCTATTTAATAAAGAAAATTTATATTTTACAAGAGTATTTACACATAATAATCAGTAAGGATCTTGTCCAAGGGCCACAATGAACAAATTCAGAAAAGCAAAACAAATGATCCTGGCACTTCCTAAAATTCACACTAATTTAAAAATATCTAAAGGACTGTCAATTTTCTTAGGTACATTATGTGATATTGCTAATCCCTTATTTCTAGACATCTTTTTCAGGAACTTAAAAAATCTCCAGATATTTTCACCAAATACATATGTTTACTGGTATCACAGAATATTCTAAATTGGAAGGAACCCATGAGGATCATCAAGTCCATTCTTAAGTGAATGGCCCATACAGGGATTTAGTCCGTAACCTTGGTATTAGGAGCACCCTGCTCTAACCAACTGTGTTGTAATTAAATGCAGAGAATATTTAAACCAAATTGAGAGTGATACATTTTTTTCTGAGTAATAAATTCCTTCAGCTTGAAATATTCCAATGCCTTTTCAGATGCTCCTACCAAATTCATAAGCTTCTTGCCCTAAAGATGCTGCTTAAAACGAACAGCTATATAAACTCAAAAGTACAGCCTGACATTACAGCTTTTATTTAAAACATCCTTTAATTGATCAGATGTAATTCGAATCTGTGTAAGACTGACAGAAATTTAAAAATTAGGAAAAGGACCACAAATGGAAGAATCACTTTTGCCACCCACTACGTAACACTGGTCGTACTTGACTACATCATTGCTGTAGCAATTAGTTTTGTTTTCAGGAATTTGAGGTTCAGAGGTCCATGCAAATTTTGACATACCTCCTTTGCATGCTTGTTTTTGTGTATGTAGTTGACATAGATTGACTTGCCGAGTGTACAAGGAAACAGGTATTTCAGCTTGTCTCCTCACACACTTGCCTAATTTTTATGTTCAGTTGTGAGAACTCTGCATGCAAAGAAGCTGCATATTGGGAGCATCTCAACTTCCTGAAAAATGAAATTCTTAATGAAGGATATATGACGCTGAACCTCCGTAAAACTTGTGTCGCATGTGAGGTTAGAAAATACTCCATTGGAAAGAGTATATTTCATCAGATGGAGCAAGATGACTTTCATCTCGATATTATCATCAAAGAATAATTACCATCTTAAATAATGTAACCATCTACAAAGAGCTTTCTATCTTAGCAAGTTTCGGAAGCTGAATTTGTGGAGCAAGGGACAATCTTTTCCATTAGGCTTATTCATCTGTGCACAATGTACAATTTAACTGTGTGAGGTTCTATGTGAAGTGGTAAGAAATGCATTATTCAACTTAAAATGCCTGAAGTCGGAAAACAGGGTATGTCAAAAACAGTTCGGATACTTACAACTTTCATAATGGATTTTTCCCATGCTATTGATTTCTGTAACTGCTGAATGCACAAAGCTACCTGGGCAGCACTGCGCGCTTCTGACAGTGCCCTTCTCCACACCTTTAACCCCGGAGCAATATCCTCTTCAGTTCTGCATTAAAATATAGGTAAATTAAGTAGGTCACACCCATGTTTGCTCATGTTTAAATGTGGGACAATCATCATCACACTGAAAGCCAAGCAATGACAAAACATACACAGCCAATAAGTATAAGGTTTAAGCAACTAAATCTCATGTAGTGCACAGACTGTGGCTACGTGCCTCAAAGCTTAGTCACAATCAGTTAAATGTAAGATAACTTTGCAAGATTATTAACAAACGTAACAAAAAAAATCTTTACAAAGCACCATGCAGAATAACATGATCCATACGGATCACAGACATACAAGAAAGTACATAGATAACAGGCAATAAGAAAATAGGCTCCAATTAGCAAAGAAGCACAATAATTTTTCAAGTTAATCTCAATAACCTACCCGTCACCATCACCACTAATAGATGGTGCAGGAGCAGGGACAGTAACTGTGCCCACATTATCCAGTTTGATCTGAATGGTGGTACTTAAGGGGCTCTTCAGATACCTTCGCTCTATGTTCCGCTCCAAGTCAGCGAGCCTGGTTACAGCTATATCTAGAGGGTTGTCACTCCTCCGCTCTAGAGAGCTGGCATTGCCTTCTCCGCCTCCAGCACAATCTCCATCGTGCTTCTTGTGCAATCTAGTAATTGATTTATGTTCACGATATACCAAGTCGTCTCTCTCTGATGCAGGTTCAGGACACAGCCAACCCTATGTCAATAGAAAGGTTTGGGCATTTATTGGTTGCTGTTAACTCAGTGTGTAAACAGAGGAACTGTTTTATGGAATCAAACTAAGTCACTGAAGCGCGGTTTCCAGTAGATCTTTGTTACTTGTAATCCATCTGTAGAGACATTTTCCAAAATATCCAGAGAACTAAAATAATTAATCAAGAAATACAGGCATTACCGGACTTTCTGAAGGGACCTTTCTGCAACAGTCTGCATTCTTATCCCCTTGTGAAATATCCCGTTCTATTGGTCGAAACATCAAAACAGGTGTACCTGTTCAGTAGGCTCAGGAGGCAGTATCAGGACACAGGAAACTCATGCCAAAAACTAGATCCCAAACATTGCACCTGTACTATAACCAAACATACACAATTCGAGAACCTTACACCCACCTTGGAAAAATTCCAAAATCCAGAGAATTCTTAACTCTATCACACTCATAGCCATTACAAGTTCTCCATGGCTCTAAAACACTCAAGCAAATTATTCTGATGCACTTGTAGGCATTTCTAAAAGCATTACCAGCAACAATCACACAAAGCAGGCCGAAGTGTGGCAACCCCCCCCAGAGTTAAGCAGTCTGTATGAAATACAGTCATTGCATTCAGAGAAGGTTAACAAACTGTACACGGAACTGCACGGTAGGAGAACACTCTCCAGGAACTGCCATTCTGGGCATCTTCAGCTCTCTGAACTGCAGAGAGCTGAACTCAGAAGACTGAACTGCAATAAAATGTTTCAAACATGAAATTTCCATGATACTGCACAGTGTATTTGTTTCATTTGTAGGCAATTAGGATGGAATAAGAAGACACTTACCAACACACATAGACTGCTATCTGCTTTAAATTCTTACCACTTATTTTAAAGAGACATTTTATTGAAAGTTGGTTTTACCTTAACTTGTAAACTAGCTGATGCAACTCTCCTCTCTAGATCTTCCACCTGCTGAAGAATAGCAAGATCCATCTCCATAGCTTGTTCTTCTACTGACCAGTTTTTCACAACATCCCGAGTTACCTGGTTATCTTCATTTTCATTGATATCAATAATTGCAACTGTATTTAAGAATCACATTTTTATTATTTTAATTAGCATTAAAACTGCACTGGTAAATTCAAGCTGATTTACCCACCACTCCAGTCAAATACTGAAGAACTGCTGTAAAAGTACACTATTCTTAAAATACCCAATATGGACAACAAATTCTGTATGCTTTCGAACTTGCAATTCAAAGGCAAGAAGGGAAAGGAGAGGCCTAGCGTTACAGAGATGAGAAGAGCTTCAGAAGGTTACCAGAGCTTGAGAAGCTTACTTAGACCACTAGAACTATTTATATTAAATGGCATTTCTCTAATCCAGTAACTTTCCATAACAAGGCTGGCAAAAGGGCAGCTACAGATGGGGAGACCTTTACCTTTTTTCTCCAACCATTACTTTAACTCTCCTGCTAAACATATCCCAAAGAGCTCTAGTTGTCTGGTGCCCCAACACCACATGTAACATAAATACCAACTACATACCATCCTTGTTTTTGATGCAAGCCAGGGTGATATAATCCATGTGTTTCTGTATTTGCTTTTGTAAGGCCTTTTCTCTTATTCCCCTGAGATGCAGCACTTTAAGCAAAGATTTTAGGTCCTCTGGATCAGTAATCCTCCACCACCCATACTGCATTTCTAAATCAAGACAAGCATATAAACACTTTGCAGGTGCTTTTTTCATGTGATCACACATGATCAGATTAGGCAATCATTTAAAAAATCAATAGGCAAATTATTAAAAAAAAAAAAGTAACTTGACAAAGGCACTGCAGAAATTATCATCTTAGTGTTGCATTATACTTACCTTCTGGTATAGGCTTTGGGTTAGGATAATCTACAGGCTTGGCTACTTCAGCTGCTGTAGAAGGGGCAGAAGCTATTTTTTCAGCTTGTAGTGCTGGTGATTCACTTTTACTTGTAGGAGCACTAGATGCCAAGAATGTGTTACCATTGACTTCTGATAATCCCAGCCCTGATCCAAGAGCAGGTAAAGGAGATGGAAATGGAACATTTGAAGTAAGAACTCCTGTAGACCATCCACAAAACTGAAGTCCCATTATAGGTAGTCCTGTCTTCATCTGCTACAGAGGACAACTACCATTACTATAATCAAGAAACCTGAATTATGATTAAGATGCTGTTTGTCAAACAATAATCAAAACACAAAGAAAGCCTTTACACTCAGTGCATCAACTAGTTTCAGAAAAACTAATATAACACTGATATGTAATACCTCTTATCAGGGCCCAGCTAATGCTAAAAAACCAATAGCTTTGAAAAGGTAGGGTTTTGTGTCTTACACTTCCAAAAACTAGTTTATATTTACTTGCTTTCATTTAATACCAGCAGCCAACACCGTAAAAGCCAAATTAATTACTGAAACACATGTACAAAATACCATACATTGGCTTACTTGAAACATCATGATCTAGTATTATAGAACTTCTGTATTTAGTTACTAACATTTAGAAACAGAAAAAAAAAAAGAAATGCAGATATAATGATCTCAGGTCTGTGAACTAATTTGTATAAACAGACATCCTCCCCAAATAAGCTCTGCAAATTCAAGCTATTCAAAAATTAATTTATTTACCTGCAGCGGTGACAATGCAAAAGGACTTAATCCCATGGGACTCTGTGCAGAGGTTGAGCCCAGAAGAGGAGATGGAACAGGTGACGGTGACTTTGATGGTGAGTGTGACTGAGGAGTGAGTGGAGCTGTAGTAGACGGTGTGTCCACGTGGGTCACCGAGGTGTCATCACAGGGCACCCGTGGTAACAGGCTGAACCACTGCCTGCTCTTCTCAGTAAGAGTCTTTAACAATTGATCATTTGGAATTAGTGGAGAACTATAAAACTTTCCTGTCCCACTGGCACTAGGACTGAAAAGATTATTAGAATCAGACTTCTCGATGGAGCTTTGTGATGCAGGGGGTTGCAGACTGCAGAGAGCACTTTTTGAGTTACTTGGGTAAGACAATGTGCAGCCATTTGCTGCACTGCCATTGGGTTTTGGGGACATATTGTCAGACTCAGGTGGCATTTTTGCTACCTCTAACAGTTTGCTTAATTTTGAAAATGACCCAGGCTTTTGCAAAAACAGGTTAGTGCTGTCCTTTTCTTTCAGATTTTCCTTTTGCTCACAGTGAGTTGTAGCTAAGCAATGTAATTTTTCTTCCATTTCAAAATCTTCTTCTTTTATATGCATACTTTCTTCCTTTTTTAACTTCTCTTTTTCTTTTGCAATTTCTTCTAGACCTAGAAAGGCATAAGAAGCACAGATTACCTGTAACAAATCAACTATTTTACAAAGTTTTTATAATCACTGTTTGAATTTAAAATTACTTCATTTTTGGCTCAACATGTGCTAGATGGCTTTGCTGTTGTTAATGAAATCCCTTCTCACTTTGCAGAGAGAAAAAAGTCTCTAGGCATACAGACAAACACTACTAAACATCTCTAGGAAAAATCACCTCAACATGGCTAACACGCTACTGGATTCATACATCTGAAGCAGTTTCCCAGTGCCAAGTCTCTGAAAGGGACAAAATTTTGCCACCTTTCTTTTTTCAGGACTCTACATACCTCATCGAGAAGCCCCTGTAATGATATCAAGGGAGTGCAGTGTTTACAGCCCTAAGTTTAAAGAAACGATCAGTTGCAAAAATAAACACACAGCCAACTACGAAAGGGAGAACCAAAATTCCTGTTACAAAATCAAATATTCCCCAAATACTGAAGTAACATTAAACATCTTTCTATACAAATCATTAACAACTTTGACTGTGCAACAATATCAACAGTCTGTGAAGTTTAATGCTCTTTCAAGAGCCACTGAGCATGACTAGAACTCTCCATACAACTAAGCACACAGCTAACATCTAAGCATTTTAAAGTACAGCAAGCAGAAGCTGATTAAAAAACCCAGGTTTCTTCAAACACAGGTGGTGCAAAAGATCTGAAGATCTCCCTTTTGCAAAAGGAAAAAACTTTTTTTCCCTCTTCTTTGCACTACTAGTCTTTCTTAATAATTTTTCTTCTACTCTTATACTGACTGCCAACTCAGACAAAAAGTCTTTAATAAAATGCTTTTCAATAGAGAACTGTTAGCATGAGGGGAAGCAGGGAGAAAATCCAACTCCTTATTTTATGTTCATCAGATACTGCAGTCACAAATAAACACACGGCTTACAGTTCATGGCAGGCACTTGCTCCAGAAAAACTGTAATTTCTACAAAGAAAAGTACATCCCCTCCTACTAAAACTTCAAAATGTGTTCAGAGTTACGGTTTATATCAAGATATAAACAATTTAATTATCAGCATAAGCATGAAAATGGCTACACAAAAGGGATAGAGAAGTACTGTTTAAATGGACAGATCATTCAAGACTTTATGTCTCTTATTTCTTCAGGGTTAGGGAATTAGATAAACTGTAGAATTTACATAAAGACAGCAAACTAAGAGCTGAGGGGAAGAGGAGGTAGGTGAGAATTTAAGAACACATCTGTTTTCTTCTTCAGGGAGATTAAACTTTCATTAAGACAACATTAAAAAACAGAGGTTTGCCCTACAGCTTTTTGCTAAAACTTCTGTGTGGGTTTTTTTGTATGGGGTTTTTTACTATTTTAAGACAGGTAAATGTATGTAGATTATTTTCTTTGTGTACCATTTCCAAATGATTTGGGGAGTTCATCTGTTTAAAACATAATGAAATACAGCAAACCGAAGAAAAGCAAGCAGCACATTCTGTATAAAGCTGCTCGTGCAAAACCGTTCCTAACACAGAGCATAAGTCAATGCAAAGTGCAAGACAGAAAGGAAAGTACTTTTTATGCTACCCGTTTTAGAAAGATAACTTGATCAAGATTGCATTTAGGGGAAGTTCTATGGCTTCTTTTTGGACCCCAAGCCAGGCTCAAATTTCCTACCATGCCATTCTGTAACAGTTAATTAAGCAGCTCTCTAGAATGATGCAATTCTCATGAGATATGCAATTGTGATGTGCATCAGATTTTTTTCTTGCTATTTTTTGAGGGAAAAATGTGAGAGAAATGAGGTTTTGGTTCACCTTTATGAAAATTAGAAAGGATTTTTCTGTGACCAAAATTAAGAATTACGTTTAAAAATTCTAATACCAACAAAAAAGTCAGATTAATACATACTTTCTGCATCTCTCCAATTAGAAGTGTGTGAAAAATTCTACCCCAAAATTACATTTTAGTGTCAGCAGAATGATTTCAGCAATTGCTGCTTAAAGAAAGATCATATGGTAAAATGCAGACACTAAATCATGTGGTTGATTAGAAAACCAGGTACTTCACTGCATGAAAGTAATTGTCATATTTTTGTAGAGATCTACCATATCTTCATGCACTGAACAGTCTGTGCATTTGCAGAAAATCTGAGGATGAATTTTTTTTTTCCGCTTTCTATGGTCCTAATTTTCATACACAGAGGTCACTGCCATAGGGAAAAGGTGAAATAGTTCAGAAAGAGTAAAAAAAACTTTGCAGGTAAGTAAACGCGTAACATGCAGAAGTATAACAACTGAAAACTTCCAAAATAGCAATCCTCATTTTGAAAGGTATTACCCGACCTTTCATAACCAGAATAGAGAACCACATGAGTGGAGAGCTCTACTGACAGCAGCTTGAGGGCATCTGGCTGAGGGTGAAGATCTTGCTGCACAAAGCCAGCACCTCCAGAGATGGGCAGCATGTCTTGGCCTTGTGTACATCTGTGTGCCAGCACTCCTTTACGGCTCTTACCTTCACCACTTTCCATGCCTTCTACAAAAATACCACCACACTGGGGCAGGATCCAGTACCGGCGCCTGTAACGGTCCTGACCAAACATCATTGAACGCAAACAGTGCGAAGCTTCAAATAACTTCTTTCTGTACTGGCTTTGTTGCTATTTAAAAGGGGAGAGCATTATAAATCAGTGGGGGGAAAAAATCTCATTATTACAGAAAACATCTGGCTGCCAGACTAAACAAAAGTTCAAGGGTCAGACAAGGAGGTCTTCTCAGAGATTCAGGATAGTGGTGTGTCTGTGTGTTGTGATATTCTACTGACAATCACTGCCTTGAAGATTTTACTTACAAAGCTTCCTTTAAAAAAACCTATCAATTAAAGCACGCCCTGGCTCAGCCTAGGTTTTTCGGTTTTCCTCTAAAAACACGCTGCACTGGTGCAGCATGTCTTTTTATCCCTGACTCCCAAAAACCAGTTGATCAAAGAAAGATTTCACTGCATGAGAAGAGCTGACAATTACACAGCATCAGCAAATGGTAAACAGAGTCCTGAAGACAGATGATAGTGCAACTGCTGATGGGAGACTAGTGAGATATTTTAACTCTTAATAAATGAATGGCAACAATACACAAAAACTCTGTCTTTGAATGTAACACAGCTCTTTTGTGGGGGTCAACAAGAACTTCAATTTGTTTACTCAGTTTTTGCTCTTCTAAATTGACACTGCTGGGAGTCAGGTGGAATCTTGGACTGCTAATTTACTGCAATATGGAACATGAGAGAAACCAGCACACAAAGTCTTAAATTACAATTTTTCTAATAGGAACAATAAAGACATGGGCCATGAGTACCCCTAATTACAGCATTACATCTTTCTCATTTACCCTCCTCTTCCTATTCTATTGCTGCTTCTTTCAAAATGTGAAGCACAGACAGCCCTGCATTGGCTTGGAGCACAGCTGCAGAAATCGGCACAGAAAGGAGGGCACGACAATCACAATCCATTGTATATCTGAAGCCATTGCTTCTCCTACAAAATTTGTCATCACTTTTTAAGATCAACAAACAGGAATATATGAAGTAGATCTGGATAAAAATTACATTACTTTTTATTTTCCAAAGCGCAAACATTATCAGCTATTACTATTAATGGTCTTTTGAGTGACCTTCACTTAGACACCAGACTGAACTCACAGTTCAGGTGTCATGAATTGGAGCATCATTCATACTTGCACAAAACAAGAGTAGATACTTGTTTCAATTTATATTAAGTTGGAGCATTGAAAATTATGTTTAATATACTAACTCATGATACCTAGCGATAACATTTGTAGAAGAAAAAAGAATAATAATCTCTCACCTTTGTCAGCTTTTCAATCTGCTTCTCTAGTTCTTCAACACTTGCTGTCTGGTCCCCATCATCCTATAATCACCAAGTATACTGTCACACCAAATTTATTTCAGGATAAAATCATACTACTATGTCTTATCATTATTACAGGAAAAAGATGTAACAGAAAATGAGAGGAGAATATTAAAGAGGAAAAAAACAATTCAAATTGTGTGCAATATATTTCACTGGCAACAACATAATTGAAAAGAGGATACACCTTGAATCTTTTCAAACCATTCCAGATGTGGACAAAGGAGAAAGCTCATGTTTGCTGAAAACTGGAAGTAAGTCAGTTTGTGCATGAACACAACACTACAGAATTTAATCTTAGTTTCTACGAAGCTTTTTAGATAGTCAAGGTGATAGTCTAGGTGTTTCTCAAGCGTGAAATAATGACATCTCTTAAAACCCCATCAGTAAGTCTTTGGTCAGTCCGTATTTGCATTTTATTTCAATATCTACATGAAATTGCAGAGCCCCTTCAAATCATAACTCTGCTACAGAAGTTACAACATCTATCCCGCTGATTTTTGAAGCGGAATTAACAAAAATAAAAACTAACAAAAATTTTCGAACATTGGAGGTAAATTATTCTTCCCTCCTCTTTATGGGAACATTTTGGGGAAACAGTGCCATATTACAGAAAAACAAAAGGAAAACAAGTTTTAGCTTATTCACAAATAAAGTTTCACTATACTGACAATTCCCCACCTCATCCTCACAAACTTCTGCCTTCTTTCCTTTTTTATCATCTTTGTCCTCTTCATCCTCATCTTCCTCATCTGCCTGATCATCGCTGTCGTCATCATCATCATCGTCATAGTCACTGTCCCCTCCCTTCCGCCGGCGCTTGCGGCCAGGTGCAGGTGTCTCCAAGGAATGGGGTTCTTCACCTCCATCCCCAGTCCCCGCAGCATCTCTTTTACCAGTTTTCTTGGCATGAATGATTCTGAGCCTTGGGACACATGAGAAAGGGTGAAATGATGGATTATGTCTGTAGCATAAACTCTTCCCATGAGATTGAAAGAAAAACCATAAATTCCAGATTTAAATTAGAGCTTCTGATCTAGCATGACACTATTTTCTCAATATTTATTGTCACTAGTCAACAAGAAAACCTCAGGTTATAAAACCCTTACAACTCGTGGATCCGTTATTAATAGACTGTTTCTCCCAGGTCAATTTTATTGTGTAACTGTTCAGAAGAAATGAAACACAGGAGGGATTTTGAGAAGTCAGGAAGGATAATATAAAAGAAAGAACCATTTCAACTTCTTCATCTTTTATTTAATGCATTAAAGAACATGATGACAAAATACCTGTGTCTGAGCCAGGGAGGAAAAGGCAAAAGTCCTCACTTGGAGGTATGAAATTATATACATTGCTTGGCAACAGCAAGACTGGTTAAATTTTTTTCTTTTTCTTTCCTTTTCAGATTTTTATGAACTTTAAATAATATTTAGATTTTAGTCCTTTAGCTGAACTTTTTATTCTAAGAGATACTTTTTTTCCTGAGGAATTTCAGTTACCTCAGCTACTAAAGATTACTCAAACTGTCATTTTTCCTTTTATGAAAGAAAAGGGAAACTTACATACCAGTTATTAGGGTTGTAGTAGACCTCCTTCTTCTATAAAACCCCTATAAGACAAGATTCCACACAGCAAAAATTACAGTTCCACCTATCAGGGAGCTTGCAGGCAAACATGCTGAACCACAGGAGGTGTAAATAGCCAGGCTGAACCAGTCACTTATCACGCAGACCAAAAATGCAACTGACTTAGAAGAGATTTATAAACGTGTAGAAAAGACAAAGATTTTGCAAGAGATGACTGAAGAAGGTAGGATGGGAAAAGCAGAACGGTAACGACAAACACAATTACCAGGACGTAATTTTTCCTTGTCGTACTCCTCTCTCTTCCCATCCTACAGAACAATATTCCATACAGCAAGCAGCTAGAAGTACAGTGAGTGCTGTCCAAGTACTGGCTCCAGGGAATACTGACAAATGGATCAGCCTTCTAAAACACTGATAACCAGAGCCAGTTCTCAACAGCACAGACCAAAATGAAGGTGTCACTGTTCAACTGGGAGCAGCACCTTTGCTAGAAAAAGACTGTTAGCCAAGAAATCATCAAGGGGACTTGAAAACTGCTGGGCTTTGGTTTTTCAGTGCAGTTTTGTTGTTGCTGTTGTTTTGGGTTCGGTTTTTAAGCACTGGTTAATCCACTGGAGAATTTATGAAGTTTTATACATTTATTTTCTCTGTATCAAGTCGATGTTTACCTGTCTTCACGATTTAGAATATTAAAAAAAAAAAACCCTCAGGTCTTTCAGTGAATTTGGAAGCAAATAGCATTTTTAGGTACGGTGCAAAAACCCTCAGTCTCACTGAGCATCAATACCATTCAGGCTATTGACTAAATTTTTTAGAAAACTAATTTCCTTTCCACGAGGATAATGTCAAGCCTCTTTGCATGGACTGGAAATTCCTGCGAATACAGAGGAATTAACTACCAAAATCACTAGTCAAGGACTGGATTGACTGCTGCATCGCTGGACAATCTCAGAGACAATTTACGTACATTAAGATAGTCTTGAAGGCAATTCAGTAAAAAAGCTGGCAAGTCAATGTTCAATGACATCTTTCATATACCTAAAGGGAATCAGAAGAAACAAAAAAGGCTACTTTTGCTGAAAGCAAAAATAAACATGCAATGTTGTCAAGCACTAAAAGGAAGCTTGCCTGATACTGCAAATAATCAAGCATGCAAATGAACCAAAGATCTTCTCCTTTGGTAGCACCACAAGCAGAAGAAAGCAGCATTCCCTACTCAAAGTAACAAAGAGGCAGAAACCAATGCCAGCATAACTTTAAAAATGTTCCGTTATTTCAAGAATCAGCGTGATTTTTCTATTGCTACCTACGCATACTGCTCACTGAGAGAAGAAAACCCTTACTTACAAAATTGTTCTCTCTTTCTTACTTTCAAGTATGGACCAAACCTGCATGTGGAACTGCTGAGAGATTTATAAAGTCTACAGGCTTATAAAAAGAGTGGGTGGCCCATCATAGAACCAGATGATTGACTTAAGCCTGCTCTAATCTGATCTATAATGTTTACTAGATCACAGAAGGAAAATTCACCTTCTGACTTAGTTTTCATGCTTTCCCCATAATTTTTGCACCTAAGTATTAGGTAGAACAAAGGCAAAGAAATTCTGAACACGTACTTTTAATATACTTTTAACATACTTCACCTTGCATCTCAAAAAATGAAAGTTTGGCAAATCAGCATTAGCATCACCTACCCAAAGTAAGGGTGTAATTTCTCCCCTTAGTGATGCTGTTTTTCATATACCATGATTATTTAGAGTTGAAATTATTTCAGTCAACAGAAATTAATTTATACAGAGCATACCATAACACTGGCATATTAAAAGAACACTGTTGCAGTGAAAAACTTCCTTCAAGTCCTGTTAAAAAATGAATTATTACCTAATTCTTTAAGAGGCTGTTATTTCATTTTTATTCTGTTTTATGTTGATCTGGCTACAAAAGACATGCCAAAGAGAAGACATGTAATGAAAAAAGGAGATGCTGAGACTTTTATTATCTAGTTTAAAAAAAAAAAAAAAATCACAGAATCATCTCAGGTGAGAGTGTGACCACAGCTGTCACACAGAAAGCACAAAGTAAGATGACTTGATCGTATGAGATAGGTGCCTTTACAAAAAAAATGCATTAGTAGCAAGATTCACATCGAAATGCGATAGAGAAGGAATTAGATGCAGCCTCTCATTGACCATCCGCTAAGCAGAAACAGTCCAGGCAGTTCAGAACTAAATTTTTAACCATCTACATTGCACTTATTAAGATCTTTGAGGGAAGGAGGAGAAAAGGAAGGAAGAGCAGGGAAAGGGGTGAGAGGGAAAGCATCCCTTAAAACAAAATACAGTGATTCCGTTTTCCAACCTGGGATTTTACTGTTGCTTATTTGCATCTGTCAGGCATAGGCTTTTGTATTTATTTTTGCCCTCCTCCCCAGCTGAGAAGCTTATGTGGTTCAAAAGTGAGAACATAAACACAAAAAAACCATCCTTCATCAAGCACATGCGATGCAGACAGAATCTTTTCTCATCCTCCCTGGATATGCTTTGCAGCCAGCCTGGACAAAATGGTTTGAAGACTAACGACAGCAAACACTGGCCAACCAAGCTGAGATGTAATAAAACCATTCCTCAGCCCCATTATTCATCCCCTACACACTTCCCACAGAAGGGGCATGTGCTGAGGGGCACATAAAGGTCTGTAGGCACCTGAAAAGAGGTCACAGCTGCTGATCACACAGTGAGTACTTGACTAACCATGCAAAACTCTTTGGGACTGGGATGCTTAAAAATTAGACCAAGATGTGAATGGATCGGGAAGATAACATGTAAGAATGAAGTCTGGAAGCACAAAAAAATAGCAAAAAGAAGACTGAAGTGTACAGATTTCTTTTCAGAGAAGCCCCAGAACAGTTGTAAGGGTTTATGGAAAACACAACTGACATAATAAAAAAACCATTGTTTAAAATTGATTGAAGAAGGCTCTTCTAGAACCTTCTTGGAATTCATCAGAAAAAGTGGAAAATTCAAAAATTTTGAATCAAAGATTGAGAGAGATTAATCAGGCCCAGAAATTCAACGAAGCAGAGTAGCAACAGTTCTGAGCTCTGCTTCAATAGCGGCACTCAAAAAGAGGGAGAGCACTACTGGAACCTGAAATCCACACATGAGGTGAAAACCAGGAAATGGAGAAATGATTGCAGCGAGGAGGAGGAGCCTGGGACTTCAGGGTATGATGCTCACTGCTGGACAGGGAAGAAATGAGAGATTGTAAGGAAAAGCAAAGATCCTACATCTACAAGTACTTACAGTTCGATGGAGGGAGAGAAAGCCTAAGCAGGTACTAAGAAGACAAGGACAGGAAAGGGTCCCATTTCACTAATGGGAAGTTGGCTACATCAGAACTTCAAAAACGCTTCTTAAACCATATCCCATAGAGGAGATACAGATGAAGACAGGAAAAAAAGGTATCTGGGTTATCCTAAAGGTTAAAATACATTAACTCTGTGCAGACTGGGATTTGCAGTATTAGTAGAGAATTTCTTTTTATTGGTCTATTTTTTTCCTCTACCTCCCTCTTGTCCTTCTTCTTTACTTCTTTCCTTCTTCCTTCTGAGATACGTTAAAGGGAAAAAATGGAGACATAAGATTAGAAAAGAGAGTACCTAAAAAGCAAGGACTAAGAAAGGATTTACTCCTCCTAGCAAGAGATAAAAATGACAAAGAAAAAGAAAAGCAGAGTCTGGCTATGCATTTTTACCCCCTGTGATTCATTAACTTTATGCCGTCCAGCCTCCTGATGGTTGGAGCCAGTATGGTTGCTGTATGGAATTTTGTCTTGTAGGATGGGAGAACAGTGAATATGAAACTGACAATCCTTAACAAGTTCCAATTTTACCTTAAACAGAAATATAAAAATACCTCAACGCTTGCATTCTACATATGGATCCCTGGCTATAGGGAACGATGTGACATTGACAGATGAGAAACACTAAGATAACATAAATTAGCAAAGTTTGATTGGCAACTGTTGCGTGAAAATCACATTGTCTTAAAATGCCTTTCAGAATGAACACTGGGAATTATGGTAGGTCCAAATAAACTTTGATTATATCAATAGCAATTTTATGGCTCCTTTAATATTCCAATATAAAAGTTTTCCGTTTCCTCCAAAGAATACAAAATTAGACTTGATTTTGCTCCAAATCTGTGCAACACTAACCCTCTGAATCTCATGCATCTTTAATGGACTGTAAAAGACTTGTGTTGCATCAGTCTAAATCCACATCTGTCTTAATTAAGCGGTTTGATTAATAATTTCTTGGTAAACCTGTAACTTCATCAGCTGATTTTTGGGCTTAGAACCAATTCCCTATATAGCAGTGTATGTGAAGAAAAGCAAAAAAGCAAAATATTGTAATATTTAAGGAAATGAAACTTACTTCCGAAGTTTGCCTTCAACCATCCATTTATCTCTCCTTAAGTTTGACATATAATCAATGTTTTTATCAATTTCACTGTCAAAGATGAAAATAATCCATTAACTGTGAACTTATGTATCTTTTTTCTGACAGACATTTACATATAGACATTTTTCCCTCAAATAACTGCCTTAGAGAAATCATTAAAATTCAAAATAAATAATTTTAATGCTAGGAAATCACAATACTAGGAATGCCAATGTAGCACACTGCTGTACCTATGTCAGTCTTTATCCCCAGTATCACCTCAGCTTCCTTTCCACAAGAAGCATGGCATTCAACAATTCTCTTCATCGTTCTAGTTCAGTGTCAAGCCTCTAAATGTCTTTGCCACAAAGCACGGTGCCCTGTGCTGAAAAAACAGTTGCCACTGGTACATCTGAGGTATTCTTGGGATACCTAGGATCCCTGGGATCTACAATCCAACATTCACTTTTCACTGCAGAAACTGAAGAACCAAAAAAAGGGCTTCAGTGCAGTTACCGTCTGCGCGCCCACTTCCGAGACATCCCGGCCACAACAATTCAGCAGATTATAGTTGTTTCTATGTCCAAAATACAGAAACTGAAGTTCTGAGTGATCATTTCTACAAAGAGGACCTAACAGTCATCTGCAACAAGAGGAAGTTTCTATGATGATTTTGACTGACACACATGAACTTTCTTGCACAACTGATGCACAGTATTGCACTGCCCACTTCTGCTATGTATCAGTTTTGGAAAACGTGAAGCATCTCTTCCATTCCTGCCTTACACAACCCTGATTAACTTTTGCAGCACGGTGTACCAAACCCAGAAAATACACCAGGCATCCCAGAACCCTGCATTTCTTAACATTTTATTGCACATTGGTGGATTTTGACAAGTTGTTGAACATAGGGGGGATTTAAAATTATGAAATGCCATATACTACTGACCACAAATGCAACATACACCTTCTTGAATTACTGTGATGATACATCAAGCTTGCCACCTCACCTTATGACCCTAATTAAAAGTATCTGGACAACAAACATCTTCAAAAACAAAAGGAAAAAAGGGAAAACAGTGTACTGCAGAAACCTCAGAAAACTCATCTAAATTATTCCCTAGAATACCTAGTAAATTTCTTTGCAATCAACCTCATCTTTTATTCCAAAAATTGTTAGAGAAATTTTGGTTCAAGCTTTGAAAACAAAACTACGGACCAAACATGGAAAATTTCTATTCTTTCTTCATATTAACAGTACATAAAGGTAAGAAGCAGTAACTCAAGCAATTTCAGCTTTCACTCTAAGAACACAAGTAGTCCTCCTGTAACAGAATACAGTGAATACACAGTATTTCTGAATTACAACATTTTTATAATTTTATTTTTACACACCTGTTTGGGAAAAAATCTTACCTTACTACACTTTTGCTGCATGCTAACTCATTGACCAGAAAACCAAGTACTGATGCTTTCTGTGCTGGAGAATGTGCCTGAAAAGCTTTTGTCTTCAAGCTCTCTGTCAACTCTGTTTGCCCACAATGAGCCTCCATGAAAATCTGCAGAATCTCAGACACATTATCTCGATTGATACCAACATTCAGTAAGTGTTCCCCAAGAATAGTTTTAGCCTAAAAGGAACAAAGACATTTCAAAGAATCATGTGTAAAAAACACCGTTTTCCTTTGTAGGCTATATTATTGTTTATAGAAGATGGTACGGGTTTGTTTGCATTTTTACACAAGAATTTCTAACTATTGAAGCTATTCAAAAGTAAATCTTAAATACAGTAACATATTAGAATGTCTTCACCTCTAGGTTTTTCACAACAGAGATAATATTAGTAATCATTAAATGGATTACATGTAAAAAGGCATGGTCTAAATGAAAATTGATGAATACTGCATTGTATGATGATGCTATGAAGAACTCTGAAGTGGAAGTAAGCTGTATTGGCTTGAAAAAGAAGGCCAGTAAGAGAGTCATGAATGTATTGGGGTTTTGACAAAGTGACCTAGACAGCAGACCTTAGAGAAAGAAATAGCGAGATTCACTGAGAATGTGTAACATGAGGATAAGAATGCAAAGGAATGGATGGAAAAGAATTAAAAGACATGGCCACAGATGCGACAGTGCTCTACAAAAGGTCCAAATAAAGATGGGATGTTTGTACGTGTGTAGAGAAAATGCACAGAAATACATTATGTCTGGAAAATGGGAATGCTGACGGGACACAAAGTTTTGGACTAACATTAGAACCATGACATCAAAGAAAATAATTAGGAAAAAGAATGGAAATCCATATGAGAGAGGGGTCAGAGACACATTATGAAGAACGCATTCATATATACAGGGTGTTTACTATGGATTTTTTCTTTTTTACCTTGTATCCTGTACCAAGTCCAGGATCGCACACAGCTGCAGAGACAAGTTTCACAAGCAAGTCCTGTACTTCTCCCATGCTGTCCCCTATGTTGAGCAAACCCTCTTGAAGAACACTCAGGGAGGGAACATCTATGGTCACATCAAAGCCAAGAACTTTACCGAAGTTACGCAGGAACTGCACTACCATAAGACAATCCGAAAACGTGCTTCCATCAAGAACGAGGCCTGGGATGCGAGGCAGCTCTGGGAAAGGCTGGGAAGTAAAGAAAAAAGGTGAAAAATTCACTAGTGTATTTCAAAAGGAAATTTCTTTTGATAACAGCTGGGAAAATTGATAGACAATTCCTTCTGACCTACAGCATGACAGTGCTGGAAGGTACAGGCAACAGGGAACCTGCACCCCTTGTCCATTCAATGCTGGAACACGTTTAACTTCCCACAAATTATAGGAGGCAAGAGATTCAGAAATAATTCCTTTTTGGCCAGGAGACACTGTAAGGATCTATTCTGAGCCAAATTACTGTAAAAGATGGTGCAAAGTTATTGAGGGGAAAGAGGAAGGGAAGGGAAGGGAAGGGAAGGGAAGGGAAGGGAAGGGAAGGGAAGGGAAGGGGAAAGGAATGTAAGGGAAGGGAAGGGAAGGGAAGGGAAGGAAGGGAAGGGACTTTCCTTTCCTGGTCCTTTCCTTTCCTTTCCCTTTCCTTTCCGTGGAATGGCATGGAATGAAGGCAGGGAAGTTGGCAGTTAATGGAAGTCCCTGGAACAGAGACTTTGAACCCGAGCTTCATTCAGTCCTTATGAACAAGAGCTAAGAACTCAGAAGGCTGTGAGAGAAATTTTTTTTGAGCAAGAGCTTGTAAGAGTTCTCTAGGTGACTATCTAGTGCCTGTGTACTGAGACATGATGCATATTCCTGACATAAAAATAACTTGAGAAAATAATTTTTTTGAAGCAATCAAGCTTTTTGGGAGGCCTCTTTTAAACAAAAAGCTTTTAATTAACTAAACATATGCTACTGTGTAGTGTTCTAGTATCTTGTATCTATATATATTTCAAATTGTTCTCTAATTACCTCGATTAAAACTTGAATGTTTTGAGAGTGGCTGCAAGAGAAAGTTATTGACAGAATTATAAAATACACAAACAAGAAGCAAGAAAGTAAGTCTGTGTTGCTGTGATTACCTTCTGGTCTGCTAAGCACATATCTTCATTAGGCTTCTTTAGCTCCTTTGCCATTTCTAATTCCAATCTTCGCTGTTCCAGTTTACGTTCTTTATTTAATCTTTTTTCATCACGTTTTTCTTGCTTCAGCCGCTCTTTCTCCTTAAGAGAATTAAATGAATTGTCTCTTCAACACTCTCCGCAGCAGAGTCACACAAATACTACAGCAGCTCTTTCTGTAACATGCCAACACTGACTCTGAACCTGGAGTTCCCGTGGCCTCTCCCACCCCCAGAGCCAGGGGCTCTGCTGCCACATGTTCAACACCAATCCACCGATTGTCCTGATGACACAACTCCCCACACACCTCTGTACAACCAAAATTGAGTGTAAAATGTATGGAATCTGCCACATATCAACACCACCTGTTCAGAGCACAGAACCATGCGTGTAAACAAGCACACGTGTGTGAGCCACCACTCAAGAACCCCATACATACATACGATACAAAGTTGAAGATGCTGTGGACACAGAAGGGCTAAACCAAGCCAAGATGTTTCTCATTACTCAGAACCACTCCCCACTACTCTGTTAGTTTAAGAGGCCACTCTAGTCTTTTCCATTTACTACCACCGTATTTTGTAACAATGTGAGTATGGGCAACACTAAGTCAGGGCTCAGCTGCATTTGCAGGTCAGGATCAACTACTGACTTCTCTCTGCAGAGTTCTGGCAGGCCCCATGACTTTTCATTCTTCCTTTTGATTCTATACGGAGTATTACCAGACCACTAGTGACAGATATGAATAACCACTGTGAGTGCACAGAGATCATGACATCGACTGCTACAGTGTTCAGTGGATCTTATGCAAGATCAAGTTTCACATTAGACAAAAAGAACATGTTTGGACCAGTAAATTTACACTAGTAGCAAAAAAAGAAGTGACATTCAGAACTACCATCTGCCCACCTGCTTGCTGCTCTACAGCTGAGTAAGCATTCTCTGCACTGCCAACACAGGCCCTCTTTATCGACACTGAGTTCAGAAGAGACATCTTGTATGGAAAAATCACAACACACTAAAGCACATAAAATCCCTAGCTTGATTTCAAAATCGAAAATGTCCTCTGATTTGCTTTTTGAAAATGGTTTATTGCCTTTTATCTTAGCCTATGTCCATGTCTAAAGGCCAACTGGCATTGCCTACAACTTGTTTCTGCCAATTTGAAACACTTTACGAGCAAAGAAAACAAGAGATGTATATAAGGATATTTATGTGGCAACACAGTAATTTACAGTTATGACTAAAACTGAAAACTTTAGCTGCACTACGTTTCTATTTAAAGTTTAAATCTATTCTTCCTTAAATCTTTAAATCTATCCAAAGTTTACTTTTACTGGTTGAAATAAACACTGTTCGACTTCTATTAGAGTAAGAATATAATTAGAGCACTGGATCAGACTAAATGATCATTTAGCCTGGTATCCTGATTTCCAACAGTGGAATGGGTGCTTAGGGTATCATCTTCCTCTATTTCTTTGCACGGAAGTACTAGTCCGTTTTTCTTGGGTTTGGTTAGTCACTTCCATTGAAATTTGTAAATACATCCTAGAGAAAAGTTTTAACAATTTCCTTAACAACTACTTGCTATAATGATGGTTATCTTATTTCAGTATCTTCATTATCTGCACTTCATTTACAAAAGTCTGGGGATACAGACATAAAAAAGTCTCACGATACAGAAATACATAAAAAGTAAAACAAAAAGTAAATTAGTAATTGTGGAGGGGTTGTATTTTACTTATGTTTCCTCTCAAAAACATCCAGAACTCTCAAAACTGGGCAATCTATGCCAGTGTTCAGCCACCTCCCTCCAAATAAAAAACTTTTTTTGAGTTTGAACAGAATTTCCTGTAAATCAATTTGCGCCTAATGCTTCTTGTTCTATTGCTCCAATGTACACAAATCATACCTAACATAGAAAGACACTGCTTACCTAACATAAAAAGACACTGCTCTTACACAATGACTGCAGAATAAAACCACAAAAATTTCAAACTTCCAGAGGCTAATACTCACTTCTGCTTTTTTACGTGCTTCCATGGCTTTCATAAGCATCATATGTTGTCTTCTCCGTTCTCGTTCCTATTGAAGCAGGTAATATTAGAAGAAAACTAAACCACACTTTCAAATCAGTAAAAAAGCCAAGTAACAAATTTAGCATTAATAGACGAGTCACAGTAAATACTAAATATAGGACAAGAATGGCCGAGTCTGTGCATGTTTTAGTTCAGGTTTAGAAAGCAAATACAAGAACAATCAAAAGCAAAAAGGTAAAGCAATGAACATGGAGACAGTGTAAAAAAGAAGCATACAGATTTACTTATGGTCAGTTGTGATGCTCCTTCATAAGCTGGCAGAACAAAAAGCATAATGGTTGGCTGGAACAGGTCAGTTACCTTACATCTGCTATCACGGAACTTGCAATTTACTTCTTCAATAGCCAATTCAGCAGAAATTTTAAAGTGGTCTTTTTCAAACATTGCAAATATTAACATTTTTGTAACCAAGCAACAAATTAACATGACTAGTTTTATCAGCTCCAGATCAGTTTTAATCAAGCCAGTGGTGGCGCATATACGTATGCAACAACACCTGGATTAACTGATGCCTGTCCCTCCGTAAATTATGTCACTAGCTTCAAATGCATTAAGGAGCAGTATTCTAGGCCACTAAGTACACGGGTTTTGCCTTGACAGCTGAAGAGCAAATCTTGGCCTCAGTAAAGGCTATAAGAATTTTATCATCCAATTTCGTGAGGTTAGGATTACATTCTAATATTTCACTGTATACTTCTAACATTACGTATTTACCACCAGCTGAAAGCTAATTTCCTCAGTATCTTACAAAGGGAATACATCACCCTGATTTCTAAAACGGGTCAACTCAAATTGTATATAAAATGTCTGGATTCATTCCCAGTTAATGGGACAAGGCTTGCAAAAATCATCCAAGTGACTACCTATTAATTTTGCATCAATCCCTGATTTTATATACTAGTCAAATTCTTACTGGGACATCAGTAACATAGATCCCTGGTTAAAAACCCCATTTAGTTACTGCCACATTCAATTTGTACACATGTTCGAGACATGTCTTTTTTCCTTAACAGACAAGACAAGCAGATGTATGCAATGCACTGTGCTGTAAAGCCATGCAGCAGTATGTAATATGACAGCAGCCAGTGCTACATTTTATGCATTGCTATGACAACCATATCACAACCAAATCACAATGCGGTGTTAGATGTACAAAAATAAACATACCCATACCATATCTAGTCTATGCCTCTCCAACTCCTGGTAGAAAGAGTTGGCACAACATTATGAAACAGAAATCACAAAGTCATAAAACCACTTTATAATCCCCCAAAAGACCCCAATACCAAAGCAAAGCAAAAAATCATAAGGCAAAAGAAAATCTGTGCAGGAATCAAACCCAGAAGTTTAAAAAGGGCATATTTTGAGGATTCCACCCCCCCATACAACTGAAAGTAGTAGCTCACAATTAGGATTCTCTCTGTTTGTCAACCGAACTTATACCAACCTGGTGCTTCAGAAGAACAGCCTGCTGCCTTCTCATCTCTTTCTCCTTCAACAGAAGTACAAATATGTATTTAAAATATCCATCAAAATTTACTTACCAAATTGCACAGTTCTGCCACACTAAAACAGCACACCTGATTTAAATTCTAACTTACAAAGAAGTACACACAGCATACATGATAGTAAGTCTGGTGAGTTGGGAGTTCCATGTTAGAACACACCTAGAATGCTGAAGCAGTAATAGAAGTCCTTTTATACACACAGACACACACTGTGTTTTTCAGTATTTGTTAAAGAATTCTATAGTTTTGCATGCATTGCAGCCTAGAAAAACTGTACTTGCTGAGAAACAGCATCGTTTTTTGATACAGTGTGCTTAAAATAATATTGTGAATAATGTTACTGCATGAACATTTTGTTATGCAAACCATGGTACTGGCACATAAAGTACCGTCTCTGTGTATTTGTGTGTGTATGTCACGCTTCATGCCTTTTAGTAATACGTGTTATTATTTGCTGTCTCTATGTACAGCTTCATTATCGATGAATAGCCCCCCAAATTTATTGCTTTTATACATTAACATCAACAATCAATACTGTATATTATGTACAATAACACAGTGCTTGGTTTTGGAGCTCCTCCAAAACTAACCTTTATTCGCTTTTCCGCTTCCAGTAATTTGGCATTTGCTGCTTCTTCCTTCTTTTTCTTTTTTGCCTGTGCATGCAAAACAGGTCACACAACAGTACCATCACAACTTGAAAATAATCTGACTAGAAGCAAAGTTATGTACCTTTAAAAGTTAAGAACATCATCACTTATTGCATACATTGCAAGAGATCTCTGATGCAGCTTTCATGATCAATCAACGCACATTTCAGTTACTTCATAACAATTAAACCAGAATTTCAAGTCCCACTCAAAATTGCTTCACCTGGCTATTTTAAGAAAGCAAGTACACACAGAAACAATATAAATGGCAAAGAGATTACTATTAGTTTTTAAGTCAATGGAGACTTGGAAACTAGCAATCTATCTTTGCCAGTATACTAGCAAACCTGTAGAATATACTATAATACAGACATAATAATTTTTAACCCACTGCACTTCATACAGAGCAGAGCATTATGTTATTTTAATATCCTACTCCTGCAAACTTGCTCTCTAAGAAAGGAAGTGCTCTGCTGTTAACTTAAATACACACAAGACTATTCTGACAGAAAACCATGAGCCCAAGTGTGAATACCTGTAAGATTACAGATCACAGTTAATGTTGATGTTTTAAGAAAAATAATTTAAGACACTTTTTGAAGTGGCCTTTGGAAATCAAGGTTGTTAGAGCTGCTATGTTTAGTCACATTCCTAACTACAAGTGTGACAACTAAAACATAACATTCTTTAAAATGGCAACAGAAAAATGACATTTGAGCCATTGTTTTTACCTCTAAAATTTGCTGAGCTCGAAGTTCTTTCTCCATTCTAATTTGCTGGATTCGCTTAATTTTTTCCTACAAGGATAAGAAAATTATTTCTTTAAAAAAATATATATAAAGGAAAATTAATTTTACATTTGAAAAATGATGAAGTTTATACATACTTTTTTGCTAGTGACTTTCACCCATTTTGGTCAACTGCTGCCATATGTCTAGAAATTTTACTAGTATTAGATGTCTGGTATAACCCAGAAGTAAGTCACACCTAAGTATGCACAGGTGCTCACGTTTAAGTTGTCGAAGTTTTTTCTTTCTTTTTAACAATTTCACGAGGACCAGATAAATGACCAAGTAAGGAAGCTAGAGCATTCAAATTCCAGCTGACAATGATGGAGCTAGTTAGGAATGAACAGAAGGCTGAGCTATGCCATTAAATACATGATGTTTTGAAGTGATCTCCCTGACCAAGAACTAGCGAGATCTATCCAAGCACTGTTTGTGCCACACTTCTTGCAGCCTCTGTCAGGCCATCACGGTCCCACAGGCAGCACAGAGAGCTGAGCTCAGCAAAACCCAAAGCCCGTGCTCTGTCAGCCAGGAATACTCATCTACACGCAAGCTGGGTAATATGCTCAGTACAGTACACTTCCGTTTCTCCAGATTTTTAAAGCACGCAGGTAATTTGTGCTAACCTTAATATGTAGTTTAGGGGATGGAATTTTATACATGCGGTAACAAAAGAAGTAATTGGAATAGGAACCATGGGTACTACAACACATTTTAGCATGTTTCATCATGGTGAGAAGAAAATGATCAAGCTGTGCACTCCACAGATGGATGCTGGGCAACCATATTCTAATTTAATTTGTCTTCATGAATTAGTTCCTAAAATATGAACAAAGACTTATTACACTGATTGAGAAATGTAATCATTGCAAACACTGGAATTATTTCACACTACCTGTGCTGCATAGCTTTGTCTGTTAAATCAGCTATTAAAAATTCACTAGCACATTATTTGAGATTTTATTATTTCGAAAGAGCTGATTGAGCAACAGTGACTAGGACGGACCATTTTGAAGGAAAGCGCACACATCCAGCTGGACTTGGTGTGAAGTTCTAATAGCAAAATCCAGACTACGGAATAGCCCTGCAATCTGGGGGAGGCCTAGACCAGAAGCTTGAAAAGGAAGTCAACTAACTTCTCTGGAACAGCAGATGCTTTTCCAGCAGTGAGGGTAAAGCCCATCTGTACAGAATACACTGTTTTCTTCTGAGCTGGCCTGAGACTCTTAGAACACACACCACTTTCAAGTTCTACTCTCTGGAGAACACATAGTATGCACTTTATTGAAAAATAGCTAAAACCAAAACCAAGCTCTTAAGAAAATATAATCTAAAATATCTAACAGTAAAAAAAGCAATCACAGATGAGAAAGACATACAGTTTTCTGACAAATAGAGTTCCAATACATGAAGTTTTATAAACTCCAAGCAAATCCTACCAGCTCCTTAAACTCTTGAGAAGTCCAACATAATAGAACCTTATCAAGAAAATTAATTCAGAGGCCTTGTTCAGACAGTACCCAACTTTTTCCACCATGTCAAGCTCACAGCATGTACCTTAAATCTCTATTATCCCCCATTATAGTTTAAAACAAAACAGTGCAAAAGTTGAAAGCATGTGCTACACCCTGTCAACTCCATAAAGGTTAGAGCTGATACAGAACAAACTTTTCAGCAGAGATCACAATACGGAACTAGATCAAAGAAGAAGTACTCAGCACAGTGAAATCATGAGTTTTATCAAGTAACACATTAAGAAGGAATATGATGATGACAAACAAGGTCAGGATTTGATGTAATTGACAATTTAAAAATTTTTGCTCCCTGGACCCTTGGAATGTAAGGACCACTTGAAAATCATAGTGCGCTCCTTTAAAAAGCGTGCTTTCTTTAACAAGTATGGGCTGCCTTGAGAAGTGAACACAATTGAAACTGTCACAGTCTACAAAAGTACAGACTGGCAGAGGTTGGGAGGGACATCTGGAAGTCGCCTTGACCATGCCCCCCTGCCCCAGAAGGGTCACCTAGAACCAGTTATGAAGGACCATGTCGAGGCTGCTATCGAAAACCCATGTGGGAGGCTCCAGAGTCTCCCTGGGCCACCTCCTCTAGTTCTCAGTTACCATCTTGGTGACAAAGTGATTCCCAACATTCAGAAGGAACCTCCTGTCACTGGGCACTTCTGAGAGAAGTCACCTCTTTGCAGCCTCCCACTTAGCTATATTAGCAAGATCCTCCTGAGCCTCCTCTTCTCCAGGCTGAACAGTCCCAGCTCTCTCAGCCTTTTCTACTGTAACTCATACATGGCAGAGTGCAGTAGACATAGAGGGCAGCTCTACTACACTGAGTACTTTCTCAAAAAAAAAAAAAGGAAACATTTTAACTTACCAACAAGAGTTAATTGTTATCTATTATGGGGATATTTAAGGCAGTGTGCAGTGCCTGACCACCCTCTGGGTTGGTTAGCCTTTATTCTGATATCTAGCATAAACCTCCCAACTCGGCTCCAGTAGTTCCCTCAAGTCCTGTCACTGGTCACAGAGAGCAGGGATCAAAGCTGCCCCTCCCTGAGTATGCTGAAGACCACAATGAGTCTCCCTTCACTCTCTTCTTCTCCAGGCTGAACAAACCAAGTGCTCTCAGCCGCTCCTCTTAAGATTTCCCCTCCAGTCCCTTCCCCATCCTCACAGTCTTCTTTGGATAGCCTCTAATGCTTTAATGTCCTTTTTATATTGTGGTGCCCAAAACTGTCCCCAGGACCCAAGGTGAGGCCACCTCAGTGGCAGAGCAGAGTGGGACAAACCCCTCCTTGTCTGGCCAGCGATGCTGGGCCTGATGTCCTCCAGGGCAAGGATGCCCCTCCTGGGTGCCAGGGCACTGCTGACTGATACCCAGCTTGCCATCAACCAGGACCCCCAGATCCCTTCCTGCAGCTGCTCTTCAGCCTCTCATTTCCCAATTTATAAACACAACCAAGGTTGCCATTCATATATTTGAAAAAACTCTCCTCCATTGTCCCCCACATTTCTGGCAGCTCTAACTTCAAATGAGCTTTGGCCGCATGAATTTTCTCTCTACAGTGGCAAGCAGCATCTGTCATCTTCCCATGTCACCCATATCACTTACAGGCAAACTGATCTGAGTACTTTTTCCAAGTGTTGGGATGCTGAGACATTGAGAGGGGCTGGACCATGTCCAGAGAAGAAGGGCAACAGAGCTGGGGAAGGGGCTGGAGCACCAGGAACAGCTGAGGGAGCTGGGAAAGGGGCTCAGCTTGGAAAAACGGAGGCTCAGGGGGGAGCTTCTCGCTTTCTTAAACTCCCTGACAGGTGGGTGCAGCCAAGTGAGGGTCAGGCTCTGCTCCAAAGGAACAAGGGACAGGACAAGAGAAAATGGCCTCAAATTGTACCAAGGGAGGTTTAACTTGGATATTAGGTAACATTTCTTAATGGAAAGGGTTGTTTAGCTCTGGCACAGGCTGCCCAGGGCAGCAGTGGAGACACCGTCCCTGGAGGGATTTGAGAGATGTGTTGATGTGGCACTGGGGCACATGGGTTAGTGGTGGACTTAATGGAGTTTAGAATTTTAGGTAATAAAACTAGATTTAAAACATACACTTTGCAATCAGCATACCTAGTAATTTACTAAATATTTGAAGTACACCTTATCAAATTATTTAAAACATCATTTAAAGAGCTTATTTAGCAATTGCATAGTTTACCTGTTGCTTCATTATCTTTATCTGCTCCTTTTGCTTTCGCTTTTCTTCAGCTGCCATAATAGCTAACGAACAAAAGCAAACAATATCAGCAGAACATGGCAACAGACAGGTAACTTTTCATAAACACTTTTCAAAAAAATCCCCTAGCATGCACAAACTTGCACAAATAATGCTTACCTTGCTGTTTTTTTGCTTCTTTGGCAGCTCGTGCTTGTTCCTGCTTCTGAAGCTTTCTCAGTAGCTTTATCTGTGCTGCTTGCCTAGCTATTTCTATTACAAAAAGAAAATATTAAGTTCATTAAAATAGTTCTGTCCAACAATAAAGATACACGTCGTGTTCCAGACATCTGCACGTTGTAAAGACAGAACAGAGGATTTGTTTTGCACAAACTGGCATTTACAAAATTTTTCTATGAACCAGCATTAATGGAACATCATGTATCATTAACTGCATCAACAGTGCAAATGAACATGGATACTTTCTACATAATACTGGTTTCAGAGGAAAAAATCATTTATTAAGTGACAGAATCATGCCAATAATGCTGATTCATTTTAAAACCATTTTCTTCTTTCTTTTTAAAGCAGAAAATATTTGTTACAAAACTACTAAATCAGCATTTTATTCAGAAAGCATGGAATCATTTTTCCTTAGAAGTCATCTCATGTAATTATGTCATCCTTTTTTAACAATGAAGCAAGAGCACACTCACCTGGGTAACATGCCTCCTTCCTGTGGCTAGCTAAAGTCAGCCATTCTTATGCTCATCAGTAACCTCCCTGAAGCATTCTACTACCCTGTGACAGCATTTCTGAAATTTGAATTAACCACTTATGGACACACTGATAGAAGAAAGCGGTAGGAAGGATTTTCTAGAGGTTGAATTCAGCTTGCTTTTCAAAGGACTGAGGTCCAGGACCCACACGATAAAACTCCCCAAAATACCGTCAAGCTTTTTGCGGAGTAACTAGAGAGTAAGCTTTTAGACATGTCTTTACACATGCACCTCCTTTAAAAATTTAAAACCTATACAACAATAAACTGTTTACTGATCTTCAAGAAGTCTTCAAAAAGAGCATGTTACAAATATCCAAAATAAAATCCTGGATATTAATATCCTAGTGAGACAAATCATTCTCCTTTAGGAAAAACATTAACTCTTTATATACTGATACCCTCTCTTTGTGAAAATATGAACACAGTCCTTACCTTGAGCCTGAAGCTTTCTCAAAAGCTTTGTGTCAGTGCTGTCCAGAAATTCACCGCTTCCAACATTGGGAGGTCGGCCTTTGCGGCGTCTGGTC
Organism: Hirundo rustica; assembly: GCF_015227805.2. Lineage (NCBI taxonomy): Eukaryota > Metazoa > Chordata > Aves > Passeriformes > Hirundinidae > Hirundo > Hirundo rustica. The sequence goes on along the minus strand of NC_053456.1, from coordinate 142,864 downwards.
CTTGACTCCTCTCTGGAGTGCTGTCTCTCTGGATTTGGGGGGCGTCCTCTACGCCCTTCCATAGCTCTGATGCGGGGAATGACTTCCTCTTCCTTCAGAAGACACCACTGCACACCCTTTTAATTGACACATTTCACAGAGAGGTATTACAAACACAGATTAAAATAACCCAAAATCTAAGATGAGTTGTAGACGTTAAATATGCAAGTGCTGTGATGTATTATTTGGGCAGGACAATTTCTTTGTGATGCACAGAAGCCACATATTGAGAGACTATCACTAAAAACTTTTGTAAATTCTACCACCAGGAGAAAGATTTTAAAGACTATTTAAGCATATACAAAGTTTTTACCTAGTAGACATACCATTACCATGTCATTTTTAATTATTTCTCATGTAATGAAATTGTTCAACCCTTTCAAAATGGCAAAACAGATTCTTCCATACTATGTAAACTCAACACCAACTATTCTGCTTTCACATAATCCAATGCTCAACATGAATGAAAAAATGTGTCAAGCTACGAGGTGCTGTCTTCCAACAGAGCATGTTTACAGAAATTCTGGCATATGTAACAAGCAAAGGCAGTAATGTATTTTCAAATATTGCTTTTCAGTGTTGTAGAGCTCAACAACTGAGCTGAAAAAACACAGCATTTTAATCCTCAAGTTTCAGTTAGTACATCTGAGTTCTACCCTCATTCACTGCAGAACAGCTTCTGCACCAACTTGAATCAATGAGAAGTAATATCTAAGCAACCACGTATCTAAACTAAAGTAATGTGAACTATATTCTGTAACCAGACAAAGCATGCACTACAGTCTTTTGTGGCATCATGAATGTAAATTCTAAAATACTTTGTTAATGAAAATACCCAAGTTAATCCTCACAAAGGAACAGCTTTACTTCAACTGGTTACAAAAAGTAGAGTTTATTTCATCTACTGAACAGAAAAGGAGCACTGTCTAGGTGATCTTATTTAACTGAACACCAGTATTTCAAAATTCTACCATCTTCTACCATTTCCCTAAGCTTTTAAGAAATGCAGGGAAAAAACTGCAAGCTAAGCATCCTTCAGGACTTCTTCATAACTTGCCTTAAAAAGGTTTGTAAAAAATTTTGAAAACGTCTGCTAAAGCAAGAAGTTGGTAACTTAAAAAACTCCTTAAATGCCAGTTCAGAAAAAATATATTTAGAATGCTTTAGTTTTCACATTTTTATGTACATAAATCCTAAAATCCAAATTACTGTACCACAAAATAAATGATGTTTGCTTATTCTGTTAATTATTTCTGCTCATTCTTCACAATTACAGAGGTTCAGCATAACTTCAGCAAAAGAAATGGCAGTTTGTTAATGAGACATTCAGATTCCAAAGGAGTTATCAGTATCTGCAAAGATACTTCTCTAAAGTCTGAATCATACCCAGTTAGGGATCATCCCCAGAGTACAAGTCACACTTTGTTTGCACACATTCCCAAGGGCTTTGTTATTAATTGTGTTCTGCAAATGTACTGTTCAGAACCAAGACCGCATCATTAATGTGTGCCACATCATCATGCAGCACCCCTAAGGACCTTTTAATCCAAAATACTCACCTCTACCACTGGATTAGAGGTTAGTTCTCTTACTATCTTGAAGAGTACTATGTAACTTTTGTTTCTCTGACTAGTACTTCATTCAGTTTATTGAGGTAGATTTAATACTTGTACTTACTACCTACACCAACTTCCAACCTAGAAAACCTAATCTCATAAAATGTACATTCCAGGGGAGGCAAAACAGGTATCAAAGAAAAGGAGGAGAAGCAGCCATAGTTCAAAAAGTACCTTAGAACAGCAATGGAGATTGCTCTTGCCCTGTGTTTGTATTTTCTGCAGTTAATTATAATAATGGTATTACCATCACAGAAGAGTAAGAGAGCTACCAGATCATTAGTACCAGAGACCATGTTGGGTATTACATTTTCCTAATGCTGCCTAAAAGAGAAACCAGAGGCCATCAAATGAAGGGAAAAATGGTTCAGTAAGCAAAAAGAGCAGGTGCTTCAAGGGATGGGAAAAGACAGAATGTCCTGTCAAAGGGCACTGTGGATGCACAAGTTTTCACAAGTTTAAGAGAGGACAAGACAAAAATAGCCCAGAACAATGGCATTAAGGGTTAAGCAAGAGTTGATTGACCATCTCTATCTTGTGCTCAAACAACTTCTGAAATCTAACTCAAACCACATTTCTATTAAAGGAATGTACAGTCTGATAATCTGGGTTTTTGACATTTCAAAGAAAAAATATAGCGGTTGTGCCCTAACATAGGAGAATCACAGGCTTCTACAAAATTGAAGCTTTGCTACTCAAGCATTAGAGAAAAAATGGGAACAACACTGTGAAATGTTGTGGTTTATTGTTCAAACGAATCAAAATAATAACTTTACTCAATTTCTCACTTTCAAGCATCTACCCTGTACCGCAGTATTGTGCTGCCATCACGACATTTGCCAAGACACCAGACAACTATGCATGAAAGCAGAGTCAAGTTCAAATCCTGTTAATCAAGTTAATGAACAAATCCATAGGCACTTTGCAAGAAGCAAAAATCCACTTAAATTTCAGATTAGATTTGTGGGGAAAAGTTAACAACATAACTTTCCAAACTGAACTGCAGAACTGAGAACAGGACAAAGACTCCGGTACCTATCACTTAAACTCATGAGAACCCATATTTATTCTACCATCCCAAATCACATTCATACTAATCTTTATAAATCACAGCAGCTTAAAGCTGCCAGGTCCAGTCACTGAATCTTCACATTTGCCAAACTTCCATCATTCTTCCAATCCTACCGCTTTGTGGCCCACTTCTGCCAGATATCTTTCTGTTACAGCACTCAAACACTGCTTTGAATAACCCATAATATTTGGTAGTTTGCATACCACAAGAGAGAAACACAGGCACTAACAGAAGCAGATAATTCATGTACTTTTGGCTTGCTATAGATAAATCTTTAATAATATTGATTTAGCCTTAAGATAATTTTCTTCACATCTTGTTTCATCTTAGAGCTGTGTGAAACTTAGCCCAGGCACATGTTGCATGTCTTGAAAGATGACAGAAATGTAGATGGAAGGAAGGGAAGAATTATCACTAAGGGCTATACAGAATAATCAAAATTATCACAAAAGCAGAAACAAAAATTCTGGAATTACCTCCAGATATCCATGAAGATATAATATATTATTTTGAATCTGGATGATTCAAAAAACTTTAGTAAGAGGGTCCAAGCTCTTTATATAAAGTATCAGTACCCCACACGTTTCACTAGACAATATTATCAGCTTGAGTGTAGCTCCACTGTTTTGTAACTTCTCAATCACACATGAAATGTAAACACATCTTAGCACATCTGACAGAGCTGCCCTCAGTCTCTTTTTCTAATACGAAAACTTTTCCTTTGTCTACCTACATCTCAGTGGAACCTATCAAAAACCACATCAGTACAAAGTTCAGTGATGATATGGACAGCAAACTAACGTTGACGTTGCCAGTCTTGCCTATAGAAATCTGCCCCTCACACTGCCTTGATTCTCAAGTTTTACAGATCACAGGGCAAACTGCAAATCAACTAAAGGGAGAAGACAGATATAACTAAAGAAGACTAATGAAGTAATACAGGCAACAGACACAAAAAAGGGAACAGGGCAAAAAGAGAGCAGACACCCTGCCATTACATTACATCCCAGTAAAATGAATTATTTCAGTCAAGACATGCAGGTACATAAAGAAGTTCTTAACTACAGGAACTTGTAACTGCTGAAGGCCGAACATGGAGCAAGTCGAGCAATGTTTTAGCCAGTAAGCTAGGAAGCCCCATCTAGAAGTAGCTGCTTCCCATGAATTCAGCCTTGAATGCTTTTCAATCTGTACCACACAAACATTACGTATTTCTACAAGGTATTACAAGAACTTAAGGCTTAACTTGAGCCTGAATTCAAGACTGTTGAGAGCTGTTGAGTAACATGTTCAGAACATTCATCCTTTAAAGAAGCAAATACCTGCACTGAGAAAAGTCCAAAAACTTTTGTGCACATCCTGATGAAATGGCAACATGGCCAAAATACAGTAACACGGCATGGCACAAACACAGTAACAATTTCCTTAATATTTTGGTTTTACTTATCCTGGTGTGGTTTATCCACACACTGTCAAACAGTTTTACCACTGTAAAGCATAACTGGTATAGTTCTGCATCCCCATCTGTAAAAGCGTCACACTTCAGGATGCTCAGACAGTATTCTTGATGCAGGAGACACTTGTATATAAAACCATGCAGTTTACATATATATACTAACACACACATACACACGTACATATATTATGCACAGGAACACACTAACAGACTGGGATTTAACATCTACACATAAATTACTATTGATATGAGGCTGTATACAATAAAAGAAGAAACAAAGCTTTAAGTCAGAAATACCTGAATGCTAAGACAAAATACATAGCTCCAAGTTTTCAAACTAGACCAAGCCAGACTCAGAGCTGATCATTAAAGCACCCTCCAAGCAAAGCCGCCAAAGGCGGTTCTCAACACAGTCGAGGATCAAGCTCTCTCCACATCTGAATCTTAACTACTGTTAAGAACATGTGCAGCTTTTAGAAATAGGTAAAAATAGGTTTTTAGCTAAAAACAGGTAATGTTTCAGATTGTAGCAAGAATTATTTCACCTAAACTTAAGTTAATGCTCCTTGGATCAAAAACTTTACTTTTTAAAAAGTGGATACCTGCGGTCCATCTCTGGCTTCATAGAAGTCACCCACTCCTATTTTTGCACTGAAGCTGAAATTGTCCCTTGAGATATCCATTATTCCATTTCTGCTGAGATACTGAAAAAATCACATATTTTTCCACTTCAGCTTGTAAATAATTACAACCCAGCTTTGATGTACAGCTAACTTTGTGAGTGTAACATTTTGCATATTCTGTCAAAGGGATACATGTTTTAAGACATCAAATCAGTAACAGACCGAGACACATTACACCTCACATCACAGAAAATAAGTATCTCTACTGGAGAATAAAAAATTATACATTTTAATTGCAAGCATGTTTACTAGCATTAGAACACAGAAGTTAAAAAATTAATGCACCTTTACTACTTCAGGATACTGCCTCAGCTTCTTTCCACAAGGTGCAAAATATGCTACTTCTCCTTGAAGACGACCACCGAAGTTTCTTATTCGGGTTTCTCTTTGCCAGCTAGAGTAACATGAAATAGTTGCATACAACAATACACTTTTTAAAAAACAAGTAATTTGTGTCAATTTAAGAATTCTACCAAAAAAAAAAAAAAAAAAAAAAAAAAAAAAAAAAAAAAAAAAAAAAAGGAAGAGGAAAATGTGACTAGAGTAGAGTATCATATATCAAACAGACCACACCAGAAAATTTTATCATGCAGATTGTCCGAACTGACTAAATACATGTATGTATTTTTATCAAGCGACTTACATATTACCAGATTTTAAACAGCTTAGAACTATACTTTAGGAAGTTATCTGGAGCCTTATCGGTTCAGATCATTACGAATAATTTCCCAAACAAAACAGCTAAGAGACAGGTCATGTTTGCAAAAGAGCAAATTTAATGCACAAAAATTAACACATGAAATATGCTGACACTTTTTAAAGAGATTCAATGTCACTGGGAGTCAGAAATCTAAGTTGCTGAAGCTCTTTCCTTATTCAGCCTCAAAATTTTTTAAACTCATTTCTTTACCAATGGATTTTTGAAGGCATTATCTCACTTTAAGGAAAGCCAGGTAGATATGTAACATACCCATAACTGAGAGGAACACGCAGCTCCCGTTCATCTGCTACTCTTCGTCTTTTTGAAATACCTAAAACAGAATCTCTGATTAATACCTAACAGAACTTACAAAAGAAAACATGTTCCTAAAAACATTTTATGTTTCTATCCCCAAAACAAAAGAGAACTGTTTTTCACTCTCACCATTACGTACCTCAATTACCAAGAAACCTAATGTCCTTCTGAAATACATTTTCCTCTAAGTTTCCTGTAACCTCATACTCTGAAACTGTAAACAGAAAACCTAATATCCCATGCCTATCTGCTTGTCCTGTTTACTGCTCTCAAATATGATTAATTTAATTTCTTGCATTCCCGTTTTTCTAGATAAGACCATATATATTTTTTTTTTCCAGTAAAGAAGAGGCAAATAAAAGCACACTTCACTTTAAAGATCCATATTTCAATAAGTTTAGTCTTCCTAGAACACTGTCTATAGAATGCAAATGCCAAATGCAGAAAATTTTCAGAACTACTTCACCTTTTCCCATTTCAAACAGATGTTGTGTTTGGTGCCTGTCAAGCAACTGACACTAACAGTAGCCCAGAGACAACTGCCAAACGTGGCGTTTTTTTAGTGTGAAAGGCCTTCCTCAGGCATCTCAGACACTGACAGGATAATTTAGGGTAAAAATCTTCTTGAGCTGTCACCCTTAGGACACGAAATATGCACACAGACCACCTTTTGGAAGATGCACATCTCAAAAAGGTAGTTTGGACCTTTTGTCAAGAATGTAACACACCTCTTCCCTGGGAACAGGCATGAGTGAGGGCCATTACCAGACTGACCCCTGGCACTTGCTCCAGCCTCTCCTGGCAGCACAGCACCTGCTGCCAAGGGAGCTGCCAGCAGCTCCTTCCAGGTGACGTGAGGAGACTCCTAGAAACAGCACCAAGGAAATGCCTGTGTGCAAATCCCAAAATTTAGGCACAGGTCTGCACGCTTAACTTAACATGACTGACTACTGCACTATTTTGAATGGTCACAGTGCAGGGACCATTCAAAAGAAGAGAGGCTGCTTTTCCAAATACCAGTGAAGTGAAAAGTCCAGTGCAAAACAGATAGAGGGAAGAGACACAAGATCCCTTTAGTGACTGACCAACTCTAAGTAAAAGGTTTACAAAAGTAATTTTGTAGTATTACGTTGATTCTTATTAGGTGATTCTTAGGTGTAGTATAATTATACATAAAGAAGGACATAAAACTTATTTATTCTACCTCCTAGTCCTGAAAACAGAAAATCTGCCATCACACTTCTCAAAGCATCCCAGATCAACACAGATCCCTGAGAAAAACGTTATCTTTTTAATCTACCCATTTGGATTACTCTGAATCCATATGAAATCTTTTATAAACTGTACAGTTAACAAGGCTCTTTCTGGGATAAATATTAGGTAGATCACATTACACTGCTTCAAAGCTAATGCTCTTGTATGACAAGGAATGAAGCTCCTATTCCACTGACTCCACATCTAAAAATCGATTTATAAACAGATGTCCTCATTTGAAAAAATCTGCTTACATGTATGTTAATAAACATCAAGTCTCTAATTCAAAGTAGGAAACATATGATTTCATTTCATTGTTACCATGCAAATTAAGAAATGTGACTTTCAAAAATGCATTCTTTACTGTAGCCACTGTAATTGCTGAATCTTACTAATTTACTAAATTAAGTCATAAGCACCATACAATATAAGGCAAACGCTAAATGTACTTTCCATGAACATTTTAAAAATAAATCCTTGCTCATAATCCACAAATTCTACTGAGATTTTTCAAAGAATTATTAGAAAATTATTATGTTCTAACAAAATATGGTTACAAAGTTTGCCGAGGAAGCAGCAAAAATTGAAGCTTCAGAACACAAACTAGAATGTACATAAATCAGAAGTAAGAATAACTAGTTTCGAATAAAATTGAGAATTCCCAAGACTTAATAATGAAGAGTTTGAATGTAATAAATATAAACTCTGGATATTTATTTCTATCTTCTCTCAAATAATTACACAAGTTAAAATGTCCTAGTCTAAGTGTGATGTTCTAGTCTGGAGAACTTGCAATTTGGCTGACAGATCTTAATGACTGCTTCAAACACCCATGAAAAGATCACAGAGTCAACCAATGGCCAAAGCCAGAAGGGATGTCAAAAGACACCTGGTCCAGCATTCCTTGGGAAAGGAAGCTTTGCCATGATTATCTTGTACCTTGACCGACTAGCATCTGAAAACCTCAAGTGAGGAGGACTCTGCCACATCCCTGGGGTGGTGTTCAGTGAATCACTGTTCTTAAGGAAAAAATCTTTTAGAGCTGTCACTTGATAGCAGCACCTGGACTATTTTTGCAACTACTTTTACAACACATGGACCCTGGCTATCACATGGTAGTCTAACAGAAGACAGTGAGATACCACAGTGTGTACTTGGCGTGAGGGTGGAGGCTCCCGTCCCGAGGAACACTGCAGGCTGGGACTCAGGACATAAGGCAGCTGGGGCCGAGCTCGACGTCTTTGCTACTTGGAGATTAAGAGGGGTGGAATGAGCTGTAAGACCACTGGAAGAGCCCTTCACAGAGGATGAAGTTTTATTCAGTTTCAGCGGGGTTTTTTCTCCCTCAGTGTCGGTATCCGATTCATCTTGGTCTTTATCGTCCTCATCATCTTCCTCAGACCCTTCTGTATCTGACTCAGAATTACTGTCAGACTCTGTTTAAAGAAAGCGTGGCAAAAGGCTCGTTATGTCTTGGAAACTACTGGCAAGTACATTAAAGTTGTAACACTTGCAAAGTCTTTCATTATATATGCTCTTTTAATAGCATCTTTTGAGTATAAATAGGAGGTTCTAATTAACTACCTAAACTTTAAAATTACTACAAATATGACAGCATTAAGTAATTCTGCATGATAATACTGCAGAGATGCAGTATTTCACTGTTTACCCCAGAAGAGGCTACAGCTAAATCATCCCATTAGCCCAGCAGCAGCTGGGCATTACCCCAGGAAGGGCATTTCACAGGTGTGAATTCCATCCTGAAAACAACAGAACTGGATACAGACTGAAAGGGGTGAGAATCGAAAGTATGGCCATCTGGGCAAAGGAAGAGTAAGAATCAAGAAGAGCCACGGGAAGGAACTAAAGGTGAGATACAGTCCTAAGATAAAAAGATTACTACAGAGTGTGTGATGAGAGGGGGAAGAGAATGATGAAGGTGGAGGCTGTACACAAGAGATATCAGCACACGGGACAAAGCAGTGACTGTGAATACAGTCAACTCTTTAAAACAGGCCTTGTCATTCCAAATTGCATAGCCGTTAAAACCATCCAATTACTTGCTCATGGACTACTGTGCTCCTGCATGAGGCACAGAAACATGCTTTTCTTGCCACTCTTGACAATTTGAAGGCCCTTGTTTAGTCCCTCTGTGGTTAGGAAACCTGTTTTGCCTGGTCTCTGTATGCCAGTATCATTAACCATGGATCAGCCTCGATGTCAATCCCTTCCTGAGCACTTTGTCACACCAAGCTGCAGGCTGGGTGACTAATGTGGAAGGCAGGTCTCTGACAGCCTTTCCAAAAGGCTAAGCAGCCACCTTACCAGGACAGCTGACTAGATTAGCTGACTGCATTAGAACACCGCAAACATGATTTCTGGACATGACACATGGAGAATGAGGACGCATGTGCTAATTTCAAGGATATGTGTAGGGCACTGTGTGGGCCATGCTGGCCTAGTATTTCCTGCCCCTATTTTAAAATATGGTGGGAAATGCATTTTCCTATTAAAAAGGTTAAACCACCTGATTGGCTATCATCAGAATCATCTTCTTCATCATCCTCATCTTCATCTTCATCATCGTCGTCATCATCATTTGAGTCGTCAGAGTCTTTACTGCTGGGGGCATCTGAGTCTACCCCTCTGAAGTGCTCCACCACCAGTTTTGCAGAATGAAGGCGGTGTTGGGGTTTTACTGCGATTACTGCATTATTGCTGGCTGCTTTATCCTTTCCTGAACCAGGTAACACAGGAGAGGTAGAGGGCATAACAGCTGTCCGGTTACCAGTTGTCTTTTTCCCACATGCACTCAAGTTTATTGGCAAAGAAAAGGGGGCGCTACTAGAAATGGCTACACTTTCATTGATCTTGGTCTGGGGTTTCGGTTTCGTAGTGAGTGCAAGAGGAGCCTCCTGGATGACACTCTGAATAACTCCATTGGGTTGGTGATTACCTAAAAGTGCATTTGTCAGGAATGGGTTAGAATGGTTATTTTCCAAGGATGTGAGTTTTTGATGAGCTGGTGAACTAGATGTTGGTTTGGGGCTTGACAAAGCTGCAATAACTTTCTTCAGGCTCCTAGACGATTCCTGTTTCTTTAGCTGTGCTGCTGGGAATGTCTGTTTATATTGTTCCTAAAGAAATAAGAAGACAGAGGAGTAAAATGTGGAGGTGTTTGTTTGGCTTTCTTTGGTATTCAGGCAGGTGAGCTCTAGGAAATTTTAAACATTAGTTAAGCCATTTTTAGAAAGTCAAAAGCAGATACTAGGTACAACAGAAGAGACGAGTAACCACTAGTTACACAAGTCTTGCATGATTTTTTCACTGTAAATCAAGTAGGGAAAGATGAATTCAACTCAAGATGAAGTTGATTCGAATTAAGCAGGGAAACTTTCTCACCTGCTACAATGCTCTAGACAGAGACTTTCCTAAAGGTTTTAATCATTGTGAAAAAGACCATTTTTAGAAAGATACTTACTACTCTTGTGTACCAGCACAGGAAAACCTCATATTACTTAATTCAGCATAAAAAAATCCCATTCATGAATGTACAGTTACCTTTAATAATTTGTTCTGTTTAAAGCACAAGGTAAATACAACACAGTAATGGCCACAATACTAGAAAACGAATGGAGGACTCCCAGTGTAGAAAAGTTTTATTTTAAAAAAATGAGGGAGAAGGTACTACTCAGAAATCCTGTGATATGTTAATTGTTTAACTGAAAGAGTAGTACTTGAAATTCTTAGTAATAGCTCAGAAATGCATGTAAAGCTTGCTGTGTCTTTAGTCTAAAGACTCTTCCAAAGAAAAAAGTCCACATCATCTTCCATAGAAAATATAATAAAATGGATAAAGATGGTACAGTTTAAAACAAATTTTTAAAAATAAAATCAAACACAATACATTCTTGGAAGTTATTACCATTTAAAACTAAATACGAAATTATGAAGACCTCTAAAATAAATATTCACACAGCACATACCTCCAGTAAAAGTTTTAGAGAAATCAAACTACTAAATGTGTGATCTATCACCAGCTAAAGACTCGTAACCTAAACTGAAAGCAGAAGCCTCTCTCAATAGCAAAGATGTATGTTCCCATAATTATAATTTATTTAGCTACTCCTGGTAAGTGACAAGCTTATTTGAATTGTACCAAGTAACAGGAAATTGGAAAGGAAAACCAGTTTATATCTCCTAGTCTAGCAATCAAAATTAAGTATTTTTCAGTCCTCCTTGAGGGCTTCTGTGTTAGCTGTCAATCAGAACTGAGTTTACTACTCCTGAATACTACTTAGTTTAAAACAAAATTTGAAAAAGCAGAATAATAATAATGACAGTTGCCTTGGTAAATGTACTTTTTAATATATTTATTTTTGTATATATCCTAAGCCTCAGTGTTTGTAAAATAGCAAATTTTTATTCTCTTGTAACCCCCCATTCAAATCTCACTGAATAGAAAATTCATCAGCAGTCACCTTAATGACTATTAACAAAAAAACAAAAAAAATCCAAACAAACAAACAAACAAACAAAAAAAAAAAAAAAACACCAAAACAAACAAACAACACCAAACCAAACCAAAAACCCAAACCAAACGAAACAAAACAAAAAAACCCTGAGGATTTAAAAGTTTTAGAAGCCACAGAACTGCTAAGACAGACATATAAACTTACTGTACAGTTCTGACCAGTAAAAAGGAAGATAAATTGAGTGAGGGTGTTGAGGCCCTGGCACAGGGTGCCCAGAGCAGCTGTGGCTGCCCCTGGATCCCTGGCAGTGCCCAAGGCCAGGTTGGACATTGGAGTTTGGAGCGGCCTGGGACAGTGGGAGGTGTCCCTGCCACGGCAGGGGTGGGACAGGGTAGAGCTTTAAAGTTCCTTCCAGCCCTGGCCATTCTTTGATTCTAAAAAAACTATTGAAACGGCCATACTGAGTTTTTACAGCAATCAGTGCATAAATACCTGTCTTTAAAGAGCAAACTAAACTCAACATTACATCGAGCATTTTTTTTTTAAATGGCTTCCCGCTTCTTTGTTTAAAATCATTGTTAAAATAGGTTATTTCAATTACTTTGACTTGAAACTATCTAACTTGCAAGAAAGTGAAGCTGTGCTTACATACTAGGTACGTGAAGTATTAGATCAGCATTTTGACTGAACCTAGAAGCACAGGAAATATCTCCAGGTCACACAATTTACCCATGAGCACTTTTTTTATTTTGATATTGATTTCAGATGCATGCTGTCCTTAAGAGATGCATGACCCATACAGTCTAGTTCATTTACACAATTCAGAAATCCAGATCAACTCTAAAAACACAAACTCTCATGACAATGAAAATATATATACATATAATTTTAATACACTATATTTAAAAGAGCTCGATGGCACGTTACATCTTTTTAAGCAGATGACACAGGTTACAAATAATTAAAAACTTCACTCACCCGTTTAGATCTAACATCGCTGGTCAAAGTGGTAGATTCTTCAGAGGTATTTTTATTCCCTGCTTTGAGTAGATCAGGGGAAGGAACTATGAGTTTTAAACAGGTCTCCTTTTTGGCTTCATGTACCAAAGACAAAGGTTTCACATTAGGAACCAATCCCGTAGACTGTATTACACTTGTGTGTTTGTTCACAGATTCCTCCTTTGCCTGAGAGCTTTGAAAAATAAACGGAAGCTGCTGTGACAAAACCTGAGGCTGCTTCTGCTGGGACTGGAATGATGAGTGAGTCTGGGAATCAGACACAAGAGGTATCTGCTGGTGTGTTCTTTTTTCTTGAGACTTTTCCTGCGATTTCTGTCCATCGGTTTTTGTATCTGTTACACCACTAGGCATTAGCACCTGCAAAATATTTATTTTTGATTCTTCATTATATAAGTTAAAATCCTTTTTAAAAGGCTAAACATATGATCAGTCTCCCTTAATTACAGTAGTCTTGGAAGAGAACGAACAATTATAATTTTTTAATCACTCTTGTAATATATTTATTGTTAATTTTTGTTGTTTTCCCCCCAGACAGTTCCAGCACGTGACAACAACGTTTACTAGAGAAGGAGTATTAAACCATGGTTGTTCTTAAATGTATTCCTGACTAAAAACCTAACAGGATACCAAAGATTCCAATCTTATTCTATTACTAGGGAAAAGTAGCCACTCTACTAGGAAAAAAAGCAACTGCCAAAGCAATAACCACAATGATATATTTTCAATTCACCACCTGCACACAGTACTTAATTTCTTTGTATTTCCTACTTTATAACAAAAATAACAGACTACCAACTGTAAACTGTAAGAAGTAAAGAACAGCAATACACAGACGTGCATGCACACAAAAGAACCAAAAAACCACTCCCAGAAACCCCACAAACAGAAAACCTCGAAGCAAAACTAAAAAGAATATTCTTAGCATTTATTAATGTGCAGTTAAATAACTGTTGACTATTTGTTCACAGACTTGAGTTGGTCCACTTGTCACAAGCAGCTTGCAGCAACAAGACTGTGGGCAGCAGAGTGAGGGGTTATACCTTGTTCTTGCTTTTGTGATGCGCTTCATTTTCGGAATCAGATTCATCATCTTCACTCTCTTCAGCACTCTGGTCCTCCTCCTCCTCCTCCTCTTCATCCTCCTCTAGGTCATCAGAGTCACTACTACTGACACCTTCACTTGAGGTGTCTGATGAGGAGCCTGAATCACTGTCGCTGTTACTAGAGCTTTCCACTGCTTTTTTCCTGGGCTTCTACCGGGAAGATGAATTCTCTGTTAATGCTTCAGTTTTACTCTGTTATATAATCTTATTATTACACATAATCTTTGAAACAAAGGAAAGTGAACTTTGGAGTAAAGTGATCTGCAATACTTAAAGAGAAAGTGCTTCACAAGACAATGAAAATTAAAAACTGGTCACAAAGTTCCACTGAAGTCTTTTTCTGACCACTGCTGACATCACTACCTCAACAAAGCCAAATGCCAAATTTAGGCCTAGAACATCGACCTAGAATTTGGGTTTAGTAAACCTCCACAGAACGTGCCGATTCCAAAAAAATTCATACACAAAACTTGTACTTCAAATTAGCGCAGAAAGAACAGCAAATATTAGGTTTATCAAAGTTTCAAGTGACACATTCATTTAACTACTTTCACAGTAAGAGCTGTACAGCAATGTACAGTTTTGACGACTGAAAAGAGTATGTTCATCAGATTGCTTCTGGGATTTGCTTCTGAAAAATGGACCAGAATCTGCTGAAATACTCTGACAACTACATTACACTGAATGTAACTCTAGATTTTCATCAGCTGTAAAACCAGTTTGATACCAGCTTTGCTTTTTTCTTCTTTTTCTTAAAACTAAATAAATATTTTAGCCATTTTTTTAGATACCATCCTCAAAAAGAAATTAAAACCAAGGAGATGACTGAAGAAATCAGAAGATTAATACTAAAAAAACTAAAACCCTAAAGAAAAGAACTTTTAGAAAAGTATATAAAAAGGTTTTAAAATAAGACATGCTTTTAAGAAGAGGCAAATGTCACACTTTGAAATTCAAAAGCATAATATCACTTGTACAAGGCCCAGCTCTAATAATCATCCTAATGTTGGAATTCTCAGAGTAATTTCTGTGTTTTGATACAAAAGGTTGTTGGAATCATTATACTGACAAATACTAATTACCTCATTAAAAATTTCAGGCAAAAAGAAGTTATGAATAACAGCATATCAAGTAAGATTAGGGACAGGAAATACCATTTCAGTATTAAAAAATTTACTACAGGAACTTAGGAGACAGACAACCTGACATTCACCTGCATGAGACAGAAGACTTAAAAGATACGGAACACAACATTCTTAAGAAAGGTACTTGCACATTGAATCTATCCTTTTACAGCACCTCAGTACTTAGTCAAGTAAAACTGGAGTTTGTAATTAGTGTCTGCATCAAGAAATCTATCAACAGTACCAAATTTACACTTAAAGACAAAAGGCAACACAAAGGAGAAGACAGCAACGCTGACAAACATCCTGACAGAAATTGGTGATGAGAACCAAAACAACAAACGCACCAACCAACCAACACCACAAACAATAAGCAAAAAGAGGTAAAATTTTCTGAAAAAAGCAAAGAGCCAAAAAGTACCTTTTTGGAAGGTATTTAGAGATATTAAAAGAGAAATTTATTTCTCTTTTACTCTGCCTAACTGCAGTAATAGTCAGAAATATAGGAACACCATCTGGAAAAAGCTCTACCTCTGCTGTGCACCACAGAAAGAAAGCTAAATTTTGCATGTAGATACCCAGGATAAAACCATAATTTTAGAAAGAGCCATTTTTAGTATTTAAGCCTGAAAAAAGTCAAAGATTTCCCAAATACCTTAAACTAGCTTAATACTTCCAAAAGCTGTCAACTGTTGAACACGAAGAATGTTTTGAGGGAAAATATTCTTAATAATTTCCCTAATATCACTACACAATTATAAGTAACCATTTCAGTGCTAACCCCTATTTTTATGCAGATACATCAAGCACCAGCTGTCCTTTGAAAATACCAACCTCTCACCTTCAAACATTCAGACTTGGTAGTTGAATGTAGTTCAGTAATAAAAAGAAAGCAAGAAGCCCAATTCACTCACAAAACAAAAATAAAAAGATATAAAGAAAGAAATTATTTTAGCCTAGATGGCTAACAGTAGAAAATTACTCCATTAGCTTCTATTCTGACAGTAATCACCTTCCCAGTATACCATTTTCTGTGCTTTACTTAAATAATTTTGATTCCAAGAGTAGCAAAGTTCTTAGAGTGCTTAGGTCAGTATATAAGGTTTACTAACTCACTGAGACTACTTATGTCTTTCATATTAGATGGCAAAGATTATTGCTGAAACACAGCAGTTAATAATAGTTCTTTCTTCTGGTAAGTAGGAAATGACTTCCAGAAAAACATTTTTAACTTCTAAAAATTTTCTTTTTGTTTTCATAAGATACATGAAAACCTAATTAAATTCACAGAAATAATTGATAATGTTCTAATTGTAATACCAATATATGTATATATATATATATATATATATATATACACACACAATGTAGTATAATAGTATCAAATGTTGGTGTTAAAAAAGCACTTAAAAATAAATAAAACAAGGTGTAGGACACAGCTATTAACTTATTAACTAGTGAATGTAGCAGTAATAGTAACTTTTATTTCACAAGTATGTCAAAATACCCCCAAACAATTAAAAAAAATTCAAAAGCCAATACAGGCAAAAAATCCCTACAGAGACAAGAGTACAGATCTCGCTCTAATAAATCGGATCCCAAACATTTTGTACTCAGAAAGAAAACTTTAAAATGCTCCTGTGTGCAGAACACTTATCGTGTCTTTTTTTTTGTCTGATTCTTCAGTTTCTTTCTGTGCACTTACCTTATCTTTGATTTTGTCAACCCTGGTGTCCAAAAGCTGAACTTTGCTTTGCTCCTGGTTGTATTTGCGTCCTCCAGCTCCTGAGGTTACAGTTTTCACTGGTCCTGCCAATGTTGCAATGCTAGTGGAGAGCATGGATGTGCTGAGAGCTGAGATTGCAGTGGTACTGTTGCCATTCAGTGATCCATTTATACCTAAAGATGACAGATTTACAAACTGACATTTAAAATAAATCTGGAGTAACCAGATAATTTCTTTCAGATGCACCAGTCACACTAACATTCCATAGACACGTAAAAAGATCCTAGACTACCTACAAGTTATTCGCCACATGTACTAAAACTTACCATCAAAGTGTCACTCTGATTTGAAGTTATTTTAGTTTAATCATACAGAGGACCCATGATTTAAAGGCCAAACACATACTTGGGTATGTATCATCTTTACTTAACAGAACCAATTTTTATAGAACTGTTTAGGAATAGGAAGAATGAGGAAAGTAAAGCTCGAATTCCACTTTTTTTTCAGCATGTGCAGAAGTTCAATATGATTATTTCCTGACAACTTCAGCCTTTACCTTTGTCTGTATTGCTCCGACTACTTTTTCCTGTAGCTCTTGAGTGGAATGAAGCAGAATCATGATTCTGTGCAGGAGGAGCAAACAGTGTGGGAATTCCCAGGAGTGGTGGGAAAAAAGCTGCCCCAGGACGAGAGTGCATGTCTGCTGTTCGCCACCATTCTGAACCGCAAAGGAAATAAAAACAAGCTTCAGTTGTTCTAATACTGTATTTAAGTATTTCAGTAAGCATATTGCTATATGTAATCCAGAGCAGATTAACTAAATCTAGAAGAACAAAACACCTAGGAACTTCTCAATGCCATACATTTCCTGCAGCAACTCTGGTCTTAAGCCATTAAAGCCATTCTGATAAAGACTGCAATGCAGTTTTATTTAAATGCATTCTGAAAATTAATACTTAATAGAAAGCTATAAGACATTGATCACCCCAAAATGAAACTGCTAGTCTTATAAACTAAATCAGCATTCACAGATGACCCTTTAACATTTATTATCTCAACACTCTTCCGGCATCAGAACTATGAAGTAACACAACAGCTTTCAGTCAACTCTGCAATCTGAGTCTTGCAATACTCCAAGGCCTCCACCACAAAACCGTATCTGAAGCTGTTTCCGATGGAAAGACCTATTAAACAGAGGAACTGCTAGCTACCCAATGGCAAATCAACAGCCACTCTCCTTGAGTTTGACACTGCATTGCAAAAAAAGCGGCCTCTATTTTTTTTCCTGTAACAACCCTATTCAAACACCCTGGTTTCAACTGGTGGTCCTGCTTCTTGCTTCAGTATGAGTAATGTCATCTCTCAGACTGGGAGGCTGGCAGACAAGATGAAGATGAGACATGATGAAGAGGCTTCTGGTTCCAGCCAGGACAGGGTTAATTTTTGCAGCAGCTGGGAGGAGGCATGGCCAGGACCCAAAGGTTATTCAAATAAATCTCACATCACTGGCAGGGGAAAGAGACTGTTCCAGGGAGAAGGGCTCTCTTCCCAGCTGGTACACTGTGGCAGAGGTCAGGAATTTTCTATTGTCAGGAAGGGGGGTTCCATGTGAATATTTTGTTTCTTATACCCTCTGTCAGTACTGCTGCTGTTAACATTTGTTTTCTTATCTCATCTCTGTTTCCAGTAAATCGTTCTTATCTTGACCTGTGACCTCTGCCTTTTGTGCCTCCAATTTTTCTCCCCAGCCCTCTTCAAGGTGGTGGTGAGGGGCAGGGAGGAAGTGAGTGGCAAGGTGGTCTCAGTGGGAACACTAAAGCTAGATGAACCAGACTGTAAAAATTACAGGTAAAATGTAAGCACAGCTGGAGCCTTAAACAGCAAGGAGACTGAAGCTAATACGAAAAGGAAAATGAACAGGGGAAGTGACCAGAAAAAAAGTAAACAGAGAAGGTATTTGAGCCACTACACACCTGGAAGGTTGGGGAAGGGCAGTACAGAAGAGAGCAGGCACAGTACAGCAAGTTAGAATGTATTTATAGGGTAGGACATGGTAAGAATATCTAATAGCAAAGATGGCAGACAAAAATCAAAGGCCTAGAAATTCTGTAATCCTGGTAGAGGAAATGTCATAGGAGTTTCAGAACCAAACTTCAGCTTTAGAGATAGCCTGAACACAAGTATGGAAAACAAATCACGGAATTCTGAGAATGTAAAAGCATACATAACCAGAAGAACAATGTAGTCCCTAATGGAGAGAAAAAGCAGGAAAAGACTGACATCAGAGAACATTAATTTGTGCCATCCTTTAACAGAAGGAGCATCACATCAAAAAGGACAGCATGAGAAAGACCAAACATTCCCTTTTTTCCAGGTTTTCCAGGTGACTCCCATTATCATCAAAGGCCTCTGCACACTGACCACGCTTCTGATGCACTTCTACACACAAACCATTAACTTGTCCGTTAATCCTACTTTTCCCTCTACATGTTTTAAACACCATTACTGTGTTTGTGTATGCAAGAAGTAATTCTGAAATGAGTTCCTGACTGCAGTAACTCCTATTAGGAGTTAGGAACGCAAGGGCATTCACTAGCATTTTTCATTTACTAGCGACTACAAGGCAACATAATGGGAATACTACGTACACAGTGCAGGGAAATTCCTCTTACTGATTTCAGATTTCTGGTTCAGGTGTTTTTTCTTCCTTCCTCCAAGAGAAGAAGGGTTTTGCTCTTCATTGATGCTAACTATTGCAGATGACATGTAGAGTATTTCTCTGAACTTCTGACACGAGTTTAAAAGCATCGTGTTTCAGGTCTACGTTTGCTGAATTTAGGTTAAATGGCTTTAACATCACTTTGTAAATTATCACAAAAAAACCCAAATAAACAACCATAACCAACCCAAACCCTATTTGTGTATCTTACTCCACAATGCTTCTCTCTCACAGACCACAGTGGTGATTCTTAATCATGCTGATGAGCAACAATGCATTGTAAATTTCATAATACTCTGAAGACCTTCCAAATTAAAAGAACCTTTGAGATTGTTCATCAGCTTTCTTCATCATACAGAAAGTGTAGCTAACTGTGCACTATGCTACACACTATTATGGCCTTCAAAAAAGACATCCTAAGTGTGCTATCTAAGCCATTACCTAATATATCTATGAAAGAGAAGACATCCATTTTAAAATACGCATTTAAACACATGGAAGAAAGAAAGCAGACAAAAAATGGTAGATATCTTGCAATACTAAACTGAACTGTAATGACATTTCCCCTTTCTTATCTGATGAAAATATTAACAGTATGCTTAGAAATGAATTTTTTTTCCTATTTTAGTGTTTATTCTTCAAGTTACTAACCTTAAACACGCTCCACATAGTGAAATTTCATATTAAATCTCACTCCTTAACATTCTTGGCTTACTTTCAAATAGGTTAAATATTTTGGAGCACAGTTTTTGAAATTCTACTAACCACTGCACAGATAAATGACTGAAAGCATTATTCCAAAGGGCAACATACATTTCAACAATGCTGGTCTCTTAGTAACAAAGAATGGCTTTGTGCATTTATGTACACAATTTAAATTTTTTTTCTGGACCTCATTAAGGAGAAATAGGGAACTCCACAAAGACCAAAGATTTTTGCTTTGACAAAAACAGCCTCTGGTCTGAGAAAAAAAACCAAAAACTGTTGTGTTTTGTTACTTGATAAAAAGTTAATAAACTGCCCTTTTATGAAAATTAAAATTTAAGGTCCTTCCAGATCCGACAGCATCAAAACAACACAGCTTAGAATGGTTTAACACACCAGTATTATTGCCTTTCATAGCGATAAAGCACTGAATTATGGTTTTATTTAGAGAAAAAGCTACTGATTTATATTCTTCCAAAGCTGTGACATTCACATGAGGGTGAATGCAAACCTCATTCCAGAGGCAATTTACTTTTCCAATGCACGCTCTTATTTTCAGCAATGGGTGAATAATAAGAAAGCAAACAAAATATCTGCTTACTTGATTAAAATGTTTTAATTATTCAGGAACTAGTGCAAATTAACCAAGTAGACTAACAGTATGTGATTATATTCCACAATGGTTTCACACAGGTGTTTTGTCTTTTTGACCTGGGAATATGCCAAAATAATTTACTTGTATTTTAATCTCCCTGGCAAAGAATAAAGACTCCCAGTTCTAACTCACCATGTATCATAGGCACCTGACAGAGTATGCAATCAAGTTTATTGCAGACACTTAATAAACTACTGAATGTTGCAAAGAAAATAAAAGGATGAAGTGGGCTAAAAAGAACCTCCCCAATCTCATGCATTAGGATGCATTACCTTCCCTTAGTAAGAATTCTTAAAAAATTATTTTATTAGATACTAAAAAAATGTATTTTAAAATTTGAAGAGAATTCAATTTGACGGACATTTTGGCATTTTTTTTTAAACATCACAGGAGTGAAGAACACCTCAGAAAAGATTGGGACTGGCTCGTATATAATATATCTTGGCTACAGAGTATCTTGTGAATTCCGGACGCACCACAGGTCATTCAAGGGAAAAGTGTCTTCAGCTGGCTGGCAGCATAAACGCTCCTGTGGAACCTTTTCAGAGTGGATACAAGAGTAACCACAGTGCATTGTGTCAGCAGTGAAACAGATGTACCCATAGATAAAACTGACGGGACAGTATTGATAGTAAACTACACTCCAGCTTGGCTTTGGGAAGACAAAGTGTCCTTGAAAAATTACGTATGTTCTTAAATATCAGATGCAGCCAGGCAAAGAATCTAACCATGGGGGGGAAAAAAAAATAAATAATGCTGGTAATCACTATCAGTCTTTTTAACTATTAGCTATCAGACAGAAATTAAACTTTTTGTAAAATAAAAGATGAGAATAGAATTTTTGAAAGGCCTTTAGTGAAGAACTGTTTTCTAATGAAGAACAAAACTGACAGTTTAGTGTCTTTATTACATTATTCATCTGCTTCAGTCTTACTCTATTTTGGCAGATGAAACACATAATCTATAAACACACAGAACGTTAACAGGAGATAGAGAATTACACAATGTAATATGTACACAGCAAAAGCAGCAAGGAAAGGTAAATGAGTCACAGAAATCCTCAAGTTAGGACTCTACATTCATAGCCAGATGGAAATTACCTCCTGTTACATTCTAAGAATCAGCACAGAAAACCATTTCAAGTGGCATGGGCTAATGAGTACAGACAAAAAATTCTTTTGGAGATGAACTTCTGGTGGAGTACTGAAAAATGAAACACTTTGTTATTTATTCCAGAAGAGTTTTAGTTAAGAATTTTATAGCTGATTTTGGAGAAATTAAAATAGTTGAAACATAACTCTAGGTCTGCAGACATTCTGGTTTCAGCTTCTTGGGGCAGCTGCAAATGAACAAATGCAGGACGGAGCTGGGGACTTGGAATCTACTCATTACTTATTATCAAGCTGTATCGGTTTGGAAAATATACTTTTGCTCATTCTGCTGCAAGAACAGAGTTTTTTCTGAAAACAGGCGGTTGCCTTGAACTTAAACTGAAAAAAACTTCCTATTTACCGTATATCTTGTAAGAATAGGGCTAACAGAAACAATGTTCTCCAAAAGCAGATCTGTTTTCCAAAAGTTAAGTGAGAAACAGCAGGGAAGAGTTTACCATTTCTTATTCTGTGGATGACGTATGCATCATCCAGCTGAAATACAAGTTTCAGTCACAAAAATGAGATTCTTGCATGGAGAAATCTTCTGTATATATTTCTGATTCGAGGTAAGATACTTCACTCTAGTCAAGATTACCCAAGACTGTGACACTGTGAAATTCATCTTTTCCATTTCAAGCTCCAATAGAAGAAACTATTCCTCCAAAAGTAAAACTACAGTGTGGGCTGGGCTTAAATGCTGAGAACATGATGTATGCTCAAGAAGCTGGTTATGACAACTTAATCTGAAAGTGGCATAGAGTTTGCTACATTAACACTTTACTTGATCCTCACATTCAAGGCGGCCTTGCAAATGGAATTTTTTTCCACATTTAAATAAGCAATTTTAAACTAATTTCATGTCCTCAATAAGTAAGTACTATGCAAAATGTATTCACAGTAAATGAATGTCACTTGGCAAAACCAAAAAACCTCAAGCATTTTTCTCAGATGCATCTGTGCAACCTTGTTACATTTGACTTGTAATAATAATTACAAGTGCTGACTAACGCTAAAATTACATTGCAGTACAGACTTGAGTTGTTTTTACCACATGTGTTGATTGTGGAGCTCAGTGTCGTGGCTCCGGTGGAAAGGCCACCTTTCGACACTTCTGAAGTTACCGACGGGGCAGAAGATGCTGGAGTGGAAGCAGCTGCAGTAGAGGAGGCTGACGATGACGTTAACCGCTCTCCAGACTCCATATCTGGAAGAGAGAAGATAAATGTCAGTCTTCTATGGCAGCAAAGGAAATCACAATGGGCTATGGGACTGCCTGTGCTGACTGTGTCTCAGGATCTGCACTAAATTCTCAAGAGGTTCCTGTGAGACCTTCACATGAGAGGTACATGCCATTAACAGCACCAATCTGTCAGGGAACTCAGCAGAGCTGCAGTACTATGGGAATTTGGTACTGCTGTTCAGTTACACCACATTTCAACTTGAATGCCTCTACCACACCCTGTGCTCAGGAGCTCCATTTCAGCTCAGGCTGGAGCCCTCAGCCCATACCAGAACCAGCCCATGGCTATTGCAGCCTGCCTGTGCCCCTGCCTCTTGGCTACGTCCCATGTTCTAGCTTCCCTCTAGGATGGCATCAGCTCCCGTCTTTTGCTACTCTTGACCAGACAACTGGATGGACACTGGGCCTGACAGATTCCACTGTTCTGTCTAACCCTGTGACCTGCACTGTTCAGATTGCACGGGACTGTGCCGGAGCTGGGAAAAGCCCTGCCTGCATAATCCTCAACTGCCAGCTTACCCCTCCTTGCAGAGCAGCCCTGTTCTTTGTTGCTCCCTGACAGACAACTTTAAAAAACCCATAATGCATGCCAAAACGTCCATATCTAGACTCTTAATTTAAGGAAAGACCCAGCAATTATGGTGAGACAGTACAAATACAGGAAGAAAAGTTTGCTCGGGGGTTTGTGATGGTGATAGCTTTTCATACAAAATAAGACATTTTTATCTGTGCCATGAATGTCTAAATCAAAAGTCACCAGGCTTATTTCACTGAACAAGCATATGTATTTTAAGAAAAACAGACAGTAATATTATTATTAAAAACATTAGAAAAAGTGTTCAGACAATACTCTCAGGCACTTGGTGTGGCTCCTGGGGATGGTCTTATTCAGGGCCAGGAGTTAGATTCAATGAGCTTTGTGGGTCCCTTCCAACTCAGCACATTCTGTGATTCTGTGAAGTAGTTTCTCAAATACTTAAGAAGCACAGCCAAGCCAATGATGTCTTTGCACAGGGGTATCAGCATCAACAGACGGTCTGACTCAATTTGCCAGAGCAGCAGTTGATGGTGAGTCAGAATCACAGTAAAAATGAGGTGGGAAAAAACATTTCCAAGTCCCTGTACTATTAAAAATGCCATGAGAGTAAGCACATTGAACTCTTAACTGGTAAACTTCCAAGAAACCTGTTCCTGTCATGGAGTCTCCCTCATGGTCAGAGGCAACACCCTTTCTCAGATTTATGCCTGAAATCTGAGGGCAATAAGTACCGAACTTAAACAACTGTTGCAAAATCTCATTCCCAGTACTAGTAAAGCAGAATGCCAAGAACACAAGAAAGACACACTTTTCCAAATTCCATTTTAAACGATTTAGAAAACTGGTATGTTAAACAGCACTTCTGATCCAAAGTTGTATTAAAAAGTGACGTCCCAAATGCACACTTGGAAAGACAGCATGTTACACCTGTTACCTGCTTCTCCAGAAAGCAGATCCTTGGTTTGTCTCAGCCAGTAAAAACAAAACTTAAAAAGCCACAGCAAATACAAAAATAAAATCAACAGAGAAACACAAAATATTGTGAAGATATACTGCACCCATTTTAACTAAAGTGTTTATTCCTTGTCACTAATAGTTTTTACACATTGCAATTCCTATGCACGGGGAAAGTCTCCAGGCTTTGCACGCTAGCAGAACAAAGCATACTGCTTTGGGACAGTGAAAACTGCTAACACAGGAGGTACGTGCTGCCATACAGAACTGTCTACCCTTTGTACCAGCTGCAAACAGCCACTCCACCCTCAACAGCACCTGAAGACTTCACTGCTTTTATTCTTTACAGCCCAATTTATCACAAATTGTTTTAACACATGCAGAAAAAAACTGCTTTTTCTGCAAACATAGAAAAATCAACTACTTACACTGATATGGCGCCAAAAAAGATATCTACTACTATATTTAATACTAGGGGTATGACCTTCTCCTTGAGAACAATAGTAGAAATAACAAAATTACTTTTCTCAGGAAATTTATGAAAGAAAAGTATTATTAAACATTTTAAATGTTTCATTTGGGACTCCTAAATACAAACTTTTCTCCAGTTAAAGGTTTTCCCATCCAGTTACAGAATACTTCTTTTCATTTTTAACAATCTGTGACTATAATCAATCTAGTGTGCTGATCAGCGGAGGTAGGTCACAGAAAAATACTGCATATAGTGTTTATTACATATATATGTCCATTAACTTTTACAGCTATTCTCAAGGATAATAATTAACAAAAATCCCGTTCATAAGGGACTATGGTTTTAGTTTACATCTACAGACTTAAGTCCACAGCATTTGCAAACCATAGTAAAAAGATTTACTATGTTTAGTATATGGACATCAGTAGACATAAATTATTATGACAAAGCACTTTTTTTAGTCACTACGAATGCCTGAACTTAATTGAGGCCAACAAGCATTCCTTGTACAAATAAAAATTTGTGTTATTTTGGTATTGTTTTAATTATGGCTACAGTGAAGCCATTTACAGAGAGCATAAGGGAAATTAGAAATTAATCAAAATTGAATTATTACAGTATTTCCTTGTAAAAGGAAAGGTACCTCTAAACTTTAACACACTCCATTCAAAACTCAGGATTGAAACTTCGTATCTTATGTTCCGTCACAAAAACATCCAGAACTGTCAGATTTCTAAAACTGAGGAACTGTAATCTGGTGTGTAATAATAAAACACTAAAGTCAGTCTTTACCATAGAAACACAGAATCCAACCTAAATGGGTAGAAAAGACCTTCAAGATCGAGTCCAACCTGTGCCCAATCCCCACCTTGCCACCCAAGCCCAGAGTACTGAGTGCCACATCCAGCGGTGACTGGAACATCTCCAGGGATGGGGACTCCATCACCCCCCTGGAATGCCCCTTCCAGTGCCTGAGCACCCTTTCCATGAAGAAATTCCTCTGATGTTCAACCCAACCCTCCCCTGGAACAGCCTGAGGCCATTCCCCCTTGTCCCTGTCCTCTGGGAGCAGAGCCTGACCCCCACCTGGCAGTTCTACCTTCCTGTCAGGGAGTTGTAGAGAGGGAGGAGGTTACCAGGAGCCTCCTTTTCTCCAGGCCCTCCCTTGGCTACTCATGGTGCCCCAACCCCTTCTCCAGCTCTGTTTCAGTCTCTGGACTTGCTCCAGCCCCTCAGCGTTCTCCTTCTCACATGACAGACCCAGAACTAAGCACAGCATCTGAGTTGCCTCAGCAGTGCCAACTAGATGACACTGCCCCGGTCCTGCTGGAGCTGATGAAATCCAGGTGCCCTTGGCCATCTTGACCACCTGGGTTCATGTACAGCCACTTTCAGCAGCACCCTCAGAGCCTTTTCCAGCTTACCAACCACTCTGGAGCACTGCAGGGGACTGTTGTGATCCAAATGCAGGACCCAGCACCTCACCTTACTGAACTTCAGTTAGCTGCCCTTGGCTCATCAATCCAGCCTGTCCAGACCCCGCTGCACAACCTTTGTAACCCTCCTACCCGCAAACAGATTAACAATGCCGCCCGACTTGGAGTCATCCGCAAATTCATTGAGGGTGCCCTCAATCCTCTCATCCCGATCACTGATAAAGATATTGAGCAGGACTGGCCCCATTGCTGAGCCCCAGGAAAACCACTGGTGACCAACCCCAGCTGGAAGTAATTCCATTCACCACCACCCTCTGGGCCTGGCCATCCAGCCAGTTCTTAACCCAGCAAAGAGTGCTCCTGTCTAAGCCATGGGATGCCTGTTTCTCCAGGAGAATGTTGTGGGAGACAGTATCAAAGGCTTTGCTGAAGTCCGGGCAGACACATCCACAGCCTTCCCCTAATTCACTAGGCAGGTCACCTGGTCATAAAAGGAGATCAAGTCAGTCAGACACAACCTGCCTCTCCTAAACCCCTGCAAGCTGAGCCTGCTCTCCTGGTTATCCTGTATGTGCATGCGCATGACCTCAGCCAAGATGATCTGTTCCATAACCTTCCTGGCCATTGAGGTCTGACAGGCCTGAAGTTCCTCAGATGCGAGCTTCTAAAGTATTTTACAAATAAGTATAGTTAAGAACCACCTACAAGCAATCCATGCTTGAGTCGTAAATAAGAAGACATACTTGGCAAATCAATACTTTTTTAATACAGAGAAGTATATATAGCTATACTTGCAAACTTTTAACCAACATAAGCCATCTGTTTGATCAAATAAGAACTGGGAGAACAGTAATAAGCTCCCCTTTTAAGGCTCCCCTTTCTTTCCCATCCCACCCTGCTCCTTTTATTTCAGTTTGCACGGCATTGGGAAGTGTTTTTGAAAGGGTGCTTTCTCAAACTTTAACTTAGCTGCTTGTTTAATGTTTTTAATAAAGAACTGGAATATTGGTATTTCTGAATTATTTTGAATGGAAGAAATTTACATTCTTCTCCTAGAGACATACACACTTTTGATTTCAAACCCTTAATTATATTTAATTACTCTAACCACAGCAGATGGCTAACTCCAAAAGAGATAATCTCCAAAACAGTCATTAGACAGGATCAGCAATAATTACACTGTAGACCTAATGCGTTCTGTGACTAAAAAGTCCATACCACTTACAGCAGATTCATATTCTTTTTAACTTCAAGTATAAGTGAGACATTTGTTCCACTGGAGCTATCTTTTTAGTCAATAGTTATGAATTTTCATGACTGTTTTTTAATCTCTCATATTTGTAAAAGAGAAAAATCATTAAGTAAAACTAGGAAAAAAATTACTTAAATTTTTCAAAGTGTAGTGATTTATGTCAGTTCCTCACAATGCTTTGCCAAAAACTCCAGCTATTTTCCCAGAATTTTCCATGGTGAATAATAATCATTAATGCAACTGAACCCAATGAAAACAGAAAGTAATTTCTCAGGAAAAAGGAACAAAGAAGGGAAGTATGTGAACCTTTACACAAGAAAAATGTTGTCTTTTAGGGGAAAAAATTACTAATGTTTAATAAAAATAGAAACCCTAAAAATAAATGTTTACTAAAGTAAACAACAATCAAATAATTTTCAAATATATCAAGCTGAAATTTCTTTACAGTCAATCACCTACTATGATCAAAATTCTATTCTATGATCAAAATCTTCACAGAAATAGACCCTAATGCAGAAGAAAAACCCCTTTCTTAAACAGGCATAAGAAGCAATACCCCCTCATGGGATAGTATCATGGATACAGTATCCTATCAATGTTAGCTGGGATGTGTGAATACTATGAAGTATGCTTTGAAGACATCTAAACACTAACTCATCTACAAATTTCAGTTTAACTTCTACATTCCCATTACTACTTCAATATTTCAATTATTACCTCTAACACAAAAAGAAGCTTTCTCAATGACTAAGTGAAATTTTTAACAACTTTATGACCCCCAACTATAGAAGAGTACCACAATATTGTGTTCTCTTGTCTTACAGCAAGGTATTTAGTTGTATCACAATAATTATTGTCAGTCTGCCACTAGTTCTTGTGTCAATGAATGCTCTGATGCCAGAAATCTTGCAGCTGGTGAAGGGAAGCACATCAAAGTCTCTCAGAACACGCAGTCCAGCACACCACAGATGCAAAACGCGGTGTCCAAAAAGGTCATGCTCAGAAGGTAAACGCAGAGCATGGGTGCTAGCTCAGAGGTGTCTCAGCAGGCCAAGCAGTACCTGTGTGTTCCACGCCTTCCACAAGGGCCACAGAACCAGGGAGGGTTTAAAACCAGAGGTGTGACAAAAAAAAAAAAAAACAAACCACAAAACAAGCAAGCACACTGACCAAACCTCAGGTGAGAAGGAAGTGAGGAATGGGTGCAGTGCCTTACAGACAGACTACGGACACCTGAGGCTCCAAGTGATGCTCTCTGTTCTGGCAACAAGGCCTGGTCCCAAACCTTCCAACACACAGTCTACTACTGCTATGATGTTTTGCACACAGAGATTTTTGAACTCAAATAAAAGTACCAAATATAATTAATGAGATCCGCTATCTCAAATATTGTACAAATATTGTACAAACGATAAAAGCCAAATTTACTGCTACATATTGCAAATTTGCAGAATGTCACTGTAATTCTGTACATTGTACATTCCTGCATTATGTTCTAAATGGACTTTCTAGCCTTCCCCTGACCCACATCACCCATATTCAATCAGTGATACAAAAACTCATTGTTTATTGCATCAGAATCCACAGCAGTGAAAACATTCACAAAATCACACAGATGTCACAATTCCATAAATATTTGTTTTAAGAGTCTTTACCCCTATAAGGTGACTTAGTAAAAGCCACTTCAAAGCAGGTCAAAGAACTTTGAAGTTCACTGTAACTGAGTCATGACTGGCCTCGCAGAAACAGAGAAGAGAATCAGTTACCGTTCTACTCTTTATTAATATGCAGTGGCCATTTTAAATAGTCTTAGAATAAAATGACACTTTAAACAATGCATCTACTTCGACTCTATCCAACAGGATAAACTCATCATTAAACAATAGATGCAAAATAAGTAGCAACCGAAAAACTTATTTTCTCCTATTTTACAAATGACTGTGTTGCTTTCCACTAGAAATAAGCATCACTTTGAATATTTCTGCATTCACACATTTCATGATTATAATAATGAAAGAATAGTTAAAGAACAGTTTGGGTTGGAACGGACCTTAAAAGCTCATTACATTACATAAACACCCCTCGCCCCCCCACCACCACCACACGCAGGGACACCTTCCACTGGATGAGGCTGCCCACAGACCCATCCAACCCGGCCTAGAACAGTGCCAGGGATGGGGAGACCACAATTGCTCTAGCCAACCTGTGCCAGTGCCCTACCACCCTTAATTTCTTCCTAACATCTAATCTAAACCTACCCTCCTAAAACAAAATCCACCTGCATTATCTGCTTTTTTGTATGAGGTTATCAACTTTACATGTCCATGTTTAGCAGTTACCACTTTTATTAAGAACACATATCCCTTCACTCACTTTCACTTTTGTGATGGGTTAGGATAGGAAAAGTTGACACCATCACCCTCAAAACACAGAAGCAGATGGGTGGGGATAGCTTTTTACTCAGATGTACACACTTCAGTCAGGAATGCTCACCCTACAAAAGCAGCTGTCCAAGCCACTTCCTGCAGCATAGCAAATTTCAGATGACAAGAAAGGAACCATCCTGTCAGTTACCAAAGGCAAAACTGTCCCAATTCATCCAGCGCAGGAAGAGGAGCAGTCACAATGGAGATATCAGGGTGGCAATGGTACAGTGTAACACTGTGCAGACATTAAGGCATATGGACACACCGCCCATGGAGCAGAGACAACTGCACTACACATCTGTATTCCAATGCTTCTAAGCAGATTCTAAATAGCAAATAAATAGTGGTACCACATAAAATTGATGCAAAGTCTGGACTCTAGTCATTACTGCAGAGACTTAAGTAATAGCATCAGAAGAACATTGAAATGCAAAGATTCTCTGGCATCAGTTTGGTAAATGCCCCAAAGAGGCACATTCACCACATTTTGTCATCAAACGAAAACAAAGGATTCATCATTTCAGAACTGAGGTTTTAGAAACCTTTCTGTTCCCCAAAAAACCCCAGACCAACAAACAAACAGATCACTGCAATATCTTACACTGTCTTGGGATGAATACCAGTTTTTATTTTCATACCTAACAGTTCAGCCTAAAGACATGTTTCCAGTTTCAATATAAAAGCCCACTCTTCCATTCCCCACATATCTTTTGGTTTTTTAATAGTCTCATTATGAGACTTCAATAGCTTGGTGTTCATTTGCACTAGATTCTAGTACTACTACATCTTGTTCTACAGAAGCAAGACTTAGCATTTTATACTATTACTTCAATTTGTGAGGGCACTGAGCAAACTATCTACAACTACCTTTATAACTTTAAAATTCTGATGTATTAGTCAAGCTTTGAATATTGATAACCAATACAACATGTTTTAAATACATAGCAAAAATTCTTGCTTAGGGTGGCTCTGAACCACCCTATGAACAGGAACCCACACTAGAAATCCTATGCAACAGCCATTCAAAAATCAGTAAAAAAAAAAAAAAAAAAAAAAAAAAAAAAAAAAAAAAAAAAAAACCAAAAAAAAAAAAAACTGGGACAGCTTACAAAACCAGTATCTATTTGGGTGTATGAACACCAAGAGTGACAAAATAATGAGCTCAGAACTAGTCCATGGGCACTGCTCTGTAAAAAAAAGATGCTGAAAAAAGGGTTCTTTTACCCTGCAGTACTGAGCTAACACACCACATATAGTCTAATAAAAGTAAGAAGGGGTAAGGATGGTAGCCTAAGTCCTTCCTAACAAATGGTCTAGAGATTGGGAGGGAGGGCGGGGAGGGGAGAGGGATGTTGTTTGTTTGGAGTTTGTTTTTGAGTTTTTCATCCTAACAACTTAAGTTAGTAATCTAGTCCTTCATATATTGCTAAAAACTATAACCACCAGCATACTCTGATGAGAAATGAATTACTGGTACCAAGTCAGAGTTCCAGAAAAGCATTCAGGAGAAACAAATCTTTTCAATGTGTTCCTGTACCAGCCGCAGGCTTTGCAATGTGTCCTGATTTTGTTTTAGAATAGCACCAAATTTCAGCCTCATTATTCCAACACTAAAATCATTTTACATTTAAACAAAAAGAGAAAAAGCCAAACATCTAAATTGTACATTATGTTCTCCAATGCCAGCGAAAACTAGTTTTAGCCCATGGGAGAGAGAAGAAGTCTATCAGCCTCTCAGAATCTCTGGCTGAGTTTTGGCGCCTTGACTAAAGAACTTAGCACTAAGGAATGCTAATTCCTCTGTTTTGAGCTCCTAAAAACACCTTGCAGTGTCATCTAGCAGGAATGTAATAGTTTCCACTAATAGGCTGAGACACAGGCAAATCGTTTCCACATTTTCATGCAGCTGCACTCTCATGGTTCTTTGGAAACCCAGAACCAGCTCCTGAAGGGAGCATTACATGCCATAACAGCCACTGTTCTGAGTCAGCTTCATCAGTGGCATCCACCCCCTTTTCCAAAATATCCTTCTTAGGTTATTTGTTCATTGTTTCTTCCAATCTGAAAGGTATAATTTTTTTAAAAACTGGGACATTTAAGCAAAACAAAACCCCCACAAAACAACGGAGTCCACTAAAGTTTAGCTAAACAAAACAACTAGAAGGGAAAATAATGGGGGTCTTAAGATACAAAGAAATAAAATTAAGCCTCAACAGAAGCCACAGCAGGTCTTACTGTGTCACAAGACTGTTTTGGCTGACTCAAGTCACAACATTATTTTTACAAACCAAGCAGATGCAAAATTGACATCTTGATGCTATTTACAAACTTGAAATAAGTGTTTAGACACAAAAAAAGCCTGCTGGATGGCATTTTTATTTCAACAAACTGGAAAGAAAGAAGATAATAAGCAATCCATACTTCCATCTTCAAAACAAAAGTACTGTATCTAGACTTCAAGCTGTAACAAAGCCACATGCTAAACACCACTTTTCCTACATGATTAAAGAACACTAGTTAAAACACAGGAGTCCACTTTTGCTGTACCAGGTGTTGGTTTTTTTGCAAAGCTTGAAAACCCTTTAAAGAATAACAGTGATACACATTGCAATAAACCGTCCTTTCAAAATTTAAAGGCACTCGGCAAAGGCAAGCAGTCAACGATGGCCATATCTGACAGATAAAGCTGGGGCTATTTTGCAGGGTGTGGGAGCAGAAAGCCCAAGCAGCCCCAACTCCTGCCACCCATCACGCAATCCAAGAACTCCATGGGGACCTACAGCTCTTTACTTCCCTGCACAGCAAAAACAGCTGTATCTCTTGGCCACTGCTGCTTCCTACACTTCCCTTCCCCCAGGCAGCCCAGGCAACGCAGCTCCTGCAGCTCCCATCAGGGCTGTTCAACCTGTTCTGCAGGAATCAGGTTCTGTAAATTAAGCTGAAGCTCGAGCCAACAAGGTCAGCTGTGAGAGACACCAAGCTTTAAGAGTCTCTTCAGCTGTAGAATATGCAAAAATATTGCAAATAGCAAGGGAAACCTTTTCAAAACAGATTGTAGGACATAGGAAAGAATGGAGCAGGGGTACAAGAAGACAGCTGGGCAACAAGGAAGTCTTCTGGAAGAGAATACATATGTTTTCCTGGTCCCCAAACTCTTAGGACATTTCATAGACAGAGTCAATATTAAGCACAACCGCAACTTATTTGGCATATCATATTATATAAAGTGTATCTATTAACAGCAGTATTTTGTTAAAAAAAAAAAAAATCAATAGAATCTTGTTTGGTAAGACACATTAGTATAGGATAGTACTCCAGGTCACTGGGCTTCCAAATTAAATTGCAGTATTACAGGGCTTGTAAGGAAGGCAGCATGCATATGAGATCTATGGCTATCCTGTGAAACCCTTATCTTTCAGTCAGTGCTCTCAGGATGAAAAGGTCATAGTTTCAGAGAGAATGGCACTCATTCCTCAGCAATCCTCAGAATACAGCACAAGTATTTGGGGGGAAAGAGCAGTTCAAATCAATGGCTTCCATGTACCAGGTCTTCACCACTTTGCGAGAAGAGAAGAACCCTTTAGAAAAGTAATATACATTGAATCCCTCTTCTTTCCTTCCCCACGGCATTTTTCCCGCCTTGTTCTCCTTAATATAGACCTGTATCTACATGCTCTAGCCACTTCGTTGTTCACACCCTTTTCTCTATAGCTAACAACTCATGTGAACTAATAGGTGAAGCACGTCCAAAAACCTCTTTCTACCTCAAGCTGGAGGAACAATGTTCCTCATCTACTTATTTTTCTCACAAAATGAACATAACAGTTATCTCATATATGCTGTCTACTTCACAAGTTTTTTAATAATAGCTGTTTAATTCAATATCTATTTTTAAACTACCTATTATAAAAAAACCATCTCTTTCTGTTAACTGGATCATAATTATTCTCCATGTTTCATTTTTGGTTCCACTTTCTGTCAACATAGTGGATATGTCCTGTTACAAAATGAAATTGTACATCCTTTTATTTCCACGTAAAATACGATAAGAGAAAAAGTGGACTTTTGAAGAGCAACAATTATTTTGGTTAGGAATTCACTACATGGTTTTTCATACTCTAGTTCACAAAAGGAAAACAAAAGTCTTTGGTACCAAAACCACAATATTATTTTATTATTAATTTATATCAGAACTGCAAAATTTAATTTAGCACTTTTCTAAACTTCCAAAAAATAACCAAGAACATGAATTGGTATTGTATACTATAGAATGCCAGTAACATTAACCATGGTATGTACAGCAGTACTGCAAACGCTGTGCCACTTATACCAGCACAACACAAGACCGACCTTAAGAAAAATATAATCACTGTAGACCCATGTAACAACCTGAGTAAGACCAAAAATGCTCTGTAACCACTGTTTTACAATATAAAATCTGTTAGACTGATACTCTTGAGAAAAATTAGACCACACCTGTGCACTGAGTGATAGCTCACATTCACCTGGTCCTCAACAGCAAGGGCCGAGAAATTACTTGAAGTAAAAATATCCCATCAACTTTAATAAAGGCAGAAACAGCACTCACATGATCATATAAGAAAAGCTGACAAAAAGGCTGTTTTGTTTTATTTGAAAGACTAAGTTTGTTTGGCAGGAAACAGTTCCGAAGTGATAAAAATATTATGAAAATGCCAGCACTTCAGAATTTTCATGAAACACACGCACTCTATGTCACGGCATTTGTCCAGTGAGTATTCATCAAAATTTTTCATAAAGGTAATAGTAGTTGGCTAAAACCTAGATAGACTTCAATGGTTTGGGGCTTTTTAATCTCATGAAAATCAGGTGTTTTGCTCATCACTACTGTCAGATATGCATTACAAGCAGTAGTTGTTTTAAGAATTTAAAAAAAAAAAAAAAAAAAAAAAAAAAAAAGCTACTCTATATATTCTTTTTATACTCCTCTTCAATCTACAAACATTTCAAATTATTAACCCAGGAAAGGCCGGGGGGGGCAGATGCGGGGGGAGGGAAGGTGGGGGAAGGAAACACAGAAGAGAAGCAATGAACATTTGGCATTACAGGAGAACAGATAAAGAACACGAACAGCTTACTGTGGAGAGGGGTTTAATCAGGAAGTAGCCATTATCCTGTCGCTACAGAGCAGTGACAGCACTCCAAAACAAGCCGAGGGTTTGGTCTTGGAGGTTTTTGTTGTTCGCTTTTTTTTTCAGTCAAGAAGGAAGAAAGCACACATGCTATCATGTCCGAGTTTGCTGAGCCCAAAGGTTGCCAGATGCCTTTTGTCAAAAGCTATCCCGAAAATTAAATCCAAGCAAGCATTGACAAAGCTGTATTTAAGGAAGCATCTAAAATCTACCACAAGCTCCGTCTGTGTTACACACAAAACATGGCTGTCTTATTCAGAGATTAGCAATTATTGTAATGAGATACTGTCAGAGAGGGTCAAACAGTGCTTCCTGCAGTTTACACATCTTGATTTCCTGGTAAACAAACCGAAAGGCAGGTGGAGCACTTGGATCACCAGTAACACAGCTGCTCACGGACCAAAACCAACTGAGGTGAGTATGCAGCTTTACCTGTACTTAAATTACACGAGTGGAAAAAGGAGCAGAAAAACATAAAACCATCTAAACCGTGAAGGAAATTTTTCCCACAGTGTTACGTAAGAATCAGTGCCAGGCTGCACTGTTTTCTTGTTTATGCCAACTCCAAGAAAAAAATCTTTATTTTCATGTAACTGATGTTTATGTACACACACGCATGCACGCACACATACACTCTCCAGAACAAACTGCTCCCCAAGTTGTTTTGGTATGTAAAAGTGCTATGAAACTATACCCTGAAACAATCCTGGAAAAATATGAAACTGATAAAAACAAACTCTAATCACTACATGTGAATTTAAGCATCAACCTCCAAAAAAAGAAGCACAATTAAAGAAATCTATTAAACAATATGCAGAAATCACAAGAATTAAATAATTACCACAATTTTAAAAGAAAAAATATTCAAATGCCTTTTCTTGAAACTGCCAAAACTTTTCCTCCACAAAAAGAAATAACCACATATGGACTAAATATATGGCAATGATTCAGTGAGAAAAGATTATAGGTTGTTCCCTACCTATAATCATTAAAAAAATTAATTTCCACAAGCTCCAGTTTAAAAATCGTATTTTCATGATGAAACCATGAAGAGGTTACCATGAAAATTAGAAGTGAAAAAAAGAAAAAGCAACCCCCAACAGGAAAACAACAATTCCCCCCCAAAATAAAAACCTTGACTAACAACAAAAAGCTCTTCTCCTAAGCAACTAGGATAAAGTATTTGGTCCAAAAAACACCAGAAAACAGAATTTCTGCAAGGGATAAATATAGTTAACTTATTAGACAACCTGTCAATGAAAGTCAAACTGTTACACCAACCTAAAATAACAGCACAAGGGCCTGAACCACAACATGTAATCTGAGAAAAATCATTTGCATAGCTGGAGAGAGATGCAAAGGCACTGGGGGCTGGGGAGCAGTGGCTCAATCAATGAATTCTTCCTCTCAGAAATTCAGCAGCACCAAAGACAACCTAGGGAATACACCAAAATAACATGTCTGAAAAAAACAAATCAAGAAACAACACACCAAAAAAGTTTCTAATAACAATGTTAGAAATACATTGCAGCTGTTTTTCACAATCAGGAAAGAAACAAAGGAAACCTATGAAAAAAAAATACAGAAAGCATTACACGAAAGATCATGAAATATGAAGGGGTGCATCTCTATCAGCAAACACTGACAGTGAAAACACAGCCTCTGCCAATGAAGGAGCGATTTTGTCCTCATAATCTCCCACATAACCTAAGATATATTAAGAGAGAGAGAGAGATATTAAGAGGATATATATATCTGTATACATATATATATATATATAATCTCAGCAATCAAAACAGCAGTGACAATTCCCTCACCATACACTTGCATATTAACTCACTGCCATAAGTTAAACTACACCAAAACTCCAGCATTTCATTCACACAGTTTTTTTTGTTTCTTGTCTTACAAAAAAGCAGTTTTGTCAAACGAAGTGCAGTGTTTCTGAAGAAAACAGTAAAATTCCAAACCATCAAATGAGAAATGCATTTGCAAAAACAAGGAGTTATCAGCAGCACTCTTCACAGTAGTCTTCAATTAGTTTTAAAAATCAATATATGTTGTATTTAATCAGGGTAAGTTTGGTACTAGTATCACTGCAAACAAGCTTTCACTGCAAGATTTAGGAGACTATGATCTGAATCCTCACTCTGCTAATATCAGAAATTTACATGCTAAAATACAGCCACAATGAATTTGATTTTTGTATGACTCCAGGAGAATCACGTAGAATAGTTCTACATGGTAAAATAATAGCTCATAAAAAATGATTTTTCTGAAATTGTTTCAATCCATATTGCTCATCATTTGAAAAATACTGCAGAACAGCTGTTTAGCACTGACAGAGCAATTAAGAATAGAGAAACAAAAACATGCCACTGGAAGCAGCATAACAGATGGTCCATACTTATTTTCTGAACCCCAGGCTCAGTCAGACCTTAGCCCAGTAACAGTCAGTGACACATTAAAAGCACAGATTTGGTTCCTACCACTGTAGCCATCAGAGGAAGCTAAATATACTGAACTAGAACCCACTACACATCCATGATAGTCAGCAAGAGAGAATCAAAGATTCAGCAATTGTTGTTCTCAGACAGAGGTTTTACAGGCTACCAAAACACTGGTGGTCAAACACCTCAGCTTCATGAAAAAATTACGTTTGTAAAACTGGCCTAATATGATATAATAAATCGACTACTCCAGCTGTATCTCAAATATGCACCAGCCCCTGCCCTCCTGAAATGGCATGCCCTCAACCTGTGGAGCCCAACTGGACAGTTAATGTCTTTGGGAAAGACTTACTTTTTTTAATAGTATCACTTTACATACAGCAAATTCTAAGTCTAAATATGGGTACCAGATACAACTCCAGCTATGGGTATGATTAAGGAAACTACGTAAATAGAAAATTAAAATCTTTACAAAATAATACATATGACGACAGTAAGTAAAATACTGAAGTGTTCCTCCATTGAAATTTCAAACACTGCCCACGGAAATTAAACCTATGGTCACAAAGAAATAACAAAATCCTGAAAACTTTACCTACTAGATTTTAGTATATCTAGAACTAACTATAATTATTCAGGTAGCTCTATTCCACGTGTTTTGATTTAGAAGGTCTCACTTTACCCTGTGATAAAGAAATATAAAACCAGTTAAGCCACGAATGTTGCTTACGCACACTTGAAAAGAGCATGTAATCCCTATGGAACCTGCAGTGAATGCTACCAAAGCCAGAGATTTCCATTTTGCATCATAATCTGAACCAACTTCAAAATTGTTGCAAGAAACATGTTACTTCATAGCAGAAATATTTGCTCAAAATAGCAAACATTTATGAATACAAGCCCAGTACCTGAATCCAGCATCATCTGTGAACACAGCTGCATCAATGGTGTTGGAGAGAATAAACTTCCTGCAGTTTATTAAATCAATATGCTTATTTATAAAAGTTTCAGATGTAGTATTAATCTGCCTTCTGCTTCTAGCAATTTTAGCTGGAATCCTCTGACACTAACTGCATGGGCCAATAAGGAGGAGACAAAAGGGATAAGACATCACTTAAGAAATAACAGCAATTCTTAAACATCTTTTTATTCAAGAAAAATCTAAAAAGTTAATAAAAGTGACCTCCAACTAAAGTACAAAAGATTGGCAGGAGGAGAGGAGTGTCCACAAAGGGATCGGCCCAACAAATTACCTTCTTCCCTTCATTCAGCCTGCAACAAAAGTCTCAACCACCATTTACTCCTCAGAGACCTTAATGCAATGGCATACCAAACCAAACCCTACTTGCATCCCAATATATTCAGACCCTGACAACATTTACAAGCTTCAGTACCATTTTTTCCCTCCCTATGCTACTGTACAGAGCTCAATCTTGAGTTCCACTGTTACATTTAGTTCCACTAGTACTCATTGGATTGGTCTAAAGTTTGGTCTCCAAATTGAAAACAAAGATGCATCACAAGAGACAGACTACCTTATTTCAAATAGTTTCTCACCACCAAGAACAACTACATCAACCAATCTTTAAAACCCATCAGCTGACAGTAATGAATCTGCATCCTTACATTGGTTATAGACCTACCAAAGCCAGGGGAAAGAGGTGCCCTTTCCCAAGGGGAAGAGAGGCAACTATCTTCCCTTCGTTCTACCTCCTACATATCCTGGTCACACTTATCGGTCATATTGCTCATGATTCAGCTTTATTTTAAAGGCCCTTTGGTCCGCATTGAATTGTTTGTAAAATGCATGAACACTGCACCAGTCAATTTGATCTTTAAATGGTATCTTGGATTTGAAATGAACACAGTAACTTACCAGTGAACCATCACTCAGGAGTCCTATTCTACTCTTACTAAATACATCTCTACCAAAACCCTGATATGTACAGAATTGTTTCAGTGCACATAAGTCACACAACCCCCCCCCCAAAACAGCTTATTCCTTACATTACTTCAGTGCCCAAAATCATTCTTCATGCAAGCTCATTAACTAAAACTACTAAAATCCTGAACTATCACTTATTAAGTACCATTTCAAACATTTGCCGCTAGATTTCAACCCCACAAAGTATATATACACGGAATAAATATTCAAAGAGCATAGAAAAACAACTGAATTAAATAATTTCAGTACATTTTAATTTTCCTGTATCAAAGGTTTCCTGTATGCTACTTTTCATTCTTAGCATTTTGATTATCAAAATGTCTTCGAATTACTGAATGGTTTTAACTAGCAACTCGGAAACAAAACAAACTAAACCATATCAGGATCTCAAGGAACACATTGTCCTATGTACCAAAACATGCCATTTCATAATAAAGTTGATATATTTTACCATAAAGTTTTGCTAGTATTTTTCAGTATAATCTATTAAAATGTAGTAATTTGAGTTTTATGAGATTTGACACCAACATGAGGTTTATTTCCATGTTCTGCATACATTACTATCATCCATTTTAAAAAGCATTACAGAAACCAACATACTTAATTTTCTTTACATATTGGGGGTGGGGGCAGAATTCAGTATAGCAAACTGCCGTTTGGTCAAACAAGATTTTGGAGAAAAGATCACATAGGTAACAAACATGGCAGAGAAATGCACACAGAAGGAGGGTTACACTGCTATTTTCCATAAAAATAACCATTAATTGACCCCATTATTGGAAAACTGAGAATAAATTACTCGGAAACTATAAAGGTATTTCAGAAGTTTTAAAAGCTTGGAACAACAATAAATATATTCTTTATCTCTCATCGAAGTACACAGATCCTCTGAGAATACAATATTCATTTTGCTGCAGAAGAACTGACATTGCATAACAATGAGATTTGCTAATGAAATCAGCCATCAACCTGGAATACATTTGTATTAAACCAAGACCTCGGTGTCATTTTGTTTTTGCATCATTTGTTCTTTCTCTCATTTTTCGACCTTTCAAGTATCCTGTCCTCCTGGTTTCACTACTTCAAGTACAGCAATACTGCAATATATTTTAACATTGTATGTACAACACTTTATTTTACAAAATTTCTTTCTCTGCTAAATGTACACTCTAATTGCATAGCTTCTATCAGCACTGCTAACATAACCTTGAAAGAAAAGTCAGCAGGCACTACAGAAACCAAGGAGTTTTATATCCTCTATAAAAATGCAGGAACATCTAATAAACACTAGCTGTCACTTGGAACAAACTATACTTTCATAGTTCAAGTTGCATGTCCCTTAATACAAGAATTTGACAGAACACCGTATTTTAGAAAAGTACCCTCTCTACTCATCTAATGATTAAACAGGATAGAATTCAGCATCATTACATTAATACAAGTGTATTTCTTTGCCTGAATATGCAAACCAGAATGAATAGAGTAAAATGATCCAGCAAGTTCAGTGACAGTATGTTAAAGTATGCACTATACATAACAGATACATAAAACACTTTACTGAAAAAGAGATGAATACAGAATGGAATTATTTATTCTACTACTCAGAGGTGACCATAAAAATTTAAAAATTACAAAGGTATCTTAAAAGACATTTTTCTGTCATTATACCAATATCATATTTTGGGTTTGCAGATTATATGCTGTTTTATACTTCATATATAAAAAGCAACCTGTTTGCACCCCTAGCTCCAAACGTATTAAACCTATGTTTTGAAATCAACCCAAAACTATTGAAACTAGAATACAGCACATTAGTTTTTTCTACTGTTCTTATTTTACAGAATTTTTTTTTCAATCGAACTAATACAAACAACACGCTGTTACCATAAGGTACTATCAAGTTAGTATTATTGTTGATAATCTCCGAAGTCATCCCAAAATCTAATACAAAACAATAAGGAATAAAATTTTGCTGACTTGTTTGGTAGGGCTGGCTTTTTTTTGCAGAAGCAGCGGGGGGAAGGTGGGTCACACATGACCCCTAGTGTTTGCTTGCCTGGGCATGGGTGTTTGCTTGTTCTTGTTTTTTTTTTTTTTAATTAACACTACAAAACCCTAACTCCATGAAAAGGCAAGGGCAAATAATTTCTTACTCCATTATACAAAAATTGCACACAACTCTCATGGAATAAATGGAAGTAATTTGTAATTTATTTTATCTGGGGGATGAAAGGAAGCGATTCATTCTGTAGTTACAACAGCTATCACAACATTTAAAAAAAAAAAAAAAAAAAAAAAACCACCCAAAAGGCATAAAAGACCACTGAAAAAATAGAGAAGAAAAATAATTACGTGACAGAATATGGCCTTAAGCACCCCTGGAGCCAGAGCCAGTTGCATCAAATGGTCTCTCTACAGTCCAGGAAGAATACCATCAAGATACTGGACATAATGAACTAGGTAAGAACTGAAAGCACAAAAATTTCCATAAACTGTCTTCATATGTGCTCTGCTGCTAAGTTAAGCACCTATGTCATTAAGAGCCTTTGAAAGCTAAAGGCATAAAAAACATGGCCTTATTTTTTCTTTCATTTTTCTCAGTTTTAAAGATATGTGGCTAC
Organism: Hirundo rustica; assembly: GCF_015227805.2. Lineage (NCBI taxonomy): Eukaryota > Metazoa > Chordata > Aves > Passeriformes > Hirundinidae > Hirundo > Hirundo rustica. The sequence continues at coordinate 100,543 of NC_053456.1, read as the reverse complement.
AGGATACAAATATCCAGGCACATGCCATCTGAAAAGGTCTTACTCTCATTCGTGCATTACCACATCCTAATAAAAAGATATATGAAGATTATCACACACTATCAAAAAATGCTTCTCTCAATTATGAAGCATCTGCCCTTCTGCAATAAAGCCACCCACATTATATCTCAAAATGACTGAAGCTGAAGAGATAGAGGAGGCACGATTAATATAAGGCAAGGTCTATTATCACCTGCAGGCTCTGAAATAAAGAAGCTCTAACACAACAACCTTGACCCTTGAAAGTGATAGGTCATTTTCTTCTGTGATAAACAGTGATTGCTTTCTGAAACTCCAACAACTGTCAAACAGGCTAAAGAGTATATGGCTGGCAGATGATGGTTGTGAAAAACTTGCACTTTTAACAATAACTTACTGCCATGTAGTATAGATCGACACTGAGCATCTTCTACAAGATCTTACAGGCTCTTGAAGCCATGTAAGACTACAACAACTGACACCACTGTTTTTATTAGGGATCAATCTAGTGGATGTGGAACCTAATTTCTATAACTTATTTCTAAGAACATAGAAAATTATTAAATGATACAGTCTTAATTCAAACGAGAGAGACAAGACACGCAAATCTGCTGTAGATATGAAATACGTGATTCTGGTACATTGCTGCTGACACTAGGCAATCATGCATACACCTTAAGCAAATGACATAAAACTTCACAACCCACACAACTTGGCATAGATTTCATAGGCATGAGAACACAGAAACCAGTAATTCTACTAATAAAAGTGAATCCTTATTTTAAAAGTATAGACAAGAACACAGATGAAAACGTATCAATACCACACAGAATAAGATAATGCCTGGTGCTATAACATACTTGAATTTCTATCAATAAGAAAAAGCATGAACCCAGAAATTTATTCGTATTTATTCTCTCTGAACTCGGAAGAAGAAGCTACTTCAGTATATAGTCTAAAGTTCTGTATTTTGTGGCAATAAATCACAGATTTAGATGTCCAGAGTACAAACACATTCCAAAAATTAACACTGTCCATTTTATACTGTTTCAAATATTCCAGAGAATATTCATAAACATATACACGTTCACATATAGAATAGGCACATATACATATCCAGTTCACATACAGGGGTTTTGTACTGTGCTGTACTTGTAGTCATGCTTATGCACACTAACACCTTCACTTTCACTATTACACAGTGCTTAGTTTAACACTATTACTGGCACTTCAATGCAGAAATTGTAAGCATCTTTCAAAGCTTAATTTTAATACCTAGCAATAAAGTAGGCTTATAATTTTTTCACAATGAAAGACCACAAATTGTACTGAATTATAATGACTACTATTTATCTACTTTTAGGGAGTAAAACTGGAGGACAATTTATTAAAGCGCAGGAGGAACTCCTGAACACTGGAAGGTCACAGGCTATGTGCTGAGCTGTTAAGCAAAAGTGTCTATGATGTTGCAGAGCTGCCATTTTTCTTCCTTGACAAAGCCTCCATCTGCCACAGAGCCATTTACAGCCTCAGAGTCAGAATATCAATGATTTCCAACCATTCTGCAAGTCTGCTTTCACCTTGACATCACCTCTGTAAAGTATCTAAAGCAGATGATACATATAATCCTCAACTAGCCCTAAGGTCATACTTTATTCAACTGATATGCACTTAAGCTATTCTAATACACCATTCTTTACTTCCTCTGAACTGTGCAAGAATATGAAAACTCCGAATTGTTGTTTGCCTTAAAGAAATTACCTTTGAAAAATGTAAAAAGAAAACCTCTGACTACTGACAAAACATGTAAAAAATCAGTTAGAAAACATCTGTATTTGCATAATGTACATGCACACCATCACAATTTACATTATTCTTTCCCAAATAAATGAAATACGCCTGTCAAGACACTTACTACACAGAATAAACTATCACAGCCTCACTGAAACCAGCAAAACTACTTTCAGCTCTTGATGTACATACAAACTGATTTTAAAAAAAAAAAATCCAGATTAGAGATAGGTCAGAAGAGGAAAGAGAATCTTGACTTATTGAAAGAATACCTAATGAATTAGGTCCTCAGACAAAACAGGTTATACCTGGATTGATAAAACCAATCATATCACGTATATATTGATAAATGTTAATATATATATACACACACATACATTAACACATATGTTCTCTGTCAAGTACAAGAATATACAATCCATCATCAGGCTCATTACATGACTTTAATGAAGGCATTCACAGATAGCAACTTTTGGAGTCTCAAAATGCAGATGAATGTCAGTACTCTAGACTAGATAAAGTCGCAGCTTGGTTTTATACTGAAACTGGGCCATGGAAGAAACAATTTTGTATTACAAATATGTATGTAATCACATATGATAGCCAGAACTTCAGCTACTGCCATACAAACCCTCAAAATGTTAAGAACACAGGAGCAAAATATTTTGAACACTAGATGAAGTTTGTGAACATCTTTATGAAAAAATTACTTTGCAACACTGGTAAAGTACCTATTTTTACAATCTCAAGTTGTGAATAATCAAATGTAAAATTATCGATGGCAGTCCGGTTAAACAGCAAAAAAACCTCCACATACAACACATCTCCCTCCTTGAACTCATAGCCCTTAGAAAGACCAGACTTTTTGGAGCTTTCTTGTGGTGAATTAGTCAAGTCCTATTAAAACAAGCTTTCTAGTTGAAACAGGGACACAATTCTCAAGATGAGTTACCTGCAGAAAAGTTCCTGAAGACTTAGATTAAAAATATAAGGTGGCAACAACTTACACATGGAAAATGATCTTTCCAATAGTCAACCAGAAATAGCTTCTTAACCTGAACACCTAAATTTCAGAGCTACTATATAATAAGACCCTAAAATTTAGTAAGAAAAATTATTTCTCATTTCCCATAAGTGGGCAAAAATTTATTTTTAAATGCTAAGAACATTTCCTTCCATAAGAAGTCAAATGAAACAAAGTGAGAACTCTGATCAGTGTACTTGGAAAGATTTCTGAACTTTTAAATTTTTGAAGGAACTGTAAACTACAAAAACACTTTCTTGTGCAAATGGAATGTTGCTATTTGAAAGAGGAATCAGCTGGTGTAAACAACATGGTGATACTACCAAAAACTGAATTTACATCTGAACTCCTCCAGTTGTCATCTGTACAGTAAAGTTTAGCAAAACACTTACTAGTCCTAACAGTGGATTTACAATGCTAAATCAGAATCTGCCCTTCACCAGATAACCATTATTAAATCTGGTTTGCAGCAGAAGCATTAACAGAGTTGGGAGTTAGTCTTACAGAAATTGTGTCAGCAAAGTGGCTTTGTGTTTTGTTTTGTTTAACTGCCTTCCTATTTTAACTTACAACACATCAAATGTAGACTACTAGTTAAAAAGAAAATGATAATAAAAACAGTTATTCCACAGAGAATTATGCAGTTCGTTATTTCTCTCCTTGAAACTTTCAATCCTTTCGTAATTTTACTTTCATAATTTTAGTTGTTTGATCCAGCATATTAATTTGTTTTACTCAATAAAGGCATCTAAATACATACAAGCAAGGACATACAAGTCCATACATACTAACCATATTTGCAGACAACATACGGCAATAAACTACTTTCAATTTTTTAGTAATTTTCTAAAAAAAATACATAGAAACAGGTAGAAAAAAGGCACAGTTGCCCTGTGTTTCACTTACACTCAATATAATTACTGCAAGCATATAAAGCCATTAAAATCATATTATCTTTAGTTTTTTAGTCAATGTTAACAGTTAGCACACTAAAGTGAAGATGCAATTAAATCTCCAGGCGTTACAGGTGTATGAAGAAAGTAAATGCTCATGTTCTTAGGGAGACGGCCTGTTTTGAAAGCTTTTAATTTTTTTCTGAACTTGCTAGGCATATATCCACCTACACTGTCAAAAAACCCCAACTGCTACTTTTCAAACATTATTACCACAAACAGCCTCCTTTTATAGTCTCAGAATGATTCTGTTTAGAAGGGACCATAAAACTCATCTCATCCCATGGGCAGAAACACTTTCCACTGTCCCAGGCTGCTCCAACCTGGCCTTGGGCACCGCCAGGGATCCAGGGACAGACACAGCTGCTCTGGGCACTCTGTGCCAGGGCCTCAACACCCTCCCAGCCAGCAATTCCTTCCCAGTACCCTACCCACCCCTGCCCTGTGGCAGTGGAAGCCATTCCCTGTGTCCTGTCCCTCCAGCCCTTGTCCCCATCCCCTCTCCAGCTCTCCTGGAGCCCCTTCAGGCCCTGCCAGGGGATCTAAGGACCTCCTGGAGTCTTCTATTCTCCAGGTGAGCACCCCCAGTTCTCTCAGCCTGGCTCCAGAGCAGAGTAGCCACTAGAACATTGTTGTGGCCTCCTCCAGACCTACTTTAGCAGCTCCACATCTTCCTTGTACTGCAGGCACCAGAAGTGTTTTGGGGGAATTTAAAAACAGAGATATTTTTTCCATAGCCAAATGCACACTTCCAGGAATTCACTGCATCTTTTAGAATAGTTATAGGATGCAAAAAGGCAAATACAGCTATGTACCTAGATGCTTAAGCTAACTTTTGATGATAAGGGAAACAATTGTGGAGAGGGAGCTACTGATACACTCAAATTGCTGTAAAACCATAGAACTACTTTTGTTAACCCGAGTTCACCAAATTTTTGTTCTTTCTTTCCTCCTTACTTCTTGTAAAGTGTGTTCCAACTTGTTATCAACAGTTTCTTATTAGCAGCTCAGACTTAACAAACTTCACTTCTGGTTCAATAATCCTGTTTTTTGTTCATTTTTTTTTATTCTAAGATATAGAAGCTGCAAGTGATAAAGCAGATGGTTTTACAAAAATAAAATAAAACCTGCTTGTTTCTGCAAGTCTTCTGTTTTCTTTATTTAGCTGCAAACAGGCTATTATTATTTATCTACATTTAAATTTCAAGTAAAAAAAGGGGTTTTCTTAGCAATTTGCTTTCATATTTTAGAACCGAAATGCATTAAATCTTTCATGGGTCTGACTCACACCCATTTTTTGTTGCTGTTTGTTGCTTTCACACTCCTAGCCACCAATTCCAAGCAGGCCACTGAATACTTTGTTACTGTGAAAAGATACTGGGTAATTTTCAAAACCTGTTAAATCCCTACTTAAACTTACTGTAGAACGCTTGATTTCTGAATTTTCTAATATTTTGCTCCTCTTCGCTCTTTTTCCCCTCTCCACCCTCCCCTCCATAAAAATGGAAAAAAAATCCTTAAGTGTAGACCTCACCTATGAAGATGCTTCTGCTCATCCCTCTAGTATTCCTGTAATGGCAACATCTCTCAAAAATTTGCTTTGTCATCACAGTTTTTGTCAGAGACCTCTCTTCTTAATTTCCTAAAATTTTGTTCAGCCTTCTGCTGAGCTAATCTCTTACTATGAACTTTTTTTTTTTTTTTTTTTTTTTTTTTTTTTTTTTTTAAATAGAAATTAATAACTTGTTATAGAAAAAATTTTGGAAGTATTACCTGCATAACTTTCAAGTACTGTGTCAACACTCAAAATTAGCTGTTTCCACAAATAAATTTGGACTGATAGAATTTTCTAAGAAATAAAAAGGGCCACAATAGGATTAAAAGAATTTTGTATTTGGGGAGTAGAAATTAGTGTCCGCAAGAACTTCCTATCTAAAATGGCATCACCGTAACATGAAAAATAAAAACCATCCCATCAAACAAATAGACCAAACACCAACACCACAACTGACAAAAGAGAAGGAATTATTACTTGCTATTTTTCCCCAATCTTTTCAAGTTCTCCCGTCACCAATCTATTTGTTACAACCCAAGGTACATCGAAGTGCCATTTCTTTGTTTGATGCAAGGGTTATTATTGCTTCTTAGTGAAGAGAGTATGTTCTGTAGGCTAAAGAATTGACTGTACTCACAAAAATGTTACAGATGATTAAGGATACACTTTTTATTTTTATTCAGAGATTTGCTATCTTTCATCTCTCAGAAAAGAATTAAGTACGGTTGGACAAACACACAAAGAAAATAAACTGGCACACTAAGTTAGTACTAGCAGCCAGCATCAAAATAAAGTTTGGTGAAAGAAGGATCTACACCTGGCTATTGCTTCTCTCGTATTTTTTTAATGCCTACAAGAAAACTCATCAAAAAGCATGTATCTTTCTACAAATTCCTCATTTTTCTCCAATTGCATACTTAAAGGAAGGAAATTCATGCATGTCAACTTGACTATTTATGGAGCATTTTTCTCATTTTCCTGAGTAAGACACTCTTTTCTTCAGCATTCATCCTGATGGCTCCACAGAGTAACAGTGGTCAGCTGCCACCAGCAGCAGTTCTCATTCCATGCTTGTAGGTCCAGGAAAAACTGCCCCACAGAGTAGGACTCGTTTGTAGATAATAACTCCCAAAATATTAAGGAGGAAGGAGCCCTTGTAACACTTGAGTGTTCAGAAGTCAGGACAAATTTTTAACTCAAGCAATGCACCTGTATTCTTAGCAGAATTATATTTCCTTCCCAAGGTAAAGGATTTTTTTAAAAGCAAGATTTCACAAATCAGAAAGTTAGCAAGTTTAGCTTTTCAAAGCCAAACATACAGGTAACGTTTAAAACCAATTATATATTTTATCCCCTTGTCCCCTGCAAAACTGGAAGCTCCTTCTAGAAAATTTCTACATTGTTCCAGTCACCAGAGGCTGGGAAAGTAGCACTCTCAGTACATCCCAGCAAAAAACGTTACCTCACTAACCAAAAACCAACAGTGTTAATCTTTTATTAAATTAAGACTTTTTCACTAAAACCAGCTCAGGTTACAGAAGCCGGCAGAACACTACCGCATTACAGGAAGTTTCACAATGGCTGATTGTGCACTAAATATTAAATACTAGATAAAGCCCTCCTATTTCCGTCTGTTATTGGTTATTGCAAATTAATTACTGACTTTCCTAGTTCTGCTTTTTTTTTAATGGTTCAGAATACTGCTCATGATTTTGAAGTAACAGGCTATCATACCTCCCACCCTCACCTGCTCTCCTATCACTGCCTGCTAAGCAATATGTTCATTAGAAAACGTTTTTTCTGAACTTTATTTCACTTGATCCCTCCAATAGATCTGCTCTCTTCGTATTAACCTATTCATTCTTTGAATTTAGCAGCTGCTGGTGGTGCTCTTGCCATTCCCATAAACACTGTACTAAGACACATGTAGTAGCTGTCACAGCCTCTTCCACACTGAACAGAACGCACTTATGAAACCTGAGCCTTTTAAATTTAATCTTACAAATTATTTTATCCAGCATGCAAAAATAATTGATTTAGGCTTTTCTTTCATACTGTCATTGCAACATTCACCTCTACCGACTGTAAAGTTATGCCTGGGATCAGCGCCAGAATGTCACTATTGAGACATAAGACTTCACTGTATCACCCAGTCCAGTAAAACAAGAACGCTCATGTTCATCATCTAGCAAAATATCACGTATTCTATGACTGTGCAAAATGCCTCTCAAAGTTGCTAAAACTGATTTTGGAATTAAACTCCCAGCACAAACTCTCGATCAGTTTTAAATAGTCTGTAAACTGTACAACAGACATAAGACTACTAAAGGTATGAACTAAAATTACATACTATCAAATTTATACTTTAAGCCTACAGACAAAGTAATCCAGAAAGAACGATAACAGTATGATGTTAATTGTTAAAGGCCTTCTCAAGACCTTAGCCTGAAGTCACAAAAATAATTGCATCCGTGGACTAAGAATCAGTTAAGTTTTAACTGACGCTGTACTTAACGTCTGGCTGAAATCACAACCTGGATGAAGAATTTAGCACTAAGCCATTCAGTAAATAATATTTCCCTTTTCCCTGTATGAGTCATGCTTCTCAGAGAACTATCAGAATGCTTACTGCTACAGCTTACTTACTATGACCAACATGGTCAGTTCGGTGACATTGCTGCTCAGCCACCTGGAAACAGAAAACAACTGATGTTCAACTGAGTTATCAAGTAATTTTTACAAGGACAAAGAAAGACACATCAAACAGAACACTAAAATTTAGCAAAAAAAAGTAGAGGAGGCATTTCCAGCACACTGAAAGCACTGTTTCCCACTGCCAGATATGAAGCCATTACAACAGGAACAGTTGAAGATAAATGTTATATAGTAACACTTGATTTGTTTGCAACCATCTGTTTAAACACACATACCCATTTTACCATAACTAAATTGTGAATGATACAGTACAACATGTACCCCTTTGCTAAACACAGTAAGCCGAGGAAATCTGTCAAAATGCAAAATTGTTCCCAAGAAATCATGGAAAAATTTTTTTGTTTTTATTTTTAAATAATGGAACCAGAGTTTCCTTCCATTAGTGATGCTCTCTAGCACACAGACTTCAAATTCTCTTCATGCTATGAGAATTCAGAAGCATCTGTGTGTCAGTACACAATCCACACATATTGCACCAAAAATTTAAAAATCAAAATAATTTTCAACACTTGTTCGGACTGTTTACTTTCCAGATTTTTTTTTTCCTCTGAGTAGATTAAGTTTTTCTAAACACCTAGTTGACACACAGTGTACGGGACACCAAAAGCAGCGCAAACAATGCAATATTTCCATTTCAGAAAAATGTTACTTGCTATAGTAGAAGAAATTCAATACTCTTGGGGTTTTCTGATATGTATTTTTTCACTGAAGACATGTAAAGATTCAGTGAAATTTTACAGCTTGGTACTGTAAAAATATCTTCTGTAAGATTAAACATGGACTTGCTTTATAAAGCTTAGAGGTCCTGTCTTCAGCTACCACTGACAGACAGTTTAAACTAAGCAAATCGGCATAATCTGCCCATGTATCAAAATGCTAGAGTAAAATGGTATTTCAGGATTTTTCTTTGGGTTTGCCTTGACTGGGGCTTTTAGGCTGAACACTTTTTAGAAAACAAATGTATAGAAATCAGGTATTTTTACTCTAGATCCTTTTCTACAGCACCACACTGCTGGGAGCTTCAAGCTCACCTATCTCATAGTGGCATAGACAAGAAAGCACACTAATAAGTTTACAAAACAAAACTTCAGTCATCTACATGAGCAAGAACTTTAAGAGTTAGGCAAGCTAGCTAATTTAAATCTAGACAGGCAGTTGCATCAACAGCAACCACAGTTTCTTTTTCATGTAATCTTAAATCACAACCTGTAATGCCCATTAAATTAACTCCAATTGCTTTTTCTGTTTGTTCTGGCCACTGATGTCAAGCTACAGTCCCAGGCCAGCCAGGAAAACAATAGGTATTTTTCTTCCTTAACAAAGAACAGCCAGGAACAAAACATTCCTCACAACAGTCAGTGGCAACATCATGAACCTATAAAGGTAAGGTGTCATGTTTATTCTCCCGAGGGGAAATCTAAACACTGATATTCTCCTCTACCCTACTGCCATACTTTGACACCAACAAAAAACCCCAACCTACTGGAACCAAAACAAGGGAGGAGATAGAAGATACCACACAGTAATTACACCATTTACACAATGGGAGCAAAACATTTGAGCGAGGGGAAGTTTTAAAAAGTATGCATTTTGCTACACTCTCAATCAACCTGCTGGCTGACTAGAGTCCTGAATTGTCTTCCAGAAAGCAGAAACCAAAGTGATATTTCTTTTCTTAAGTTGGAAACGTGGCACTTTTGCATGAACCGAGGCTCAAAGCCCAAGTACTTGCTATCAGCTAATATTCAGCACATATGTTCGACTTCTGACTACATACATTTCTGTGGCGCTGCTAAATTTGGGGTTTGGGATCAGACCTGAAGGCACCGAATACTCCCCCAAAACCTGAACTTTGGGACAAAGGTTAGAGGTTCAGCAGAGGGCAGCGAAAAAAGCTCTTCAGGTTCCTGCCTGCCGCTTGCCAAGAATGATAACCAGCTACTTAAGCACCCAGTAGGTAGGGATACTGCACCCTCACAGCTTCCTCAGCTTTGAATCATGTCATGAAATAGTTTTAAAAACAGGTTTTGCTATTGTTTCCTGATTAAAAGCACACAGACTGGTTTTGGCCCCAGCGTTCAATGCACAGAGTAAACAGATGCCCTAAACGGAAAACCAAGGTAAAACTCAATAGCAAAGATACGATTTGGCATGTACCAAAGGAAATAATATAAAACCAGCTTCTTCATACAGTAGAAGAAAAAAATACTCTAAAGGACCAAAGAATACTGCTTCAGACTAAATATTCTCTTTCTTGACATAATTGCACACACAAAACCATGAAAAACTCAGGATTTATCATTTAACTGCAATACTGGATGTCCACAAAACTAGTTTCTTCTTCCTTTCACTACTTCCAGTTATTCTATTAAAGCCCTACAGAGAAGCATTTTTTGTGGTTTACTTTTTAGATTTGTTTTTAGAATCAATTATTAGAAAGTGTAAAACAAAATATCTTCAGACACAAAGAAAATCCTAATGCAATTTAAGAACAAAAGGCCAGAAACAGCCAACATTCCACACTCAATAACAATGGAGAGAGGTGGAAGCCGAATATTTAAAAAATAAAAAAAAAAAAAAAAAAAAAAAAAAAAAACAACAAAAAAACCCAGAGATAGATCAACGGAGAATGGGACACTTAACATGGACAAGAGTGATTTAATTGTTTAATTTCAAATTTCAATATTGATTATTCAACATTAACATAATCTAATCAGACTTCCCCCCCCCCCCCCCCATTATTTCCTCACTTCGTAAAAGTTAAAGACAAAGGAATCTTCCTGTGCTTAATATCAACATATAAATGGAGCTAATGAAGGTTAGACTTCAGTGGGAAGACTGAATGAGGTGAATTCCCACCTTTGTTACTCTCATCACTTCGCAAGGTGGGTTTTTAAGCAAGACTAGAATAACCGGTTTACATTCTGGCAATGGTATCTTCTCATTTAAATTGAAACTTAGTATCTAAAAGAACCGCAGAATCCAGCAAAATAAAACAATGTTTTCATAAAGCCGTGAGAGAAGACATTTTCTATCTCGATGGCAATTTGCTTATTCCTCCAATGCAAGCGTGCTACAAAAGATATGCCTGTCTTCTAAAAACTTTGTGCCCTTTTAACTTATATTGTAAAAAAAAAAATAATAATAAAAAAATAAAATTAAAAAAAAACCACCACTGCTTTCAGGTTACATTGTTCCTGGATTTCATTAGTCATTCCAGACTTTTCTGCTCTGAAAGTTTAATGTGATGGGAAAGCTAACAAAGTTGCAGCCTTAATTAAAGACTGAGAAAGAATAGGGAGCTTTATCAATCTGTTTCATACTTCTATAAATATTTGTAACCAGTAGTTCTTGAAAACCCTGTTGAAAAACAGGTGATGAAATGGGGGGCTCTTATTCCCATAAACTCACCTGAACATTTGAAAAAAAAACTGAAGCAAGTTTCTCCATGTAAGACAAGATATGCTATTTTTGGTAGTTTTAAAAGGCTTGGCAGAAAGGTCATCAATAGCAACTAAAGACTAGTACAAGATAATGCATTTATTGAAAACCCCTTCTACTGGAAGAGTCAAAAGGAAGAGAGAAGTCCTGGATCTAAAACAGTTTCAGAAAAGTATTCTGATTTTAAAAAAAAACACACATTTTTATAGTTTTTTAAAAATACTTTTCTCTTCTGGTGAACTAATGTTGGAGAACCAGTCATTCAAAAAAATGGATTTTGAACAAAAGATCAACCAAAAAAAAAATCTCAGAAAATGCTGAATCTGCCAAAGCAAAATTATCCCTTATGATTTTGAAAACTGGTAATTCAACAGGAGTTCAGTACTGCATCATCATATTTATGATTCAGTTGGTATGAAGAACATTTAAGTAACATAAATCAATTGCTTTCTCTAAGACTTTGGGTTCTGGGTTTAATTTTGTCTAAAAGATTTATGTAGTTGGTTTTACCTGCTTGCAGTTCTCCCCTGCCCCCTTCTACAAACCATTGAACCAGTATGGAAAGAGCACAGAACTGAAAATTATTTCTGGATCAAATTTACTTCCTTTCTATCCCACATCAAACAATTCTTCTCATAATGGATCAAATGTCACATTCAAATTTGTTTCCTTCTCCAATCTTTACATTTTTCAGGTTTTCAGCATAAAATTGTTGTTCATCAGCTTGACCCCATTTGCTTGAATCCTGAAGTTTCTTTGTTCTTTCCTCTTTTTTCTTGGGAGCTTGTGGACCATGGGGCAGGAGTATGCAAGGAGGATGCAAGGTATAAATTTTGCTAAACTAAAGCAATTTAAATTCTTTCAAATAGTTGTGTAAGTCTCCAGATTACCCTCAGAACCCCAGTGTATGTTCTCTTCCCCCAACTTAAAAATATGCTTCTTGAACATGAAGAATCCTTCTGGAACAAAACACAAATAAACTGTATTCAGAGATGAGGCCTTACCAGGACATTCCCAATGCAACAATCATGTAAGAGAATCACTAAAGTCACTGTACAAAAGCCTCCCATCTAGAGACATATTTACCTCAGCGACTCACTCAAGTACTGGCCCATGAAGACTCAGTTGGCACATGCTTCCCCACTGTGCAGAACCCTTGAGTGGATAAGCTCTTTACAGCTCTTGCTGCACCTTCTAAACAGAAACAATGCAACTGAGGGGGCAGGAAGTGGGGATCTACCAAAAAAATCCCCACACTAAACTATCTTCAATATGATCTAGTTATGTTCAGTCTCATTTCTTCAGGATCTTCTTGTTTCTTCCATTGTTTTGCAATTGCACATTTCTCAGATTATTAAGTATTTGAAAGGAGAAATACAAGCAAAACTTCTACTACCCCAAATGCCTTGTTTTCTCACACTATTATTTTCAGTCCTCAAAAAACTATTCACTCTTCACTTACATTAGACAAAATTCTAGAAGTGGCAGGAAAACTAAGGCCTCTACCCACATTTTAACTTTGAACAAACAGAATGAAGATTAGAAATGTTAATAGTTCCACTGTATTTTTTGGTCCAAGTTTGATTTATGCCGCTGGAGACATCTCTCATTATCAATCCCTGTGTACAGAGATCCACGTACACAGCATTGCTTAGGTTGAAAAAGTCCTCCAAAACCACTGAGTCCAACTGTTTCCCTATGACTCCCAAGGCCACTGCTAACCCACGTCCCTAGGTGCCACACCCACATGGCTTTTAAACGACCCCAGGGACAGGTACTCCATTACTGCCCTGAGTAGCCTGTGCCAGGGCTTGACAACCCTTTCTGGAGAAGAAATTGTTCCTAATATCCAATCTAAGCCTTCCCTGGACTACAATCATATCAAAATAAATACCTTCTAGACAAAGTCCCTATTATCCTCTGAACTGCCGTATCTCTTTAAGTCTCCATTAATTTAAACTTGTTTGTTTGACCATTTTCAAATACTTTAAAAATATTATTAATTCTCATACTGAAGCAGTTGTTCATTACTTGACCACCAAATACTGAAAAATCTCTGTATACACCATGTGAAGAACAAAGACAATCCTCCTTTGTGCTTATTTCTGTATCAGTGCATCAGACCACAAAGGCATAACAATCAACTGGAGGCCTTATTTAGTTCAGCAGTATTAAAAATACAAATTCAACTTTTAAGTCTTTTTTGCATTTTTCAAGTAAAGCATGTCTGCAAAACATGCCACCTTTCTGTTTAAATATCATCTCTCCAAAATAGATCAAGCTAAAAAGCAAGAAAGTTCAGAAAACTGAGCTATGGGAGTTTATTTGCATTGTTGGCCATTTTGTACAGCTGGACAAGGGGAGATTCTGACACTGGGCTACTCGGAAGAAAAGTCACTGTGGAAGAAACAAAAGCTGCATGGACTGTCAAAGCTCTGTCAGCACACGGGACACATGCCATGAACCTTTCCACATCAGGACCTCACACTGTTATGATGGCTGAAAGCAATGATGTCAGCTATGACATAGTCTACATCACAATTAGGTATTTTCACCAAGATTCAAGACTTGTGAAAAAATGATCTTTTAGCAAAGCTCGCCCAAAAATGCTGAAAGGCTTTTGCATTGCTTTAATCAGTTTTCATCAACTCCTGCATTTTACAGACATGACAGAATTTTTCTCTGACTCAGCACTTACAGGGATCAGCAAGCACACTTAAGACTAAAAAGCATGGCCATTCCATATAACCTCCCTATGTGTCACTTCCCTACATTTGAGAAACAAAAACTGTGTCAAGGCTATTCTCTAACAAGTGAGGACATGTTGCTTAACAACCCTATCATGCCAGTAACAATGTGAAAAAAGGAACATTGTCAGTAAAAATTCTGAACTGCTCCTCTTCCTGTCATCACCTCCAGTAAAGATAAAAAAAACCTGAATTTTTTTCTCCTAGCAAAGTGCCATTTCAGCCTTTAACATCCATTTTGAGATAAAGAACAAGAGAAAGTCTGAGAACTACTGCACTGGCAGGACTTGATCCTCTCTTTGAAGACTGACTGCTGCCTTGAGACTGCATATCTGCTCTGCAATGTTGGAAGCCCTTGCAAACAAGAGGGAGCAGCAAGACAACACTTCTGCATTCACATAGGTAGCTGCTTCGGTCTGCCTAAAAGACACAGTAATTGTTTTGCATAGAGCCCCAGTCACAAAGCTTCAATGCATTGTACATTCAGAGAATCCTAGACAGTACTACTAGACAGTATTATAAAAGCAATAATCACAGACACAAACATAGCCGAGGAAAAGACAGAGAAAGCAAGAATGAAAAGAATCAGACAAAGGAAGAAAACAAGAAAAAAACAAAGCTACTAGAAAGTTTCAAAAGCCTTTTTTTTTTTTTTTAATTAATAGATGAAGTTACTTAAGAATAAAAATTCAATGCAACTGTAAAGTCTCACAGGAATTAAGTGAGACTATTAGGATGAAGATGAGGATGAAGAGTACAAATCATTTTAAGTCCTTCGATATTTTGCTAATTTTCACCAGTGATACAGGTACCTTTATCAGGCATGTGTTTAGTCACACAGGCAGCACACAGTTGAGACATATCTAAAATGTCAGTAAGTCACTTTTATTAAGTCTCCCAGCACTGAAGTCTGGTAACAGTTAGAAAAGGTGTGAAATATAGGTTTGATTCCCGATTAGATTATATCCAGTACACAAGCTAATAAAGAGTCCTACTCTGAAAACTGTAACAAGAAGGTAACTCTTTCTATGAAAAGATATTATCCAGATCCTTAAAAAATAAAGTTTGATCTCCAAAACTTTGAGATGCTCTGATGTAACAAATAATAAACAACTTGTATCTTCTCCAATAAAAGCAATTACCAACTGCAAGCTATAGCATTTCAACCAAACAAAATTGGAAATTAATTGGTTATTAAGCAGAGCTAGACTTAAACATCCTTTGTATGCCTTTATATTTCTACATCAGTCAGAGAAACATTGTCATGCCTGTCTACAAACCAATTAATTCAATTCGTAAAAATAAATTTTCAAAAATTGATGTACACACATACATATATATGTGTGTGTGTGTGTGTGTGCGCGCGCGCACGCCTATATAGGGACACCTTCCACTATCCCAGGCTGCTGCAAGCCCTGTTCAACCTAGCCTGGGACACTTCCAGGGATGAAGCAGCCACAGCTACTCTGGGCAACTTGTGCCAGGGCCTCAGCATCCTCACGGGGAAGAATTCCTTCCCAATATCTCATCTAAACCTGCCCTACCAATTACCTGGCATTTAGAGCCAAAAATACCATGAGAGAAAAAGATCCCCCATATTGTGTGACACTGAAGCGCTAATTTAAACCTAAAGCAGAAGCAGCATTTTTGAGGCAGAAACACAGGTACTACTTACGTTACTTGTAATTATTCTCTTAATGAACTATACATACATGAAAGAATTTTTCAAACTAAGTATACAAGAAACCACATAACCTGAAGTGAGTAGGACATAATGTATCTTCTTTCATAACGCAGAACTCACAAATTAAAATCTGGGGGAAAATAATCCTAAGTAATGTATTGGAAGGCTTATTTGGCAGAGAAGTACTGGAAGCCAAGAACAAATCCATTTCCAGAAAAAATTACTTAGATAATGCCAGGATCAAACCATTTACTACATATCATTACTTATATTTTATAGGTGCATCAGATAAGAAATGAACAGATTTAACAAAGAAGAGCATTTTAGCAACAGAGACAGCTTTTGCCTATAAATGCACGTTAAGGAAAAACAATCATTTACTGCAATTCTAATTCACTCTTGCCAAAGATAGCAGTACCTTCCTCATGCACGTTATGTGAGACTTCTAGGCACTAGAATATTCTCACAGGGACCGACAGTTTCCATCTATCCACAAACCAAGTCAACATAATACAATATTCAAACACACACACCCCACTCACTTTCAGCAGGGCAAACCCCTACAATTTTAGGCTCTAGCTCTTTCTTCGAAGGTAACAACCAGGCTCCTGCATTGACAGCTGTCATACAAAACAACGAGAAACACTTATTTCACATATTGCATAGTCCTTAGACAGTAATACCACATTCCCTCGTCTGCATTTCCCAACGCATACTCTTCCATTCTGCTTTTGAGAACCAGAGTCTGATTTCGTGCTCTGACAGAAGAGGCACATACTCAAATCTGACTTGCATAGCCTTGTATTGAAAGATGCCAAAACCACATATCTAGCAATATAACTAGCACAATACACAAGGAAAATGGATCAGGATTCAAAGAAGCTGGGATAATAAAATACCTCATATATCAGTCAAGTATTGTATCTTCATTTTACAGTGTTTAGTAAAATATTTTATTTACATTAAAAATCATGTAGTCATCTTTATCAGTTTACATAACCACTACACTTAGATTGGAACACTTCTCTTATTAATCACAATAAAAATTACAAGCTAATGAATCATACCATATGTTTCCTAGTTACATGTCTAGTATTAGGCAGCATTACTTTTCAAAACAACCGGTAAAAATGAAAACTGGGGCATTTTATTACTAACAGATTTGTTGGGGGCTTTCTGTTAGTTTTTTAACATTCGTTAAATTTAAGGTTACTGCCTTTCAAAAAATGACTTTGGAGTATCCCTAAGGATGAAGACTGCAACCTCTCAGGACAACCCATCTCAGCACACAGCCATCCTCACAAACAAAAAGAGTTTTCTGATGTTTGGGGGGGAACCTCACAGAATGGAGGCAGCTTGAAATACTTGCTTGTTTTTTGGGAGATGTTTTTCTATGTCAACATGTTTCTGATTATCATTGAGGTACATTTATAATCTTTTGACTCTTGCAGATGTCAGTAGATTTTCAGTGTTAGCAGTTAAGATGTTATAGCTATACAGCATACTGCAAAGTTTATTGTGTTGATGTAAGTGGTTTATACAGAGCAGTTTTCAAACGTAGCCTGCAGTCTTTTTGTGGTCATGGAAATGAATTACATGCTCTGAGAGATCCATGAATAGTGTAAAGGCTTTATGTTAAAACAAGTGTGGGCAATCACTTTTAAAAGATTTCTAGGCCTCTAAATGCTTAATTTTTATAATTGTGGTAATTTTTATACCTTGCAATTTGTTTAAAATAAATAGATAAGCAATCGTCTTAAGGAATGATCTGTGTTATATGTACTAGGTAGGAGACATCTGAAACGCATACAAGTGGGAGCTCTTTGTAAAGCTGAGTTACTTTTTTTGCTTCCTGTGCCTCTTCCCCTTTAAGTACCTGTTGTCAACGCATGAAATTTTATGATCATGCCTTGAGCTCACCTGTTTGTCCATGTGCCTGTCCATTCCATTATATAACTTTTGTTTGTCATTTCTTTTCAGCCATAACTGAAAGCAGACTAGACATTCAACAGTAAAGTTCTACAGTTTTCTGAAAATTAATCACTGTGTTGAAGAAGATGCACAGGTTAGACATGCCAGCTGAGGAAGTGGTAGGCCAGTATTAGTGTTACTCTGCCAATGCCCCAAGCAGCTCCCTGACTCCTCAGTGTGTGCCCACTGTCCAACAAGTATATATGCTGTCAGCACCGTCCTTGCCAAGTAGGTTGTTGAAGTGGACTTGTATCTCCTCATGGGGTCTGGCTGATGGCAGTAGGAAAATGCAGAGGACTATCACAGGAACACTGCTCACAGGAGATTTTTTTCAGCCACCTCAAAAGCAGCACATGAGGAGACCTTAGTAAAAAGCTTTTGCATGGCAGCATGTACATGGGTTTTGTGCACAGTAGACTGAGGTAAGCGGATACTAAATTTTACTTTATTTGGAACAAAATACTGTTCTCAGAATAAATTCAATATGTTTTCAATTAGAAAATGTTGGTCATTTTTAAGTAACTTGACTAGAATGATGTTTACATCTGTTATTACAAGCAATAAGTAATCCAGTAATTTCTATTGGTGAAAATACCTTAGAATCATTCCCATGCGCACATTATTTCTTATTGAGGGCACACAGATAGTCTAGCACAAGGTTTGTGTTCACTACACTTGTTATTTTCCCTGTCCATTTTTACACGACAGAATAAACATTTGCATTTATGAAATGCATGCACATAATAATACAGTTTTCCAGGGCTTTCATTTAGTTGAGGGTTTTTCAGAACCGAAGTCTGTGTGCTTACCAGTGCCATGTGAAATGCATTGTGTGTGTCACATGGATGGCTCACAGACAGCTGATTGCTGTTTCATTAAAAAAAAGCAGGACTTGCTATTTTATATAGTCAAATGTAAGTGAAAAATACAAGGTTTTAAAATATGTAGTCACAGCTGGTTTTTAAGGCAAGTAAAGTGTCTGTCTTCCCCCCCAGCCCCTGCTGTATATTGTGGACTGGATTTCAGTGATGAAGATTCACTGCCATCCTGTAAATTGTAAAGAGTCAGACTTGTTTGCCAGATATTAAAAAGCCTGCATAGATAGCTACTTCTTTTGTAGTAGAAATTGTACTGGTCCATGCATGTGGCAGTAATTAACTTCTGTGGATGCTAGAAAATAAGTTGTCATAGCATTGCTGAAAAAGGTTTCAGTAGGTTTTCACTCATTGAACAGAAGTCAGGTGCCATTAGATCAGTATAAATTTAAATAATTTTGAAGAGCAATTTCTATTTTTGTAATTTTTCTACAGGAATTGAAAAGAAGCTTACTTTCTTAAACAAGGCATTTAAGTTCCTTTTTAATTGTTCTGTTTTTCTTGTAAAGAGACTATTTCACAAATAAAAATCAATTAAATAATCAGAAGTTGCATTTTTAAAAGTGTATGGCCTCAGGATGATTACTTTTCAACCTACCTGTTACTCGCTTTCCTGTTCTGTTCTTTTTGTTGTTGTTGTTTTGGGGTTTTTTTTAATGAGCCATAAAGAAAGAGTCAGAGGTAAAATTATCAATAGTCTGTAGATACCAAACCAAAAGTGAGTTTTAGAACAAACTTGTATCTTGCCCATCTTTCCTTCTAAATAAATGCAGTTTGTTAAAAGAAAAAAAAAAAGGGGGGGGGGGAAACAAAAAAAAAAAAAAAAAAAACCAAAAAAAAAAAAAAAACCCCCCCACACCCCCAAAACCCAACCAAACCAAAAAAAAAAAAAAAAAAAAACCAAAACCCACACACCAAAAAAAAACAACCAAAAAAACCCAACAAAAAAAAAAAGGACAAAAAAACCCCACCAAACTATTCTGTGGTGGATTTTTACTAATCTGATTCAATGTTTCTTGTCTGAGATACTCAGATACTGGTTGATACTTAGGGCAATATTTAAAAAATGCTCAGCATTTCTCTTGATGTTCTTCTTAAATGTACTTTGAATTCCATTAGTAGCAGTGTTAAATTACTGCTAAGCAGTGGTGGAAGTTTCATTTTTGAGCTCAAGCTCCAGCCTTTAAGAGCTGAAAAGTCAGGGACATTCTATTAAGACACAATTCATTAATTCTGACTTGCTAGTTTGTGGCCTCTTGCCATGGACCCTGCAGCAGTCCTTTCCACTCAGGTTTAAGGCTGTTTGTTTTTTTTTTTTTTACAGTATTTTCTCTTTTAATGAGTAGACGGACAACTTCCTTTTACAGATTCATAAGCTATCTTGTCAAAACTGTATTCTTATCCTGAGCTTGAAGCTCTCGATGCGGAAGAAAATACTTGCAAGCTTATTTTTGCCCAGAAAGAGTAGGGAAGCAGAAGAAAAATGGTCTGAAACACAAGTTCTAGATTTTCAAATATGTACCCATTACAGCGTCTTCAGGCTTGCTGTAATCCATGCTGCTGTTAGTTTCCCATCTTGCAGAAACCCAGTAGAATGTCTAGTACATTGCATTTGTACTAGAATGATACTAGTATAATGAATGTAATACATGTGAATGGCTTGAAGTAAAAAATTATGACTACCAGTAGTAGTTTCTTATTTTTAGACTATATTTTCTGAGTATAATTCACAGGGTTCTTTGGGTTTTTTTCCCCTTGCATATTTGGCCAAGATTCATACCATTGCTTCAGCAAGACTGAGGGAATAGGGGGAGTGGAGAATCCTGACAGCAGGGCCCTTCACTCACACCTAATTATCAATTTTATTCTGAACTAGGTAAGATTACTAGCTTGCTTTACACTTTCAACTTCCAGTGATGTCTTGCAGTGTGTTGTTTTGGTGGCACAACACTGTCTCAACATTTTTTGTTGAACTGGTATGCAAGCTCTATTCCTTTCAACTAGTTGTTACCATAAACCTTTTTCCCAGAAGAATTACTATAGTTCATAAGTTGTTACCATAATTCTTTATGGCACTTCACTGTTAAAATACAGCTAAATACATGCTGAAGGACAGAGGTGAGATTTGTAGAGTTGTGTGTGTAATTGTGAGCTGCTCAACATGGGATTGCCTCTGATAAATGACCATTAAGGAGTTGAAGGGACTGGAGCATCTCACCTGTAAGGAAAGGCTGACAGAGCTTGAGCTCCTCAGACCAGAGAAAAGGCTCAGGGGAATCTTTATCAGTGTTTATAAATACCTGTCTGAAAGGTGCAAAGAGGACAGAGTCAGGCTATTTTCAATTGGTCAGGACAAAGATGGATATAGCCTGAAACACAGGAGGTTCCATACCGTGTGCTCTGGCATGACCCTGCTTGAGCAGGGAGACAGAACCACATGATCCGCTGCTGTCCCTTTCAAACTGACCCATTCTGTGAGGTAGATTATTGGGACAGTAGCTTTTTAACATGGTCTCTGTTGACAATGCAGTGAAAAAAATTCAGTAACTGCTGTTAACCAAGTGTCAGCGATTACTAAGAGGAGGGTGGGTGTGTAATCACCTAAAATCAGAATATCCTGTGTTGGAGGAGACTCACAAGGATCACTGAATTCAACCCCTTGCCCTGCCCAGGATACCCCAACAATCCCACCCTGTCCCTGGGAGCATTATCCAAACACTCCTGGAACTCTGGCAGCCTTGGGGCTGTGACCATTCCCTGGGAAGCCTGGGCAGTGCCCAATAACCCTCTAAGGACAG
Source organism: Hirundo rustica (assembly GCF_015227805.2). NCBI lineage: Eukaryota > Metazoa > Chordata > Aves > Passeriformes > Hirundinidae > Hirundo > Hirundo rustica. Next base: position 78,971 of record NC_053456.1, on the reverse strand, counting down.
AACCTTTTTCTGATATCCAACCTAAACCCACCCCTGACACAGCTACAGCCATTCCGTCACATCCTGTCCCTGATCATATAGGGCAGAAATGAGAGCTGCCCCTTCCCTCACTCTCCTGAGGAAGCTGTAGACCACAATGAGGTTTGATCTGTCTCCTTTTCTCCAGACGGAACAAACCAAGAGACCTCAGCCATTCTTCACATGGCTTCCCCTCAAGACCTTAACCATTTACTTCTTTAGATTCCTGTGTAAGGTAATTTCACTGAAAGAGCCAAAATGGGAGCATCTATTCTTTCTAATATTAGACTCAGTAACTAAAAGCACCCAAAAACCCAAACAGGAATTCTCCTTGCTGCTTTGAAAGCTCCTACAACCATGCTATGAAGAAATGGTTTCTGGCATTACAACTGTTGCAGCAGTTGGGTCCCCCCACGGACCTACTGAGCACTCTTCCACCCCACTCCTCTCCTAAACCACACAGTTGTAAGTCTTGGTTATCTCTGATCTAGTTCTTTCTTCAACATTGAAAAGAAGCAGTGAGGTGCTATGGGTAACTCCAAGGAAGAAAAATTATCAGAAATGCAATGGAAAAATACTGGTTTGCATTTCTCACAGTTTAAACTTTTTTCAATTGCTGTAACTACTCAGACAAGACCAGAGCTGTAAGGAGTGATAACATCTTTTATTAAATCAACTGATACAGCTTGAAAAACTAGACTCTTTTAGGCACGTATGTTTGATATTTTTATCTTGCTGACTAACACAGTAAGAAACCTCCCTTAATGGCTTCCCATTTTCCTGGATACATGCATGTGAAGTAATTTTCTTCAGCAATACTTTTTTATTTATATGCCAGGTTATAAATTAGTAACAAGTTAATAACTTACAACCTACTGGATCAAAAGATGTATGGAGAGCAGGAATTTTGGGCTCCCTTTCATTCCCACAAAAACTAAGGATGTTAGGAAAACTGACTTTTATTGTCAAAAACATATTACTCCTCATAAAAGTTCCAGTCACTAGGGCAAATAAAAATACAGAAAAGTTAAACTTTTCTGTACCGGCTTTTCTAACTGAAAAACAAAACTGAATGCGGAGAGATCAACTTTACATCATGGCTTATATATATATATATATATAACTAATATTTCTAAGTATGTGCTTTTCACATTATAATGATAGATAAGCATACCTTTGTAAGAGTATAGTCGTTTCTAATACATCCATTATTTTCTCCATGGGATACTCAACAGGACTGCTTACTTCTATTTTACTACACCTTCACTTTGTGTAATACAATCACATTTTATACTTCGTGGCTTTCCCCCAAAAGCACTGGGTATACAATGCATGAAAAAAAAAAAAAAATCAGCAACTACAGTGTAAGCAAGGTAACACTGGATAAATCTAACAATGATTTCTTATTCAGAATAACAAATGTTACAAAAGGACCACAAAGCTTGGCTGATGTCACTTTTTTAGTATTTACATAACAAGATTTCATGTTTAGGATGTATGTCACTGCTCACCCTTACACCCTGTTTCTTCAAAGCTCAGAGTTTAACAATTTATTCAGCATTTAGTTAAAAATAAATATTTAATACTGAGGTTGTTCTACGATGCAAGCACAGCTAAAATGAAGCACCTCTGTGACTGCAGCGACAAGATTTCAAATGCAGGTAGATCAATAAAAAACAAAAGCTCAACCACAGTCTCCATGTGTGAGTAGAATGGTTTATAATAGCTTGCAAATGACTATGCACTTGCTGTAACCAGCTGTTCTTAAATTATGAATATGCAACCAATTCATGCTAAAGCCAAATCCCAGCACCATTTTTACAGGAAAATCCTAGTAGTTTTTTTGCTTGTTCCACGTTAGTTACGGCTACATACAAACAGCAGTAACTTTGGAACACATAGGACCAAACCCTTTGCATTTCATTACTATGTCCATTAGCACTGCAAGGGTTGTCAGTCTTTAGAGGTCTCCTACAGCAGCACAGGCAATACAGCAATGATCTCCAAGCCAAAAAAAAAACCTCCACAGCAGACACACGAGCCCCTTTGCAAAACTTTTGCTTCAACCAATTAGCCTGTCTGCCCTGACCAGCTTGAAGGCTTCCATCAAGCTTCAAACACTTAAAAATATCCATCATAAAAACAAAGACAGGACACTGAATTATACAGTATTAACCTCCAGGGTTTGCATACAAAGACATAAGATTTATTTATGTCCTAGCACATTAAGAGCTTCAGCACACTGTTCTTTACACCAAACTAGCTGCCAATTTGATGAACCTCTTTTCCCTCAGCAGTACAGTGTCTTTGATTAATGAGTGCATGCTTGTGGAAAAGTGCAAGAACAAAAAATGGGGCAAAATCCAGACAATTATGTTCCTGTGCGCTGACGGACCACCGCAATAATTTTTGTCCAACTGGTTTCCTGTTGTAGAAAGACTGAGGGCTGAGGAAGGGGTTGTGGGATTATTTCGCTGATTACACTTGGATACTACATGCCACTCTTCTAAAATAGGTATCTGGTAAAATGCACTGAATTGTTTACTAAAGACTCTTTCAGCATTAGAAAAACATTAACTCATTAATACAAACAGATTAATAAATAGGGTCACAATCCAAAAGCATTATCTACGTCCTCGGTAAAAAAAAAAAATACTCTTCGGAAGATTTCAAGGTTTTAGCTTCTAATCCAACAGACTCAGGACTGAAGTTCAAGTTCAAGAACAGCTAGGCAGATTATTTTGTGCCTTTAAATTACTGTATTAATTACTCTAAAGAAAGTCTACCTTACACTTCCTGTAATTTACAGGAATAAGAATACACTGGTAGGGTTCATCACTACTCAAAAAATGTAAATTCTTCATTATCCTTTCCAACAATTCCAGAGCAGAATTCCTTAAATTCTGTGTAAGGCTCCAAAAAGACAAGAGCATTATCAGTCATTGTATTATTTTTAAGTCTACCTTCTTTCCCAAGGCTTTATACTGTAAACATTACTGGTGACAAATACTTAAACGTAGCAGTCCCACTAATTACTAATGTAGAGTCCATCAGGTAGAACAATTTTTCAGGTAGTTTTTCTTTACATTTTTAATAGTTTAAATTTTAAGTTTTGGGTGATTCCTCCCTCAGCAGCGAGAAAAATCTTCCCAATCTCTCTTTGCAAACTACCAAGGCTTAACCCATTCAACTCTTTACAGTGCCTGACCTACATCAAGTGAGAAGAGTCTTATGTCCTTTACACACAGATAACAAGACATTCAAGAGGCCCTGAAGGGCATGAGTAACAAGGTAAAGGGAGAGAATTCACATTAAAGGCAACAGGCAACACACAGACACTGACAAGCCCAGCACATCTTTTCCTAAGTCCATGCTTTCAGAGACTATGTTTGAAATATCATCTGTCACTAAGCAAGGTTTTAAAATGTATACTTGTTTTGATAATTGGTCTTTTTTCCAATGATCTGAAAGATATTCTAGAAAAAGAGAAGGAACTGGTATTAGGAATCGTGTCAAATGCACAGATGAATTCCGTTTAACAAAGCTGAGAAAACCCTTGTATCCTTTGTTCCTTGTTGCTACATTAAAAAACCTGAAACAAGCGCTAAGACTTCCTAACACTCCTAGAGTTTCTTTCACCTGGTGTCTCAAGAAATGCTAACACCACAATAAAATAAATCACACTTTCTCCTCCCCCAAAAAGAAACAAAAATCTAACTAATATCATAAAATTACTACCTTCATTATTTATTTCCATTTAAATCTCAAATATAAGTATTTCCATATAAATCTCAAAGGAACTTCAGTATTGGAGTTTAACAAAGTATATTTGGTTTTTTTTCTTTTTACGGAATGGTTCCAGACCATGGCACTATATGATGGTAAATTTAGGACAGTAAAGAGCTTAAACACTAAAGAACCTGGATAAGAACTTAACACAGCCAATAGGTGAACCTGTGTGCTAGCTGGATTATATGTTCTACATACCTCTTTTCCAACTAAAACTGTATGATTAAAAACAAAATAATGGCAAAATACTGCATTTTGCCTGGCCTTTCCGCAGAGGCTGAATGAATACATGGTCCCAGTTCTGTTTAATGACTACGCGCTACATTCCGCTTACCAACCCGTAGGAATTACTCTGCACACTAACAAACCACGCATTTCCGTTTTCAAGTAAATAACTACCCAGCACACTACAGTTTAAAGTCAGTGAAGACAGCTCTTTTTTCATCCTCTACCAACACTTGTGATGTTGGTAAAAGACTAAAGTCTTCCAGAGTCCTTATCTCTCTAACAGTGAAACTATCTCGCCTTCATAAAGTCCTAAGAAAGACAAACTAAAAAATTAATGAGAACCTACTGTTTTCCTCACACAAATCTTCTGGTGATTCCTTGTTGGATTGTCTGTTGTTATTTACAGTAAAAATGGTTTTAAAGTAGAAATGTAATAGTATAACACAAAATCTTTAAAGCTTATATGTCAGTCTAAAAAAAAGGGTGTTTCATTCCCTTCTGCGATGCAGTGGGGAAAATCATCTGTACCTAGATTCTGAATGCTGCATAATGTTGTTCAAAACTTCCCTTTACTATAAAATATGTTGACCAACATATACTTGCTACATTTTGTCTACATTTAGAATGTTGTAAACTATCAAACAATCACAAAAATCACTGCTTACCTTGACAACTGTTTCAGTGTTCCTTGTGGTGGCAATTAACAATCACAAACTACTTTATAATGTAGTACAACATAAATCACTGAATATACTGCAGTAAAACTCCAGTATTAACTCAGAAGTTGAGCCACACTTGGGAGAAAACTGGTAGATTATGGGACTCCTCCTTGGGACAAATTATTTCAGTGATGAACACACTAAGTATCATTCTTAGTACTCTATTAGAATAGACTATTTATTAAAAATAAAATAAAATAAAAAGTCACCATTACCTACCCTATTAAGTTTTATTTAAAGATACCTATAGATTAGACTCTGGGAGATGGATCACAAGAGAAGGGATTTGAACACAAGAGTGTTCATACAGTGAAACGCTTACTGTGCCGGAGGGAGAGAGGGAAGGGAAGGGTGTAGGAAACTGCATTGTTGGTTATACCTCCCAACAGTCAAGATCTACTATTCCCAAATATGCCATTATAAGAAAATTATAGAACTAACAGCAGTGGGATATTCCTCTCCCTCACTCTGGGATATGAGACTGGGTGCACAAGCTTCATTTTATTTGCAACTCCGATAATTCCACGTCTTGCACAGGAACAGAAAAGTAGCAACAAAGACCTTAACAATTGCAGTTCAAGCTGGGAGGGACTGTTCTATTTGAATTCAATGACACCACTAATGGCTTCTTAGCAGTTTCATGAAATCAACCAGCTGTCAAATCGATGCATCAGAAGGAACAGTTATGCACTCCCATATGAAAAAGCAACACATCAGGATGTTTTGCAAAACATCTGCTCCTTTACAATGCAGTTCTACAATAAACGTGCAAACAAAGAAAACATGAAAAAGGGCAACAGGACCTCTAAGGAAAGGCTTCTGTTACCTTCTTATTTGCATTTTAAGTGTCTCCAAAAAAAGACCAAAAAAGCCAGGCTTGCAGAACTCTCTTAACATAAGGTCAGTATAAAGATTAAACAAATATACTCAAGTGGTCAACCACTGCTCTTTCCCTCCCTGATATAAAGATATTGCTAGTCTTTCCTTTGAAAATGCAAACCATTTTATTACACGTTCAAGAAAATAAAGTATTTTTCACCAAAAGGTACAAAATATGTATTTAGTTTTTTTCCCTCTCACACTACTCAAAAAATTTTACAATGGCACTGACAACCCACAAGAATCTTAAAAACAATTACCTTTTTGTGGAAATACAGACCTGTAAGAAACCCAGCACAATGGAATTTAGTTTAAGAAAATAATTTGGATGAGAAATACCCGTATGTCATGGTTTAGGAATGGTATTCTCCACTTCAGTGCTCCCACTGAAACCATGTGTTACTCATTTGCTCCCTCCCCTTCTTCAGGATGGAGAGGAGAATTGGAGGCACAAAAGGTAAAGGTCATGGGCTGAAATAAGAACAATTTACTGGAAATAGCAATGAGATAAGAAAACAAACAATAATAGCAACAATACCAATGACAGAGACTACAAAAAAGTGTCCAAAGATTTGGAAAAAACAATACCCTAAGTCCACTCGGAAGAGAGAACCTAGGGTACTGTTGTTGGTATTGTTGTTTCCGTGTCCCCAAAAGGAATGGAGTGCCTTGCCTGCCTTTCCCACCCCTAGCAGAGGTAAGGTGGTCAGAACTACTGGGTCCTGGCCATGCCCTTCCTGGCTACTGCAAAAGTGAACCCTGTTGGGGCTGGAAGTAGAACACGATACCACAATTCCAGTTTACTCTCAATACACAATAGTCACAAAACTTTATACTGTGCCATCCAGAACAGACTTTGGATCAGGAACAAAAAGAAAACAATACCTAACCCTCTGAAGAAATACTTTTTACTTTTCAGAGAGTTCTGTTTATGAACAACTTCATCACAATTTGATATGAATACTCCCCTTGCTTACAGGAATTGGTATGACCTACGATTAAACCAGCATCACCTGCTTGAAGCAAACATAGAATTTCTTGAACACTGAAGATTCCTTAACAATTCCTAGTGCTTTCTTTACATATACTTTACAAAAATTACCTTGGCTCCCATTTTCTTAACATTATGCAGCTCACTCATTTTGCAGCATTTTGACAAAAACACGTATGTAGTTTATTATGAGATGTCAAAGCTATACTGCCATTTTCAGAAACTACTTATCCTCTGTTGCTCACAATTTATAAACTATCCAATCTTCTAGACCTTCAATGCATTTATAATTTAGAATCGCCTGCTGTACGTGCTTTCAACTGTTTAAATGTTTTCATTTTCCTTCAGATAGTTAATAGCAAATCCAACCACACTTTCTGATGCATTTAGGAATGAAAAGTAAAGTAAGCATCTGACATTTGTTCTAAGATAACCTTAAGGCTGCTTTAAGTACAACATTCAATACTGACTTGGATAGAAAGAAAGTCTTGATGTACAAACAGCTATTCCTATTATTTTCTATGTTAACTCTTGTCAGTACTTTTCCCAATCCTGAAGACAAAGAAAATGTGAATAAAATACAAGTAGTTTCATGTTCTCCAGAGTGTGACTTTAAATATGCAGCAAGTCAAACAAGCATAGAAAGAAGAATGGAAAAACAAGCCTTTACCTACAACAATTATTCCTTATCAATTACATGTTTCATTAAGTCATGTGACCAAAAAAATTTATATGAGATTTAAAAAAAAAAAATCAATTGAGAACCAAATTAACAGAACAGTACCTTTCATTGTTCTCCCTTTCACAACAGCTAATGCAAAACTTGTAGTCAAAGAGATTTGATTTTGAATTTTGGGTAAGGAGTTGTTGTAGGGTTGGTTCTTTCAATGAGTTTAGTATAGTTACTACGTTTAGCCACACACATTACACAGTACTTGGAACATAACCCAAAGTACATGCAATATTTATAGGTATTTTCCAGATAGAACCTTTTAATAATATACCTTTGTAAGTTTGTTGCTTCCAAACATACCTCCAAGTCTGTAATTTAAAAACTGAGGTCTGTATTGCCATGTTCCTCATGCCAAAAACACAGTTTATTTCTCAAGGAAGATCCTGTACCAAGTATCTCATGTAAACCTCACATCAGATTAATACTTGCCATAAACAAATCCAATACAAATCTCCAGATAATCTGTTATTTAACATAGTAACTTCAGAACTATTTTTTAAATAATTTAACAGTTAAGCACTGGACATTAAATACTAAGGCAAAGGCAGAAAAAAAAAGGAGGGGGGGGTGCACAATTGTTTTCCTGAAATGAAACCAGACACCAGATAAAGAAGCATACTCACAGTGTCCCCTGTACGTGCACGCTCAACTAGGAACCTTTCTCTTTAAAGTGCGGTTTACAACACGTTAGATCAGGAATTCCAGGGGAAAGCACAGAGCCTTGGAGAAAATTCCCCTTAAACTTTACATGACGTCACTATCGGTCCCTGTAACATTCCCTAAACTTTGATGCTTATCCAGAAGCGCTTTCAGGTTTTCTACTCATTCCCTCCTAAAACAGACGGTCAGACTTAGGAATAAAAATTTGCCCAAGATGGCGAAAGGCTTGTTGTTTAGAGGGCAGAAAAATGGAGGATATTGTAATATACACAAAGGGATAAATTCCAACAACTCGGCCCAGCACTGCAGCTGCTTGTTTCTCTTTACAAGGACAGGACACGCACAAAGCCGCGGACAGAGGGGCCCGCAGCGAGCCGGGGGTGCGGAGCGGCGCCCGCTCCCGGCCCGCGCCGCGCCCCGCGAAAGGGAAGGAGGGAGGGAGGGAGCGCCTACTCACCCGCGCGCGGGAGCGGGGGCTGCGCGGGGCCGGGGGTCGCCCGCGGAGGGGCAGCCCGTGCTGGTGCCGCTGGCCCGCGGCCGCTCCGCGCGGCCCCGCCTCGCGCACGCCCTGACAGCCCCGACCGAGGGAAGCGGGGCAGCGCCCGCCGCCAAGAGGGGAACGGGGCGAGAGGGCCGCCGGGAGCGGAGCGTACCGCACAGCGCCACACAAAAGAGCCGCTAGCAGCCGCCGCGCCGCCCCGGAGGCTGCGGGTGTCCGTCGGCAGAGACGTGACCGGCGCCGCCCGGCCGAGGCACGGGCGGGCGGCCATGAGCAAAGTTTAAAATCGCTCGGAACACGGCCGTCCCGTCTGCAGACACCCCGGCCCGACCCTTCCGCGGGACTCACCTCCACGCAGCCACTCCGCCTCCCGGCCGCAGCCCTGCCAGGGCAGGGCCCCGCAGCGGGACTCGCGCTCGGCCCACACAACAAAGGGGCGATACGCACCGGCGGGGACGCGGCCGGCGAGGCGGGAGCTACCCGGGTTCGGGAGCCCCGGCACGGCAGAACGCCATCCCACCCCAGCCGCTCACCTGGGGGAAGCTCCGCCGCTCGGTGCGCGGGGTGCGCGGCTCTCACTCTCCCGCTCTGTCCCCTCCGCGGTGCGGGCGGCGCGCGCCGGGCCGGCCCTTCCCGGCGCTCCCCGGAGCCGGGCGGGGGCGCGCGCGGGCGGCGGCGCGCGCGGCGGCCGCCCCCAGCCGGCGGGACCCTGGAGGGGGTCGCGGACCCCGCGCCCCCGGTGACGTCACCGCCGGCGCTCCCCGCAGGGCTGGCGGTGGGGCCGGGCCGGGAGCTGCCGGCGGGATCGCGGATCTGCTGCGGGACCCGCGCCCGCCCTCGGCTTGGGAAAAGTTCTGAACTGCCCACGTTCTTCCCGCAGCGACGGAAAGTTCCCGTCCGCCTTGGGTCATTTTTTAATGATGACTTTATCCGTCGGGGGAGAAACAAAGTTGCCCATCTTAAGAACCTACAGATTAGGGTCAGGTTAAAAAAAATTAATAAAGCAACAATTGAATCAGTGGTGTAAACAATTACCGCCTACCAAAAAAAAAAAAAAAAAAAAAAATCTACTTCTAAAAGAGGAGACATTTTAAAGAAGCAACGTTCAACTTTTAAGTTCTTTAGGTACTCGATAAATTCAAGTAAAGCAGGCAACAAGGGTGGCAGAAATAAATTTAAATCAAGGGGAAGTTTTTAACACCAGCTATTGACACAAGAATTAAAATTTAAAAATACATCATTTAAATACAAATCTCGCCTTGCCTGGAACAACCCACAGAGGTTCCCTGTAGAAAACTAAAAGCTGTACTTCCCTACACCAACTCTTCACACTACACATGCGGGTTTTGTTGTTGTTGTTGTTGTTTTTGTTTGGGTTTTTTGTTGGTGGTGGGTTTTTGGTTTTGTTTTGTTTGTTTGTTTGTTTTTTCCTTTCCTTGGCGTAGTCTCAAACTCAAGCAGGGTAAAAGTACTCTTGCAAGAGCCCAGTGACTGCTCCCTACAAAGCATAACGCTATAAAGTTAAGCCATAGTGGTTTTGGTTGAAGAAATGAATAAGAAAATCTTCGTGATTTCAGTATAAGTTGGTAAAAACATACTTGCAGAATTCAAGAATATGTACAGCTTCTTAACCTATTAAATACTACATATAAGCGTTCTAAAAATCAACAATATTTCTAAATAAAGTCGATCTATGCATAAAGAAATATGCACATGTAGAAAGATGCCATTGTCTTCTGTTTCCTCTTCAGCCACTGGCTGCGATTCTAATTGTGCTGGAGGATCTTCATTAGTATTAACACATGGGGAGATTTCACAAAGCTGCTTCATTAGGGGGAGGGGAAAAAAAAAAAAAAAAAAAAAAAAAAGCCTGGCAGACTAGCTCTTTTTGCATGCAACGAGAATGTCAGCCTTACCTCGGTCATTTGTAACATAATAAGTGCAAGCACAATGATTGCAGTGCAGGAGCACTGGGGGAAGGGCAAAAACACTGCCTAATATGGATATGAGAAAAGAAAGCTTCTCATTACACAGTAAAATTTATTCTAAAAATTAGTGAAGATTATGTCTCATGAGACTCATGCTAAATACATTAATGTACTGATATGTTTTTAAGTATTATTTTTGTACCAGGCTATTTCATTCCAAGGATTCACATCCCGCAGCAAAGATTTCCTAGCATTTATTGATTTTTTTTTTGTCCACCACATTCCCGGAATACAGATTTTAATCATTTCACTACACCACACTCAGTAATTTCATTAAAAAATTGAAGCTTCCATCCCCAGAAAGTCATTTAATCTCAACGACACACAATTTCTTTTAGCAGCAAACTGTCTCAACAGTAAAAGCTGGCCTAAGGTTCAAATGCATAACTTAGTCCCAAATTCTCCATGCTCTGCATTCCTTTGAAGCTATAATTTGACTAACTACCTAATAACTGTAATAAGGACAATGATTTCTTTATAATATGGTATTAACCCACATTTAATTAACTCAGAGGCTGAGCTCTGTACACGTTTGATTGGGTCAGTACCTCTCTAACCTCAAATTTTATTAATAATGGTCTAAAAAAAGAGTGTGGGGTAAGAACCAGTATAGATACAATAAACAGCTGCTTTGCTCAGAATGTTATCCATTGAAAGCTCACACATTTTGCAATACAACACTCACTCATAGGATAACAGAATTTTCTAAAGGGAAACAAACAATGGGTTTAGATAACTCACTATGAAATTTACTGGATGTTTGGTGCATATTTAATATTGCTGCTTGTAACATTTAAAAGAAATTCTAGTAATAATAGAAATTTTATTATTACAACCTCTCTAAATAACCATTGTAAATATGTTGTTGTTGTTGTTGTTAGTAAGAGGAATTATAATATCTTGTGACAAATGTGTGTATGTTTGGACAATGTTATGTAATCCTTGTTTTCTGTAATGCTCAGCAGGATAGAATTTAATCAATGTGAGCACAGTCAACACATATTTCTCTTCACAAAGTTCAGTCAATTCTTCAAATTTACATCACTGGGTTATATTTGTCACCAAAATATGAACAATATCTTTCTCATTGTACTGAATATTAGTTCGGCTTTTGGTCAACTATTTAATATAGACTTAGGTAGCTATATAATATTTTACAGCCTACACCAAAATATGTTTAGAAAGTTACAATTTTTCCACTAGTCACAAACAAATCAGTTTTACTGCTGTAAAACTTACTAAGGTTTTAAAAACATTACAATTCCTTTGTCTTAATATGCTTATTCAACAGAAGCTGTTGTTAGTGGATGTTACTGATGCATTTAAAGTGATTAGCTATTACATCAGAAAAGTCCCTAGCTTTCAAATTTGGCTGTTCTCCCTCAGGCAGTATGAAAGCTATAATTCTCAATTTTAAAAAATGCAAATTCAAACAGCAGCACATATACTACAAAAACAGGATTCTCTTCTTCCTTTGCTTCCTTTTCATGATTAATTACAGATACAGTTAGCCTTTGCATTCTTTTCAGGCGTCCAGCGTAAATACCATTTAAAAAAATACACCATGCCAGAGTTTTGTAGTTCCCTTGGTATTTTCTGCTATGCTTTTTGATCCTATCATTATATTTTTTTTAACTAGCTGCATGCACCAACGCATTCATAATCTTAACTCCTGAATCGGGAGAAAAAAGAATAAAATAAGCACCGTATTTACAGACATGTAACCTCACATTTGAATAATTACACTGATGTCACAAAGGCCATTTACATACCATACATAAATGTCTGGAAGGTCAAATCCAAAATTCCTGTAGGACCATAGAGGTAGAGTTCACTGCCATGATCTCCTCAGAGTCACAGACAGTTTAACAGGTTTCTCCCTTCTGCACCTCTACTCACAGGCTAGCAGCACAGGTTTAGAGCCTTTCATTTGCAGCAATCCAGCCGTTTGTGGGGCTATGCTAAAGGTAAAGCTCACACAATATGTCCAAATTCTGATCTTATAACAGGATCTGTTCTAGACAGACCTTCTTACACACCTAAACAAACAAAAGGTCTTTGAAAGTATTTTAAAAGGCTATGCAGTATTCACTAGGGACTAGAAACTATACTGTATACTTCTGTTAACAGGTGTCTTGTGCACTGTTTGTGAAGCATGCATTTTATTGTCATAAAATATATTAAAACACATTAGCCACATTGTAAGCAAAAAGTTACCATCAATCAAAAATAACAAAATTTTTTCAAGGTTAGTAGGGCTTGTCCATCCCCTGATGCAGGGTTGAAATAGTTAGCATTTAATGAATACTATTAATTTTTTTAAAAATAAAAGCTTAATTTTCATAAAAACCTGAATGTATCATTCAATTGTGACATGCAATCTGGTTTTTTAACACATTACACTCAAAAATATTGCAAAGCCTTTTTGCTGAATTGCTCTGTGTTTAGGAGGTTTACTGTCATCACAGGTACTTGTCAGCATTTGCAGAGGTTATGCTACCACTCTCTGACAGCTATTTATACAATTTAACATGTGTAAGTACTCCTGGCTTTATGCTCTTATACACATGGGTTTATTTTGCCATCCTGGAGTGGTCAAATGAATATCTACTTCACTACAATGAATGAGGGTCGAGGTACAAAATTTTGGCCAAGGAATCTTTATAAACATAAATAAGTTTACAAAAAGTACAAAACTAATTTTATGGTTTTGCAGTGAATGAATATGTTCACCACTAGGTTGCTTTCATTAAGAAATGCTCTGTAATTGATGAAAATCAGTATGTAGGTAAATTTTTTTTTAAGTTTTTCAAAGGTACTGAAGTAAATTAATCCATGGAGCAGCCATACCTGGTTTGCAGATAACACAGATTTGAAGAACTAAAATAAGAACTTCTGAAGAGTTCTGGGAGAGGTGAAAGCAGTTATGCATTATTTCCCTTCACTCGTAAATTGTTAAAGGATACTTTTGCCCATCTTAAAAGATAGAGAAATCCATGATTTGTTCTGCCAATCCCATTTCATACTCCAGCCTTGCCTTCCATAGCTCCTCTACATCTCTTTCATGTCTATGATCAAAAATAGTCTTTTTATTAACCAACTAAATTTCTGAAAGTGAGAAATGCCAGTTCAATCTAAACAGTTAAAAAATTAACCTTTTGAAAGTAGAGAGGTAAAAAAAAGTTCTTCACTAGATCCCTTCTGTACTGATATTCTTGTTGAATTTGACAGTTAAAGTACCTGGCTCTGTCTTGTACTCAGAACCAGCGTTGGATTTTAAGTACAAGGGTGCTTTCAACTGCAAGTTGTTTGGGACATATATCCAGGATGTTATATATACCCTTGGAATTAATTAAAAACAAGGTCATTTTAAATGTTACAGTCAGGAAATAAATTACCTCTACATTAGAAAAGAATTAGGTTACATTTTTTCTGACTGGAAAAGCACCAACCTCACCAAGAGCAAGGTTAGCAAATAAGGTACTGAAAATCTTTGACAGCCATGAGAGCTCACAGTGGTCTATCAAAATCTTTGCAAATTAAAGTGACTAAAAGACATACATAAAAACAAAAGAATCAGGGATTACATTTGTATCATTTTTTCACTAGGTGTTTTAGAAGAACCCAAAGCAAGGAAACACTAACTTGCAAATTCAGTTAAGTTTTAACTTCTTCCAAAAAATGGGTGCTTTTTGCTATTTAGGAATATTTGGCATTTTCCCTTTCCTATACAGGTCTACAAAATACCTTACATAATAACTTGGTTAATTTTCTTATGCCTACAAAGCTCTCTTCTCTGCCAAGCTCTCTACAAAACAAACTGCAGTTAGTTTTTTCTGATAAAGGATGCAGTGTGGGGTTATTTAATCCTGTTTCTTCTTTAACCCTAAACCTAACCCTAACCCTAACCCTAACCCTAACCCTAACCCTAACCCTAACCCTAACCCTCTTCTTGACCAAAACTGCAGTTAGTTTTCTCTGATCAAAGGATGTAGTATGGGGTTTTTTTATCCTGTTGCCTCTTTAACCGCAAGGATGCAAAGAGGCCCACCTCAAAATTTAGTGTAGATCTGTAGTAATTGCACCCACAAGTGAAACGAAGCTCTTTCAGGGTGGAACACAACAGCTGTTACATAGCTGACATGACTATACAATAGTTTTGCACAGGAAGTGATGGCATTTCTTATTAAACTATATTTGAGCAGGAAGTAATGCTATGTAATTAGCCAACTTGGAACCTGGCCAGGTAACAAGGACTACGAACTCTTGTAAAAATTTCAGCATGGTCTTAGTTAATTTTCCATGAACCTAATTTAAAATACAGCATATTATTACTGCATATATAGCGCTGTATGCACCAAAAAGAGCTGTGGCAAATTATATTGTCCGTATATACATTTTCAAGTTGCACTTAGGCTATTAATGATGTTGCTATTAGTGTACTTTTAATAATTTCATTGATAAAACACCATCCAGTTGGCTACCTTTAAAGCTGCATCAAATATATGCATATTGTCTAGATGATTTTTATATATTAAAACAGAATAATACAGAATACCAACACTGTGACAGAACAAAGATTTTTTGGTTGGTTGGGTGGTGGGGTTTCTGGCTTTTTTTTTTTTTTTTTTTTTTTTTTTTTTTTTTAAGAGATGCACGCTGTTCAAGTTTTATTTAATATAGGTCTCTCATGCCTGCAAAGTTTCAAGGCAGAACCTGGCTTTGCTTACACAGTTCTGATTCTTCAGCTTGTAGATCTTCTCTTAGTCTATCCTTATTGTGTTTGCCATTTTGCTAAAGACATTATATGTTGGGGTTCCTGGCTCTTTCCTGCTCCAAAGTCAGGGCAAATAAAACTCAGGAAACATTGGTTTTGAAGTCTCACTCTGAAATTTATTGTCCTTATCTAATAGACACTCACAAGATGTGAGCTCTCTCTAGCAAGTCGGGAAAGTGAGCCTAAAATGGTGTCTATTCAAGGATATTTAACTCCCAATTATCCAATAAACACTTGACATCTATACTATTTATGTTTCTAATCCAATTATGCTCACCTGAAACCCGCAATGCGGACATCTTTCCCCCAATTACAGAAAACAACCCAGATTTGTGAAAAAGAAGGAAGAAGAAGGTGCAAAAAGACAACTAATCCACACCCAAAGTTCTCCATCTTGGCTCCCATATATCACCATACACGAAAATCCCAAATCTAAGTTTTTCACCCTGTGGGATCACACAGTGCTGTCCAAACTACATCCCCATGATCCCCATACTATCACTCATTTTTGGGAGCCTGTTTAAGGCCTAGGGTCAAATGCACTGCTTCCATGAAGTTCTGTGTCTGTCAGCAGAGTCCAAAATTCTCAGCATCTAGGGTTCCCACAATTATAAACAATTCTAAACAATTCTAAACAATTATAAACACATTTCTATATTTTAACACCTTGATGATGCATCCACAAACCACAAATACGTAAAACAGAGCAAGAATTACTGCAAAAAAGCTAAGATGGAGGATAAATGCACTGACTTTCACAACAGTACCACTAATTGAAAGAAATACAGAGGACACAGGTCTAACACCCAAGAATGTCCTCAGCATAACAGAATCAACCCATTAATATATTTAATTCCTCCCCCAACATCATAAATGCTATTCTAGGTGAGAGCTATATTGAAAGGTAAGATACACAAAGGTGCTTAGAAGTTACATTCACTTGCTCTTTCCTCATTGCCTTACAGACAGTAACTCTTAAATGAAAAAAATACTAATGATTATGTTCTTTTTATAGACAAGGATTGAGGTAGACAAAACTAAGAGCTGAAATCATAAGCCTGTGATTCTAAATCCTGTAAAGTTCTATGTTCCAAGTATTAGAAAAAAGCTTCTTAGAAATAGTTTTGTACCAAGATTAGTTGTATATGTTGATAAAGAAATACACATGCCATGAACGGATAGTTTCCTAGGAATTTATAATAATGCAATTTGTCAGGGAGTTCAGAAATAATATTCCCGAGTGCAATACTATTGCCATTAAAAAAAAAAAAAAGTGTTTATCCTATTGCTCTATCTTCAGAATCTCTTGCTAATCCATTATTTCTTAATCTGAGTACATTTTCTGCATCATCTGTTTGATGACACATCTATTTGCACTACCTTAGAACCCTCAGAACACTATCACCACATATGTCACAACATAACCAAAATAAGCCTTCTTTCAGGACTACAGTGAGCTGAACTATGGATATAGAGATTATTATTGCAACTATCAGAACCTGAAAATTTTTTTAGTGTTTCTGAAAAGACTGCAATATGTAGTATGGAAATTTTAAACAGTTTCATCCTGTTTTGTACATAAGTAATTAACATTTCTTTGCAAGAAAGCAAGCAAGAAAAGGATCTTTTCCATACTACTGAAAATTCTAAACTCCCTACATTTATTGTTATATATTTGGGGTTATGTTTTCTAAAAAAAAAAAGAAAAAAAAAAAAAAAAAAAAAAAAGCTACTTAATGTAACTAGAATAGTAGAAAACTGGCATATATGTATTGATAACACAAAACTTCCAGTCTTGGCCTTTTCTGTACCTTTTATCTTCTCCCCCTCCAGATTATATTGACTTCCTTTGTTGAAAGTTAAAAATGCATAAATGTATTGCTATCTGCTACAGAGGTCTCTACGACAAAGCCTTACCTAAATCACTTCTGGGCATGGTAAAACAACTAATTTGTGCTTCTGTGAAAGCTCATAATGATTATCTTAAGTGGGAAAGTGTATTAAGTTTGAACTTTTTATGACTATAGTAGGTAGTATTCGCAAATTAAGCATGTCATTCCGAATTTTAGCTTCTAAAAACTCAGGGGTTTGATCACATTTTGATCATAGAAATCAATAAAGATTGCTTTGATGCTTCTCATATCGTGTTTTAACATAAACAGAGAAATAGAAAACAAAAAGCCCAAAACATTCCAAGTGTCTGGTCTTGAATGTCTACATTAACTCATACATTAACTCATACTCAGCAGATATAAATACAGCTGCATTTTATGCATCTCATAAAAGACTGCATATGTTCATGAAGTGCAAGAGTTAAAAATAACTCCCAGTATTTTTAGTAGGCTATATATACTTCATTCAATCTCATTTTCTTCAGTACTTCAGTATAGTACTATAGTACTAAGTACTATAGTACTTCAGCAGTTTAGGAGAAACTTTAAACAGCTACTAAAAAAATAATATTAAAAAAAAAAAAAAAAAAAAAAAAAGGCAAACAGTGGAATACCTGTAGAGTTAATGACCAGACCCTGCATGTCTGGCTTTACCATATTAATGGCCCTTGGCCCACACTCATCTGTGACTGTAATTTCCATCTGTTGAAGACACTGCACGCATTGAAGCCGACCTGGGTATTGGCGGTGTTACAGCTCAGGGTTGAGAAGCAGCACGCCAGGAGCGCCTCCGAGCCTCCACGCCCGCCGAGCCCAGGGCGGCTCCCAGCCGCGCACTGTCCCCTCGCACCCGGCTCTGAGGGCCTGCGAGGCGGCAGCGTCACCGCCCGGCGCCGTGAGGGGACCGAGGGCCGGCCCGGCGCCTCAGCTCCCCGCCGCCGTTCCGCACGCCCTCGGGCCGCTGTGGCCCGCTCCGGGCCCCCGAGGAAAGCGACAACGACTTGCAGTGATGGCCTACACTGTGGGCCTGGCCTGCAGGTGAGCAGAAATGGCCTCCCATGGGGGCCGGCTGTGGGCAGCCGTGGCCTCACAGCCCAGTTGCACAGCAAGGCAACTTAGACAGGTAGCCTGAAAATAAGCAGACCTGCCTTTTGGAGTTTGTGCTCCCTCTGCCAGACTAGCTGCAGAGTCACTGAAGCACTTGAGTCCAAGTCCCGTCTTGGTTATTAAACTATATCTCTGCATGCAGTTGGGTTTTGCGCATACAAGTTTGACTGGAGGTGACCCCATACTCATCTGGAGTGGTTTATTGCGCAATTAAATTTTCTCACCTACTTCACTGGCAAGGGTTCTTCTTCAAAGAAGGCAAGTAGGTGTACTCGTTTCTTAAAAGGCTGTGTTTTGTGAAAGCACTCTGAAAAAGCTGGAGTAATGGCAAAGAATTATTTAAAAGGATTGATCTCTACTTGATGTACTATCTCCCCTCAAAAATCAGTGTTGGTAGAGGCAGTTCAACAAGATTGGCCAGCACTGAACATTAAGAGTAAGAACAAACTGCCAACAGCAGGCAATTTTCCCTTGCAGACTAACCTGAAATTATCTCATTCTGTATACTTCAGTGCACATAGAAGGCACAGACGAATTCTATAGATGCTGATAACCATAAGCAAGAAGATCAAGGTAAGTCTCAGACAACTTCAAGAGGTAATTAAATAGTATCATTATAGTTCTTCAGTCAAGAGATCTAGATGATGTCAAGGAAACTGCTAGCAAAGAATTCCCATAGTTATATTTGAAACATATGATTAAGCAAGTCCTCAGTAGTCTGTCTTTTCCTTCATGGGCAATTATTAAGAAAAGGTGTTTACTAAGGGTTTGCCGAACTCGTGAACCCATTCTTACCGAGCATTAATTTTCTGTCATAGAAAGTACGAAAGTATATGTTTCTGCTGTTAGACTTTGAGACCTTGAGCTATGCATTATTCTTTACTGATATTTTTTCATTTACTCTACCAAGAGTTCGGTTAAAAATAATGGGGTTTTCTTTTCCCCAGCATCAAATATATTAATTCCTTTCTCTGTGCCACCCTAACTTCCACCGATTTGTTTCAAGCCAAATGAACTGAGAAAAGTAATCTGAGGTTTGATTTCTTTGCCCTACTTCTGCTGAATAGTATTCATTTTATTCACTGATACTAGGTCTTTTCATTAAAGTGCGAGTTTTGTAAGCACACCAGAGATATATTAATATTAGCTGTTAAGTTACTTCTGTCTGTTGTCTGAGATTTACCTTGATCTCCTCTCGTTGTCATCAGCATTTATAGATTTCTTGGCTGTCTTCTATATGCACAGAAGTATATGGAACCAAAATAAGTTGGGGGGGGGTGACGGGGGGGATAGGGGGAGGGGGCAGGACGGGACGGGACACACGGTGTGTGCAGGTTCCTTGGCCTAGCCAGCCTAAGCTTCCTCCACAATTTGTGGGAGCTGAGGAATAAGGCTTTTTCTTCTCAAGTCCAAATATTAGTTGTATTTCAACTAGAGCTAAGTTGAAAGACCACCGCAACTGGTGCACTAAACAGCTTAGGTCTTTTAAGTTTGGCTTGATGCAATAAGCCCTAGAAATTAAATCTTCCACACCTGCCCTTATGTTCTTAATTTGAGTGGACATGAATTGGTGTTCATGAGATCCCCTTTAATCTGATCTGTTTGAACTGCCATCACATTCTGTAGTTTCACTTATATGGAATCATAGAATGGTTTGAATAAATGATCATCTCATTCCTATGAATATTAAGTAAGTGCAGCCACTCAAAATTCCAGATATCCCTCTTTCTAGAATGTATGAAAATCCACATGAGAGGACAGTACTGGGGTTGCTTATATGCACAAGAGCTTCATCACAAAAGACAACTACGTATTGATATGTATGTCTAGTAACACTCCACGGCAGTGGAGATTTGGATGCCCAAAAAAGAGGTTTCTGGTTTCCTAAATTCTGTGTGGCAGCTATAAAACAAGAAAGTCGGAACAGACTTTTGGAGAAGAGCAGGGAAAATTGACAACTTTGATTCGTATTCTATCAGTTTAAATTTTTCAGAAAACCGAATAGATAAAAATCTAAGATTCATCTTTCTGAAAGGGACTACAAATTTGACAGCTAATTAAATGTCAGTCATCCATTAGGTTGAGCAGTCCTAAGGACTGAAAATTAACATATTTTTGAAATAATCCTGTACTACTTTATGGGCCTTACATTTTACTATTATAACAAAAAAATATTTTCAAGACTGCACAGACAAGTTCTCTGAGCTAAGAATAAACAGCACTAAAACTCATGTGTGACATCAATTTGGCCTCTTTGTTCTCATGAGCTTATTATTCTAGTGTAGTTTGGTGGAGTATTAGGGCAATAGACAAAGGAGTCAGTTGTCTATTCAATTCCTTAACCAGCTGCTGCATAAGTTGGATCACAGAATGAATGAAATATTCAGTTGTTGGCCTTTAAGGAAAATGAAAACCACACAGAAAAGGAGGCTTTCTGTCTCTACCTCTGACATGAAATGTTTTTTATTAAACTTGAAGGTTCAGTAATTAATCTTTATTACCTAAAAATGCAGTTTGACTACCTGTTTTCTAAAAGTGTAGGGTATTCACCAACTTCCATTCACAGAAATTTAGACCTGAGCAAATATCTTCACCAAACACAGGTGCTTGACTTGAGCATCTGAACCAGTCAAGCAAAGTTGGCAAATAGATATTTTAATATGCCACATATGGAAGCGGATAAAAGAATTCCTAATACAGATAAACTAGCATGCCAAATCAGGACTAATTATTCCAGCATCAACTGTCATATAAAAATTGTCTCATACATGGCCTAATGACCATACTATAAAACATTGATTTAAATTAATGTCTGCTCTTGTTCCAGATAATTTTTACCTGTAAAAAATGTCATTACTTAGAGGTTACTTCCTGTCTCTGAATTGGTAAATTCCTCGTGTGTCTTAATAGTGTGTATGTTACGACCATACTAGAAGTAAAAGCTGGATGTCCTTCTTCATTTTGTACACACAAGCAACTATGATAATCTGCCTTTGTATTTTGGCTACAGCTGCTTTCCAACAGAGCAACTGATTAACAGTCAATGCAATAACAAACACATGAAGATTTGTTTAAAATATCTCCTTGTAATCTGGTCTGTATTGCCATTGCTACAATTGCACTGCAGCAATTTGAGACCCGTGAACCAGAGAGGTGTTTCATTAAAGATTCCTGTTCTCAGAGTGCTGGCATTTTTGACAGAATGATTTTACTTATGCATCTCAATCCAACGGTAAATTTCATTGCTGTTGCTTTGTAAGCGTGGCAATTAAATTAAAAAAACAAAACAAAACCAAAAACTCTTAAGTCCTCATTCTGTGAAAAGGTAGTGAATCTATTTTATTTTGTCACTAACTTCAGGATTGTTTTCGTCTCTATAAATTAAACATTTTGTCCTTCATAATCTTAGTTCTTATTGAAAAATCCAACTTGTTCAAGGAACTTGAATTAGAAAAGAGATACTTTACTCTAAAAACTATATAATAACCCATGTATTTATTCTATGTCCTATCTCCTATTAATCTTCTGTTAACTACAGCAAAAGCTGTAATGCGGCCTTCTGGAGAGGGAAAAGAAACTAGTCTTTGCTAGTTCCACTAGCCATGGAGCTATTTTCATTTGTGTTTATTGATGTCATTAAAAGAAATCTGAATATTTATGCTTGCACAAAATGCAAATGTAAATCCATGAGAGTTGGCTGGCCAGGAGGTTTGTTCCAACCAGAATGTACAGCATATGCATTCTTTTCTTCACTCGTATTAATTCTTATTACTCTCCTTCATGCCTGGAGAGATACAGCCACCAAATGAGACCTCCAACTAGTTTTCTTGCTGTCTGCTTTTACTGCTCGCTCAGGATCTCCAGTTAGCATTTCTGTCACAACAAGCAACTTCTCTCTCTGTCTGTTCAGGCTCAGATCTAGTAATCTCCGCTCCTACACACCCTGGGTTTTTCACTCAAATGGCTACTGTTATTTTGTCATTCACTTTTGCACAGTCACTGATTTTCAGAAAACTTGCAGGAACACAGATTTCTATCCATCTTTCAAAACGGGTTGAATTTGGTCAAGACAGTAAACATTGGGACTGGCAGGCATTTGTATGAGTCTCATTTCTTTGGGAATGCATGATTGAATTATGTGTCTCAAACATGCTGGTGCAAGTAGTGTCACCTTTGCAGGGGCCAGTGGTTCCAGAT
This sequence comes from Hirundo rustica, assembly GCF_015227805.2. NCBI lineage: Eukaryota > Metazoa > Chordata > Aves > Passeriformes > Hirundinidae > Hirundo > Hirundo rustica. Next base: position 56,494 of record NC_053456.1, on the reverse strand, counting down.
ACAGGGTAAGCAGAGATAAACAGTTGTCCCCTTTCAGAACACACCTCCATCAAAGTCTGTCCATTAGACCTGGGCACATCCACTGCTAGGATTTTACAAGAAGTCTGTAACAAGACGCTGGAATTTGTGTATGCTAACTGTTAACATTAGACATGTAAGTGTGAAAGAAAAAGTAATTGGTGAATGGCTTACATAATTATTCCTGTCTTTTTCAAGTCAAAAAAAAAGGTGACAACCAGGAATGTCAGAGGCTGAAAGTAAACCGTAAAGAAAAGGCAGCAGGAGGCAGATGTGTGCAAGGACAAAGGAAGAAGGCGGGCAAAACCACACAGGTATTTTAGAGAGCTATGAGTTTCTGATATCTGCAAAATACCATTCCCAATATAAAGAGGCATGTTGTGGGAGGAAAAATTACTTAAGTCTATGAAAAGAAATATCTTACCAGAATTGGTTTCAAATAATTTTTAAAATATTTACTCTGATCTTCACTTTAAGTTAATTTCCTCAGCAGGAGCAGAAGCTCGTCAAGATGTACTTTAACACAAGGCACTCAAACTAAGAGACTGGCCTACTACTTAAAACTGAGCAGGTAAATTGACTTTATACAAGACTCATGTGTAAAACTCCTTTAGCACTCATCTAGACAAAGAAAGCAATTGCCATGGGCTGGAAATAGTTTTGGAAAGGTTTCATTTTAAGTAGGTAATTGGTAAGAAGGCTGCTGACTCCTGGCATTTGCATGATTCCCAGCAGCATGGTACTAGCTGCTTTGCAGTCCTTAGTGGATGCGTACAGACAACTGCACATCCTTCCAAGAATGTGTACATATCACTATTTTTTTATTGCAGATGATTGGATAAGATGCGGAGATAGATCTAATTTTTAATGCAATACCTTTAGTACAAAATTGAGGTAATTTCGTCAGAATAATTTGACTCTTTTTTCCATTTTTTTTGCATTATTCCTATGCTTTCTTCCATTAGCTTTGTTTCCGTGTGTTAAAGACAGAAGTTTCTCATGTTTATTCTTTTTCACTGTGACAGTTCTGATGGTTTCTCCTGAGACTTGATCTCTTGGCTCTAACAAGATACTCCTTTTCCTCATTATAAAGTACCAGTGGAAAGAAGCACTTATTTGGCAAAATTAGGCAGAAAGTAAAATAAATAGTTGGTCTAGTATAGTGTTAAACAGCCTACTCTACTCTGTAGTTGGAGGACTCCTAAATCAATCAATATGTATATACAACACAGAAAATAAAGAACACAGAAAACAATTTTACTAACCTCAGAAAAAGATGTGCAACGGAAGTTGGATGGAATAAGCAGACTGTGATTAAGTGAATTATAGTACTAGTGGTTATTTTTTCCCCTTGTCATAATGTCATTTTTGCTGTGGCCAATGGACTTAGTTCACAGCGCAGAACTGTTTTCCAAATGCTGTATCAACAATATTGCCATGCGTTGGCATGTGAGTGAAGTTGAGCACAGAAAGCCCCACCAATGTCACCAATATCTCAGGTCAGGATAATAACTACCCATCTGATGAAAAATCAATGCAGAAAGCACCAAAATTATTAGTAAACAAATCTTTAGAGAGGCAAAATTTAACCTTTTTTTTTAATCTGAGGCGAAACCCAGCAATTTGGATCCTTATAAAGCACTTAGTATTAGCCTAGGTAAATAGGCACCAGTGAGCCCAAGGCTTTTGGGCATCGATTTTATCCAGACTTTATAAATCCTGTGTGAATCTTCAGATGGCACAAGGCTTTTGAAAGTCTAGAACTGTTGTCTAAATGAGCTGTGGCAGAAATTCTGAGAAGGTGTAATATGTAGACTCAGTTCTAGTCTGGTCATTGGTTGCCTGCCTTCCTTCCTTCCTTCCTTCCTTCCTTCCTTCCTTCCTTCCTTCCTTCCTTCCTTCCTTCCTTCCTTCCTTCTTGTCACTATTTGGATTCAGGAACATAATCCATGTTAATTGCATATATTTGTTTTGGATAATTGTTTGAATGACTCTTTATCATAAAATAAACATTACCTGTAACCGGTTATGTTAGAACTGGCAATGAGGAGTTCAGACTGATGGTTTTAAAGGACTACACTGCATTTGTTTTCACCTCTCACTTGCAACTCATAGAACTTGGTCATGGAACTGAAATTATGTGTTTGCTTTTCTCTGCATTATTTCCTAATACAAAACTAGTAGTCATGCTTATTTATTAATGTAAACAAAAGCACCTGTTGTTTTGATAGCTAAGATACTAAGTTATTTAACTAATGCCATGAATGTGCCTTAAATTATGAGAAATTACGAGTATTTTTTACTGTATTTGCCTTCTATTTTATAAATTGACAGTAATGCCAAGGCTATATGTATGACATGTTCCAAACAAAACACACTCTAAATTTAGTTGTGCAAAGTTGTTGGGGAAGATGAAAATTTCACAGGAAAGTCTTACAGATATGAATGCTTAGCAGAAGGTTCACTAGAAATGAAAGCAAGTTTTGATATAGAAGAAAAAACAATGTTTAAGTTAGGGATTACTGAGTTAGTTGTTACTAGGTAAAGGTTAAGATGAGTTGGAAGGAAACTTTTGTGGCTAAGAACAAAGGATAAGTAGTCTACAAACAAAAAACATGTTTTTACCAAGTAAAGAGAAGAACCATAGGCAAACAAAAACATGTTTTTACCAAGTAGAGAAAAGGTCTAAGAATTTTCCACTGCAAGAAAACAGAAAAACAACTTTAAGTTTAAAATGTAACATACTAACTTATGTGATTGGATAGTACTAACCATAATATGGTAATGATAGTAGTTGTGATAGGCCATAGGTAAATGTAAAGTTATTGTCTATGATGCTGATTGGTTATTATGTATTAAGATGCTTGGCAAAGAAAACTAAATAATGCATTGTAACCAGAACTAAGGTGTCTTCAGGCTTGCCTACAAGCTGTAGCTGGCAGCTTTAGGCTTGGCTCTGTCACCCACGACCCAGGAGTGCTATAACGTCTTCTATACAATAAACGGCATTTTGAAGAGCCAGCTGTTGTCCCAACATCCTTTGTCAACACATCTTCTACACAAAGTGTAATCACAGGAATCTAAATATATTAGTGTAAGAAATTTTAATTCTGCACAATAAATAGAAGCAGGTTGAGTTATGTTATAAAAAACGTAAGATATAAGCTTTCTTTTTGTGAGACCCTTATTTTGCTCCCCAGGGCTAGAGTCAAAATCCATGATTTTGATAAGCAGATAAGCAATAATCCATAATTCAATCCACTTTTCCTCAAATGTAAATATTTTTCTTACTTAATCAACATTATTTAAATTCCAGACAATATTACTTGTTCAGCAAAATAGTAAATTCTGGCTATAGTCTGAGATTAGAGGACAGATGATCTTGATGAAGAAGCAGGAGACAGTTAAAAAAAATCCATTACTGATTTCAAAGCTGACCAATTCTTAATTGATTGAGACTCAGAAGGCATAAAGTGACATCAGCCTTTATGACTGTAACTGAATAGAAAGTCTCTAATATTTTTTGAAAAGTCTTTAACATTGATATTAACATATAAAGAAGGCAAATCTGGTGTTTTGCAATCTGGTGAAATTGGATGCATTTACATGGGTGTGAGCCTTATTAGTAAGGGATACAAAGAAAAGTAGTAAATTTCTTAGAAGATGCAGATGACATGGATATTTTCAAAAATGACATTAACCTATGCCCAGTATATACACTCAGCTATTTCAGTGATGTTATAAGTGACCTTGTCCTTCTCATATAACTACAAAAAATTATGCAGAAATTACATAATAAAGTAGCATAATGGCTTGCAACAAAGCAATTTCTCAAAGGGTATTTAAAAGCAGTTTGAGAGTATTAAGATTGGGGTGATACAGTTTGTCTTGCAGTGTGGTCTTTCCTCTCTTTGTCCATTACTGGAATCAGTTCATCAATAATAATTGCATTATAAAATTGCTTCAATTTGTAGCTTTCCAGAGGAAAATCTTCTCATTTGGACAGCTTTCCTCACAAGAGAATGGAGAATTAGTGTCGTGGGCTACATCAAAATCAGTTGTTACTGTAGCACAAGGTGTCTGATTCTGATTTCAGAAGTGATGGTGCTAATAAATGGTTACAACAAAGGAAAAAGAAACAGTCTGCATCAGTGTGGAAAATGGGTACTGAGATAGAACCAGGGAAAAAACTCACATAATGTTATGTGATTACACAACAGAGAAATTGAGACTAGAATATGTTTCAGAAACCTATTTCTACCTACATAAGGGTATTTTAAAGTAAATAAAATATTGTGAAGGCCTTTTTTCTGTTTTGTTGGTGTACTATTGCTTTCTATAGTTTTTGTGTATGACATCTTGACAGTGTGTAGTTTCAGTGGTTAACTGATAAATCCCACCCCCACAGGATTGTTTCCAGCTCCACCTACTGGTCTGAAACTCACTATTTCCATCGAGTTCTGGAGTTGGCTCTGTATTTGGTTCTGGCTGAATTCTTATTTTTAGGCTTGAAAATTCAGGTAAAGGCTAAATGCATTTTATTTAACCAGTCTTTTCAGTATTTCTATTAAAGCAGTAGATGTTTTGCAGATATTTAGCAATTTTCATCCTGAAGAGTCAAAATATTTTATAACTGCAACATGCAGGCCCGGGCCCTGCAGGTGGATTGCTGAGGTACAGCTGTGATTTGCCTCTGAGCATGACCTGAGTCTTGCACTGAATCACAGAATCACAGACTGTTCCGAGCTCGAAGCGACCCGCCAGGATCATCAAGCCTTTATGCACTTGCGTCTCAATAATCTTTACACTGGTCTCCTGTACCTAAGGATTAGAATTCAGCCTTTAAATACATGATGGCCTTTTGCTGAGACCACTGTCCATCCAATGGAGAAATGTGCTTTCATTGTCTCCTGTGCAGTTTACTCACTACTTTGCCTGATATTGGGGTTTAAGACCATCTTTGATTTTCCTTCTATATTAGAGCAGCAGTTATCTCAAAAATATCCAATGGGTCATTATAGTTTATGTGTGCCTCATGCTACAGATAATACTAAAGAAAGTATTATGAAGGCATTGTCTAAAACATGATGGATCACATAGGAAGCATCAATAAGGCAAGAGAAATATGTTCTGTGGAAAACTATATGTCTTAGGGAAGAAAATATAATAGATCAGCAAAAGAAAAGTGTGGTTTCAAACAATTTTTCTATCTAGATTTTGGATGAGGCCTTCATTTATGCTCAGTAACATTCCAAACAGATCCTTATTTCAACATAATGTCTTGGATGTGAATATCTACATGTAAAAGTTATCTTTTCATCCAGAAGAACAGTTTATTTCTGTGAAAACAAATTAATTTTTCATGTGTGAATATGTCTTGATTATTAGTAGAAAAGGCAATGATGTTTTAAAAGAAACAATCCTATTTCCTGGTTTCATGAATATTGAATTATTTTTAACCTTTTTCTACGTAACAGCTTGCAATGACAGGGCCCATCCTCCTTATTTTCTCATATACACAGCCTAGCCAATAGTGTAATGTAAGGACATTTCATGAAAGATAGGGAGAGTTTTCCTAGAAGGAGACTAAACCTCATTTTTACCTCTCCTAGGCAAGGATCAGTTGACCACAGAGATGCAGTTCTTGTATTACGTAGCAAATTCCTCTTACAGATCTGATTATGTAAGAATGATCTGGCAGTCCTGTGTTTAGCCTAATGATCTGTTTCCTGAGTTTCCCACCGAGTATTTGCATTTATTTTCTTCATTTACTTCTTGTATAGGAGCATCAGTGGATGTTATACTTCCAGTTCTCAGTCTGGGGGTGCCAGTTGGCAGCAGCTCAGCAGGAGCCAGGTGATGAAGAAGGGAGATGGTCCCTCTGAGCTTGGCATCGGTGCGGCCTCACCATGAGACCCACATGCAGCATTGGGCACGTCGAGTATTGGAGAATGGCATGGAGGTCCTCAGATGCTGCTGGAGGAGGCAGCCAAGCTGGTGAAGAGCTGGAAGGCATGTCCTGGAAGGAGCAGCTGAGGGCTCTGGGCCTGTCTGGTTAGGAAAGAAGGCAGCTAAGGTGTGAGCTCTGGGATTTTTACCAATTCCTGAGCAGTGGACATGGAGAGGCAGGTGCTGTGCCCTTCTCTCTGGGATCCAGGGACAGGATGTGTGGGAATGGCTCAAAGCTGCACCTGGAGAGGTTTAGACTAGACATGAAAAAGCATTTCTTTACCAGGAGAGTGGCCATGTGCTAGAACAGGTCTCATGGAGAGGGAGTTGATGTCCCAAGTATTGAAGAGATATTTGGGCAGTGACCTTGATAACAAACTTCGACTTTTGGTCAGCCCTTGAAAAGACAGGCAGCTGTACTAGATGATTATTGTAGGTTTCTTCCAACTGAAATAGTCCATTCCATTTGAAACATTTCAGCTGCGTACAATACCCTTGCTTTAAAATGTCCATCCATTCTTTTTGTTTTTCATAAGTAAGTTAGATAGCTATTAATTAGAACTAAGATTTGGTGCATTTATACAAAAGCATTAGGACTATGTACATTTAAATAAAGGAAATTAAATTGATTTCTAGTTCTGCACAAGTGTCACTGGGAATGAAAAATGCAGCATACATTATACAAGCAACCTGACTGTAGGCTTCTCAGTATTTGCAAAATAAAAAAATTACTGCAGTTAGTCCAGAAGAGTGGCACATATCAAGGTAATTAACAAGTAAAAACAAAGCTACATTTCCAAACCAGTGAAAACAGATATCCTCAAACTGTTTCCAAAGAAAATGGTGTATTTTCAATAAATTATAAAACATATATTTTAATGTATGTCAGTGGTGTCCAAGCCCAAGTTCCCATTGCAAAATTGGGAACACAATGCTGGCGCAGCCAGTATCTTCATATCAATTTTATTTTTTGCTTCATTTAACACCTTGTATTACCAGGATTTATGCGTATGCTAACCATCATGGTTTGTGAGAAGATCCATAAGCCCCATAGCATATCAGGGCTGTTGCTTGATAATCAGTCTAGAGAGCTAAGAAAGACTGTTACAGGATGTCTGTCATTGTAGGACATGAAAGAAAGATGAGAGACTCCAAATATTTCAGACCATAGAAAAAAAGCTATATTATCTAATTCTTACTACCTTTTATAAGGTGTTCCGATACAGACTTGACATGATTGGTGAATAGGAGCAACACCTCTCTAATCCCATTGATGAAACTAGAGAAACAGCAAAACACCACCTGGAGAAAGATTGTTTTGAGAAAGGATAGTTGTTTGCCAAGATTGTTTTGAGAAGAAACTTTCTTGGGAAATTTTTCCTCGGGAAAAAGTTAGCAGCTGCTGGCAGGCTAAAATCTCTCAGGCCCAGAAATATCAGGCCCACAGATGTCAGTAATATTTGTAAGTATAAGTTTAATACTAGTCAGTTACATATACAAAGCTTATTTACTTGAGTGAAGTCCACAGAGGCACTTCCAAGGTATCAGTAATCACACCACTAGCAGATACTATGCAATATTAGCTTTTACCAGAATCTGAAGAGATGTCAGTTTCTGCACGGGTGTCCTGGTTTAACCTGGACAGAGTTCATTTTTTTCTCAGTATCTGGTCCAGTGAGTGCTGTGTTTTGGATTCAGTATGAGAATAATATTGATGTTGTGATGCTTTTGGTTGTTGCTCAGCAGCGCTCATCCTAAGATAAGAACTTTTCAGTTTCCTGTGCTCTGTCAGCAAGGAGGTGCACAAGAAGCTGGGGAGAAGCATGTCCAGGACAGCGGATCTGAGCTGGCTGAAGGGATGCTCCATACCACAGAGGGTCACAGGACACGAAATGCCACATTAATATGTTTGAACTACAGGTCTGTAAATGCTTATAACTAAACATTAAATTTCCAGATTCTAAGTGTGAACTCATATGAAAGTACTCCAGTGACAAAGGGGCAACTTCCAATTAAAAAAAAAAAAAAAAAAAAAAAAAGTTTCATTATATCCTTTCCCTACCGGCCAGCTGGTGTAAGACAAATGCTTATCCTCATTTCTTGATTCCAACAGTTGTCTCTATCTGAATTTCAAACCCATCCATGTGCTGGTCTTTGTTAGAAGCAGTAAATTCCTCTCTGTTGCCAAGAAAACCTTATTTTGCAGTGATTTGTCTACTTTCTTGCATTTCACATGCCTCCTGTACATAAAAGCAGTTGGAAATACTGCAAACAATTGAGATCATGATCTCTGACCTTTATCTGCATTTAACAACAGCTTAAATTCCACATTTTGTTCAGCATAGGATTCACACAAAAGTCTTCTAAATAGGCTCTACCAGCTGCTATTCAGAGCTGCTCCAATTGCAAAAGCCTTTTCTTCCACATTTCATTGTTGTAGAAGTAAAATATTACTGGTTGTATTTTTAGAACTTTTTAGTCCTTTACATCTTTAATGAGAAGTGGATATGCTACTAGTCTGCCATGCATTTTCTTTCTATGACTTTCTGGCAAACACAGCTAAATCATCAGTCAAAACACTAGGGTTCTTATGTTAATAATAATTTGAATCGTGGTTTGAAAAATGCAGTTGTTTCACTAACGTTTTTGTTCCCATCTACTCAACAAACATATACAAAGAAAGCAGATACTTCTAGCTGTGATAATTTATTGTTTTGACAGCTTATGGCAAAATCTCCTTTGGCTACTTTTGGAAGCAATAGTTTTGTTAGCAGTCTCAAGCTCTAAAAATGAAAAGGTTAAGTACTACTTAACTATACTAAGAATCTGATTTAAAATGTAAGATCCAAGTTTTCTTATTCTGTCTTATGAATGTGGTGTTATATATTTGTTATTTAGGCTGCACAGTTTGGATAAAAATAGTTTATTATTTACAGAAGTCAAAAATTGTACAAAGCATCTAAATGAAATGGTTTTTATATTGTATTTGATAATTAAAATTAAGAAGAGGAGAAACAAGCAAACAAACCAGAAAATTACTTGAAGCTGTGGAAGACAAAGCCATTCTTGTTTCCCTAAAATGCAAACCCACTCAAACTTATAAAGAGCCCTCTGAGTCACTGGGGTATGACCTCTAAATGGAACACAAAAAAGCAATAGGACCTGTATTCTGTAAGGACTGTGTATTTCTCCTAAGGCTCTAACCAAAAAACCCCAAGCAAATGGTATCTGCAGTGTGGGAACATGCTACCTCACTTACAACACTCACAACTCACAGTCCCATCCTGGGTAACCCTTCCATCCTCTTCCCCTGTGCACAGCTTCTCAGGCACTGGGTCAAGGCTTTTAGAACCTTTCTGGATCACACATCTATCCTGGCATGCGGGAGAAGACAAAAAATTATCATTGAGACTGCAGATAAAAAGAAAGAAGTAAAAGTTATTAGCAGCTGCCACTTCCTTTATGCATCTTGAGAAGATAGGTTCAGTAGCTGGAACACAAAATAACACATAAAAATTCCCCCTTTTCCAGATCAAGGTAATATGGTCAAAACCTAATCCCTTTTTATGTAAGACGCTGCATATGAGACACCCTATGGGTTTGGGCACAATATTAGAAAGGAAATAATCTAATTAATTTGTTTCAGATTTGCCAAATTTCACACAATCTTGCCTCAAACGAAAAAGCCATATGTCACTAACCAGAGATTCAGATTTCAGGTTCAGTCCTTCCAGGCAGTAAGATTTAGATTTACCTGGGGGTATGTGCTTAACATTAATAGAGCCATCTTCCCAGCAGAGCTATCAAACTCAGACTTGAGAGAAAGGAAAAAGTCAGTAGTTGACAGAGATTTAGCTTGACACATTTCCTACTTATGGAACATTCAAGGAATAAACAAACAAGTCTCCCTATACAAGATCAGAAAATGAGCATTTTGTTTCCAACAGTGTCTGTGTGGTAGGTTCACCTTGTCTGGCTGACAGATGCTCGCTAGGCCACTCTCCCACTCCACCTCTTCAAGAGCTCAGGGGGAGAAATGAGATAAAAAATTATGTGGCTTGAGATAAAGACAGACAGATCACTTACTAATTACCATCAGGGGCAAAATTAAACTGACTGGGGGAAGATTAATTTCATTTATTGCCAATTTAAAATTGAGCAGAATGGTGAGAAACAAAGCCAAAATGAAAATCAATCTCCTGCCCCTTCCCCTGTTTTCCAGGCTCAACTTTACTGTTTTGTTCTGACTCTTCGACCTCCTCTCCCATGAGCAGTGCAGTGTGGATGGGGAATGGGATTGCACTATGCAGCAATAAAGCATTCCTGTTACCAACACTGTTTTCGTCACAAATCCAAAACATAGGGCCATACAAGCTACTATGAAAAAAATTATCTCAGTGAACACCAGTACACACTTCTCTACCACACCTTCCTCTTCATGCTGTTTCCCTTCTCCAGCATGGGATCCCTTCCACAGGGTACAGTCCTTCACAAACTGCTTGAGCATAGGTCCTTTCCATGGGCTGCTGTTAATTAAGAACTGTTCCAGCATGGGCCCTTTCCATGGGGTACAGTCCCTCAGGAAGAGACTGTTACAGTGTGGGTCCCCCCCAGACCACAGAACCTGCTGGAAAACCAGCTCCTGTCACCTCCCTCTGGACCACCGTTTCTGCCAGTAGACCATCCTGGTGTGGAGTCCTGCATAGGCCACAGGGCCTCAACACACATCATCATGGTCTTCCTCATGGGCTACAGGGGAATCTCTGCTCTGGTGTGTGGAGCACCTCCTCTCCTTCCTTCACTGACCTTGGTTGTCTTGGCAGGATTATTATATATTTTTCTCACTCCGCTTTCACCCAGCTGCTTTACAGTGTTTCTACACTTTCTTACATGTTATCACAGAGGCACCACTGGCCTTACTGATGGGCTCAGCTTTGGGCAGCAGTGGATCTGTCTTGGAGATGGCTGGAACTGACTCTGTTGGACAAGGGGGAAACTCCCATGTTTTTTTGCAGAAGCCACCCCTGCAGTCTTCCCACTACCAATTCCTTGCCATGTAAGCCCTATACAAGTTAATAGCAGATGTCTAGTCAGAGTATGGGAATAACACAAGATACAATGAAGGCAACTTCTCTGGCTTGCTTTACAAACCAGCATACAGAGTTCTGTTCAACCCTCTTTCTGGAAAGAAGCATGAATTTAATTCCAGACCGAATCCTTAGGCATCTGTATTTCTTCGTGGTCTGTAGTGATCAAAACCCGAAGTAAAGTGGTACAAGCACTTAGAAAGGGAACACAGTACAAAAGTGAAGTCACCATTAAACCACTGTTGGTCCATGGTGTGCCTACACCCTCAATGAGTTCAGTTACAGCTAATTCTGACAGAAATTATGTAATAGAACCAGAAAACTAAAATAAAGGATGTTCAAAGTTACAGAAGAATTCATGGACTGAAAAATGGACTAGAATCCTGTAACAGAAAAGGCAAAACTCAAAGTCAAAACGATATCTATAAAGTCAGAACCTGGAAAGGAAACAATTACTTCCTCTTTCTCTTGTTTCAGAAATTAGGAAGTATCAAATTAAATTATCAGACACTGAGCTCTAAGCAAACAAGAAGATAGTACTTTTTTTGCATATCAAAGCTAAATTCTGGAATTACTACTCTAGGATGTGTCTGTGAGGATAAAATAATCAGTCATCATAAAGATGTGTGTCACTACCTGTTTTTGATCTATAGCTCTGAAGTGCAAGTCTGGTATTTCGTGTTCCTTCCCACGAACTCTGTGCATGTCCAGTCTCACAGTCTGTGTAACATGGGCAGCACCTATCATAGCATCAGTAAAAAAATTAAGGTGACAAAAATGCCTCTCTTGTTTAATATCCTTTGAAGTCAATTTTCACTTCTTGATCTGTTTCTGGCATTGGCTATGTTGTCTTCTCGTTATTTGCAGTCCTCTCTGTGTGAGGCAAAGGTGAAGATATGCTGTCTTAGCCGCATGTGAGCCTCCCCATTAAAAACCTCCAAGAATGCCTTAAGCCAAATGCAGAACTTCTCCCTTCCAGTCTCTGCCAGCTGGTGGTTCCCTATTCTTGGTCAAGACAAAATCCTTTTATTTTCTCCTTCAATTTCTTTATCTTAAGCTGGTTTAAAATGGGCACAGTGGAGCATATAGGGCCTTTTTCATGTAAATCACCCTTCAGGTAAATTCTAGCCAGGCCTTTGTTATATTTATGTACACAACCTTTAGTTTTAAATGAATGATTATATATATTTTAAATGCACAACTGTACAACTGTATTTACCATATCTGCACTGTAAAGGGGAAAAAAAAAATAATCAGGCAGACAGGGAGTTGGACAGCTTTTCCACAGGTGAAATACACTTGTAGTACATACAACAGTAGAAACAAGGTCTGGATTCCTAATCCTACCCATTATTTATCAAGTCAAATCTACTTGATATCTATTTTCTTATTTGTGTAAGGCACAAGAGATTTACTCTGGTCCTATTACGTGCCCAGGAAAACACAGATGTTAACTTTTTCCTACTGGAACCTTAAGAATGGGATATTAATCTGTTCAACCATAAACAAAGAGCAAGAGAGAGGTATAATTTCACCAACCGTTGCAAATGCTTTCTGGTTTTAATTGTGTTTCAATCACAGTCATTTGTTCCTACCCATAAAAGGGTTTGACATAATAAAAATTAAGGTAAATAAATAAATAAATAAATTCAAGACAACTTTTGAGACAACTCCGCTGCCAGTTACAGGAAAAGCAGAATGAACTCCTTGTTGTATGTACTGTAACTAATAATTCCTGATGTTTTGCTCCTCCCACTTCCTTCTCTGCTTTAACACTGAATTAGTCACCATATGACAATAATAATAATAATAATGATGTTGTATCTGGATTCCAGTCCATTCTCATAAACACAGTAGTAAAACGTATTGCATTCCCCACCCTACTTATGTACTATCCTCAGTAGCAGAGCTCAGATAGATTTCAGTAAAATCTTACACTGTTAATAATCTTGCCTTCTTTATCTCTTACTAAAACTCTAATAAAAGAGTTTTATTAAAAGATAAAACTCTTTTAATCCCATATGTTTATATATATGTATGTGTGTGTTGGTTTTGTGCAACTATTAGGTATATTAGAAAGATAGTTGAAGGCTACCCAAGTTTTTAGTAGCTAAAATTTCTTACTAAAGGACAATAAACAAAGACGTTTTTATCTCCAGTGGAGTAATTTCCACTGCTCTAGCCTGGGTTGAAGACACCATCCTGGATAGGAAGATGAAAGAAAATACTGATGTCTAAACACTCTCTTTTCTCTAAAATGTGTTGTGACTTTTCACTATTGGCTTTTTCTATTGCAAAAATGAAACAATCAACATATGTGATTTAAGGTGAAGAGTTCTTCCTATTTATTAAGATACTTGTTCACAAAGTATACTAATACTTAGATTTTTCTCTTTAAACATAAAAACTATTGGAAAGGAAAAAGGTAGTTGTTTCAGATGTCTGCTGAAGTTCTGAGTAAGTTTTTTGTTTTAACTTTATGTGTCTATATATAGAAGATTGGTTTTTTGTCAGAAATGAACGAAAGAGCATATAAGTATTCTGAGAAAACACACCAACAGAAGCATTTTGATCAGTGTTATTTAAAATGAGTACAAAGAGCTCCCTGGTGAATAAAATAGTACCAGAAGTACAATTTTGTGCTTCATAGAGCTTTATTCTTCCTGACTTGGAACATGGGAAGAAGAGAAGTAGTAAAGAAAGATTTTTAAACATTGATACCTTCTATAGTATTAGAATTCCAGAAATAGTAATTATAGGAAAAAAAAAAACCCACATAACCTTTATAAAACATAAATTAATAATTTTTAACAATTCTAATGATTTCTGTAATTTTAAACACACATTCTTTTAGCTTACAAAATATAACTTTAGCCAAAACCTAAAATTTCAAAAGAAGATACATCTTCTACAGGTACACTTGGTCCATCCACCCAAGGTATAGTAATACTTACAAAATTAATCTGTTAATGTGGTTTAATTGCCTTTTACTTTACACTGTTTGAAAGCAAGAACAGATGTGATTCAGAAGGCACATAGAAGCTTCTTAATTAAAACAAATTGGTAACAGGATAAATATATTTATGCTTAAAATAATAATTCTCAGAAACACTGGTCAATGATATTAGATGGATATTTAAAAAGAAGTATAGATTTATAAGGTAAAACAGCAAAAGGGAAACCTCTTTAGGATGGGTGTGCCCCACAGTGTTTTATCTCATAAAACTAGGATCCATATGGGCCAAAATTATTTCAGCTTGATTTTGATGAAGTTAAAGTCTTTTTGTTTCAAAGCTTCCCATATCAACACTAGGTTTTAAGGTAATTTCCCATATCAAAACATTTAAAAGCATTTATTTTAACCTTGCATTTAAAAAATTACTATGTTCAAAGTGTCTTGTAAAGCCTATATATATATTTTGATAGATTAGTTATCTCTGTAGGAGTTATGCCATGTTTCTCACTGTCAGTATTACAGTAATCTGTTCTAAACTCTCTTGTCTCTGCAATGTTTATTTTTTTCTTTCTTTTTTTAGTATCACTTCTGTTTATCTTACCGTTTGGATAGAGACCATGAGCCTTTTATAGATATCACATTTACCAGATTTGTTTAAGCTATGAACTGTGATTTGGGTTTATTCAGAGGACAACTTTCTAGTTTGCTGTCCACTTTCAGAAATCTTTCTTGTGTAATGTTTACCATAGACCGTTGAACATGAACTCTGCTTTTCCTCACACCCCAGTTCTCCTTCCTCTGTAAAACCTAAATGGTGCAGACTTACTGTTTAGCAAGTCAACCAAGGAGCAACCCCACAATCCCGCCTGGCATGCTAGAAACCAGGGAACCTCTAATACATTTAGTGTCATGCTCAATAGCTCTAGTGCACATGGAATCACAGAATCTCCTGAGTTGGGAGAGACCCATCAGGATCATCAAATCCAACTCCTGGTCCTGCACAGACACCCCAACAATCCCACCCTCTTCCTGGGAGCGTTGTCCAAATGCTCCTAGAGCTCTGGCAGCCTGCCCAGCCCAGTGCCTGCAGAAAGAAGAAAAGGGTTAAATTCATTAAAGACAGCCCCAGGAATGTGTATAGTGTCAACCATAGGGACTATCTTCTTAGTACATGTTCTAGCTGATGCAGTAAAAAGAACAAGTCCATGTATAACCTAAATAACACTTCAGTGCAGAAAAAAACACACTAAAAGGATGATTTGAGATTTCCTTGGTTTTTGTCTTGTCTCCAAGTTCTTCAACTTATTCATTTTCTGCTGTCTAAGCCACACACCCACGACAGGTGGTGTATTTCAAAAACTGTATTTCAAAGTGAATGTTGAATAAATGGACTTTTGTCTCAAGGATGCAGTTTCATTTTTCTAGGACACAATGGCTGCTATCCATGGAGGTCTTCTTCCTGCCTCTGTCACCTTTAGAAATGGTTACTGTAATATTTGGGATCATCTGTGTGATAACATGCCATATCAAAAACCATTTTCTAGATCTGAGACCTTTTTGCTGCCTTTTCTCTCCGAAAGAAGAGGGTTAAGATTCTTAGGATGCTGCCTGACATCCTTCATAACAAATGAATAGTCAAGATGCAGTCTAAATCGTATTTTAAAAAAAGTGCTCTCCAATAGGATTCTTGCAGTTTGGTCAAAAATATAACAAAAAGTCTTTGGAAACTGTCTATCTCCAAATGGTTATTAAAAGTGAATTTTACTGAAGAACGACTTACTAATAGGGATAAGTATAAACGATTCAACTAGACAACACCAATTTCTGATAATCCTAAAATTTCAGACTATGACCTACTGAAATTAAGGACAGACACTACAAAAAGTTCAGCCATTTGTGGAAAAAACAGCTTTTGTGAATCCCTTTCTGTGAAGAGGTTTAAGAATGGACAGTTAAGGATAGTAACTGTTAATAATTATGTGATTTAAATCTGGCTGTTTCTATGCCATTGATATGGTTAAAGAATGTGATAAAGCAGATGCACTCTAAACCTACTGCTTTGCCATGTACAAGCACACTCTTAGACCGGATTTGTGATTTCAGCCACAAACACTCAATATTAGGTATTTTCCTTGACACAAAACCCAAATCATATCCATGTTCGTTAGATGGTGCCGTTTTAGCAATAGTTCAGAATGTAGAGAAATCTTTGTGCAATCTGGTAGTATTGAACACTATGTCTTAACCCTTCCTGATTTTGTAAATTTGTAATTAAACAAGTTTTTACAGGGTAGATCTTTGACCCATTATGCAGATTAAAACAAAACAAAAAAACCCACAAGCTCATGAACTCAGGTGATATGAGCTATTTTCTATGATGGCTCATAGAGCTCATAGATTGTTAATAAAAGCTCACTGCATCAACCCTCCAATAATACAATTTGTGCATTGCATTGGACACGGCTAATGCAGTGAGCTAATGGAGTAACATCTTAGCATTCCCAGTAAATCCTCTTCGGATGATAGCAAGACTGAGTTGAAGACCTCTGAAGTTCTGTATTGGATGGGGGTTTCCCCACTTACCTTCTATCTTGCTTTTAAAAAGACAAGCACAGTGCACTTGATTAGTGGTGGCTTTGATCTATCCTGGCTGCAGGGAAGGTCGTAGGCTTCATCCTCCACATTTACACAGGCATTTCACTAGATCTGTGAATAATACTTGATTTGTGCATTACTAAAAAACAGAATGACTCCTTTAAGGATTGAATTTATTGTAGAGCTAAGTGCTCTTTCTGTAAGTGCTCCTGTTTGCTAGCCAAGAAAAAGAGCAGCTGCTACTGCTGGAATCATCCATGAACCCATTCTAGCTGTCCTCTTCCTCTGGAGACAGTTATGCCAAGTAAATGGTATTGTCTGGGGCAGAAGGCCTGCTTCTGGGTGCTATAGACAAGATTTTCCCAAGTCCAACAAGCATTGCTCTAGGCATGGCGGTGAAAGGCAACAAGCCTATCAGCAAAAAAATCCAACAATCTTTCTATCAGTTTTTGTTCAATTGTTCCTCTCTCTGTTTACAGCTCTTCCGAGCTCTTCATCTTTGTCTCCAATTAAATAGTATTTTGCCCATTATTTTTCTGTGGGAGGAAGTGAATAAAATGCAATACAATCCAAACGTATTTATAAACATGAATGGAAACTGAATCAAGGGTATTGCTAAACATAGCAGTAGGACAGTCTACAATTTAGGTGACACCTGTCCAGTTTCTAACCAGCCTGGCTGGTCTTACATGTGTCCCAGATCTGCCAGACCTGTTAGGCATGGACACATTGAATTTCGACATGTTGTAGCCCCGTGCTAGGGTGGCTGGTTGTGTTTTCTTCCCTTTTTAATTTTTTTTTCTCCTTTTTTCCTCCCTTAAAGAATAGCCAGCCTGCTACTTTTGCACACCCCCTTTATCTGACTTGCAAAGGGTGATCGATGGCACTCACTTTGATATTGGGGCTCAGGAAAGCCCTGCTGCAGACTGATGGCAGATAGACGCTTGATCAGTAAAATACAGACTCATGACTGCTGTGATACAAGTCTAGACTCCCTAGTAATAACCCTAGTAATAACATCTTCTTCAGGGCCTGGCTCAGAAACACAGTGAGAAGTCTCTGTCCTGTTCTGTAGTGGCCAGAGACACTGGAAATCATCGTTTGTTTAGGATTACTAATCTAAAATCTCTGATTATGCGAAGACTTGGCATTCTAAGAATTTAGGAAGATTATCTCCTGATTTCCTACATCATGCAACATCTCTTCAAGTAAAAATGCTTGCCAATGTCTGTTACTTTCAAGAGGACAAAACCGAGGCCTCAATGCAATTAAAATGAATGGCAATTCTGTTGCTTTGCCGTTGAGGGGGCTGTGTCCAACACCTCCGTCCCGACGTGTCCTGCAGGGACAGCCTGCTGTACCTGGTCACGAGAGACGGGGGAATTCATTTACAGGGTTCAGGCAAGGAAGAGAATGTGACATAGACAGAAAACTCAAAGACCGTGTTGCAGTTTTCAGGCTGAGCGTGGAAGACGATTCGGATGTCTCCGGCGACGCTGCTCCGCGCACAAAGAGGAATCCCATCACTCCCAGCAGGGATTTTCAGCTCCCAGCCGCGCTCCGCGGACGCCGCAGCTCCGCCCGCCCACCGCCCTCAGGCTCCGGTCAGGGCTCCGCCCCCGCCGCGCGCCTTCCGCGGGACCGACCCTCACGGCCGCAGCTCTCGCGAGAGCTGGGAGTGGCCGTGCCTGGCAGCCGGGCGGTCTCGCTCCGCCGCCATTGTGTTGTGGGAGCGGCGTGAGCGGGCGGCCCGGCCCGGCCCGGCCTGGCCTGCGAGGTGGCCCGGTCGTGACGGTGAGTACGTACCGTCCGCGGCGGCCGCTGCGGCTCGGGCCGCGCCTGCTGCGGGGTCCCGCCCGCTCCGACGCCCTTACGCCAGGGCCGGGGGAACCATTTTGTGCCGTGCGGGGACCGGCCCACTCGCCCTTCTCTCCGCCATCGCCCCCAACGGCCGCTCTGCTCCGCGCCCGCTCTCGTAGCGAGGCCGTGTGACAGCTGGTGCCCCCTAGTCCTCTCTGCCTTCCTTGCGGCCTGTGCCCGGCAGCTGGGGCCGGATGCAGCTTGGGCAGCGGGATCGGGTGCGGCCGCAGGTGCCGGCCGGGCCCGAGCCCTGCGAGCCGCTCCCCGGGGCCTGGTAGAGGAAGTGCGGTGCCCTCAGTGGCTCTGCGGAGCACCCGCTGGCTTCGGGAACAGCCCAGCCTTAGGGCACCACCCGCGGCAGCCTGGGCAGCCATCAGCATTTGTAGATATTCTTGCTCCTCAGTGGGCTCCTGAGAGGCTCCTGAGTTACTTGTCAGTTTCACTACATTGAAGGTTGAGAAAATACCCGTAACGAAGTCTGAGAGAAAGACTCGTAAGCACTGTCTTGTTTGTCATAAAAGCATGATTGTGAGTTAGCCCCGAGGAAGACACGTGAGCACAGGTTACGCGGGAGAAAATTTTATGAATAGTTATATATTAAACCACAGAAGAACTTGTAGCCATGAGAGCTCGAGTCTTAGCTACGTAGAAGTGTCAATGCATAGTTCCAAGCTAGAAAAATTAATTTAGGAGCAGGAAGTGAAGCTTATGCTACCCTCTGATGGAGAGTCCAAGATTGCTTAAATCTGATAGTAATCATGGGAGCTGGGAAAGGCTTTGCTTAGTCTTTACTATCTGAAATTGCTCCTCTTTTATCGATAGAGAGGGTCAAGGCATAAGAGAAATATTTGCTCTCTGTGGTTTGTGAATCTCTTTCTGTGAGGGGGTGTAAAAATGGACACTTAAGGATAGTAACTATTTTTTTCTTTTGCGATTGCATTGCTTTCCCTCAAAGACCCCTTGGATCTTTTATTACTTTGTTATTTCTATCCACGGCTGTGTTAGGGCTAGTTCATCTTTTATAATGCTGTTGGATGGATGACAAGTCAAGAAAGGCAGGACATTTGATCTGTGTGCTCAAAATAGGCTCTGCAGCTCCACCTCCTTTTTCACGCTGGTCATCTGTTTCTCAGGTGACTTAAAGGTTTTATTTCAGAACTTGGTTTCTGACCAAGTCTTGAGAGGTATTGTGCATGTCCCTTTTTTCAGAAGTCCAGAATTGTTTCCAGATTTTTTTCATGAGGCTTTGATTGCTCAGTGCTGTACACATGGTATAAGCTGATGAAATATGTTGCTTTGTTAAGAAGAGTGCTACTCATCCTGCTGTACACCTTCTCATTTCTCTGTTGTTGGGTATAAGCATGAGTAGTGTTAAAATAAGGGAGAAGCCAAAAGTATGTTTTCACTGGTTAATGTGTTGAGGGTTCTTAATGAAGGACACATCAGGTGTGATATTTGAGTAAGGTGTTCCTTTACTTTTCGGCAACAACTTTTTAATAAAGTCAGACTACAACCGTTTCTGTTACTGTTGTTATTGTTTCCTCAGAGAAGTAATTTGGTCTCACTACCTTCTATGTAAATTGAAGTGTATACTTTGTCATTATAAAACTCCCTACAGCATGTTAATTACTGCTTGAGGTTTGTTGAATTCCTGTGTGGGTAAACAAATTGCTTGAGGTTTTGAGTTTTTTTCTTCAGGAAAACTCTTAAGATGATTATACTGTAGAAGGGAACCATTCTCATTCTGAAATATTGTATACAAGCACAGTATTCCTGTTGCAGACAAGTATTGTTGTGGCTTTAATAATGTGGGGGTTTTTTTAGCATGAGACCGTTGTGTGGCTCTGTCCTGTGCTCTGTGATAGCTTAGCATGTTCACCTTATTTATCACCACCTCATTGTGTTACCATAATCAGCATAAGCCTTGTATGTGTTTTGTTTGTATTCAAGCCTATGAAGACAGTTGCATCTCAGGTTTTCAAGGTACAATGCTTAAAATGGTTTTCAGAGAACTCTGGGGAACAAACTCTAAACCCCAAAAGACGTCTTACTAGTGTTGATCACCAGAGTTGAAATGCCTAGATCTTGTTTTGTCTGTCTAGTGAATAGACATCATGGCTCTATTGACTTCAGCTGCATTTCTGTCCATCTGGGTAAGACTATGAGGAAAAGCTGAAGGAATTTGAGTTGTTTGGCCTGGAGAAGAAAAGCCTCCAGGGAAACCTCATTGCAGCCTTTCAGTACTTAAAAAGAGTCCATATGAAAGATGAGGACAGACATTTAGTAGAGCCTGTTGTGATAGGACAAGGAGTGAGTTTAAGGAAGGCACTTTTTGTGATGAACATAGTGAACCATGGGCACAGATTGCCCAGAGAGGTGGTGGATGGTCTGTTCCTGGAAACATGCAAGGTCAGGTGGGATGGGACTCGGAGCCATCTCATCTCCTTGAAGATGGCCCTGCTCATTGCAGGGCGGTTGGACTAGATGGTCTTTAAAGATCCTTTCCAATTCAAACTATTCTATGATATCTGCTAGTTGGATTGCAAGTAAATTTTATAACAGATGCCCAGAAATTGAAAAGCTCTTGGGCAGCAGATTTTTAAAAATTATTTCTTTTAATTACATGCTTTATGTCGCCGAATCTTTATTGAAAGGTAAAGGTAAAATCCAATTTCCTTGATCAGAATTTCTTTGCCTAGATTATAAGGCCCTTTATCCAGCCTCTTTTCACTTCTGCATCAGACATGACAGATGTCAAATGCCTATTCTTACATGACTCTGATTGATATTTATAGCACATCCTTCTCATTTGCTGGCTGAAGCAAGGACTGCAGAAAAAATGTCATGTTCCATGCAGGAAATTAAATAGTGTGTGTACATAAACTGATACATTAAATTTTGCCTTTTCTATTGTGCTGCCTTAACAACTTTTTTTGGGTATAGTTTCTGCAAGATTTCTTCACTTGAAGAAAGAAAATATTCTATAGATAGTATTATCCTGACATACTTGGATTGAAATCACAACCTGTGCTAATTTACAAGATTAGGCTGATGGATAACATTGTCTGTCCTCTTGGGGCTACCACTGAGGAGGAAAATTAGTCTTGTGCCTATTTATGTGTATCTGTAGGAGGAATTTGCTAATTTTGGACTCCATTTCATCTTCTGCAGGTGGTTGGCTCTGGTGTCCTGTCTTCCACTCTGTCCTGTTCTGTGTGAATGCTCTTATTTTTTGTGTTCTGTGGATGGTGCATAAGCAATTTTATTAGTATTAGATGATTTATAATTTAGTCTTTGAAGTTGTCTTACACTTCTGTCTCCTCTGCTGATTCATCTGGACTTTAATTCCTACTAGTAGGAACTTCCAGCTCTTCTTGAACCTTTGCATTTTCTATGTGTGTCTTTGTCTGACTTTTACCTATTCTATTTAATTCATCTGGTTCCACACCTATCTGAAACAAAGTGATTCAGAAACACAGTGGGCCATAACAGTGGAAATAATGGCAGCACTTTTGTTGAGTACTTAATAGTACAGAATTGGATCCATTATTCTGTGCTTGTACCGTGTATTTTTTATTGGGGTAAAACATAGTCAGACAGTGCTTTGAGTGTTAGATCTCGTCAAGACATACGGCTGTTGTGCGCAGCCTAAACTCTGGTCTATATTATTGTGATATTATTTTAACTTCACAGTTTACAGCTTTGATAGTTACTTTTTTACACTCATTGCAGCTTCATACAAGTACTAAACTTGAAGAACTCATTATGGCAGATTACTCTGAAGGTTAAATTGACTATCATTAGTTTAGGAATAAATATGATTGTTACATTTAATTGAACTACTGATCTACTTGAAGTGGTTTACTTTAGATAATTATGCTTGTCCTCGGTTTCTTTTAAATTTCCACAATTATCTGTTCTTTTGAACTCTGGGCTGCTGCTTAGAACATTGTTATTGATATAGTGCTTACAACCTGAGAGTTGCTGCTGAATATTTACCTAAGGTTTTGTATGTGATCTAGGAATTATTTCAGTATATTAATGCAAAGTTGGGCAAGTGAGCATTTCAGATTCCTTACCAGTCGATGGCTTTGGCAAACACAAACGGGTTACTAGTCTTGGAGGCGTGATCTAGAAGTAGGTGTCCTCTGTAATACAAGCCAGTAGTTCTTTTGTACACAAAGGTAAACAGTCACTCAAACTTGGTATACTTTAGAGTCCTGCTTGCAAGATTAAGCATTTTGGCTACTTTGTGTTTGGGCTGCTGTTGTAAAGCTAGCTAACAACTGAACATGCATGAGAACAGTGGTTAAGGAAACTAACCTCAGCTGTCCCAACTGTTAGGTCAGTGGAGTTCTGTACAAACTAACTGGCTTTTACTGGGTAGAATATTTAATTCAGCGTGACTTGAACAAGGATAAGAAGTCCTGAGTATGTGGACTCGTCTTGAAACTGCGGCCGGACATGAAGTGTGTCAGGATTGATGTAGCAGCTTTTTGCAGAATGTGATACTGATGAGCATGGCTGAATTGTGGATGAAATGTGCTTTGTTGATGGATAGGGTTTTTTTTTTATTGATATAGTTTACTCCTGTTCTCAGAAAGTTAGGCCCGAATTAGAAGTGGTTAAAGAGACTATACCACTTCGGCAAATTACGCTGTATCGGTAGGATTCCAAGCCATCTGTTTGAGTTGTTAAGTATCATGCTACTCTTCATGTGCTACACCATTGAGGATACTGCAGTTTCCTTAAATTAAGAACTACTGTTTGTGGTCTGCTTCTGTCTGTACTCTCCTGAGGTGGAAGAATCTAGGTGTCTGGAGTTTGAGGTAAACCTTAAGTCAGATACTCATCCCTGTCCTTGAAATGGTATAGGAAAACATCTTACGTGGAAGAGGCACAAGCATTTCTTTGGAAATGCCTAGAAATAGCAAAAGGCAGATAAACACTCAGCAAGTGAGAAGTAAATTTATGAATACACTTGTGAGATAGCCTGTGGTCCTTAGCATATGTTAGCTTCCATGGGAGTTGTCTTTGGAGAAGTTGAAGGGAGATAGATTGCAGATGTGTTTTTTCACAAGTCTCACAATTTCACCCATGAGGAAGAAGTCTGAATATAATTTCTGTAAGTGTTGAGATGCAGTTCATTAGCAAAAACGTAATATAGGAATTTAAGAAATATGAGTAATCTGTTCCTGACTCATTTTGTGTTAATATGAATATGGTGCGGTTCTTTAGGGAGTACTTCTTATATTTATAATTGCAATAATACATTGTAACAAAATCATAAAAGGGACTGTAGTTTGCTAATTAGGGATGGGAGGAGATGTAAAGAAGAGGTTACAAAAACTAGGATAAGAACTTGTTTCCCCATTTTGCTGATGCACAGTCAGACCAAAGCACTGTGTAAATATTTGTATGTGTGAATCATGTTTATGTTACACCTGGAATGACCTGTGCCTGTTTTACATAAGTTCCCTGCTTCTGTAAGAAAAAAATGATTGGTATGTCCTTGTACAGGATACAAACAATGGAATCAAAACCCTCAAGAATTCCTCGCCGGATATCTGTTCAGGCTTCCAACTCTCCTCTAGGATCTAGAACTGGAAACAGTTTATCTGGTGCATATAGTTCAAGAGAATCTTCATGGAGATTAGAATCTGGGTACCAGGTAATGTATTTTTTTTTCTTTTTATGACGTATAAATAATTTTAAGAGTGTCTTTTTTTACCAAGAAAAGCCCCAAAACTCAAACAAATAAAATTTCTAAAATGCAGGAATTTACTAACCAGGCCAATGACGATAAATCAGTGAACTGGTAGTTCTAGATTTTCTGGTTTTACCTGCTCTTGTTTGTAGCTGCACCTTTAGAAATCAGCTGTTTAATGATTGAGAGGGCATCCTGATAATATGGATATATTTTCTTATGAGTCACTGCCATCTTAAACCTTGGTAAATGTAGTTTTCTGTTGAGGGAGAGGTGAGGGTTTTGTTTGAACTTTGCTGCGTGTAGGGCATTACACTTGAAGTGTCAGTGATGCGAAAAGTACAGGACTGTGTTGTCAGTACACAAGGCTGTACCATTCTGCAGCACCTCCTGTGTTTGTATTTTGAAAAAAAAGAAGAGGAGCTTTAGATTCTGTCTTGGTGGTTTGATGCTGGCCAAATGCCAGGCACCCACAGCAGTCACTCAATTATTCTCCCCTGCTGCAGCTGGACAGAGGAGGGAAGAACTTAATAAAGGCTTCGTGAGTTGAGATAAGGACTGGGAGAAAACACTCCAAGGGCAAAACAGGCTTAAATTAAAGGTACAAAGCGAATTTCTTGCTAGCAAAATCAGAGGAGGATAATGAGAAGTAAAATAAGTCCTGAAAAACACCTTTTCTTCTCCCAACCCCTCCTTCCTTCCTTCCTACTGACAGTGCAGGCAGACAGGGCATGAGTGTTTTGGTCAGTTCGTCACCCAAGGCTTTCTTCCGCTTGGCTCAGGGTCCGGAATCCTTCCCCTGTGAGGCCCTGGGGTCCCTCCCATGGGAGACAATTCTCCATGAACTTCTCCAGTGTGGGTCTACTCTCATGAGCAGCAGTTCTCCCAAAACTGCTGCTGCGTGGGTCACTCTTCCACAGGATGAAGTCCTCCAAGGACCGGCTGCTCCAGCCTGGGAGCAGGGACCCTCTCTGTTCACCGGGACTCCCACTGGATCCAGCCTCCTCCAGGAATTCACCTGCTCCCATGTGAGCACCTCCCCAGCAGGCTGTGGGTGGATCTCTGCATCCCTGTGGATATGCCATGGGCTGCAGAGGCACAGGTGCTTCTCCATGGTCTTTACCACAGCCTGCAGAGGAATCTTGGCTCTGGCGCCTGGAGCACCTCCTCTCCCTCCTTCTCCACTGACCTTGGTGTCGCTGCATTGTTCTCCCTCACATGTTCTCAGCTCCTACTCTATTGTGGCTGGAATTAAAACTGCATCCCTACTTTTGTTTTGATTTCTTCTGAAATCTGTTATCACAGAGGTGTTATCACCATCTCTAACTGGCCCAGCCTTGGCCAGCAGCATGTCCATCTTCAGAGCCATCAGGGGTTGGCTCTGCCAAACATGGTGGAAGCTTCCAGCAGCTAATCACAGAAGCCACGCTGGCCTCCCAGCTACCAAAAACCAGACCATGCAAAACCAACACAGACTCACATTAGCCTGTCATGTCAGTATGTTAGTACAGCTGAGCTTTGTGTGTGCTACATGGGACTGAAAAACAGGCCTTTTTGCTGTTTCACAAGCAGCATTTTGCATTAACCAAACTACTTTTATGGGGAAGGGGAGCTGGGCTCCAGAGGAAGTATTCACACTGTTCAGGTCCTTGCAGTTTGGGAGAGTATTACGAGAAGCAGAGATTAAACTATTTTAGAAATTATTTTTGACACTTGGAAGCAACAGATAGCAGTTTGGCTCAGTTATCTTAGTACTTTTTTCCTGCTCCTGTCAGCAATTCTTACCTCAGTTTTGAGCCCAGAAATGTAAGCCCATTTTGGTCTTTGAAATTGCAGAAACTTAACTCTGTGATTAAACCTTCTTTTTTTTTTAAAAAAAATGGTTAGGACTTTCGTCCCTGCTGACAAGCTATCTGGGACATTGTGTTATATAAAGCCTTTTTGAGAAATAGTTTTGCAAGTAATAGAACATTATTTTTAGCACAGTTAAATATATGTGTGTTACATTTTTGTTACCTCTAGCATGCATGCGCTTATTATTATATAGGCTATAGAGAATGTACAAGGGGAAGCAGTTGTCAGTCATATTTGCATTTTGTAGTCCTACATGCTTTTCACTGTCGGGCTGCTCAGCAAAAGCAAATCGAACAGTCTTACTCTTTTGTAGAGATTTATGGACACAGTCCACATGCAGTGTATGTGTACTGAAAGCCGCTGATCCGAAGAGAAGTCTTCAGCTGAACTTGTGCTGTGAAGTTTGATGTGTTAACACTGTTAAAAAATTTTGACATAATGGACTTTTCATTATTTCATTTAATACATTGATTGCAGTGGGTTCACTGCGCTGTGTATTCTTTTGACTATTTCCTGTTGAGAAAAGTGATTCTGAGCTGAGGAATGATTTCATAAGATTCACCAGTTAAAACATAAGGGAAAATATTTGGATAAAAGGTTATGTTGTATCCCTTTTTTTCCACTCCCAGTTTGTAGAAGGTATACTGAGAGCGCGGCTGGTGCTTAGTGATAAAACCATAGGAAAGCTCCCTCTCTTGACTAACCTTTGGTACTTACAGACCTGGTAGGAACAAATTGCTTTATTGTTTGCAAGTTAAGATTACAGAGACTAGAGCAAGAAGGTTTAAATCCAGTCAGATAGGAATGCAAAGGACAGGCATTTTCACTTTGTTAATCCATTCAGAAACCTACCTTAAAGTATTTAAGATCTAGTGCAGTTACAAATACTTAAAAATTTGTCATTTAGAAGTAAAACTTTGATTATCGGTAATTCTTTAGGTATAGAGAGGACGTGGATTTTCAATACAGAATTTCTATAGAGAGAACACTTGATTATAGGTTAGCTCAATCTTCTGCGACAAATCAGTCAAATTTATGTTTGGTTTTGATTAGGGCTAATAAGTGAGGTTTCTCTTGGGTGGGTTTGTTTTTCATACAGATACGGAATTCTTGTACATCATGCACTTTTGAGATCAATCTGGGTACTTAGCCCCTGCTTATCTGAGGAGGCATAACAAAGAGGTTAATTGTAAACTAATTGGATATTGTGTTGTTACTAGGTAAGTTTAAAATAAATTCCTCAATAAAAAATTGAACTAGTGTCGTTATATGAGGAGAAAGAATCCTTTATGATACAACACAGTAGACATTTTATGACAAATGAATTATAAGTTTATTTTTTTTCAGTGGAGGCATAGGGCCAAGATTAGTTTATAAAATTGTTTTGAATGTTTTCCTGATCGCATTTTTGAGCTACTGAAAATAGACACCATAACCAGAATATCTTATGTAGGGCTTTAATTGTTAAGTTCTGACAAGGGATGTTAGATAAGATGAACTGAAGGAGGAAAACAAGCTGCGATTTTTGAATTTTGGCTTGGTTTTGAATGCTTTGTTGTTGTCTTTAAGAAATGGTGACAGTAACTACTGTTTGTAGTATCAATAGTTCATAGAAAAAGAATGGACAAATAATCACTTAAAAATGCTGCTTAGTGTTAATAAAATGGATGCACTTCTGTAATTTCTGTTAATTTTGCTAATGTCCATGATTATTGTATGGAGCAAATTAAATTGCAGTCTCTTTGCTCAATTATAATATATTCATTGAAATTCAGCTTGTTTTAGTGGCCGAAGAGATGCTTTTGTTGTCATGGAGACTCTTTCTACACCTGTGGGGTTTTTTGCATAACACTTGAAAATGAGGCCCTTAACTCAGCCCCGTTGCTGCAGTATCTGAGTGAGGGTAATGCCTCAAAAGCACTTTTTGTTGTCCTGGGTCAGAACAGAGGACAGATGAACAAGCTGCTATAAAGTAGTCAGAAAAAACCTGAACAACAAAACTTTGCTTTTGCCAGTGGTTCTCCCTAAGCCTGTTTATTTCTTGGCTATCCCTCAAGATTTCTTATTAAACGTTTCCAGATTTGTTACTGCTTCCACCTCCCTGTATTTTCAATATTCAGATCAGATACTGAGTTATTTTTGAGTTTCAAGATGCTTATGATAATCATGTTGTTCTTCAGGAATCCAGTGTATTGAATAGTTCCAGTAGAGACTGGAGAATTGGAGAAGGGGACGCCCGTGAAACTCCTTGGAAGCTTACAGCATCGTCCCCAGCTCGCTACTCAGGGACACTTGATCACCCTTGCTCTGGAAGATTTTTGGGAAGCAGAAGCAGATTGGTGAGAACTGTTAACGTGCAATACTTGGAAAAAAATACTGAAACCCCAGGGTTTTACTTTAGCCTTCCGAGTCTCAAAAGCTGCCAGCAGGGGCTCTCTGTAACATTTCTAGACAAGTAAATCTTACTAATTCAAGATGGAGCAAAAGCTAGAAGATAGCAGTGTTAAAAAACATTCAGAGGATGAAAATAGTGATGTATATGAGTTTTACTAAGAGTTAAGAAATACATTTGAAGTCAGTAGCTGTAAAAGTCCATTTGAAAAGAAAAAAGGAGGGGGTGATTAGAATCTCAAACATGTTATAGTCCTGTGGGATGGCAAGGTTGATATTATTTGTACTTGTTCCCTCAGGTGTTTCCAGGGAGGGTATTTTTTGGATGGTACTAGCGTTATGAGTTAACACAAAGTTCATGGGTTTGGAGATCTGCTTTAGGAAATTTAATTGTAAGGTGCAGTTCATAGTCTGATTGTTCTTACTTACATGCTGTTTACATCATACAGTGAAAGAATGGTTACTTGAGATTCAAGACTCAGGCCCTAATAGTTTATCTTAACTGGGTTCTAGAATGTGCCTTTGTAACTCCAAGAAAGTAGTTTGCTTGTGACATGCTTATGCATTGTAGAGTGACAGTAAAACACTTTGAAGCACAGTCAAAATATTAAGATAGGAAAAGCAGAAAACCGAACAAGTTTGGTGGGACGAGAGTAAAATAAAAATTCTACCCACTTTCAGAGTGAAAGATGTTTGGGTTCTTAAGAGCACTCACATCGTTGAAGAGGTGTTTGTTTTCTTACGTGACTTGAAGGTGAAGCCACTGATATATTGGGGGGTGAGGAGGAGGGAAATAGTGTGCACGTGTTAGCCTTCAGGGGAAGTCGTAGTAGATGTCTACATATAGTTTAAATGCAAATGGGATCTGTGGTTCTAAGTGGTCTACATATTTAGTTAAATTAGTGCTGTAGTTTTCAAGGTGAAACCCCTTTTTTCCCCCATTAAGGTTAATTATTCTCTTAAAGTAAATTCTAATGCAAGTGAACTTTGGAGAAGACACTGAAAATTCCACATATCAAGTAGTGAATGATTAAAAGATAAGGGATATGTTAAATAGAAGATGAATAAGGGAAAGTAACCTGGTTTTGTACTTGGTTTCTGATTTTAGTTTGTCTCCCTACCTGTTTTTCTATGATGGGATTAGGGAAATCCATAAGAGACTTCTTAGTTTGAAAGAGTAAGAAGTTGTGGCTTGAACTTAGTAAAAACCATAATTTAAGTAGAAATAAAACACAGATATAACATACTCTAATTTGTTTGATCTTTAAAGGATCTTGGTTGTAGATAGTTTCTGGGAAGACAAACAGCTAAATTCAGCTTTTTGATTGAGCTCAACATTTTCTTTTTTATATGAAAAAATAAACCCAAAGTTTTTCAAATACAGAATTAATGCCTTGAGTGAAAGTAACCAGATGAACAGCTTTTTAGGCTATTCTGAACTTTTTTTTCTAAGTCCTATAGTGCTGTTTTCTGAAAACTGTTCTATTTCACTGCTGTACACTGCAAAATTGTTTTGTACCTGTTCTTTACTCGGAACTCCTTCGGTTGTGCTTAAGCTTATTGTAATCAAAATTGTTTCTAACAGCTTTTCTTAAGTTCACTCCTTAGCTAATTATGTTTTAGGTTGATAAAAAATAAGTTGGATAGTTAAATAAAATAATGCAGCTCTTCAGTTTTGGCCATTTCTGGACAGCAAAATATGTTCCCTTGGGGATCTGTAAAGCTGTGTTTGATTGTTTATAGCATCTTACAGACAGGCCAGGAATAGAATTTTTCCCCCCTTTTTACAATAATTTTTTTGTTGTAAGCCACATCTATCTGTAAAGGAAATATAATGTTGAATGTTACAGAAACTGACTTTTGGTAGGACTGTATTGAGTGAACCTGGAAATACTAATCAGGAGCACAAGCATAATTCCTGCATTATTTTTAAAGAAAAGGTTTTGTATCTAAAGTTATTCTTTACAATTTTTGTGAGTTTTACAGTATGTTCACTTTTGTGCAGCGTAAGTGCATCTGATATACTATGTAATTTATTTTTTAATGTTATTTCAGTCTACATCTTCTTCTCATTTCACATCTGGGTGTTATGGTGAGTCTGAGAGAACTCAGGGAGCATATTCAAGACTGCATAGCCAGCAGCAAGATAGTGATTCAAAGAGACCTAAACTATCTTGTACATCTACCTCTTCTGTGAGAAGTAATGGCTTGACTGCCTTTTCAGGTGAGAGGTTGATTACCGGAGCTGAGTTACATCAAAATTGTCTGAGTAGTAATATCAGATTTTACCAAGTTTTAAAAGATTTGCTTCAAATATTATGCTTACATCTTTCTTAAGTAAGAAAAATTTATGCCTGCCTGAAGAGTATGTTCGCAATGATAGCAGTATAACAGTATCCAAAGTTCCGAGTATGCTGTTAACATGGTCTTTTGAAAGTCCAGTTGTACTCATGTAATTTCAGAATTGTTACCTGTACCTATTCCATTTGTGGTCAAGCTGAACTTCATGGCTCAAACATACCGTAATTGGTTAAGATTTCAAGAAAAGAATGAGTGCAGCTGCTCTTACTTCATGAGTCAAATGGTGTTGCTACATCAAGGTGTGCCAGGGACAGCAGAAAGGAAATCTTTTCCATACTTAGCAATATGTTCAAGCACAGTGTCATGGCTGGTTAGAGCACTGTTGTTAGGGAAGGAAAACGTTTTTTTAGCAGGGCCTGAACTCCTTCTCTAGGTCCTGCCTAGAGAAACATTCTATACTAAGAGCTCTTTCAGGAAAAGAGATTTTCATTAAACCTGCGAGTAAGTTTGTGAAACTTGGATAGACAGAATTTATGCAATATGCCAATAGAAGTCTAAAGCTCAGGAGGTAACAGTCAAAGCCTTACACTGAAAATACTTTTAAACCATTTTGATACGGATCATTAGATTAATTCAGATTACCCTTGTGAGTATGGATTAAGCGGTTTTTTTAATATCCCCTTATGGAATTGCCCAGCCTCCAAATAAAAATTAATAAATTCTTGCTCAAACATCAGTATTTTTGGTGCTTTCTTACTCTATTAATAAAATTACAGCCATTAATATTTCTCATGGTGTAGAACTGTTGTATCTTTTGTTTCTACATTGGTTGGTTGTCACACTGCTTACCAATGAGTGCTTAAGTTGATTTTGTAAGTTAGCAATGGAGTGATATCAAGGTGAATTTTCCAGAGCCGTTCCAGAGAAGGCTCTTTTGGAACAAGAGTTTTGGCCACAGCTGATATATATACAGTTTGCTATGCAGTTGTTTGAACTATTAACAAAAAGCAAGATCCCTTTTTACACTGAAGTGTTTTGCTCTGTAATGTGAACAAGGATAGTGTTAGTCATTGTTCTTAAAGTTGAGTCTTAACTGCATTCATCAGCTGTTTTTATGAGAAATGAAATTCAATTTAAGCAGCGTCAAGGAGAATGGCAGCATTTACTGTGTCTCTAGCTGCTGTTTTGCTCTAATATGAAACCTTTTTAAAAACTAGCTACCATTAGGAATCTAGATGCTAATTCTCTTCGTCTTCTGTCCTGTAAGAGCGTTAATGGGTCTGACTGTTCCCAAAAGCATTATTATTTTTTGTTTGATCTAGTTTTCAGAACTAACTTGCTGCAAGATGAAGTGAGTGCTCCTAGCTTTTTGTTGGCAGCTGGGTACTTGGTCAGCCTAGTGGTAATGTTAAACTTGCCCTTGATATGAATAACGAAAATGTCTGCGTATGTGCCAGTTTTAATGGAATTTTAGATGATTACAAAACCAGGGGATTTATTTACTTTTTCTTTCTAGAATCCTCGTGGAGATGCAGTAGGATTCCTAGATCTTCATCAGTAATGCTTGACTCCCCTGGAACTGATCTGGTGAGAGAGCGAACACAGTTAGAAAGAAGAACGGATCTCTCTGTAAATAACTTGGTGGATCCCAGCTACAGAAACAGTGACTTTTCATCTTCAACATGTATGTTTTGTGTAACTGAAAGTTCATAAACCTACAGTTTGTATGGCTTTTAGTTTCTTAACACATTCATAGGATCACAGAACGATTTGGTTTGGAAGGGACCTTTTGTTCATCCCCTGCTATGGGCAGGGACACTTTCCACTATCCCAGGTTGCTCCAAGCCCCATCCTGTGTGGCCTTGAACACTTCCAGGGATGGAGCATCCAAAACTTCAATGGGAATGTTCTTCTAATATTCTATTCAAAACACAAACTCAAAATATATTTTAAAGGATCCTTTTAAATACAGTTGGTTGGCCACTTTCCATGCATTGACCAAACCATCAAAGGATATATGAATGGTCTAGCTTGTAGATGCATTCAGTCAGAAAGTGGTGTTGGTGGTCACCACTTTAACTCTGTGATTACTCAGTAAAGCTCTTTTCTTGTTTGTCTTAAAACCTTTTCGTGTTTAGGTATGGAAAGAGAAATAATGTTGATTTGACCTAGGAAAGTTTTTTTCCTAAAAGGTTCATATTATCTCTTTTTATTTGGGTTCTCAAATGGTTATTAGGGAAAAACTGCTAGACCACTGAAAATAGAAATTAATAATAACACACTTTACATGAGGTGAGAGGTTTGTCTCATGACAACTGCTAGGACTAGTAAGGACTTCTGCACTGTAATTTTCACTGTTCAGAGTGCTGTGCCCTTCTAGAGGTGTCTCAGGGGGAGCCCACCATTAGTCTTGATCTGCAGCCTTTTACAGATGCATTAGTGGCATTTTGTAATGCAGAAGTTTAAAAAAAAGACATCTTCCTAGGTAGAGAAGATAAGCAGAAAAGATTAAAACTACTTTCAGAATTTGTCCTGTAGTCTTGCCTCAACAGAAGAGTATATTTTAATGAAATCACACTCTTAGCACTATTTAGTAAGTGGACAGTTTGACTCCTCTGCCTGGTGAACCTAATGAGGGAAGTGGATTGGTGAGCAGTCTTGCTTTGTACTGTCTGTGCTGCATTTCTAGCAGTAGTGCTGCTATTAAGTGCTATAAAGTAACTCCCAAATGTGTTCCCTGATGTGTAATCAGAAGCATATGGTAGATGATTGGCATCTGTGCAGGTGTTTCGTTGCTGGAATCTGCCAGATAAATAAAGCTCATCTTCAGCAGTAAATGGTGATTGCAATGCAGAACCCATTAAAAGAAAGTCACCAAAACTATGAAGATGAAAGCTTTTAAATTGAGAATACATAGAGAGCTTGTGTTTCCTACCTTCATCTGTCCATGCTTGTTACTCCTTCCCCCTTTTCCCACCCACAAGTCCCCAGTGCAGCCATTTGAGAATGGAGACTAGCCACCTCAGCTGCTTCATGTGAGCTGCAGTTCATCTACAGTGGAATTCTTCTCAGTGTGTTAAGATACTCAGACAGCATTTACAAAAGATATGCAAAAGATATGCTTGTAAGAATGATAGAATGGTTTGGGTTGGAAGGGACCTTTAAAGTCCCCTAGTCCGATCCCCCTGCAGTGAGCAGGGACATCTTCAGCTGAGACAGGTTACCTAGAGCCCTATTGGACCAGACCGTGAATGTTTCCTGATGTGTTTGAGCACAACTTGTCATAGTATTTTCCTCTGCTTTTCTGCGACAGATCTTCAAGACAGGCCTGCCTCTTCATATGCAGAGGGAGCAAGACCAAAAGAGAACTCTTTAAGCACTTTGAGGCTGAATGCACCCATGAACCGCCAGTTGCCTTCTGATCATCAGCCATCTTTTTTCAGCAGAGACTCTGACGTGAGCTCTTCTAGATCCAGCTATTCTTCAAGACAAAGGAGAAATGAATTGGAATCTCCCCAGAGGAGTGTGCAGCCAGCATTTTCTCTTACTGCCATTAGAGATGAAACCCATTCCTCAAGTAGTTCCGAAAGGGTTTTATCTTCTCAGAGGTCACTGAATGAGTCTGCAGCTGACAGCGAGGGGAGGCGCACAACCAGACAGCTGCTGTCTCGTTTAGCATCTAGTATGTCATCTACATTTTTCTCTCGAAGGTCTAGCCAAGACACGTCGCATCCAAGATCATTAGGCTCTGAAGAGTCAACGGTGGTTCCAAGAGCTCAAGCTGCGATGTCCAGTAGTAATGGAGCTGCAGCTCCAGAAGTTCCAGGACTTCAGTCACCCGAAGCTTCTCAGGGGTTTAGTTTTCTTGGACGAAGATGGGGTTTATCAGGAGTTTCACAGAATCGCAACTCTGATTCTGATGGGGAAGGTTACAGACCAGACACTGAAAGTAGGAGCACAGGATCCTGGTTGTCGTCCTCTTTGAGGAACAGATGTACACCTCTCTTCTCCAGAAGAAGAAGAGAAGGAAGAGATGAATCTGCAAGGATCTCTATCTCTGATGCAACTGCTAGATCACAACATGGCTTTAGAAGGAGAGAGTCAGGTGAGGAGAACTCTCTTGAAGCGTCAGATAGCCCTCCTCGGGCTTCTGTTAGCAGACCAACACCTGCAGTATCTGTTATTTCTACAGCTACTGCTTCCCCACCAGATTCAGCCCCTAGTGGAAGAAGTTCGGGAATTCTGCCTGGTTCTCTCTTTCGCTTTGCAGTGCCTCCAACATTAGGAAGCAATCTGTCTGACAATCTTATGATAACTGTAGATATTATTCCCTCTGGCTGGAATCAGTCTGATGGACAAGAAAGCGGCAAGTCTAAAATACCACCTTCAAGAGATCCAGAAAGACTGCAGAAAATTAAAGAAAGGTAAGTTATTATGTTCTTTTACAGTGGTAAAATGTACCTGTTTTAACCTGAGAGGGCTTTCTGCTGTCATGATTTCAAAAGAAAACTTTCCTTTAGAGGAGATGGCAACTCAGTCCTGTCACCTGTATTCTCACTTTTGTCTTCAAGAAACTTATTTTAATTCTTAAAGGTTTGAGAACAGTTTGATAAGTGGAATTTTCTTTATAAAGAGTCCTACATTAAATGTCACACATTTGTTGGTATTCCATCCTCTTCAGCCTGCTTTTAGAAGATTCTGAAGATGAAGAGGGTGACTTATGCAGAATCTGTCAGATGTCTTCTGCAAGTTCTGACAACCTTTTAATAGAGCCATGCAAATGCACTGGAAGTCTGCAGTATGTTCACCAGGAGTGCATGAAAAAATGGTTGCAGTCAAAGATAAATTCAGGTAAAGCAAACTCTAGACCAAAGTAGACTTCCAGTTACACAGGGAGGTTTATCAGAAGGATTGCACTGTATTTAGTTGAAAAGTGGGGACAAACAGTAGTATGGCACGGCACTTCCAGGCTTTTTGTGTCTGTGCAGCTTCTCATGTGAGTAGTTCCAAGAACTGTATTTCTTGTTTAGAGAGCTATGCTTTTTTTGGAGTTGTCTACTAAGATATTAGACAAAAGATAACATTGCAGAGGTGTAGCTTTAGAATTACTCTGCCACTTCAGCGATACCGCTTTGGGTAGTACTTGTTCCCCACCCTTCCTAATGGAAGTGGTTGTACTTTTTTTGGAGACTTCTGTAGCTGAGCTAACTCTTAGGAAAGGTTAGGATATTGTCATAGGAATTTGAAAATTCAAAAATTATTTTGAATTGTAACTAGACTTAAGTATGTTGATTTTTTTAAAAAAAACTAATTCCTGTTCAAGGCACTTTAAAATTGCTTGTTCAAAAATTACTTCAAAGTGCATATATATAATTCTTTAAAAAACACTTGAGATATTGCATGCTGTAGAAATATTTTTGTGACAGATTGATTGACCAGTTTGTAACTGTTGTCTGTAGTATTCTTAAGGCTTAAAAGTAGGTGGCTTGATAGAAGACATGAAATACTTTGTACCAGAGGAAGACATTAGTATCTGACTTTTTTACTCAGCACCAGAGAATCACAGTCATCACAGTAGGGATGTTTTAGAAGCCTCGGTCTGTAGCAGAAATTAATTTGAAGTATTTAACTATATATAAAGACCTACGTCCACTGTCAATTTGCTTTGTTCATCTTGTTGCTTATGGAGGAGTCTGTTTTAAAACTGATATAAGACAAAATGTTACTTTATAATAACTTCATTTTGTTACATTTATTCTTACTTTTGTGTGTATTTGGATGGCATGGTAAAATTCAGAAAGCCCAAGAAGATCTTTTATGCCAGACTAGCAGGAAGAGGCATATTATGTCCAGAGTGAATGTGAGGCAAAATAGGTGCAGCTGGATAGAGGATAAGCATTCTACAGTATTTAAATTCTGACAATAAAAATTAAATTTTGACAGCAGCAGATGTCATTACATTCCTATTAGAGGCTTTTTCTTCTTCTAACCTTGCTCTGCAAAATAAAGCCAAAAATTACGTAGAGTTTTTCGTGTTTCTGTGACTGTGTCGTATATTACGGATTGTTGAAACTTGACACTTTTTCCCTTTGCCCTCCTCCCCACCAGGTTCTTCTTTGGAAGCAGTGACAACCTGTGAATTGTGCAAGGAGAAGTTACATCTTAATCTGGAAGACTTTGACATTCATGAACTCTATAGGGCACATGCAAATGAACAAGTTAGTATATTTTACCTATTTGGTAAGTGTTGCTTTAGTGCTGGGAGGGGCAGTCTTTAGAGAAGCCAAATGCATCTCCATTTCAGGAGGACTGTTGCACATATAAAGTAATGTTAATGCGGAGCAGATTTTTCTCCTCAATGCTCCAACTACCACTACCTTCCTGCTACGCTTCCTAGAGCTGAGCTTTCCGTTGGTGTAATATATCTCTTTTCTTAGTTGCATATCTGTCCTCTGGCTTTGTAATCCAGTGTCTCTGCCACATAGGTGCAGTGTGAATTCTAGCTTTATTAGATTGAATTTCACATTAAGTCAGGAGTTGTCATCGCTTTTAGCTGTTTTTGAACACAGATTAGCAGTTATTTTAAACATACAATTACAAACTTCTTTTGTTTCATTAGAGTGGTAGAAACTAACCTCTGTTCTAGCAGTTTCTAACTGCTCCTTCAAATAATTTCCTTACTTAAAAATAATCAAAGGCCCCTTGGTCTTTCTCTTGTTATTTAAAATAGAACATGTTAGAACTACTGGATTGTGTAGTATTTAAAAATGAGTAAATAACAAAAGGCTGGTCTTTTTAAGTGGACTTTTTCCTCATCCTTTGGGTTGTATTCTGACATTATACAAAGACTAATGATAGTAGAAATACCAGATGACATCAATTTTGGGGCAAAAATCAGCCTCTAATTTTTTTATTATTTAAAGTAAGTTCTTACCCTGGTACAATTGATAGGAATTCTAGGGTAAGTACCCTAGTACAAGATGATGGCCACAAGAGTGCCATCATCTTGTTTTAGTACTAGTGCTTATCGGTCACTGCATATTAACAGAAATAACTTTGAAATTTTTTCCTAAAGAATTGACTAAATTACCTGTTCAGCAGTAGCATTTTTAATGCTTCTCTCTTATCTTAGCAGGTAAAGGAATTTCTCAAATATTTATAACATCATAACATT
The DNA here is from genome assembly GCF_015227805.2 of Hirundo rustica. Taxonomy (NCBI): domain Eukaryota; kingdom Metazoa; phylum Chordata; class Aves; order Passeriformes; family Hirundinidae; genus Hirundo; species Hirundo rustica. The sequence continues at coordinate 18,602 of NC_053456.1, read as the reverse complement.
CTTAAAGTATATTCCTTTATTTTTGGCTTTCTGTGAAGCCTTGGGACCACAGAGGAGAAACCAGTAGTATTGGTTTTATTTCCCCAAGTGATATAATACTCTGATTCGCACATTCTTTCCTCTGAACTAATCATGCTGACTGAGATTGGATTTGTGGAACTCTATTTATCTCCAAGGATATCCATACTAGATTTGGGATGGATGGGAAGGACCAGAAATACAAACAGCTTTTCAGCTACTTAGATTTTTTAGTATTACATTTTCCTCATTCTTTTGGAGCAAGTAGAGATAAATCTGTAATGATTCCATTAAAATCTAATTGTTGTTCTACTTGAATCATATATGCAGATGTATTACTGACATTCTGAATGTTTCTTTTGATCTCCTTTAAGGCAGACTATGAATTTATCAGCTCTGGTCTCTACCTTGTAGTGTTGTTACACTTATGCGAGCAGCGCTTTTCTGATATGTTAGGAACTGCAAATGAGGCCAGCACACGTGTCACAGTAAGTATGCAGTGATTTTCTGGCAGGAATTGCTCATACAGAGAAGGAGAAGGAGATTGTTACCTTGAGTGACCTAGGAGCTAGATACCCAAGAAACACACTTTTTAAACAAATTTAGGTGGTCTAAAATGAGCTGTGCTTGTCTGTGCACCGTATTTGATTGGAAACTGAAGGTACTACATAATTGCAGGTACGCTGCTACGGCATGCTTTTTGTCAAGATTATTGGTAATTCATTAGCTGGCATACATGTTGTGATGATTACTGTGAATTTATGCAAAACTGGAAGGTTAACCTCTCTCTGTGCCAAGCATGCAGTTAAGAATGCTGGACTACCTGATTTGTTTAGTTTTTCTCATTATGCAAAGGTCTAGAACTTGCAGTGTTTGTCTGCTGGAGTACCCCTAAACGTGTACTTGAATATTAACATTCTGCAGCAGCCTATTAGCTGTAGTATGATTTCTCTGGCATTAGTCAAACTCTTTATTAGTTGCATTTGACTGCATTCTCATCACTTGAAAGGCCTGGCTTAGGAATGTGTTAAGTACACCTTTAACCAGTAAGAGTTCAGTGTACAGAGTCCTTTCTGCACAGTGACTCACTCATAAATTCAGTGTTCTACATGTTTATTTGATACTAAATAATTAATCAGTTCTCGTAGCTGAGTTCCTGAAAAGCCAGTTGTTTTAGGTTTTTTGCTTACATACAAAAAAGTGACAGTATTAATCTTATCCAGTGCATATGGGGATGGTTGACTGCTAGCAGGTACTAGATCATTAGAAGAGACAGGACTGTGCTCTAGCTAATCTCTTAATGTATTAGAACAGTGCTCCTTTTTTCTGTGCGGATCCAGCATAGGGCTTGTATTCTGTGGTCCAGTTTCTGTGCTACAAGTGTAGCAATATAAGACACATGATGTAGTTATAGCCAGCATAGATTGTTAGCTTGAGTGTATTGAAGAACGTGTTTTTACTGGTTTCCCATCAGAGGAAGCATTACATACTTCTGTGTGTGATGTTGCATTTTAAACCAGTGAGAGCACCAATGCTGGTATTTGATATCAAGCATAAGAGTAAACTGTGGAAGCTCGTTTTACCTGCAGTGTCTCAGTATCTGGACTTTTAACTGAAGCAGTGATGCGGATTGGCAGAGACAAAAGAAAACCACTTGGATGAGACTTTTTATTCGTAGGAATTTTCTTTGGGTTTTGATACCACACGCTTCTAACATCAAACTGCCACCGTTGCCTAATAGTAATCCCGGTCCTAAGATTTTAATTGTAAAGAAAAACTTTTGTGTTTATGCATTTTTCGTGAACCACATTCATTCTGAGGGTTCTGTTTTGTCATATTAGTCGTGAAGTAAATGAAATTGATTTAACTAGTGCAAGTCCTTACTGTGATAATGTTTTTCTGCATTACAGTTTTTAGGAATGGTTTTCATTAAACTGACACTTGTTTATGTTTGCTGCTTTCAAAATTGATGTGTTTTACAGACTGTAGAACATGAAGATGATGTCACAAGCTGCTTCCCACAAACATTTTACAGCTGAAATAACTGCAGCAGCAATTTGAAGTCTAATGTGTCTAATTTGAAATCTAATTTATATTAAATTTTGCATTGTTTTTTGTAAGTTGGGCAAATGGGTTAGGATAACCAAGATCTGTCATGAAGCTTTGAGATGTGAAAAGTGAAGAAAACTTTGCTAACTTGTTGCAAATTTCTGCAGATAACTTTGCAACTTTTAAACTACTTTCTCTCTGCCTTGTTTCTAGTTTATTAACCTTGCAAGAACTCTTCAGGCACATATGGAAGATATTGAAAGTAGGTGCTTCCCCTCTTTCCCTCCCCTCCCATTAGATCAATTCAAAGCTAATGAGTACAATCCTCCTTGCCAAGATTCATAATACTGAAAACCTTACTCAGCAGTGCTTTTTCCATCGTTAGTAGAATTATTCTGAGGGGAAACTGATTTTAATTCTCCATGATTAATTTACCAACAGCACAGAGTTGTTTAGACCACAGAAGTGTTATCTGCAATTGATAACAAAATTCCTTAGTAGTTACAGTTTGGTTATTGTAGTTCTGGTAATTCATAATTACAGGATAAATGGAGACCTTCAGGTTATTGCCTTTTACAAGAGTCTTAGTAGGAAAAATACATTGAGGATTGAATTTTACTGCATTTAAATTAGACACTTATATTGCCATTTTTCTTCCCTTTTTTTTTCTTGCCCTCTTCTCCCCTTTGTTTTTTCCATTCACATGCACTTTTTGGTTGTGTGGGTTCCTTGACTAGACCTATCAGGCCTCGTGAATGAAGTCTAAAGGTTGCTAATCATCTAATGGCTTATTTTAGTGTGTTTAAATTTCTGGTAAATATACCCTGGATCTATTTCTGAGCGTGTTGAATAGGCAAGAGAAGGGTAGTTTGTCTACCCTTTTTTTTCCTAGCGTGCATGTTAGTGTCTGTTAACTGTATATGGCTTTTCAGTACACAGGATACTTTTGGAATACTGTGAAGAATGGGAGAGAGTGTGTGTCTGTGTGTGTGTGAAAGAGGGAGTTCACCTGGTTCAAGGTGATTATTTCTGCAATCAGAGCAGACAAAGATGGACGAGTTCTGAATTGATTCCTAACTTATGTGCATCCTTACTATAGGAAAAATGAATGAGTGTCATTTTATGCCTTAATGCAATCAATATTTGATTCAGCCTTTAACTTGCAAGTGAGGAATACTAAGTTCTAGATTTTTTTATTGATGCGCTTCAGTTACATTTCTAAGAACTGAAGAAGCAGTGAGTCAGACTTTTCTTCTTTCTGTGTTCAGGGATGGAACAAGTTACTTCAGTACAAATACTTCCTTGCCTGCAGACCTTGCTTAAGATGCTGTCCTGTTACAGACAAGCTAATATTTTACTAACCTAATGTAGACGTGTGTACTGACTTTTCTATCAGAGTTGACAAGTGTGTATTTGTCTTTTAACTCACCTTGCAATGACAAAATACCGTGCATATGTGGCCTTTGTGTCCATCTTGCATATGCTGAAAGGACAGGAGTGGAGAGAGGACCTGGTTCCAAGTGGGCCCAGGTTGCATTAAGTGACATAGATATAGATATAGATTTAAGTCTTTGTTTAGACTGTTGAATCTTTCTAGGTATTTTAGTATTCAAATTCTTAACTTAGGGAGTAATTTCTTTTGCTTATGTTGGATGCTGCTGTCATGGATTGAGTATATCCTGCTCTGACCACTGCTGGAATTAGCCACTCTAAGCTCTATATAAAAGTTGAATCTCTGGCATAATTAAGTTTTCTTCCTCTTATTTTGAGGAAGAAGAGTAGGAGGACACTGCATATTGTATATTCTGTTGAGTTTTGATTTGAAAATGCTGTATTTTTCTGACATGAGATGCATTTAAGAATTCAGCTATGTGATAACGCAAGGTTTGACTGAGTATTACAGTCTGCTATTTAATATTATAAAACCACCTTTATTTCCTCTACTTATCCTAAAGTGCTTTAATTTCACACATTTTTTTCAAGACTTCTGATTACACTGTGTTGTACCAACAGCTTCTGAGGATGATTCTGAAGACTGATGCTGGTGGAACTTTCATACTGCAAGAAGCAAATGGAATTGCTGCAGAAATGCTGAACTGGCAAGAACAACGTCAACATGCATTTGTTTTATTCCTCTCCTTAGTAAAATGCGCATTGAATATTACTGTAGTTTCTGAAGCATTTTTGAATTCAAAATCAACTGCTGCACAGCAGAGCTCAGTGGACTTGATAACTATTCAGCTCATGTGAAGATTAGATACATAGAAAGCAACTTGCCTTTTTAAATTATGAGGATGTTGTGCTTTGTTTTGGAGGACATCAGATTCTGAATAGTTAAGGAAGCTCTGTCTCCCTTTGTGTTTCCTTCTTACTGTAGTCAGACTTCCGGTTTTGTCTTACCGAGTTTTGCTCCTGTACTGGCACCAAGTGGTTATAGTGGGTTTCAGGGGGAGGGTGGGGATGCCCGTGTACTTAAATAGGTTTTGTTTGGGTGTTCTTAAATGCCTCTTTTGCCGCATCATATAACTGATTGCTTCCATTGTTAATGAATGAACAGGAGGATGAGCAAGATACTGTAGAGATTGTTTGGGTTTTTGGCTCATTTGCAGATTATTATGTAACTCAAAAAGCAATAACTCACAGTGGTCTTTTAATACTTGGTGATGGCTTTTTTATGTACCAGTTTGAAAATCTGAGATTATATTTGATATCATGTGGCTGTTCCATTATGGAATATTACAGGTGTAAACTCTTGCATTTCAGCATTCCTAGCAGATATGCAACTTGACAAGGACCTAAGGTTGTTTAGTTTAATCAGACTTTTTTTAGATCCCACCTTCACTGTTCAAAGCACTGGTTATCAATGTGTTTTCTAGTGTTGTCACTTCTTTATAAATAAAGACAAAAGAGGTATGCATCTCCACTGGTATTGTCCATTTTATTTAAATGTGGCTATCTACCAGAACTTACACTTGAAAACATAGAGAGCTGTAGTCTGTGGTATATCTTTACTAGTGTTTATAAATTCTTACCGAGATATTTAAGATTGTTCTGACCGTTTTGGATTGAAATGCTTTCTATAAATGGTGGTACAATAAATTCTTATATATGTACTGGAATTGTATTTCCTATGTGTTAGTTTTGTAATTACCACAGTAACAATGTGTCTGCAGAGTGCCGTATGTTGAAATGCCGTGAGGTTTAGTTTATTTTTACAGTATGTAAAACTAACTTCTGCAGATGAAAGGATGTGCCTTACCAGCTGAAATGAACTGTGTGATTTTTAGAGTTAATTTTGTTAGCACTAGATGAGTTGGCCTGTCATCTGTAAGACTTGAATGAAAATTGAATGCTAAGGAAATGGCATATTTCTATGCTCATTCTGGTAACCTTAGGTATTTGGTGCCAACACTTAAAAGTATTATTCAGTAATTAGTTGAAATACACCTCTGGGACATTCATCTGCAAAGTGAAGGTTCAGGCATATGTGAAGATGTTTCTAACTCATTTCTGAAGAAGGTGAAGTTTTATTATAATGTTCAGTCCTTGCTGAGTTAGATGGTACAGCTTAATAAAATGTCATATAGTGAAGCTGTCAGTATTTCATATGCACTCAATACATTTAGGGTTACAAGCATGGGTTCTGATACCCTAATAAATTGATTACTTGAAGGATATTTTAATTTTTTTTCTTCAGTCTTTGTAAGAAATACCATTCCACAAAGGTAAGCAATGTAAGGAACTCCACATACAAATGTGGTTGAAATGATCCGTACGTTTGGTGTCCTCCAGCCTTGTTGAGCTTCAGTGCAAATGGAAGAGTGACATGGGGGAATAGCACAGTGGAATTGGTGAAGAGTAGAGGGTCTGAATGTACCAGTTGGGAAGAGTGCTGCAGCAAACCAGCTGCCTTCTCAGAGGAGAGCTGCCTTGCAACCCTGATGCCCCACAGCTTTAGATGGGTAGAGCCTGGGAGCAGCCAGATTAGTTGTCCTCTATGTAGCTGTGCTATGAGATCTCTGTCCATGGGAGCACCTACCTGTGCAAGCTCTTGTGGGTGTATCCAAGTGGATTTTTGTTAGCACACTGCACATGTGTCTATGCAGGTGTCTGTGCAAACACACATTTTGTCCTGTCCACACGTGCACAAGCCCTATTTATTCCCTGGGTTTCAAGACATAAGGAATAACTGTGGCTTGTTGGTGGTTCTAGCAATTCATACCTGATGCTCAGTGCTGGGCCCAGATCTCCCTAATGAGGCCATTGATGGACAGATCCAGGTGTGAATGGGAACAAGCTGCAGAGAATTGAGTGCCTCATCCCATCCTGGAGTCAGTTAAGAGCTGTGAGGTCGACAGGATGCAAAAGTCTTCAGTGCCATCATGAGTCTTTAGGGCAGTGGTGCCTGCAGAAGTCCTTGGTGCTCTGCTGGATGTCTTCCAAGTGTGCATCCTGGCCTTGTGTGGAGCATGAGGAGAGCATGTTTTTCCATGTCACAGTTCTGACTTCTGCTACTGTGTGTGTAGTCGTCTTTTGTTCTGTGCCACACTCATCTCTCAGGTTGTTTACACTGCTTTAACCTGCCTTGCTTCAAACGTCCACCTTGTGCACTGCTGCACTCCTCTCAAACCCGAGCACGGGCTGGGCTCTTCTGTTCGTTAACACGACAACTAAGAACACTGCACATGTGCAGCACAGAGGATCCCACCCGTGCACACGAACTCTGCAGCGCCATGCATGCACAATTAAAAAGCAGTAATAAAACGCCTCAAACATATAAACACCCAGCAAAAATGCCTGCACGTGAGCGGCAGGACTCAAAAAAGCAAAGGGCTGATCAACGACTTGGAGAGCGGCACACGCGCAGCACAGTGAGAAGCTGCGTGTGGGGCTGCTCGCTGTCTCCCCATGCTGGCTGGCAGGCGGTACTGCAGCCACCCGGCCAAAGGCTGCACGTGCGCAGTGCCCCGATTACGTTATTTGGGACAGCTGCGCTGCGCAGGGAGCGGCCGCAGCTACGCACGCGCAATGCCTCGTGGAGGCCGCGCACGCGCGGCCTTTTGTTTCCCTCGGTGCCGCTGCCTCATGCTGTAACATCCCGTGCCGCGGCCAGGATCTTACGCCTTCCCTGGGTGCTACCGCCTCATGCTGTAACATCCCGTACCGCAGCCAGGACCTCATGCCTTTCCTGGGTGCCACCACCTCGTGCCTGTCCTGCCTTTTGGGGCCAAGCTGCCGAGAGTGTAAATTGCACAGTTGTGGCGCTGCTGCCGCCAGGCATTTGTGGTCTCCTATTGCTCCTGGGGCCTGAATTGCCTCCAGTCAGCAAGGATTGTTCCCAAATGACATCCCCTGGCTCCAGAAATTGATGAAGTTGTGTTCCTTGAAGCCCAGGTGTTGCTCCTTTGTGCTGTGTGCACCTCCTGCCTTTGCCTGCTTGTGAGCAGCTTTGTGTTGCAGCTCAGTGATGTCCAGTTCAGTGGTTTCTATACCAAAAACCCCTGTAGTGAGCAGTCCAAAGGGAGGTATGAAAGCTGGGATCCTTTGACTTCCACAGTGGGTTTAATTTTTTGTTTTCTCCTCTACTTCAAGACAGGAAAAACCATTTAAGTGGGCCCAGTGATGCCAGAAGTTTTGGTGTTTGAGCAGCCAAAGCCAAGAGACTCTGGCCCTGGGGGTCGGCACTGGAGGGCCCCTGGTACTACCTACTGTGTGGGATCAGTCAGAGGGATGCAGGGTTCCTCTTTTCCTTTCTGCGGGGATTAGCTGCCTAGGGAATGCCATTTCTGACAGCCCAGTCCTACCTCTGTGTGCTGAAAAGGGCAGAGGTGAATGCCAGATTTCCTTGAGGATGATGGAGTTCTGGTGTTTGCTATGAGGGGCAGGCTGGGCATTATTTTTGCACCGAAATCTGGGGGTTTGAGAGCCCGACGAGCCAAGCCCTGGGTGTATTCCCAGCTCTCCCAGGGGTGGCAGCTGGTGCAGAGGTGGGTGACAGCCTCTGATTGGGCTCCAGGCAGGCAGTGGCCCCAGCACAGATGTGGGTGGGGTTTGAGAGGATTTGGGAGCAATGGGAGGAAAATGAGGGAAGGTGGTGGGCAAAATGATCGGCCTGTGCTTGTGTCAGTGCAGCTGGGCAGGGTGCTGTGACTTGGGTAAAACTCCAGTAGTCCTGGTTTCAGGGATGCAATGTCTGAGTGGTTTCTATCTGTGGCTTTCCATGACCAAAGGAACAAGAGGAGATGTGGTGCCAGAGCTGTGTCCCATCAGGTTGCATTTTTCTCTATCCTGTTTCCATTTCCTCCTTAGTGCAGGTGTCCCCTGCAGCCCGTGAGCACAGGCCTGGTGAAATCTCCCTGTCCTCCTCCTCTCCCCCTATGCCTCCTTGTTGGACAAGGCTGGAATGGCATCACATTCCCAAAGACTGGCTGCTTCCTTGGACCAGTTGCTTCATGGACCATTTAATCTCTTGGAATAGCTAAAAACAGCTTTCAGTGCCTATAAACAAGTGGGAATGACAAACAAAGGGATCTGAATCTAGAAATAGGTGAGTTCCACCTGCCCACTGCTGCTAGCACAGAGGCTGGGGCTCAGGACAGTCTTCCCTGGGGCACTGGTCCTGCACTGGAGTGTTGTGGTGTTGCCAAACTGGGCCTCAAACCAGGAGAAGATAAGCCCTGACCATTTGCTCCTGACCCAGGCACACCTACAGCCCACCCCACAGCGTGTTAGCTGGAATGTGTGCCTCAGCTGGTGTCACTTGAGTTTCACCAGAGTTCTAAGCTGACTCATGCTCCGGCTGATTCTGAGTGACCGTCACATCAGTTTTGCGCTAAACACTGTTTTGCCAGACCCAGAGATTTGGCCACATGGTGCTTTCTGAACAGTAAGTCAAAATGCAGGAAGAGTGCCAGGAGCACAGTCGGGCCTAGGTACAGCACAGCCTTTGTGGATCACTGTCACTCCAGGCCCTTATAGTCTCTGCCCATCTTTCATGTAGGCTCCCTTCAGATACAGGAGGTCTTGCTCGCTGGTGTGTGACTATTGCCTGACAAGGAAATGAGTTGAGTTTCCTTGTCAAATATAATAGACTTTTATATTCAGGCTTCTCTGCTGTGGGAGTCATACTCAAGAGACTGGTATTTGTGTCTGGATGCTTCCAGAAAGTGGATGTAATCCCTGGATGTATAAAATAAATGCCTATTCATCACCTCTTAGGCAATGATAGCAGTGCATGTGAAGGGCAGACTGGCATGTATAGGTGCATCTTGTGTTCCTTTCTCGTCCTGTGTGTTCCTCCTCCCATTCCCTTTCACTACTTCACTCTCTCGTTCTTTTTCTTTTAAGGGATAAACCCTCAATATTTATTTAATAAATGTTGCTCAATCCCTCTCCCTGTTCTGTTCTGCTTTTTGTCTCCCTCCCTCCCTGCATCTTTATCTTTTCTTCTGTCTTCCTCCTTTTTTCCCCTTTGTCCTGCACTGTGACTCTATTGCTTCGTCCCTCTCATCGTCCTTTTGCCTGTACCTGTCTGCACCTGCTGCCCAGTCCTTCGCCCTCATTGTACCCTTCTCTCGGCAAGCCTCTGCCCTTCTGGCTGCGCCTCTCCATCTCCGTCCCTGCACCTCGCCTTGTCCGTCTTCCCCCCACCAGTACGTGCCGTGGTCATTTCCTTTCTGGTTCCTTGTTTCCCTCTTTGTTTTTGTATCCATCTGTCATTGCTATGTGTTTGGCACTCTGACTTTTTCTCCATCCTTCTCCATGCTTCACTCATGTTCTTTTTTTATTCTCTGTGGCTCTGTGTTGCTCCCCGTGCCACTTTCCCACAGGGTCCTTGAGTCCCATTTGCTGTCCCTGTTCTTTTTTAGTCCCTCTTTGTTGTGCTGCCCGTCCCAGGTTTTGGTTGGTTTTGGGGGTTGGGTTGTTTTTTTTTTTTTCCAATTTCCTCTTGCACCCCGATCTTCCTTTTCTTCCTGTGCCCTCTCTGCTGCCACTTGCTCTTTCTGTCCCTGTGACAGCGGGGCTGGGGAGGGACTGCAACCCTTCTGGGAGCTGCCCCCCTTTCTTGTTGCAGCAGAGCCCCTTTTTGGGGGTTGTGCACTTGGAAAGGGCTTGAATAAAGCACCGTGCTGCTGTCCAGAGCAGTTTGACTTGTTCTGTGCCTTCTTTGGGGGTGAGGAAAAAAGGCCGAGGGGAAGGGGGTGGAGACTTGGGGACTCTGATGTCATTTGGAGCACTATTTGGGGCTCCCTGGGAGCCACACTGTGGTGGAGGAGCAGGTGAGTGGGGAATGTGGAGGGGTCATGCTGGGTGCCCTACCCCAGACGGACCCAAAGCTGATAGAAAAGTCACAGGCATGGGTGGTTGTAGAATACTAAAATCTGACAATATTTGATAATATTTTTATCTGGGAATGAAACAATCACGTGCCTGAAACCACAAGAACAGACGCTGGGGCTGAAGGGAATGGAAAGGGCTCCCTAGTAACTTCTGCCTCCATTCTCTGCCTGCCCCTGAAGTGTGTTGCAGCCCCGGAAAAGACATTTGTCATCCGGACTGCCAAACATGACAACCTGTAAAATCCTAGCTCTGCCTTGTGTTTAATGGGTTTTTACTTCATATTTATGTTATGACAAAAAGCAAGGAATGAGTAAATGTGATTGGTTCCCATTATGGCAATGTGAAGGTTTTTTATAGGCTGGTGTATTTATGTTCTCTTTTTCCTCTCCAAGCTTGACTTTTCTCCTCTCTTATTGATATCTGCTGCATTGGGTGTCCCAAGGGCTTTGTTGGTATGGCTCATTAACCGAGCCACAGCTTTAAATAATAACGTGGGCACCTTCTAGAAGCAGTACCCAATACATTTGGCACTCTCCCATGACACCTTCGGGTCCGCATTTCTTCATTGCTGTGTCAATACAACGGCGAGGGAGGGGGTGATTGCAGCGGGGCTTTTTGGGCTGCGGCGTGGGGTTTTTAGTGGTAGTTTGGTGTTTTACATTGGAGTAAGGTTCAGTACTTTTAGAAGAAGAAGAAGCAGTTTTGACAAAATGTTTTGTTTTGGCTAATAAATGAGAAGTTAGTTTAAAAAAGTTTAAAAATGGGTTTTTTGTTTGTGTTAGATAACATAGTTGAGAGAGAATATGGGGGGGATGATAGAGGATATCATATTATAATTTTAGGACATTTTCTATTTTATTTTGTCAGCTTAATGCACCAATTAATCTATTTTAATTATATATATACATTTATATCTAGATAGTGGCAGTGCTATTTAATAAATGGTGGTATTTATATGTGGTTTTTATTCAGCATTACTTTCTTTGGTGGTATATGGGTCCATTATGGTATACTAGCACTTGTACAAATGCAAAGATGGGCAGAGGATTCTGGCACCAGGACTCTCGGGCATCCATCTTTGCGGTTCTTGGAATAAGTCACCTTGTTAACATCTTCTTCCTGCAGGGTTCTGTGAGCCTGGCCAGCTCGCCTTGGGTCTCCCCTCAGTCATCTCATTCCGAGTTCTCTTGGTCCTCACGGTCATTCTTCTCGCTGAGAGTTTTCTCTCCCTGTTGCGTCCCCTCGTTCGTCATCTCCTGTGTCACGGGTGCCGGTGTGTGTTTGGCCCCGAGCTGCTCTGCCCTGCTGCATAGCTGGGTGTAGGGGTAATAGGACAAGGCCCAGGGCCTTTAAATTTGTAATGTAGGGTGTGCTTGGACTGTAGATGGTAGCTGTAGATTGACACCAAATGCCTGGAGTTGTTAAGTTACCCTGCAGCACTGTGACTTTTGTTCTAACTTTCATTCAGATGCAGATGGATTCAATCCGTGGCAGAGCACCCCTTCCGGGGTGAGGGGGTTTTCCCCAAGGAGGTTGGTCACCATTCAGGACGAGAATCATGTATTTCACATTTATTGGCACTTCAGTGCAGGCCAGCAAGACAAGCTATGCAACATTGCCCTGTGCTAGATTAGCACCTACTGCTCCACAATACTTACATTTATACGCCTTATTAACCTTCAACTTGCTTCCATCTACTGGAATTGGATCTATGTAATCCCAGTAATATTCCTAAGACCAGAAATACTCAGAGGAGCTTGTTCTGTTAGCTATGTCAGTGATGCCTTTTAAGCCAGCTCACAACTCTGACCCACTGCTTTGCTTCAGTGTACCGTGGTTCCACCTACCTAGAACCACCACACCTAGAACTGTGGTTCCACCTACCTAGAATCCTGCAAGGAATGGAGTTCCTATTAAGGCTAGATTGCCGATGGTGAGGCAGGAGGTAGTTGTTGGTAATATTTTTTTATAATCCTCCTATTTTTTGGATGTCTTGTTCTCCATTAAGGTTGTGGATGATGGAGCCTGAGCACAGGAATAGCAGGGCTTTGAAGAATGCGTGAGTTGAAATATGGAGGAAGGCTAGTTGTGGGAGGTTGAGTCCGATGGTGACTATTATGAGGCCTAGTTGGCTTGAGGTGGAACAGGCGATGATTTTTCTGATGTCGTTTTGGGTGAGGGCGCCTGTTGTGGCAAATCGTGTGGAAAGAGCTCCTAGGTACAGGCATAGAGTGAGGGTGGTTTGGTTAGCATTAAATATAGGGTGGGATTGGATAAGGAGGAAGATTCTGGCCGCTACTATCGTGCTGGGGCAGAGTAGAGCGGAGACGGGGGTTGGGCCTTCTATGGCGGCTGGGAGTCATAGGTGGAGGCTGAATGGGGCGGATTTGCCTGCTGCTGCCAGAATGAGTGCCAGGAGGGGGAGGGTGGGGGGTTTGGGAAGGGGAGGAGAGTTGTTGGATTTCTCAGGTGTTTGAGGCGTAGGCTAGTCACGCTGTGCAGAGAATAAGTCCGACATCGCCAACTTGATTGTAGAGGACAGCTTGGAGGGCGGCGGTATTAGCTTCTGCTCGGCCATGTCATCAGCTGATCAGAAGGAAGGATATAATGCCCACTCCTTCTCAGCGGATGAATAACACAAAGACGTTGTTGGCGACAATTAGGATTAGTATAGCGCTAAGGAATAGGAGGAGGTAGGGGAAGAATTTTGTGATGTATGGATCTGAGGCTATGTATCATGTTGCAAACTGTAGGATAGACAGGATATGAATAGGGTGATGGGGAAGAATGTGAGAGAGTAGAAGTCTATCTTTAGGCTGATTGAGATTTTGAAGGTGATGATGAATTTTCATTCTCAGAGGGAAATCAGACTTTCCGTCCCTGTGTAGATGAGGATTGATATCAGGATTAGGCTGAGGAGGAAGGTTTTTACTGTATTTGTGATGGTGGCTGGGCTGTTTTAAGGTTGGGTGATAGGAGTGGAAGGATAATGGGGGTGGATAGGGTTATTGGGGTTAGTAGTAGAAGGGTGTTTAGGACTAATAGCAGGTCCATGACTTTCCCATGGATTTGCACCAGGCTGCGTGGCTCCCAAGGCCATTGGATTACTGTTATCCTTTGAAAGCAAGGGGGCTGAGGTTTTAGACTCAGATGCAAGAATTAGCAGTCCTTGTTGGTTAAACCACCCCTCGGCAGGTAAGAAGGTTTTTGTTGGAGTCCAGGGCATTCCTCTGGCTGCCCTGGAGGGTCAGAGACCTGGACAGGGGGTCTGGGACCCTGGCCCAGAGCCCAGAGGGACATTGGCTTTGATCTCAGTCCATGGGAAAAGCTTCCTGCACTGCGGGAAGGATTGCAAGCCACAAGAGTGTGAAAGATAGTAGTTTAGCTTATCACAGGGTGAGAAAACAGTAGGTTTGGGGTTTTTAGTATTGAAGTGAATGGGGGCAAGATGGAGGATTTAGGGCATTGTCTCCTGCTTCTTTCTTCTTCTTTCTTCTTCTCTCACTCCATTTTCAGCGGTGATGGTGGCACAAAGTAGTTTAAAGAGATTGGGTCGAAGTAGGGACGACCTGTTTAGTATAAGTGATAGGTATTAGCAAATAATGATAAATAAAGAATACGTAGCAATTAGTATAAAAGATAACGACAGCCCTGTTTGGGAGGAGTCGAGGAGTCACCAGATGCCCGAGCAACTGCACAGACCTTTGTTGGGCACTGAGAAAATTGTAAGATAAGAAATAAGAAACAAAGCGCGCAACCTTGAAAAGTCAGAACCTGAAGACTCAGTCTCTTTCTTGCGCTTGGCTCAGAGCTTTGCAGAGGGCAAAAGACTCTAAAACCACCTGAATCTCGGAGAAAAAACCTGAGAGGTTTTAACCTGTATTTTTAGAATCAGTCTAATGTTTTGGTCAAACTCTACTTGCATATGGGGGCGCCGGAGATGAGTTCAGGCTTGAAGATGAGGAGAAGCATGGGGATTACGTGTAGGGCTATGAGGAGATGTTCTCGTGTGGAGTTTTGGACTGATGTGATGTGGGATGGAAGGGTGCCTCGTTGTGTCATCGTTAGTATGTACAAAGCTTATGAGGCAGTTAGTAGGATTGCGGCCCCTGTGAGGAGGATTGTGAGCGAAGATCAGTTGAACGAGGCGATGATGATGGTTAGCTCTGCTCTGAGCTTAGTTATTGGGGGTAGCGCTAGGTTTGTTAGGTTTGCTAGTAGTCATCAGGTGGCCATGAGAGGTAGGAGGGGTTGCATGCCTCGTGTTAGTAGGAGGATTCGGCTGTGGGTGCGTTCGTAGTTTGTGTTGGCTAGGCCGAAGAGTATTGAGGAGGTCAGTCCGTGGGAGATGATTAAGATTAGTGCCCCTGAGAACGCTCATTGGGTTTGAATTATGGTTGCAGCAACAACTAGGACTATATGCCTGACCGATGAGTAGGCGATTAGGGATTTTAGGTCGATTTGGTGTAGGCAAATGGCGCTGGTTATCAGTGCCCCTCATAGTGCGAGGGTAATGAAGGGGTAGCGGAGGTTGTTTGATGTTAGGTTTGTGAGGACAGTTATTCATTGTAGTGGTTTTAATTTAATAAAACCAGGCAGAAACACTAATGAATGTAGGGATTTTAGTGTTAATATTTTTGTGGGAGGGAGAGATTAGGAGACAAATAAACAAAGCAGGCTTAAGCTTAAAAATGAACAAAAAAAATGGTTTTATTAACACACACTAAAAGAATAGAAAAAAAAATTAAAACAGAATGAAACTTTAAAAACATGCTTTTTTCCTCTTACAAACTATTAACTTTCTTATTAAACAATATAGAAAGACACAACTTAGGATTTTCAGTCAGTTTCACTACTTAGACATAACTACACATTATTTTAGGAGAAGTGTCCTTCTAAGATCTTTTATGAAGATTTTTGCTTACACACACATCCACTGCCGCCTGCAGTTTTCGCAGACTGTGATGTTCTATCTGCAGAGCTTCTCAGTGTATCTGGGGTATTATTTACGAATACTTCCTCTTATTTAAAATTATCTTTGTCTCAAAAGGCTGAGACCTCCTTTTCAACCCAGGAACGGGGTTTTTCAAAGTTCCCAAATAAATCTCTATTACACCAGTCCTTAATTTTGATTAGAATAGCATTCAACCCAAAATAATACTAAGAATGCTGCAAAGAACAGTTCATTTCTTCATAATTTACGTAGAAGAGTCCGGTTTAAAATTCTACTTCTTTAAGTAGAAGTAGAAGTAGTAAAAGTCTACTTCTTTAATCTTATTCTAATATTCTTAGTGCGCACTCCGGGGAGTGTGCACTCCGGGGAGTGGGCACTCCGGGGAGTGGGCACTCTGGGGAGTGTGCACTCTGGGGAGTGGGCACTCCGGGGAGTGTGCACTCCGGGGAGTGTGCACTCTGGGGAGTGTGCACTCGGGGGAGTGGGCACTCGGGGGAGTGCGCACTCCGGGGAGTGCGCACTCCCGGGAGTGTCCACTCCGGGGAGTGTCCACTCCGGGGAGTGTGCACTCCGGGGAGTGTCCACTCCGGGGAGTGTGCACTCCGGGGAGTGTCCACTCCGGGGAGTGTGCACTCCGGGGAGTGTCCACTCCGGGGAGTGCGCACTCCGGGGAGTGAGCACTCGGGGGGGAGAGAGTACTCGGGGGGGAGAGAGCACTCTGGGGAGTGGGCACTCCGAGGAGTGGGCACTCGGGGGGGAGAGAGCACTCGGGGTAGAGAGCATTCAGGGGAGCGGGCACTCAGGGTAGAGAGCACTCAGGGGAGTGGACACTCAGGGGACACCTCCTGATGGTGGCTTTTTCTCCTTTGGGCTCTGGTTGGGCTCTGATGTGTCAGTTCTTGGCTGTGTCATGCCATTTTTGGGCTCTAAAATGTCATTTTTGGGCACTGACATGCCATTTTTGGGCTCTCACAGGTCACTGTTTGTCTCTGATGTGCCATTTTTGCCTGTGCCTGCCGTGTCATTTTTTTGGCCCTGCCATGTCAGTTTGGGCACTTACATGGCTCAGGGATTTTAAATGACTTTCAAGGAATTCTAAAAGGCTTTTATGGGATTGTAAAAGGCTCAGGAATTCTTAAGTGGCTTTTCTTTTAAGGAATTCTGAATTACTTCTATGGAATTCTGAATGGCTTTCAAGGAATACTGATGGGCTCAGAAGTTCTGAATGGCCTTCAAGGAATTCTAGATGGCTCGGGGGTTTTAAATTACTTTTAAGGAATTCCGAATGGCTTTTAAGGAATTCTAAACGGCCGAGGAATTCTTAAGTGGCTTTTGAGGAATTCTAAATGACTTTTAAGGAATCCTGAATGGCTCAGGAAGCATTTTCCAGCTGGAAAGAGTCATGAAAAAGGCCCCAAGTGCCAGGAGCAGTCAGGGCACTGCTGTCATAGCTGTTGCAGGAGAGGGGCACAAATGTAATTAACAGGTACAGTCCTAATTGGGAGCTCTTAGAGCCACCTGTCCCCTTCTGCTCCAGCCTTTCCTGGGAAGAAGAATCCCTGGGAAGAGTAGGGAGGAATTCTTCCTCTTTTCCAGCTTTGCTGTTGCTGGGAGCGTTTTTTTTAATGCTCTTCAGCGCAGCAGAGAGAATAAAATACGGAGTATTTGTGGGCTGGGGTTCACCTGCTAGAACCGCTGCAGCCCAGGATATCTTTGGCTCAATATTCGTGGTGTTTTTTCCAGAAGGAACAGCTCAGAGGTGAGAGATGTTTGTGTGATGAGGGGAAGGGAGAATTTGGATCCCACAGAAGTTCTGGAGGAATGCAGAAATGTTTATTCCTGGGGCTATCCCCGTGCTGGGAAAAAACAAAGAGTTCACCCTGTTGTGCTGGTTTTTCTTTTTGGGAATCCTAATAATCTTTGCCTTGGTGGTTTTTTTTTTTTTGGTTTTCTTTTTTTTTTTTTTTTTTTTTTTTTTTTTGTTTTGTTTTGTTTTTGTTTTTTTTTGTTTTTGGCAGGCAAACGGTGAAAATCTTCTTCCAAGCCTCTTGTTCTGAGTGAAGCTAAAAAGCAGTTGCTGAGAATGCTGAGAATAATGAGAATGAAATCTTTACCCTTTAGAAAAGCAGGCTCATTTAATTCTAATTGATTGTAGTTCTGATGTGTCAGGTTGATGAATTTGTATAGTTTAAAACATCTTTTACCATCTAAACAAACAGAAAAACTTAAAAATCAAGACAAAAATAGGAAAGTATAATTAATAAAAATAGCAGTATAAAATAAGAAAAATAATATCAGCAATATAAATAAATACAATCTCTATTATGACATGCTGTGTGTATTATGATATCTATAATATACATAGGTACAGATATAAAACAGAAACGATAATGGTAAATATAAATATAATAAAGACTAAAATTTAAAATATAGCCTAGCATGAAGGCTTTTTTGGTTTGAACGTGGCGAGTGGCAGGGTTGTGGTAGTTGCGCTTGGGGGTTTTTTGGGGCATTTCTTTTGGAGGATTTTTGGGCGGGTATTTTTGGGCCCGTTCTTTTTTGCCTCCGTTCCGTGCGTGTCCCCGAGTCCGGGCTGTGAGCTCGGGGCATTCTGCGGTTGGTCGTTTTCCCGTTTCCCCATTGGTCCGTTTTGGATCCTTGCTCCGATTGGTCGTTTTGAAATTCATTCACCCCATTGGTCCGAGAGTCAAAGCCCGCCACCTCGTTCGCTGTGAAAAGGGAGTGTGGGCCGAAGGTCCAGAGCTTTGTGTGAGGCAGCAGCAGCACCGCGGGTGAGTGATCGTGGGTTCGTGGGGAGGGGGTGTTTTCGTTTCGTTATTCTAGAGGCGCGGCGGTGCGAGCCAGGGCACTCCGGGGAGTGCGCACTCCGGGGAGTGTCCACTCCGGGGAGTGCGCACTCCGGGGAGTGTCCACTCCGGGGAGTGCGCACTCCGGGGAGTGTCCACTCCGGGGAGTGCGCACTCCGGGGAGTGCGCACTCCGGGGAGTGTCCACTCCGGGGAGTGTCCACTCCGGGGAGTGCGCACTCCGGGGAGTGTCCACTCCGGGGAGTGCGCACTCAGGGGAGTGTCCACTCCGGGGAGTGTCCACTCCGGGGAGTGCGCACTCCGGGGAGTGTCCACTCTGGGGAGTGTCCACTCCGGGGAGTGTCCACTCCGGGGAGTGCGCACTCAGGGGAGTGTCCACTCCGGGGAGCGGGCACTCGGGGGGGGGGGGGGGGG